>NC_064868.1:111778531-112459364 GCF_024139225.1 Suncus etruscus
TTCTGCATGCAAGGCAAGATTTCAGGGCATTAAAAAGGGTAAATGTGCCCTGGTAAAAATCTGTAACTATGCATATAATTTTTTTCAATTTTTTATTGATTGAGGTACTGTGATTTACAATACTATTAACAATGGTATTTTGTGTACTTAACTCCAACACCACAAACATAATCAGTAGTGTGAAATATTTAAAGTGTTGAGAGAGGGAAAAATAGCAACTTGTAATTATGTACTCTGAAAAATTTTACTTCAAAGGTGATGAAGAACTGAGACTTTCCTAACAAATAGAACTAAGGAAAGTTGTTTTCAATAAACCTGATTTAAGAATATCTTAAAAGAAATTCCTTACAGAGCCAGATAAATAGTACAGAGTGCGGGCCGGAGAGATAGCATGGAGGTAAGGCATTTGCCTTGCATGCAGAAGGACGGTGGTTAGAATCCCGGCAACCCATATGCCTGTCAGGGGCGATTTTCTGAGCATAGAGCCAGGAGTAACCCCTGAGTGCTGCCGGGTGTGACCCAAAAAATATTGTACAGAGGGCAGGTGTCTTGCCTTGCACATGGCCAATCCAGTTTCTATCCTCAGGATACCCCCGCCCCCCGCCCAGTCTGCAAGCAGACTGGCTTCATGCAGTGTCAGAGTTAAGCCCTGGATGCTGCCAACTGTGCCCCTTTCAAAATATTTTTCTTACAGAGAAGGAAAAGTATATAGCTCATAAACTTGAGTAAAGAGATGAAGAGCATTAAGGATGAAATAGTGATGGCAAAATAAAATTTTAAATGTGAATATTCCTAATTTATTTTAAAATAAGAAAAACATTAAATAATTATACCAACACTGTATCCATAGCAACTTGGTATGACTGTGTAAGTATATATCCTTGCATGCAAATGTATGCTTATATAAACTGCAATAAAATACAGCATTGAGGGGCTGGAGTAATAGTATAGTGGCTAGGGAGTTTGCCTTGCACTCAGCTGACCCGAATTTGATACCTGGCACCCCATATGGTCCCTTGAATAACTTGCAAGTGTGTACTTCCAGGAGTAACTTCTGAGTGCAGAACCCAGGATTAAGTCCATAGCAGCCAGGTGTGGTCAAAACCACCCACCCCAATACACACTGATACAAAGGACAGGAAGGTAATATTTAGATTGATATGCTATTGTAAGATAATTGCACTACTCCTGATGTAGTATAACCATATTTTCTGCCTTCCCTTTCTTTGCTATTTTTGTGATGAGTTGAGAACACTCATGTCTAGGGATACTCAAAGAGATGGAATTCTCACATCTACATGCACAACTTATAACCTCAGCCTCAGTGTTCACACAAGGTTTGTACACATTAGTTGTGGTAGTCACACAAATCTGGCCATGAACCAGAGTTTTCACAGTGTTGTGGAAACCAGAGTTTCAGATAGCAGAACTGCAGGGATCACACTTGCAAGAAAAAAATGTTTGCCTCTAAGCCATCACTGTATCCCTCTAGTCTTATTTAATGTGTCCCTTTAAGTCATCCGGAAAGATAGTACAATGGAAAGATTGTACAATGGGTACACTTGTCTTGCACACCACAGACCTGGGTTTGATCCATCATATCCCATGTATTCCCTGGATCACCACCAGGATTGATTCCTGAGCACAGAGCCAGGAGTAGCCCGTGATCATCACTGGGTATAATTTTTAAAAAGTGCTCCTCTACATAGATTTGGGTATCACTGAATGAGATAACTATTCTGAGCTATGTATTCTTAGAAACATTTGTCAAATAAACATTATAAAGTATAGGGAAATACAGATTTATAGTCCACTACACACCTAGGCTATAAATGGATGCTATTCATTGTGTATGTGACTTGTCATTGTCTAGATGGCCAAATGTTGATTGACTCGTTGTCATATGCAAGTTCTTGGGAAATGTTGTCATATGAACAGCATAAAGTATAGAGAAATACAGATTTATAGTCCACTACATGGCTAGGCTATGCTGCTCATTGTATATGTGGCCTGTTATTGTCTAGTTGCATATGACTGTATTACAAATTCTGAAGCAACCACTAACATGATGCTAAGAAAGGAGACAGAATTGAAGCATATAACATAATTAGGACCCCAAAAGACAGAAAAGGGTGGAAGACAAAAAGAGAGAGATCTCATGCTTTCCATGCAGGAGACCTTAATTCACAAAGGAATAGATATATAATGATCTCTCTTATACAGCAAGGTAGTAACAAAGGGTCAAAGGCTACAAACAGGAGAAAACAGGAGAACTGAACCACACAACTGAGTTGTTATTAGGAGTTTGAAAGGGACAGTATTGGGGTCCTTGTGGGAGGAAGGTGGGTACACTGACTATAGGAATGGATGTGTATTGGAATTATATGCACGATAAACCATAATTCACAGTATTATAAATCACATAAGCTTAATGGGCAAAAGACCTTCACAGAAACCTCACAAAAGAAGATATCTAGATGGCAAATAAGCATATGAAAAGATATTCAACAGTATATGCCATCAATGAATTATAATCTGAAATAAAATATATCATTAAACACTGATTAGAATGGTAAAAATCTACAACATTGAGACCACCAGCTTCAGTGTAGGTGGGAGATGTAAAGTAACAGAAACTCATTCATGGCCAAGTGAAATGCAAAATCAACAGTCACTTCTGGGCAGAGTTTGAAGAATATTTGCAAACTAAAAACATACTCTTACCAAGAAATTCAACAATCACACCTTTGGCATTTATTCAGAGGAGTTAATAACTTATGTCCACACAAAAATATGTATTTTTATAGAAATTGGGGCAGGAGCAATAGCACAGCAGTAGGGCATTTGCCTTGCACATGGCCGATCTAGGTTCGATACCCTGGTGTCCCATATGGTCCCCCGAGCCAGGAGTGCTTTCTGAGCGCATAGCCAGAAGTAACCCCTGAGCGTCACAGGATGTGGCCCAAAAAGCAAAAACAAACAAACAAAAAAGAAATTTTATAGAAATTTATAGAAGCTTTAGTCAAAATTTGCCAAAACAACTAAGCTGTCTTCAGTAGGTGAGTAGCTAACTAAATAAACTGTGGGACATCCAAGCCAAAGAGTATTATTGTTAAACACTAAAACGAGATCATCTATAAAACTATGAAAGATATGGAGGAGACTTAAGTGCATTTTATAAGTAAAAAATTTATAAACAAAAATGTTCATCTGAAATGATCAAAATATCATGATACCAGCTATGACATTCTGGAAAAGGCAAAACTAGGGTGACAAAAAAAGATCAAGGTCAGAGAATAGAGTGATGGGCAGATGTAAACTAGAGGAACTAAGAGTATTTATGACTCAGAGAAAATACTTTCTATATGGTCCTGAGCTATAGTACAGTGGATAGAGTGCTTGCCTTGCATACAAATGTCTAGAATTTGAGCTTTCATATCCTGTATGGTCCTCTGAGCTGGACCAGAAGTGATCCCTAACAGAGGCAGGAGTAAACCCTTATTACCACTAGAAAAAAAATCAAAGTAAAAAAATACTGTATATAATACTCTAATAGGCAATAATATTCCATTGTGTAGCTGTACCATTGTGTTGGGAACTGACTTGTTTGAGGACATTTTGCTGTTCTTTCTGCCATAGCCCAGCTTTTCACCTAAAAGCAATATGCAGTCTTGCTGTAAATTTTTGAGCTAAGAGAAAAGAATGTACAGCTGCAGGACATAATTTAGCTCTTAGCCCGGAGGAGAGTAAAAACTGCCTGGTACAGTTATCAGAAACTAGGCCCCATTCCTTAAGACCACATTCCGGAGTAATTTAGGCTGTTATCAATAAGTATATGCTATATTGTCTGTTCAAGATCACTTAGGCAAGCACATATTGCACCATTTCCTGATAGTCAAGCAATTAGGAATGCAGCTAGAAGGACACTAGAAGTTTCCATTGAAACAGCACGTTCAGCATAGCTTGAAGGTCATCCAGCCCCTAGCCCACTGCCCACTTCCTTATGGGCCTTCGCGCCAAAAGTATGATTGACAGCACCTTTGTACTGCCCCCTTCTCCTTCACTATAAAAGAAGGAATTGTACCTCAATAAAGGGGCCTTTGAACAGTGAAATATTGTCTTAGGCCATTTATTATTAACCTCTCTTAAATTTCTTACAGTGTGGTTGTGCTTCTACTCAGCAAAATAGGAGTGCGGTCGTCTGAGAAGCCTTCCCAGCTAATTCCTGCTGGCCGGGCCCCCCTGGGGGGCTTCTGGACCCTGCATTTTGGCGCCCAACGCTGGGCTCGAAGATCACCGCCACACTCCGAACGACTACAGGTCGGCGTGTCCGGAGCTCCTTCGTAAATCGCGGAAATTACCTCATCAGGGTAAGCGTTGAAACGAGTTAGCCTTAATCAAATATTTAAACTGCAGTTTTTTCAGTCGTTCTGATCGCCGCCCCTGATTGGCTTTTGGGGTTTCACCCATAGGATACGTTACCATGGGTAATTCTTTGAGTATTGAACTTAAATTCATTACAGATATACAGTCTGAGTTGAAAGCCAGACATGTAGAGGTTACCAAAAAAGATATTTGTAATTTTCTTATGTTCATTCATAATGTATGTCCTTGGTTCGTCATTTCCTGTCCAGAAATTGTTGCGTCCACTTGGGACAAAATAGGACAAGAAATGAGTGATTATTTTGTAAATCATGATGAACCACAGAAGGAAAAAATTATGTTCCAATATTGGAGCCTGTTAAGAGATATCATTGTAACTAAAAATGCCGGAACTGCCAAAGACATCATCCATGCCGTTGAAACTCATGTACAACAAGTCTCCCGTGAGTGTTCCAGAACTCCTTCTCGTTCTAATTCTGTCTCTCATCTCCCTTCTCCCTCTGAAAATCCTTCCCCTTGTCCTCCCTCCACCACTGATTCCTCCACCACTGATTCTTCTACCTTTGTCTCCAAAGTAAATAATGCTCTTAAAGATCTCTCTAATGCTTCTCATTTATATCCCTCCCTTACTTCTGTCCATGCTTCTGCTCCACCTCAGGAACCTAATTCCCCAGAAACACAGACCTCTGCCTGTCACAGCTCCTTAATCACACAAGCCACACAAACTCTTCCTCCTCCTTATGACTGCCCTGCTCCTCCTAAATGTGCCTTTCCTGATCCTCCTAAGCCTACTGCTTTAGATTCTCATCTCATTACTATTACATCCATGATTTCACAACTCGCAAACGAGTTTCATCAATCTCGTGAACAAAAACCTGCTCACGCTGCTACATTTCCTGTTCTCATTCCTAATGGCGAGGACCTTCCCCCGCCTTCACCTCAGCAGCCTCTACCTCTTCATTCTAACCTACCCCTCCCTCCGCCCGCTGATCCCCGCCCACTTGAGAGGGCGCAGAGTGATCGCGAGGCACAAGCCGCTGTGAACACAGCTTCTGTAGCGGTTGATTCCAGTCAGCTCAATTCGTATGTGGAAGAAGAAGACGCCCAGCCTCGCAATGCTAATTCTCCAGAGGGTGAGACTCCTTTACATTATGTTACCATCCATAAAAGAGACCTTGCTGAGCTGCTTCAAGCAGCAAAACCTTATGGAACCCTAGCATACCCCGCAATCTTGCATCCTCCCTCGGGCGTCCCTGCCCTGTCGGTTGCTCCACAACCTCCTCAGGCCTCCCCTGCTTCCTCTTCTGCTTCCTTTCATCCTATGGTCACCCGCTCACAGGCTGCAGAGCAGCGTTCCTCTTGTACCACAGATGCTGCTCGAGGCACTCCCTCCCGTCCTTTAGCTCCGGCTTTCTCTGCGAGAGAAGCTGAGGCTGCAGACAACGAAAACATCCCTGCCCTTGAGGCAGCAGATGACGCACCTTTAGCGCCCCCTACCTCACCTGCACCCTCTCACCACCGTGGCCCTGGTTCAGTTTTTCGCGAGAATATAGAAATTCGAGATCTCGATCAAACCTCCCTTAAGGAGCTTCGCAGAGCTGTTTTGGACTATGGCGTTCAAGCCCCCTATACCCTCTCCTGTTTAGATAGTCTCTCCTATGGTGGTAATCTTTTTCCCATTGAATGGCGCATCACTGTTCGCCGTTGCCTTAAACCTGAACATATTGTTCTTTGGGAAGCTGAATTTATTAACAACTGCAGAGAGCTCACTCATGATAACGAGCTTGAGTTCCTTCAAGTTTCTGGCTCTAAGCCTTATGACACCATACAACAACAGCGCCCCCTCTCGTATCAATTGCTTAACCTCACCTCCCAAGCCGGTCTCAAAGCCTGGAAAGCTATTCCCTCCTCCTCTGCCCCTACTCTTCCTCTTGCTAGAATTCAACAAGCTGACAATGAACCCTATCATGCCTTTATTTCTCGCCTTCTTGAAGCTATTGATCGAACCACTGGCATTACAGACACCTCCAATCCTTTTGTTAAGCAACTTGCTTTTGAAAATGCCAGTCCCGCCTGCCGTCAAATTTTAAAATCCCCTAAGCCGTCTCGATCCCTTGAGGAAATGATCTCTCTTTGCAAAAATGCCCATTCCTTTGCCACCCAAGTGGCTGGCGCCATAGTTGCTTTTCAAGGACAAAATAAAGGCCGCATTTGCTTCTCTTGCGGCCAGCCTGGCCATTTTGCCAACAACTGCCCTCAACGCCAAGCCCCTATTATGCAGACAGGCACGACCTCTCCCCGTCCTCCACTTTGTCCGCGCTGTCGCCGCGGCCGCCATTGGATTGCAGAGTGCCGTTCCACTAAAGATATACATGGCAATCCCCTGCAGCCTAATCAACGTTCTCCGGCTCAGGGAAACTCCAGAGGGGGCCGGCTCCGGGCCCCAAGTCGTCAGTTCCAACGTTTTGTCCCGGCCTCGGAGCCCAGTCAGCCGGCACAGCCCACTCCAGCCCCCCAGGCTTATTACCAGCAACAACAGCCGCCTTCTCAGCACCAGGCACCTTGCCAACAGCAACCTCTGGTGCCCCCCAATATGCTCCCACCCCAGCAACCTCCCTTGTCAGGGCAACCCCAGGGAGCGTCGGACTGGACTTGTGTCCCTCCACCCCCCACTTATTGACTCCTGAGCATGGCGTTTATCAAATCCCCACAGGTATTTTTGGCCCTCCACCACCAGGTCACTTCTTTATGATCATTGGGCGTGCTTCAACTATTATTAAAGGCCTCATTATTCAGCCCTCCATTGTGGATAATGACTATACTGGAGAAATTATACTTCTTGCAGTCGCCCCCTATTATCCAGTTCAGGTACTACCTGGGCAGCGTATCGCGCAGGCCCTTCCACTTCCCCTTAACGTCAACCTGCCTTCTCTTCCGGAAGCCCGTGGCAATTCGGATCCTGGCTCCTCAGACATTTTCTGGGTACGAGCCATGTGTAAAATTAGGCCCCCTCTAGTTATCACTATTGGAGGCAAGCCCTTCACGGGTCTTCTTGATTCTGGTGCAGACACCACCTGCTTTTCTCCTACTGACTGGCCCCCAGACTGGCCCACCACAGCCTCTTTTGATTCTGTCTCTGGAATCGCGGGCACAGTCAAGCAAGTCCTCATTAGCGCCAATAAGCTGGTCTGGCAGGACGAAGACGGGGACACTGGACTTGTACGTCCGTACATAGTTCCCGACCTGCCCATTAATTTATGGGGCCGAGACATTATGGAACAAATGGGTGTCTATATTGTAAAGTGCAAAAACCCTGCTGCTCTCGCTCAAATGATGAAACAGGGGTATACACCCTCTAAAGGCCTCGGAAAGACATTGCAGGGCATTTCTAAACCCATTCAGCCCTCCCCTAATCCTGGCCGTCAAGGTCTTGGTTTCAGTTCTGTTTATACTGTATCAGTCCAAAACGCCCCTATGCCTCCTATAGAAAAAATTACCTGGCGCTCTGATGCCCCTGTTTGGATAAACCAATGGCCCCTATCCGGTGAAAAACTCCAGGCCGCCTCAGCTCTTGTAAAAGAACAGCTTGAGGCTGGACATATAGAACCTTCCACCTCCCCCTGGAATACACCCATCTTTGTTATTCGCAAAAAATCCGGCAGATGGCGCCTCCTTCATGATCTTAGAGCCATCAACAAAACTATGATTCCCATGGGAGCCGCTCAGGCCGGCCTGCCAGTGCCGTCTGCCATCCCTTCTAATACTTTCAAAATAATTATTGATCTCAAAGACTGTTTCTTTTCCATTCCCCTTCACCCAGAAGATTGTAAACGTTTTGCATTTTCTCTCCCAGTTCCCAATTGTGCTGGTCCCTGTCCACGCTTTCACTGGAAAAGCTTACCCCAGGGAATGGCTAATAGCCCTACACTATGTCAAAAATTTGTTGCTTCATTTATTGATCCCTTTCGTGACTCTTATCCCTCAGTTTATATCCTTCACTACATGGATGATATCCTTCTTGCATGTCCTAATGAGTCTCTCCTGCATTCAGTCTCTACTAAATTAATTTCTCTCCTATCCTCAAAAGGTTTTAAAATTTCAGCAGACAAAATTCAAACCTCTCCACCTCACTTATTTCTTGGATTTGAATTACTACCCTCTCAAGTAAAAACTCAAAAGGTGCAAATTCGCACCCACCACCTTAAAACACTTAATGATTTCCAGCGCCTTCTTGGTGACATAAATTGGCTCCGCCCTTACCTTAAACTCACCACAGGCGATCTAAAACCCCTTTTTGATATCCTCCAAGGAGATTCCAACCCCTCCAGCCCACGCTCTCTCACTCCAGAAGCTCGTGCCGCACTTGATTCTGTCAATCATGCCATCCAAAACCAACTTATCACTTACTATAACCCTTCTATTGATCTTCAGCTCATTGTTTGCTCCACAGCTTTCACACCCACCGCCGTTCTCTGGCAGTCCGCCCCCCTTTATTGGATTCACCTTCCCTCCTCACCTTCCAAAGTTCTTTCTACATACACTTCCTCTGTCCTCCAGCTCTTACATCAAGGCTGTGAAACATCCCTCAAACTCTTCGCTAAACACCCTGACACAATTATTCTTCCATACACACACAATCAATTGGCCTGGCTAGCAAACATGGATCAAGCCTGGCTCCTCTTTCTCACATACTTTCAAGGAACCCTATCTACACACATGCCAGCTGACAAACTGTTGCACTTCCTTAATAAACATCCTGTTGTGTTTCCTAGGCTCACTAAACATCAGCCCATTCCCTCTGCCTCTCTTGCCTTTACAGATGGTAGCTCTAACGGGACTGCCTCATTTTCAGTCGATGGAACAACCAATACGCTCACTACCACACACACTTCTGCTCAGCTTGTGGAATTGGAAGCCGTTCATCAGGTCTTTCTCTCTGTTCCTCAAGCCTTTAATTTATACACTGATAGTCATTACATTGCTTCCTCTTTGCCACTTTTGGAAACAGTACCCTTTATTAAACCCTCTACTCCTGCCTTCACACTCTTCTCCCACATTCAACAGCTCATTTTACAACGAACCAATTCCTTTTACGTGTCGCATATCCGTGCACACTCGGGTTTGCCTGGCCCCCTTACGCTTGGCAACGCCCTTGCAGACGAAGCCACCCGTGCCACCTCTTCAGCTATTTGTTTTCTCTCCACCACCCCTCCATCTCCTACACATGACACTCTGCAACAAGCTACTCTTGCCCATAAACTCCATCATCTCAATGCTCAAACCTTACGTCTTAAATACGCTATCACTCGTGAACAAGCTCGTGAAATTGTTCGCTCTTGTAAATCCTGTCTTTCTCTTCTTCCTGAACCTCATGTTGGAGTTAATCCCCGCGGCCTTGTGCCTGGTGAACTTTGGCAAATGGATGTCACACACTATCCGGCATTTGGCAAACTTAAATACATTCATGTCACTGTTGACACCTTCAGTGGGTTTATTTGTGCCTCCCTGCATACTGGAGAATCTTCTGCTGATGTTATTGCTCACATGCTGCACTGCTTTGCCACGCTTGCAGTGCCCAAAGTTCTTAAAACTGATAATGGCCCAGGGTACACTGGCCAAAAATTTCAAAACTTTTGTGCTAAGTTTGGCATCCAGCACAAGACAGGAATAGCCTATAACCCCCAGGGTCAAGGCATTGTGGAGAGAGCTAATCAAACTTTAAAGAACATGCTCATAAAGCTCTCTGGCGAGAGTGAAACCTTGTATGCTCGCCACGGCAGGCACCGTCTCCTGCTTGCCCATGCACTCTTTGTGCTTAACTTTTTGTCACTCGATCTTCAAAACCGCTCTGCGGCTGATCGATATTGGCATCCCAACACTGCCTCTGATTTCCAGTCAGTCCTCTGGAAAGATGTTCACACTGGACTCTGGAAAGGGCCACACCCCGTCCTCATCTGGGGCAAAGGCCATGCTTGTGTCCATGACATAGACACGGGCAACACCCGCTGGCTTCCAGACCGGCTGGTCAAACATTATAACGCGCCCAGGGCTCCCAGCCCTGAGAATCCCCTTCCTCCTTCTCTTCCAGAACCTATCGCCACTAACATCGTTATTTCATCCACCACCGTCCAAAATGCGTGCCCTCCTGTTGCTGTTGCTGTTCCAGCTCCCATCTGTCTGCCACTCCCAGAATAACAAACGCTACCAAGTCTTCAACTACACTTGGCAGATCATCAATGAGGCTGGCGACGTCGCTAACCAAACTTCCATCCTCTCCACCTCCATTCCTTGGCCTGTTCTGCACGTCGATTTTTGTGCCCTAGCCATGGGTGCCAGCTCTTACTGGGGCACCCCTAATTTTCATCTACCTCAACTCCGCGCTATTGACAGCTATAACTCCTACGCCCCCCCTACCGCTGGTTGCAATTCTGCTGTTCGCCGTAACTACTTAAGATATCACTTCTCCACCTTCTATGTTTGCCCAGGACATCATCGCCCCCGTTCCATCGACCATAAATGTGGCGATCATAACCAGTACTTCTGCGCTTCATGGGGTTGTGAGACCACTGGAACTACCTATTGGAAACCTTCATCTTCCTGGGACTTTATCACCGTCTCTCGCCCCCCACTTACTCATCCTCTTCCCAGCTGTGATGCATCCTCCTCTACCCGTGGTTGGTGTAACCCCCTCATCATCGAATTTACTGCTGCTGGACGTCAGCATCACTGGACTCAAACCGTACAATGGGGACTCAGACTTTACATTAGGCGTACCGACCCTGGACTTCTTTTTTCCCTCCGTTTGCTTAAACAGTTGCCGAATTCTCACCCCCTCGCCGTTGGTCCTAACACCTTTCTTCATCCTCATTCAGGTCCATCACACATGCCTTCTCCTCCTTCTCCTCTTCCATCTGCCTCTCCTTCTCTCAGACAACTCACTATGCCTTCCGGTCCTTCTCCCTCCTCGCAAGTTATTCTCAATCTTATGAATGCTTCTGCTCTTGCCCTTACAGATCCTGCCTATGAAAGATGTTGGCTTTGTTTTTCTCCTCAACCGCCCTTCTATGAAGGTGTTGCAGTGTTTGGCAACCTTTCCTCTACCTCCAACCCCTCTGACCTCCGTTGGAACACACAACCTCAACATGGCTTTACAGTCGGTCAAGTCGTAGGCTCTGGCCTCTGCATTAAGCCTAACGACTCCTTGCTTCCTAGCCAATTACTTGATGTATGCAACAAAACTATTGACATCTACAACTCTTCCTCCTCAAAAACCTATCTGTTAGCTCCCAATAGTACTTATTTTGCCTGTGCTTCTGGCCTTACTCCCTTTATCATTCGTTCTTCTTTTCTCCTTTCACATGACTACTGTGTCCTCGTTATTCTCATTCCAAAAATCACCATTCACTCAGAACATACCTTTCCCTCTCCTGCCACCTCACCCTATTCATATTCTTCTCAATCTCTCTCTCGACGACGCCGTGAGCCCTTCACCTCCGTTACACTTGCAGTTCTCCTTGCTGTTGGCGCTACTGGCGCTGGCACTGGTATCTACTCTCTTGTATCCTCTCAATCCAATTTCCGCACTCTTACTCAAGCAGTAGAGCAAGACATTAATGAAATCAAAACTAGTCTGCAATTTCTCACAGATACTATTAGTTCCCTTGCTGATGTTGTTCTCCAAAATCGTCGTGCTTTAGATTTTGCCCTTATGAAGGAGGGGGGAGTCTGTGTAGCCCTTAAGGAACAATGTTGTATTTTTAAAGACAAAACAGGTTTAGTTAGAGATAGCGTTCAACATATTGGTGATGGTATAAAAGATTTTGAAAAACATTTCGATGAAGAACAAGGTTGGTACCAGGATTGGTTTTTCTCTTCCCCTTGGTTCCACACAATCTTGTCCACCGTTGTGGGCCCTCTTATTAGCCTCATGCTGCTCTTTTCTCTTGGCCCATGGATTTTCCGCAAAATTACTGCCTTTATTAATAACCAGGTAGATGAAAAGGCAAAAACCTCTATTCAGGTTAACTACCAGCGTCTAACCCCGCGTGACTCCTGTGAAAACTTGGCTTTAGTCACCAAGCCGCCTTTCCAGCCACTAAGTTTCCAGGAGATAGAGCGCATAGCTAACAGACGGAGCTCGCTCCGGCACTTGTGCTCTCGGCTGTGGAGACACCTACGACGGGATTAGCAAGGTCCCAGTTAGGGCACGGCCCTAAAAGGCTACAACGCATAATTCGGATCTCTGCGCACACCCACGGCGTTTGTAGCCACCTTTTAAATGCGGCTTTGGCCGTGTCCGACCTGGTCAAACCTTGTATGCCTAAGACACGGTTCTTCCACCCGCTCACGACTTTCCTTCTTTTATTAGAAGAGAAAGGGGGAGATGTTGGGAACTGACTTGTTTGAGGACATTTTGCTGTTCTTTCTGCCATAGCCCAGCTTTTCACCTAAAAGCAATATGCAGTCTTGCTGTAAATTTTTGAGCTAAGAGAAAAGAATGTACAGCTGCAGGACATAATTTAGCTCTTAGCCCGGAGGAGAGTAAAAACTGCCTGGTACAGTTATCAGAAACTAGGCCCCATTCCTTAAGACCACATTCCGGAGTAATTTAGGCTGTTATCAATAAGTATATGCTATATTGTCTGTTCAAGATCACTTAGGCAAGCACATATTGCACCATTTCCTGATAGTCAAGCAATTAGGAATGCAGCTAGAAGGACACTAGAAGTTTCCATTGAAACAGCACGTTCAGCATAGCTTGAAGGTCATCCAGCCCCTAGCCCACTGCCCACTTCCTTATGGGCCTTCGCGCCAAAAGTATGATTGACAGCACCTTTGTACTGCCCCCTTCTCCTTCACTATAAAAGAAGGAATTGTACCTCAATAAAGGGGCCTTTGAACAGTGAAATATTGTCTTAGGCCATTTATTATTAACCTCTCTTAAATTTCTTACAGTGTGGTTGTGCTTCTACTCAGCAAAATAGGAGTGCGGTCGTCTGAGAAGCCTTCCCAGCTAATTCCTGCTGGCCGGGCCCCCCTGGGGGGCTTCTGGACCCTGCACCATTGTTTCTTAATTCCTCTGACTTTGGGCACCTGAGTATTTTTATGAACAGATGCTGACTACAGTGAATAGTGCTGCCATGAACATAGGAGTGCAGAGGATTTTTCAGCATTGTGTTTGGGGGTCCGTAAGGTTTATTCCCAGGAGCAGTATTGCTGGGCTATATTGGGGTTCAATTTCTAATTTTTTTGAGAAATGTTCATACTGTTTGCTAAAAAAAACTGGGCCAATTAACATTCCCAACAGCAGTGAAAGAGAGTCCCCTTTTCTCAGTCTCTGCCCCAGTACTAGTTATTTTTGTTCTTTTTGATATGTCTCTGTGGTGATATGATACCTCATTATTCTTTTGGTGTGCATCTCCCTGATGATTAAAAATATGGAGCATCTTCTCATGTGCCTTTCGGCCATCTGTATTTCTTCTTCGAAAAGTTTCTGTCCAACTCTTCTCCCTTCTTTGATGAGTTTTGATGTCTTTATCTTGTTAAGCTCTACCAGTGTCTTATAGATCTTAGATATAAACTCTTTATCAGATGGGTGTTGGACAAGTAATTTCTCTCATTCTGTGGGAAGTCTTTGTATACTAGTCACCATTCCCTTTGAGGTGCAGAAGCTTCTTCGTTTAATGTAGCCCCATTTGTTTATCTTTCCTTCCACTTGCTTGGTCAGTGGTGTTGCATCCTTAAAGATGCCTTTGGGGGGCAGAGAGATAGCATAAAGGTAAGGCATTTGCCTTGCATGTAGAAGGTTGGTGGTTTGAATCCTGGCATCCCATATGGTCCCCCAAGCCTGCCAGGAGCGATTTCTGAGCCAGGAGTAACCCCTGAGTGTGGCCGGGTGTGATCTTCCCCCCAAAAAAAGATGTCTTTAGCTTTGATGTCATAGCGAGTTGTGCTTATGTTATTCTCTATATATCTTATGATATTTACTTCTGATATCAAGTTATTGAATCCATTTTAATTTGACTTTTGAGCATGGCATTAAAGAGTTCATTTCTTTGCATGTAGCTGACCAGTTTTCCCAATAGTACCTATTGAAGAAGTTTTCATTTCTCCACTTTTTATTTCCTACTCCTGTATCAAAGATTAATTAATCATAGAGTTGAGGGTATGTCTCAGGATATTGAAGTCTATCCCATTGTTCTTAAGGTCTGTCTGTATTCCAAAGTTGTGCTGTTTTAATTGCTAAGCTTTGTATTACAAATTGAAGTTGGAAAAAAAATAATGCCTCCCATCTTTTCCCAATGATTGCTTTAGCTACTCATGGAGGTTTATTGTACCATATAAATTTCAGGAGCATTTGATCTAATTCTTTGAAAAATGCCATGGGTAACCTTATAGGGATTTCATTAAATCTGTACAATGAGTCGGTAATAATGCCATTTATATAGATATAGAGGTAGATGTAGACATATAAATATAAATATACCTACTAATGCATCCTTTCTTTTCTTCCTTCAAAGATATTTATTTCATTATTGAATTTTAGCCCGATTGATCTATCAAGAAGTGACAGAGTGGTATTGAAGTTTCAAACTACTATATAATATAATATTATTACTGATATCTTTCTTCAAGCTGTTGTTTTAAGTATTTTTCTACTCCCATATGGGATGCTTTTATATTTATGAGAATTATTTCTTCCTGATGTATATAAAATCACATTCTGTGTCTCATAGCCTTTTAGAGCCTGCAGTCTATGTTTACTGATATTACTATGGTCACAGAAGCTTTTATAAGAGAGTTGTTTGCTTGAAGGATTATCTTCCAACCTTTGACTTTGAGTCTATATTTGCTATGACTATTCAAATTTGTTTCTTGCAGGCAGCAAAATGTTGGATTCAATTTTCTGATCTATTTTGTCACTCTGCTTCACTTAATTGGTTCATTTAGTCCATTTATATTGAGAGAGATTATTTTCACGAAATGTTGTGCCATATTATTGTAGAAGCTTGTTTTTCTTTAAAGTACCCTGTTCTTCTTTTAAGGTTGGTTTTGAGTCTGTAAAGTTCCTGAGCTGTTGTTTATCTGAGAGCTGTATATTGTTCCTTCAAACCTGAATGAGAGTCTGGCTGGGTGAAGAATTCATTTCATTGAGTTTTTTTTCACTATATCCCACCACTGTTTTGGGGCCTGAATAGTTGCTTGTGATAAATATTCTCTAAACCCTGAGGCTGCTTATTTTTATTTTATTCCCTTTTTGTGATCTTGCTGCTTTCAGTATTCTGTTTCTATGGTTTTCATGATTGTGACTCAGATGTGCCCGAGGTATTTTTATTTGGGTCTCTTTTACTTGATACTCTTCGGGTAACTGGGATGTGGGTGCATGAACTCTTTATCTCTGAAAACTTCTCAGTAATCATGGTTTTGACTATTGCTTCTTCATGGGAGTTTACTTCCTGAATCTTTGGGCCACAAATGATCCTTATGTTGTTTCTGTTCAATTTATCCCAAAGTTCTATTGTCATCTTTCTTTTATTTTGAGAATTTTTCCCACTGTTAATTCCTTTTATTTTAAGACTCTTTTCCATCTTCTGCTATTGTCTGGAGGTGCTATGCAGATCATCTTCGAATTCACAGCAATATTCTGTTGGGGGGCCTTGCATTGAGTTTTTTATTTGACATACTATAGTTTTTCATTCTGTCATTTTTGTTTGAATTTTCTTTTTTCTACTCTCATTCCCTCTTGAATCTTATCTGTTCTCTATTCCATGTTTTCTTTAAGTTCCTCCAACAACCCTAACATCTCCCCAATAAAGTACTTATCAGAGAGGCTATATATGTGGCTGATACAAGTTGGGTCTTTAGAACTATCATTTCATTCCCTAAATATGGATGGATTCTGTGTTGCTTTCCTCCTGTGACAGTTGCAGTGTGGGGGTGTTTTTTTATGTATGCCTCATTGACTGGAAGACATGTTCTGCCACAGAATAAAGTGGAGTGGCCATGCCCTTCTCAAGGTGCACTGAACTGCATATGAAAATATCTCTTGTGAAAAAAGAAATACAGATTACCAAAAAAGCACATGAAAAAATGCTCCACATCACTAATCAACAGGGAGGTGCCAATCAAAAAAACAATAAGGTACCACCTCATGCCACAGAGACTGGCACATGACACAAAGAACAAGAGCAAGCAGTGTTGTCAAGGATGTGGGGAGAAAGAAACTCCCATTTACTGCTGGTGTGAATGCCTTCTAGTCCAGCCTTTATGGAAAACAATATGGAGATTTCTCAAAAAACTGGAAATTGAGTACAATATGATCCCAGCTATACCACTACTAGAAATATACCCTAGAAACACAAAAACACAATACAAAAATGCCCTCTGCACAACTATGTTCATTGCAGTGCTATTTACAATAGCCAGAATCTGGAAACAATGCAGATCCTGACAACCGAGGAGTGGCTAAAGAAACTGTGGTACAATAACTTGAACTATCTTGTTCTGCGTCATAAATTGAGGGGGAAATAATGGAGAGTTCCAAGTCCAAACAGTCATATGAACATTTAGCATAAATTAAGAAATGATCAGACTTAAACATCAAATCCAAAGCCAAAGATAACAGAATTGATACCCAATCTACAACAAGCTTGACACAGAGGTGTCCTAACAGCATTGGGGGCAAAGGAGGAGGATATGGAATGCATGCTGGGAACAGTGTTGGAGGGAGGACAACATTGGTACTAAAAATACTCCTGATTCAATGTCCCTATGTACCAAAAATATTACTGTGAAAGATTTGTAATCCACTTCGGTCAAAATAAAAATTATTAAAAAAAAAAAAAAAGGGCCCGGAGAGATAGCACAGCGGCGTTTGCCTTGCAAGCAGCCGATCCAGGACCAAAGGTGGTTGGTTCGAATCCCGGTGTCCCATATGGTCCCCCGTGCCTGCCAGGAGCTATTTCTGAGCAGACAGCCAGGAGTAACCCCTGAGCACCGCTGGGTGTGGCCCGAAAACCAAAAAAAAAAAAAAATAGAAACTGGGTCCAGAGAGATGGCATGGAGGTAGGGCATTTGCCTTGCATGCAGAAGGATGGTGATTCGAATCCCGGTATCCCATATGGTCCCCCAAGCCATCCAGGATTATTTTCTGAACACTGCTGTGTGTGACCCAAAAACCAAAAAATAGAAACTGTGGTACATATACACAATGGATCCATTAGGAAAAAAGGAAATTTTCCTATACACTTTTGGACATGGAAACTGTTATGTTGAAAGAAATGTCAGAGGGAGAGAAGTAGACACAAAATAGTCTCACTCATCTCAATGATTTAAGAAAAATAAAAGACAGTATGGTAATAATACCCAGAGACAATAGAGATGAGGGCTGGAAGGACCAGCTCTTGATATGCAGCTTATCGCAAAGGGTTGTGAATGCAGGTAGAGAAATAACTACATTAACAACTATCATAGCAATAGTAGTGAGTGAAAGAAATAGAATGTCTGTCTCAAAGAAAGGCAGGGGTTGGGAGAGGAGAATGTTAGGGAGCATTGGTGGCAGGAAGGTTGCACTGGTGAAGGAGGTGTACTTTTTATGACTTAAAACCAATAGCACAAATTAAATTTTTTCTTTAAATTTTTTGTAAAGGTTGTTGCCTGTGTTTTTTTCCTTTTCATTCTCTTTTCTTTGCCCTTTTTTCTTTTTTTTTTAACCTATGCTTTGATTCATCTCTATTTTAGGACCGTGGTTAGTGTTCGGTTGTTTGTCAGTATTGCTGTGGTGCTTCTCAGGTTTTTTGTTTGTTTTTGTTTTGTTTTATTTTTGGTTTGATTTTTCTTGTATTATTTTTATGTTTTCCTTCCTTTTCCCTTTCTTTCCTTAAAACGAGATTTATAGTCTCTAGAAGGACCCCTCCCGTTTTTTCCTTGTTTGAATTTTTGCCCCCCCTTTTTTCTTTTCTCATCTTTTTTTTCTCTTACCTTCAAACAGAAATACATAACTTGAAACATCTTGTTCTGCCTCTAAAATTGAGGGAAAATAACGGGGGCACCAAGACCAAACAGTCGTGTAAACATTGAGTAGAAATAAAAAATGATCAGACTTGAACACCAAATCCAAAGCCAACTACAACAGAAACGATACCCAATCTACAACAGGCTAGACACAGAAGGGACCACTTGTACTAGCAGCCCGGGAAGCAAAGGAGGAGCGATATGGAATGCAGGCTGGGAACAGGGGTGGAGGGAGGACAACATTGGTGGTGGGAACGCCCCTGATTCAATGTCACTATGTACCTGAAATACTACTGTGAATGATTTGTAATCCACTTTGGTCAAAATAAAAATTATTAATATAAAAAATTAAATTAAATTAAGGAAAACCAACTACAAACATTTTTGTAATCATGGTGCTTAAATAAAGATATTACTTTTAAAAAAAGTTTCTTGGGGCTGGCGAGGTGGCGCTAGAGGTAAGGTGTCTGCCTTGCAAGCGCTAGCCAAGGAAGGACCGCGGTTCAATCCCCCGGCGTCCCATATGGTCCCCCCAAGTCAGGAGCAATTTCTGAGCGCTTAGCCAGGAGTAACCCCTGAACATCAAACGGGTGTGGCCCAAAAAACCAAAAAAAAAAAAAGTTTCTTATGAGTCACAAAAAGTACTCCACTGTTGGTCTGTTTGTCTGCCTCAGTTTCTTAAGTCTGTGAGTTTATGTACATTTTCTAAAATCAACTCTCAAAAACATTAGTTTCTTCAGTTAAACATTTTCTACCAAATAACAGATATTTAAGCTACCTGTAGAGCTTATTTTTTATTCCTTATATTTTGCATATAGGGGTTAAAATTTCATTACACTAAATTGTTGAAAAATCTTTGTGGGAATAAGAAAAACCAAAAAAAGTAGGTAATTGGAAAACTTGTGTTTGCTTTTAGTTATCTTACTTACTCCTGTTGCCATTTTCCTTCTCTGTAATGGCAAATTGTATTTGAATTTTTCTAGCTCTGCCACTCTATGATAAGTCAAGAAAAGCCATAGAGCTTTCTAATAGATACACAGTTCCAATTTTCTAAAAAGACAAAATCTAGTTTATTTAAGCAAATTGTGTTGATTTAAGTTTGAGGAGTTCTGTCATAGGGATATGTGAAAAAATCAACAGTAGTTTTCTTCTTGCACTAGTTTTTTTTTACCTCTTCAATAAAAACTGTACATATTTTTAAAAAACAGGATAAATAAGTGGTTTTCCAAACATAAATACATTGTGTGTGATCAATTAGCTACATCAATGTCTTCTTATTTTATACCATGGACAACATGTTAGCCTTCCCTCTTTACACAGAACAAATCATCCTGAGTTAGAAACTAGGGATAAATGATTCTTTCTTTTTCATCTTTCTCCTCATCCTTTCCTTTCCAACTCCTTTCTGTGTAGATTTTCAAGCATGAAAGTTAAAAAATTGTGCAATAAATACATATATACCTACCACAAATCTATAGCTACCACTATAATTACATGTATATCCATCTATCCATCACAGCTATAGAATCATCTTATTTTGTTGAATTTTGAAATAAACTAAAACCATTAGCACTTTTCACACCTAATACCTTTTGATATAAATATTAACTAGATTTATATGTGTATTTATGTATTATTAGGTAAACTATAAATTATTTTAAAAATACAATTCTTACTTTTAAGGACTTTTATTGCACAGAACAAAGCACTAGCACCACACATGTTTTGTTTGTATTCCCATGTAGTCATTTCAGGCCTCCACACACCAGATATAACTATTATCACAATAATTAGGATTTTCAGCATTCCTTTATCTTCTTGAGCCATATTCCATTGTATAAAATCTTGGTTTAGGGTCAAAAAGACAGGTGAAAAGGCTAGGAGAGGCCGGAGAGATAGCACAATGTAGGGCATTTGCCTTGCATGCAGCCAACCCGGGAGGCACCCAGTTCGATTCCTGGCATCCCACATAGTCCCCCAGCCTGCCAGGGGCAATTTCTGCATGCCAGAGTAAAACCTGAGCTCTGCTGGGTGTGGCCAAAAAAACGAATCAACCAATCAATCAATTAATATATAAAGTCTAAAAAAAAAAAAGAAAAGGCTGGAGAATATATGCTTTGTGTGTGGGAGCCCCCAAGTTCGAACCTTGGCACCACATAATTTCCTAAGATCTACTAGAAGCAACCCCCAAGCACCAAGTCAGGTTTAACCTATCAGAACCACTATATCCACCTCATAATTCTCTCTGCCCTCTCTAAGAGGCCAGAGAAATAGCACAGTGGATAGGGCATTTGCCTTGCCTTGCATTTCTGGCAGACCCAGGTTCAGTACCCAGCATCCCATATGGTCCCCAGAGCCTACAAGGAGTGATTTCTTAGTGCAGAGCCAGGAGTAATCCCTGAACACTGCTGGGTGTGGCCAAAACAAAAGTAAACAAACAAATTATATGTTCTGCTGTGGTGAAACTTGGGCTATTTCCAGTGTGGGGAATATTATCTATACTGTAACTTTTTTATTTGGGAGTATCACCTAGAGGTGCTCAGAGATTACTCCTGATCTGGTGTTACTCCTTGGACGGGTTACAGGGCATCCCATATGGTTCCAAATTTGCAAGGCAAATATTCTACCTACCATACTATCTTTCTGGTCCCAGATGCTATGAACATTTTTGTCTTTCTTTAAACAAATGCTTTTACTTCTCTAGGTGGAATACCTAACCATAGACTTTGTGAACACAGAGTATGCATGCATGTCTATTTTTAAAAAATAATTGCAGATACTTTTCAAAACAAAATATTATCATCTCCTTTTATCCATATCAATACTTTTGCCAAAATTGTGTATTGTCTTCTTAATTTTAAGCATATGATAGGTATGTTTTGGTACCCCATTATAATTAAACTTCCATTTTCCTCAGGATTAATATCATAAAACACTATTTTATGAGTTTATTTTCCATTGATCTAAGTCTTATTTTTATTCTGATAAAATATATATCTTATTTATAAAGTCACATAAATTAATTTCTATGCTCCCACAACCTGCATTTCCTCCCCTCTCTTTCTTACTGTCCTCCTCTGTTAATCTTAGACCAATTTTTAATGCCCAATGCTTTGTCCTTGTGTTATATGTTTTCATTAGTTTTATTGTCTTACATGGTACACATAGAGATAAAGTCATCCAACTGGTGTATTTCCCCTCTGATCCTCTGATTTGTTCACATTGCATAATGCGCCTGAGTTTCTTCCAATTCGTAAAAAATCATGACATTTCATCATTTTTATGACTCAATACTGTTCCATTGTATAAACATACCACATATTTTAAATCTAATCTTCTTTCAACAGTTATCACCTCAGTTGTTTCCATGGTTTTAACCTATTGTAAATGATGCTCCAGTAAACAATAGAGTAAATTATAGATTTCATTTTTTCTTTTTTCTTTTTTTATAATGTCTTTGCATTCCTCAAATAAATTCCCAAAATTAGAGTTGCTGGGTTATATGATAGTTCTATATTTTTCCTTTTAAGGAACTACCATAGCACTTTCCAAAATAGTTGCAGCAACTATATTAGCCACCAATAGTGCTTACATGTACTATTTTTTCCACACCATTTTCTTTCTCTCATCACACATTTTTTTTGTTTTTGTTTTTGGGCCACACCTGACAATGCTCAGGGGTTACTCCTGAATCTGAATTTAGTAATCACTCCTGGTGGGCTCAGGAAACCATATGGGATGCCAGAGATCAAACTAAGGTTGACCGTGGGCAAGGCCCTACCCACTGTACCATCCCTCCAGCCCTCTCCATATTTTTATTTCTGCTTTGGAGTAAGCCATTCTTAGAAGTATAAGATGATATATCTCATTGTGCTTTGGATTTACATTTTTCTAAAAATCAGGGATTAGAAACTTTTCATATATGCTTTTAGGCCATCTGTGTATAGCTTTTGAAGCCTCTATTCAAATATTTTGCCCAATTTTTAAATTTGGTGGTTTTTTGTTGTCTAATTTTATGAGTTCTTTGTATACCTTGGATATTAGTCCTTACCAGGTATATGATGTGAAAATATGTTCTTCCATTCTATAGACTGTTTTTTCCCTTCCATTTACTATATGAAAGCTTTTCAATTTGACATAGTACCAATTATTCACCTTTCATTTCCTTTGAAGTGGGGTTGAGCCTGCAAATCATCTGTCATAGACTGTTTCTGTAAGCTATCATCTATTCAACATATGGTTTCAGGTCTTAATTGGGGTCTTTACTTAATTAAAATGTATTTTATGTGGAGTTATATAGTAGTCCAGTTGCATTCTTTAGCCTGTGATTGTCAAATTTTCCCAGCACCATTGGTTGAAGAGACTCTCAACATGTATGGGCTTAATGCCTTCACATTAATTATCAATAAATGTTTGTATTTGTTTCAAAGCTTTAGATTAAATTCCATTGAATATGTATTCATTTTATTCTAGTACTTTTGGGTTTTGTGGTGTTAGAGATTGAACCCAGAGTCTCACACATGAAAGGCAAGTAATCTGCTGCTGATTCCCATTCAGACTAAATGATTGCACTTCGATGTATAGTTTAAAGTCTGGCAACATTTATATCTCCATTTTATTTTTCTTTATCAGAATTTCCATACCTATTGAAGGTCTTTTATATATAAACCCTAGTATTTTTCCAACTTCTCTACAGAGATATTGTCATTTTTATTGACATTGCATTGTGGATGTCATGAACATCTTACTATATTAATATTTTCCATACATGTTCATACAATACCTGTCAAAACTGTGTGCCTTAATGAGTTAAAAGGTTTTTGCTGTAGTATTTATAATCCTGAGAACTGAATTACACAGCAAAGTATTGAGCTACGTCCCTATCCAGTTTTGCAGGTTTTGTTATACAGGTCTTTTGCCTTCTTTGTAAGTGTATTCTTGTTGTTTTTGGGGGGTCCCACTTGGCAGTACTTGGGGCTTATTCCTGAATCTATGCTCAGGGATTTCTCCATGCAGGGCTCTAGGGACCATATGAGGTTCCAGGGATTGAGCCTGGGTTAGACATGGGCAAGGCAAATGTCTTTCTGGCCCTATGCTTAAAGTTTATTCTTACACATTTTATTCTTTTGAAAACAAGTGAAAATGGGAAATTTTCTGAATTTATTACTGCTTGCATATAGGGATGCAACTGATTTTGTAATCAGTCACTTTTCTGTACTCATTGTTTCTAATAACAGTTGTGTATGTAAATATTTTAGGGGATTATTATGTTACTGACCTTACCCTGATTGGTGATTGTGCCCTACCCTAGGGTGTGACCTGGCATTCTGCCCCCACCCTAGGGTGGTACCTGATTCTGGTTCCACCATTAGGTGGTATCTGATTCCACCATTGGGTGGTACCTGATTCTGGGGGATAAAAACAAGGGTCTGTGGAAGGCGAGAGGCTTTTGGCTGGAACTTATGCTGAGTCTTTGGACTTCAGTCTTGTCCACCAAATAAAGCTAATATTTCCACAAGCCTGACTGTCTGCGAGCTGTTTACCCACTGTTTCACCTCAGAACCACCGGCTGCACAGGGTGGCAGACGCATGCTCCGAGCTGGAGGAGAAAGACCTCATCCTCCATCCCTCCATCAGTCAACCTCTTCAGGGGCTGACTTGCAACAATAACATTTTAATAAATTCTTTGGGGTTTTCTATTTATATTGCCATATCATCTGCTAACAATATTTTCACTTCTTTTCTAATCTGGATTCTTATTTCTGTAGTTATCTAATCTTTCTAGATAAGACTTCTAACATTAAATTAAATTGAGGTGGTGATATTGAACACCCTCGTCTTGTTTTAATGTTTAAAGAAAAAGAAATATAATTTTTCAACATTGAACATAATATTAGTTGTGGATTTACAGTACATGACATCATTATATACTTCTATCTCTGCCTTATTGAAAGTTTTAAATCATAAATGTCACTTAAGCTTGTTAAATATATTTCAAAGCACTTATTCATGTAGCTTTAAGGCTTTTTCTTTTCTGTTATTGATATAGTACATTAAATTGCTCTAAGTATGTTGTCCTATCCTTAAACACATGGAATAAACCACACGTGATCATGATGTGCCATCCTTATGATGAATTGATGTACTCAATTTGTGACTATACAGTTGAAAAGTTTTGCAAAACTATGTTCATCAGAAATATTGATTTACTTTTCTTGTTTGTGATATCCTTGTCTGATTTTGTTATCAAGGTAATGTTGGCCTCAACACATATAATTGAAATTATTCCTCCTTTAAAAATTTTAATCTGGGGTTAATAGTCATAAATTACCTAAAAGTTCAGTAAATTTTGGGCCAGACAGATAGCATGGAGATAGGGCATTTGCCTTGCATGAAGAAGAATGGTAGTTCGAATCCTGGCATCTCATATGGTCCCTCGAGCCTGCCAGGAGCAATTTTAAGCATAGAGCCAGGAGTAAACGCTGAGCACTGTCGGGTGTGACACCCCAAAAATTTATTGGTAAGCCTATTTGGTCTAGGTCTAGGACTTGTTTGGGGCATTTTTTACTTATTACAGTTCACATTTCTATACTTATTGTAAGTTCTTTTAGCTTTTTGTTTTAATTTCATTTTAGTGACACATCTAATGGTGCACTCCCAGCTCTGTGCTCAGAGATTACTCTTGGAGGGCTCTGAAGACCATATAGATGCTGAGGATCAAACTTGAGTTGGCAATGTGCAAAGCAAGCACCTTACTACTGCACAATTCTCTGATTCCTATATTTTGGTTCTGTCTTGGTATTTTGGTATTTTCTATAAATGTTTCCACTCATTTTAAATTATTGACTTTGATGGCAATAGTTGATCATAGTATCTCTTAGAACACTTTGTGTTTTATTATGCTATAATTTTTCCTTTAATTTCTGATTGTTATGCTTTTATTTAAAAGTCTTGTTAAAGGGCCAGAGCGATAGTACAGAGCATAGAACGTTTGCCTTGCATGAACACAGGAAGAATTTATCCCTCTTGAAATATAGCAGTTCAACTCTGGAGCTCCAGGCCCCCTCCTAGCTGGCTCTCTCACTTGTGATATCTCTCTCCCTTTCCCCAACCCCCAGCGAACTTCAGGTGAGCATTAAAAAGCAATGTTCTTTCTTTTTCTCCCTCAGACTGTGGTCTGTTTACATTTCAGTTAGCAACATTTGACATCCCTGGGTGGTCCCTTGGCAGAGTAAAATTATGAAGAACAATTCAAGAGAGAAAACAATAAACTGTTTATTTTCACCCCTATAAAGTTGCATGCGAATCAAGACAACAACATCGCTGAGAAGGGCATATATCAAAAGACTAGAAACAATCAGTGTTGGCTGGAAGTGGTGAAAAAAGAACCCTCATTCATTGTTAATGGGATTGTTTTCTGTTTCAGCCTCTATGGAAAACAGTATGGAGACATCTCACAAAGTAAAACGAGAGCTTCCATATGGCCCTGAAAATAGATAATATACACCTGGAAATATAAATACACAACTGCATTCATTGCAGTGCGTTCAATAGTCAGGATATAGAAACAACCCGAATGATGGGTGGATGGAGTAAAGGAGTTTTACCACAAATTTTTATATACACATAATGGAATACTTTGTATATACAGGAAAAATTAAATCTTATATGTTGCAAGTCAGTCCTTTATGGGGCTGACTGATGGAGGGATGGAGGATGAGGTCTTTCTCTTCTAGCTCGGAGCACGTGTCTGCCACCCTGTTCAATTGGCGGTTCTGAGGTGAATGCGGCAGGTATAAAGCTAACAGGCAGTCAGGCTTCAGAAGATATCAGCTTTATTCAGTGGACAAGGCTGAAGTCAAAAGTCCCAGAATCAGTCCTCCCAAACAAAGCCCTTGCCTTTCACAGACCCTTGCTTTTATACATGATAATCAGGTACCACCCTAGGGTGGGAGCAGAATCAGGTACCACCCAAGGGTGAGAGCAGAATCAGGTACCACCCGAGGGTGGGAGCAGAATGCCAGGTCACACCCTAGGGTAGAGCACAATCACCAATCAGGGTAGGATCAGTAACATAATAATCCCATGGAAATGTTTACATACACAGCACGTATAGTTCCTGCAACTTGAATTAAACTGTTAGGTATAATGTTAAGTGAATACAAGCATAGGAACAAATAAATATTACCTCATTCATCTGTGAAATATAGAAAATCAAAGCAAAGAAATAGAATCAAATGATAACAAACCCAGGCCTTGGATTACAAAACTTATATTACAAAACAGTGTGAAGGGAGTCAAGCTAAAATAATAAAAGAACAGTGGTGGAGGATCATGGACACATTGGTAGTGGTCTTTAATGTTTATAGTGGCATCAAAACCATAAATATTAACATTGTAATCATGTTACCTAAATTACAATTTAAAAATAATAAAACAGTCCTGCACAAAATGAACCCAATCAGATATACCCATATCATATATTATTAAAGTGCCAAAATTCAATAATAATAGTCAAGCATCTAGAGAAAGAAAAAGCACATAGAAACCCCCACAATATTGTCTGCAGATGTCTACAGAAACTAAACAAGACAGAGGGACTAGCATGAGATATTCAAAGTTCAGAAATGAAATGACTTTCAACTGAGAATACTCAATCCTGCCAGATTTCCATTTAGAGTAGAAGGGAAGATACAGTTTTAAGATAAACAAAAATTAAAGCAATTCATCACCATGAAACTGGTGTTGCAAGAAATATTAAAGGGTCTCATAAAATTGAAAAGCGATCTCACCTAATAGTAGTGAGACAACAAAATTATTTAATAAAGGACTTGGTAAGGGGAAGAGTGAAATTGTGGCTCACGAAAATAAATATGATAGCAATCTGTTACAGTGGATGCTGACTTCTTTCTTGTGCTAACAATTTAAAAGATGAGGTTATGGTTGCTATTTACATAACTGGAGGTTTCAAAGAAATATTTTAGGTCCTCTAAATTGTAGAACTATTCTCTACCTTTACAGTCAATGTTGGAGCTAGGCTCTTCAGTCTTTGTTAATAAAAGAAATCTATGCCAATTTAAATTCTCAGCCTCCAGGCATGGGAGACTAATCTGTTTCCCCCTAAATATGGAGGATCTTGCTTAGGATCCTAGGAATCTTAATGACTGTGGCAGTAGAGAAGGACTGGAAATTGGTCCTTGCAAAGATTTTTAATTGTATTACATGTAAGGTTAGGAAAGCATGCTTGGAGCCTGTGCAGACCTCCACCGACTTACCCTCACCTAGTTCCAGGGTTCAGGCCAGAACCACATGCTTGGCCCAGTGGTCCAAACAACCTATGGATAGAGCACTGTTTTCTACCTAGGTAAACCATATGAATTCAGTTTTGGAGGGGGAGTACAGGGGTTAAGGTAATGGTCTTGCATACAACTGACCCCAGTTTGATGCCCCAGCACCGCATGGTCCCCTGAGTAGGCCCTTGAGCACCACCAGATATGACCCAACCTATCCCCAACTATGCACATAAACCCCAAAATGAAACTCATGTTTTAAGGATTATCAGACAGGTCAGATATACTACCACAGATCTTCAAGAGTTTGAAGACTAAACAACTCCAACTGTAAGGTTTCTTGCATAGGAAGGAATTTAATATAGGATTTAAGATAGTCCACAGCTGAGATTCATTTCATCTAATGGTTGATCTTGGTTTCTAGGATTAACATTCATTGGTGAGGAGAGCAGATGATTAGTGCACCTCCTAAACTAAATTTAAAGGCCACTTATGCTAACAAAGCTGTGAAGCTACTGTTCCCAACCAGGCCATCCTGCTACAATTAGATATATGTTTGGTTTGGGGCCACACCTGGCACTGCTTAGAGGTTACCCAGGCTCTGCACTCAGGAATTACTCCTGGCAGATTTCAATACTGGAGATTAAACCTGGGTCGGCCATGTGCAAGGCAAATAGTCTACCCACTGTGCTATCACTCTGGCCCCTAATCTAATTTATTTATTTTTGTTTGTTTGTTTTTGTTTACACCCGGCATCGCTCAGAGGTTACTCCTGGCTCTGTGCTCAGAAATCGCTCCTGGCAGGCTCGGGGGACCATATGGGACGCCGGGATTTGAACAACCAACCTTCTGCACGCAAGGCAAACGCCTTACCTCCATGCTATCTCTCCGGCCCCCCTAGATCTAATTTCTTACTCAAGTTACCCACCAGTTGTTTGTGCCCAAACAATTGGTGGGCAAAGAGTCCCAAATGTATGCCTAAACTTTACGATAAAACGAAAGTCGAGGCTTGTGTTAAAGCTTGCTTTAAGTAAGAAAGGCAATCTTCTGGCTTTGCTTTCCCCAAAGTAGAATTACATCTGCATCCTTTAGACTTCCATACTGGGACTTTATATTGGGATATTAGCAGGATGGGATTGGATACGTGAACTGGGACACTCAAAAGCCACCGTGCAGAGCCAATTTCTATCAGGACTTCAGTATAGTCTAGAGAAAGGAGCATTCATTCTGGACTTGCCTTTACACTATTGCTGGTCATGCCTGCCAAAAGATGTTTGTATGCCTCACTATAGAATTGGCTTTTCCCCATTAACTTTCTCCATTGGCCAATAGATATGTTACAGCTCACCATAGAACTGATGGTTGCTCTATATTCAGGCATCACATACAATGCAGTAGCACTGGGTTTAGTGTAGAACTGTTCTGAATCCACTAAGGGATGCCAATATGTAACAACTAAACCAGATATTTTGTGTGGTTCTTGCAAATCATGTGTAAGATTAGCACACAGAACACCAGAGGTCTTCAGCATCATAGCTCTTTATTTTACAGCTCATGTAGCAGCACTGTGTCCAGAACAGCAATCTCAGCAACCAGATACCACCTCACACCAGAAGCCTCATTCCGACCCCTTTAGCAGTTAAAGCAGCAGTATCAGAGGTCATAGTGACAGCAACAGCAACTGTGGTGAAAACACTGGCAACAGTAGTGGCAGCAGTAGCAGTTGCAGAGGTAGTGGCCTCAGTAGCAGAAGCAGCAGCATAAAAGGTAGCAAAGACCAGAATATTATATATTACCCATTGCTCTACCTGTGTTTGCCTCTCATGTCAATGAGATATTGTACTACAAACAGTCAGACAGTAGAAGAGACTAACAGGAGATTTTAATTATCTGATTCAGCCTTCCTTATTTTCTCTGTAACAAATCCACCCAATAATCCTCAAGTATAGAACTTCACAAAAAAAAGCAAAGGACAACTTTCAAAGAAATTCTATGGAAGAAAAGCAAGAAATTAGAAAAAAATGTCAATACCTACAGAATAATGATATTAAAGTATAATACAATAAAATTCACAACAAAAGGACAATAATAAAATATTAAAATGGCAACAAATGCTTATATTTCAATAATTTCCTCAAATGTTATTTATCTTAATCATCAATTAAAAGTTATAGGATGGTAGCATGGACCCCCAAAAAACCAACCTTTTGCTGTCTGCAGGAAATACTAGCTTTCAAGTTCAATACAAGCTTAATAGTAACCACTGGAAAACAATTCTACACAGGATCACTTTAAAAGGCAGGCGGTTGGGTATTTGCTCTTTGTCAGGCACCAAGGTCTATGAGTCTGTCAGCCCCAAAAAAAGAAACAAGGAACTGCAAGTATGTCTGACATACCTTTGTTCTAGCTGTTGCAATCTCACTTACCCACCATATTTGAGTCAGGCTGACAATATGTAATGGAGTGAACAAAGCCAACAGAAAACTACTATACTCTCAAGTAACCACAAGTTATAGATAGATAGATAGATAGATAGATAGATAGATAGATAGATAGATAGATAGATAGATAGATAGATAGAGATAGATAGATAGATAGATAGATAGAGATAGATAGATAGATAAAACCTCAAGTTATATAAGTATAGTATATAAAGTATACTTCCAGTATATAAAGTACTGGACCTCATCTTCCCAAACCCCTTTGCTCATGTGCAACTGTAGTTATATAATAGGCAGTTTTATAAGCTTCGCTGACTCATGCCTGGATGGAAGTCAGGACTCGTCAGAAACTAGGCCCAATATAACAACAACTACATGCTCCTCACAGGTATAGATATACATATGTCAGAAAACAAAGGTTTGAAGCAAGAAAGTGTAATATAAGATAGAGGTAAAACTTATTTAAAGATTAAGGTATTACCATAATAATATTTTGCAGTTATTACTATCTATGGATGAAATAAAGGAGTACCAACATACATTAAGCAATTATTAACTGAAATAAATATTACCATCTACTGTATTATATTAATATTGTGGGAGGTACTCAGGACTTACTCCTGTTCTACTGTCACTCCAACCCTGAAAATGGACTATTAAAAAAGTATAGAGAATCTTTTTCCAAAGACTGTTCATATGCCAGGACATAAAACAAATAACGTACTTAGAAATGTTAAAATCATACCAAGTATTATTTTTAACAACAATGTTACAAAATAAAACAACAGAAAGAAAATTGGAAAAATCTCAAACATGAGTCTAAACAATATGCTTTCAAGCAAACACTGGGTAAATGAGGAAATTAAAACAAAAATTTAAGAATACCTCGAGATAAATTAAAACACAGGTTATTAAAATACCTCTATATGCAGCAAAATGATATTGTGAAAAATTAATATCAATGTAATACTTCATTAACAAGAAGTCAAAAAATATAGGGGTGCAAATGTCTTTTCTCCATTTTGGGGGTGTCTTTAGGGTATATTCTAAGAAGTGAAGTTTGTAGGTCAAATGGATGCTCAACTCCTACATTTTAGGAATATATATATATATATATATATAAATATATACATATTTTTTCCAGAAGTCCAGAAAGACTGGACCATTCGACATTCCCACCAGCAATGAATGAAAATTCCTTCCTCCCTGCATCACATCCATGTGAACACTGGTTGTTTTTGTTCTTTGTGATGTGTGCCAGTCTCTGTTGCATGAGATGGTACCTCATTGTTGCTTTCTTTTTTGTGTTTGTTTGTTTTTTCGGGCCACACCCGTTTGATGCTAAGGGGTTTCTCCTGGCTAAGTGCTCAGAAATTGCCCCTGGCTTGGGGTGACCATATGAGACGCCGGGGGATTGGCCCCTCATTGTTGTTTTCATTTGCATCTCCCTGATGATTAGTGATGCGGAGCATTTTTTCATATGTGTTTTGGGAAAAACTATTTATCTCTTTCCCCATTTTTTGATAAGTTTGGATGGGTTTTCCTTGTAAGTCATACCACTGCCTCATATATCTTTGATATCAACCCCTTATCAGATTATTGCTAGGTAAATAATTTCTTCCATTCCATGGGTGATCTTTGTATCCTGGTGATCATTTCCTTTGAGGTGCAAAAGCTTCCCATTTTAATGTATTCCCATTTGTTTATCTTTGCTTCTATTTGCTTCATCAGTCATGTTTCATCTTTGAAGATGTCTTTAGCTTCAATGTTGTAGAGAGCTCTACCTATGTTTTCCTTTACGTGCTTTATGAATTCAAGTCTAACATTAAGATCTTTAATCCATTTTGACTTGACTGTTGCTCAAGATGTTGATAAAAGGTCTAAGTTTCTTTATGTAGCTAATTGAAGAAAGAATGGCATATTATTTATAACAAAAGATACAGGCATGAAATTTGCTGCTACATAGAGCGACCTGCATAATATCGCACTGAATGAAGTTATCAGAGGTAGAGAGACCAACACAGAATGATGTCTCTCATATTTGGTATATAAAGAAACATAATGGTGAAATAATGGATACCTAAAGATAATTTTAAAAAGATCATGAGAAATGGTTTTCATTAGGAAATCAGCAACTTGAGGGACTGGGAGATAGGACTGGAAGAAACTAACAGCTTTAGTGGAGGTAAGTGTTCAATTGGGTACTGTAAATCACAGTGCAAAAATGTATTTTAAAATGCTTCTGCTCTGGTAAAAAGAGACTGGTAAATGGAGGCAATTGGGGGAGTGGACAATTGTGGAGGAAATAGACACTGGTGAAAGGATTGGTAATAAAACATTGTATACCTGAAACACAATCATTAATAGCTTTGTGATTTCATGGACTAACTCAAAGAAGTCAAAAAATTATTTTTGGTTTTTGGGCCACACCTGGCAGCGTTCAGGGGTTACTCCTGGATCTATGCTCAGAAATCACTCCTGGAAGGTTCGGAGGATTAAAAGTCATCCCAGGTTGGCAGCATGCAAGGCAAACGCCCTACCGCTGTACTATCACTCCAGCCCCAAGAAGTCAAAATTTAAACAATAATTAATCTTTGCTAAAGCAACTGGGAAAGAACAGCAAATAAACCAAAAATTAATGAAAAGAAATGAATCATAAAAATTAAAGAAGTAGTAAAACACAAATTGAAAAAATGTACAAAATGCCAAAGAAACCAAGAGATTCAAAATATTTAAATCATAATTTAAATATTTAGCTACAATAGTGTTAGTATTTATAGCTTGATGTGCTACATTACTTCATCTCACCACTACCAGAACACCCAAGGCCCTCCACCACTGTTCATATATTACTTTTAGCCTGCCTCTTCCCTTCATACCCTCTTGACACTGGTTTGTAACGAGTTTTGTTATTCAAGGCAAGGATTTGTCGCCAACAAGGATTTGTTGTTCAACACTGCTTATTCCCTTGCTTTGCTTCTCTATATACCACAGATGTATGATTTTATTTTATATTTGTCCTTATTCTTCTAGCTTATTTCACTTAACCTGAGACCTTCCAGTTCCATCCAAGTTGCAGGAACCGCAAGATTTCTTTTGTGGTAGTATTTTGTTCTCTCTCTCTGTGCATATATAGGTATACATATGTGTATTATTTGTATATATGTTCTATTATATATATGTATATATATAAACTGTGGTAACAATTTGTTTTAGTCATTCATCTGTCATTGGTATTTTGGGTTGTTTCCATATCTCATTGTACTTAGTCATCCAATGAATATAGCTGTACATATATATTTTCAGATGTATTTTATCTGTTTGGAGGGTAGATACAAGAATTGGAACCACTGGGCCATATGGAAGCTCTGGTCATAGTTTTTGAGATGTCTCCATACTGTTTTCCATAGAGGCTTAACCAGACAACAATCCCACCAAGAGTGTATGAGGGTTCCTTTTTCAACACCTCCCTGCCAACACTGGTTGTTTCTAGTCTTTTGATGTGATATCTCATTGTTGTCTTGATTTAAATTTTTCTTAATACAAGTGACTATGAACAGTTTTTCATATTCTGGCTTGCCATCTGTGTGTACTCTTCAGGGAAGTGTCTTTTCATCTTCTTTAGTCAATTGTAGTTTCTTTGAGGGGGGAGTGGAGTCATATCTGGTATGGTCCAAGGCTTACACCTGGTACTGCTCTCTGGAGTCACTCTGGCAGTGCTTGGGGTGACAGGGATTGAACCTGTTATACTATCACTCTGCTTTCACCCCAATTTTTTTTTTCATTTTTTGGTTTTTAGGTCAACTGGGCAGTGCTCAGAGGTTGCTCCTGGCTCTATGCTCATAAATCACTCCTGCAGGCTTGGGAGACCATATGGGATGCCGAAGTCGAACCACCAACCTTCCACATGCAAGGCAAATGTCCTACCTCCATGCTATCTCTCTGGCCCCCCATATACTTCCTTTTAATACAGACTTTGCTGTACCTTATAGGTTCTGATTGTATCTTCATTTTCTTGTCGCAAGGAATCTTTTTATTTATTCTTTGATTTCCTCTTTGATCAAATGTTTATTTAGTGGTATAGTGTTCAGTATCCAAATGTTAGAGCTTTTTCCAACTTTCTTTTTTAAATATAATTTTTATTTTGATCATAGTGGCTTACATATTGTTGACAATAATATTTTAGGTGCATATTAACATAAAATCAGGGGGATTCCCATCACCGAATTGTCCTCCCTCCACCTCCGTTCCCGTCCTACCTCCCATATCCTCCTCCCTCACACCTGGGGCTGCTAGAATAAGTGATCCACTCTGTGCCTAGCTTACTACTTAGTGGTCTTACACCTGTTTGGTCTTGGTACCTCCCTTATTTCCCCCTCTAACTGGGAGGCGGGACTAGATAGTTCAAGCCAACTTTTTTTTTATAGTTAAGTTCTACCTTTATGGCAATTATATATAAATATAGACATGGTATGGTTTAGCAGCAAGCAAGTCAAATGTCTTAACCCCTAAACCATCCATCTCTCTGGCCCCCCTGTGTGAATTTCTTAATTGTCTGCAAGAAAGTCTGGTGACCACAACTCTTGAGTTGTGTCGTGTGTGTCTGTGTAAGGGTAATTTGTGGCACCCATCCTCCTTAGTTATACAGCACCAAAGTCTAATAGGCCTGGACTCTGGCCCAAAGTTATTAATGTCCCATTACAGTCCAGCTGATTTGAACAGTGATTGGAGATTGTGGTCGCGTGTACCCAGTAACAGCTGCAAAGCAAATTGGTCTTAATAACTATGAGAACATTTTTGCATTTTCCAGCACCAGTTTGGTGATGGCGCCTCTGATGATGAGGATTCACCTCCAGTATATCTGCTACTGGTTGTGGCATCTGCAATTGCAGCTCCACGTTGCCTTATTGGGGACAGTTGCTCTTACCTGTGACCAAAGGTCTGTGCTGGCTACTGCCAGATCTGTTTCTTGCTGATACCGCAGCTAGTTATAAAACTAAACCTCTGTTGAGCTTTCGTTCTCGGGGTCCTCTGTCTTTTTTTTTTTTTTTGTAAGTGAACTTTGAAGGAACTCCCTTTAGTTTAAGTTGGCTGCAGCTACAAACGTGTCAGATCTTATGACAGGTGTGAGCCTGGAGGTGGAACTAAATCTGGGAGCCTGTTGGGTGGAGCCTAGGCTATGCCGTGATCAGGAAAGAGCTGAAGCTGTGCCCCTTCTGGAGAGGGGTCTCTTTGGATATGATTGCTCCCAGTCTGAGTAGGTGTGGCTGCACCCTTTGCTAGGTTTAGCAAGTCCTGAGACTATTTACAACTCAGAGTTAAGATACAAAATTAAATTCTGTGAAAAAACAATCTGCATTCTGTGCCCAGCATTAACCTGGTGGTTGGGGTGGGGACATGCTAGCTCGGATGGTGAGACTGTTGGAGCCAAGACTACTATCCCATTGACTCACCACAGATCTCAGAAATGGCTATTCCCAGAACATGCTAGAAGTGACTGTCAAAAACACCTCAGTCTTTTTTATAACTCAGTTGAGAACAAATATAAAGCTGATAATATGTAAAACCATTCTGTTCATCAACATATAAGTATTTAATTAAACTGTCAGTTTTTCATATATTATAGATAGCAGCACTTTTTCAAATATATTTTTATGAACATTTTCTCCAAGTCTATGGCTTATCTATGTATTTCCTTGATGGTGTCATTTCATTGGCAGTTTGACAATTTTAATTTTGTATTCTATTTTATTAGTAGTTTTTCTTTGATAGATATTGTCATTCATGCCTAAGAAATCTTTGCCAACTACCAAATCATGAAGATCTTTTCACCTATTTTTTCTAGAACCGGTAGGTCTGTAATCCATCTTAAGTTGATTTTGTATATAGTGTAAGAGAGGTCAACTTTTTAAATATGCTTAACCACTTGTTTAAACTCTATTCTTTCCAGTGGATAGTAGAGAAGAAAATTAAAATATAAAACCAATACTTTTCATATACATAAGCAACACTAATTTAGATAAGATAATGGTAGGAAAAAACTCCTTCAAAACTGCAATGGGGGGCCGGGCGGTGGCGCTAAAGGTAAGGTGCCTGCCTTGCCTGCGCTAGCCTTGGACGGACCGCGGTTCGATCCCCCGGTGTCCCATATGGTCCCCCGAGCCAGGAGCAACTTCTGAGCACATAGCCAGGAGTAACCCCTGAGTGTTACCGGGTGTGGCTCAAAAACAAAAACAAAAACAAAACAAAAACAAAAAAAAACAAAAAAAAACTGCAATCGGGCTGCTGAGGCAGGCGGAGGGGCTGTGGAGCAGGAAGGAGGCTGCAGAAAAAAAAAAGAAGAAAAACCTGCAATAACAAGGGTAGAAGCAACACCCCAGTGACAGGGCGTTTGCCTTGCAAGCAGCCAACCTGGTCCCAGACCTGGATTTGATCCTTGGCATCCCATATGGTGCCCCTGAGCCTGCCAGGAGCGATTTTTTGTTTGTTTTGGGGTCACACCTGATGCTCAGGGGTTACTACTGGCTCTGCACTCAGAAATCTCAGAAATCGCTCCTGGCATGCTCGGGGGACCACATTGGATGCCAGGATTTGAACCATTGTCAGTACTGGAACAGCTGCTTGCAAGGCAAATGCCCTACTGCTGTGCTATCTCTCTGGCCTCCAGGGGTGATTTCTATGATTTGTGTGATACTACACACAAATAAATTTTAAGTTAATTAGCAATGTGAATAAATTGGTTTCATAGGTCTTAGACAAATTGGTGCACTCCTACATATACTAGGTGTATGAAAAAGCTATCAATGGGAGAAAAACAATGCTGGGACATCCATACTTAAATCAGACTGAATAGCATTTAATATAAAGAAGATAATCAGAGGTTGTGATGGGCACTGTCTATTGGTTAATTAAATAATGGATCAAGAAATACTATCATCAACATTTATGCAGTTAATGGAGGCCCAGCATAGTATGATAATATTACTCAAAGATATTTTAAGCAAGTTATGAAAACAGAAACACTTGGAGTTTGTGGTTTAGGAGGTAGGCAGTTTTGGAGGGGCTTCGAGATACAGGGGAGGTAGGAGGAATTGGCACAAGGAACACAAGGAGTTGTACCCTCAGGGATAGTGGGCTGGCTGCCTACCTGGATTTCTTAGGTGTTAACATTTTATCATACTTAATATTGCTTGTGTTATATGTAGTGCTGGGAGTGCAGTTTAGAGAAGGGACCACTATGACAATAATTGTAAATGATCACTAGGGACAGAAACTGGGAATTTAAAGGAAATAAAGTGATATAAATCAGACATCTCAGTAATAAATAGTGTTGCAAACTACAGGCCTAAAACGGGGGGGAGAGAGAGAGAGAGAGAGAGAGAGAGAGAGAGAGAGAGAGAGATATCTAGAGAGATCTTCCATAGAGACAGGCTGGAAGCAGGGTTACTGGGTAAATTGGTTGTGGGAAATGAATACTGGTGAAGGGATGGGTGTTGAAACGTATGGCCAAATCTTAGGTAGCAACAACTTTTTAACTCTGTATCTAATGGTGAATTAATTTTAAAAATTCTAAATTAAAAAAAGACTAAAACTAAAAGAAAGATAATGGAATGGGAAAAATATTCACATCCAACACTTCAGATAAAGACTTAATATCTAAAATATATAAAGCATTAACAAAGATCAATAAATACAAATTCAAAAACCCTATGAAAATTAGGGAGAGGAAATGTACAGACTCTTACCAGTGGAAGAGAAGCAAATTGCCAATAGGCACATAAAAAAATGCTCAGCATCACTTATCATTAGAGAAACCCATATAACACAGCAGGTAGTACAGCAGGTAGGGTGTTTGCCTTGCATGTGGCCAACTTATTTTCAATCCCTGGCATCCTATATGGTCCCCTGAACTTGCAAGAAGTGATTTCTGAGCAAAGAGCCAGGAGTAACCCGAGTACCATTAGGTGTGGTCCAAAAAAGAGGGAAAAAAAAAAAGAGAAAAATCTGTGCTGGTTGGGATTCGTTGAAAAAGGAACTCTCATTCACTGCTGAGGGTAATGTTGTCTGGTTCAACCCCTGTGGAAAACAGTATGGAGAATTTTCAGAAAACTTAAATATGACCTAGAAATTTCACTTTTGAGTATCTGTCCCTTGGCCTTTAAAATAGTCACTCAGAAGGATGTATGCACACCATTATTTATTGCAGCAATGAGTACAATAGCTAAGATATAGAATCAACTTAGGTGCCCAATGACAGATAAATGGATTATAAAGATGTGGTACATATACACAATGGAATGCTATGCAGCTTCAAGGAACAATGAGATCATGCAATTTGCTACAACCAGATTAGAAAAAATCGCATTGAGTGAAGGAAGCCAAAAGAACAAAGAATACAGGATGATCTCACTTATCTGTGGTATATATAATAATTGTATTATGAAATGTAATGTAGTAAAAGGGAATACCTAGATCACCCTTGAACTGAGAACTTAGGGATGAGGACAGAGAAGAAAATAAATCAAGGCAGAAAGGTAAGAATAGGGGAAGTATAGAGGTACAGGTGCCTGGGCTTCAATTATAATGGGGGTGTGGGAGAGTGGTCTAGCTATAGAAGGAACATTCACCAACACTGAAAACATGACATCTAAGCTAAAACCACCAAACTTTGCAGGCAGGATGGGGGTGTGGTAGGGAAATGGGGAATGATAGCCTAGGGGAGCAGCAGTGGTGGGAGTCTACACTGGTGGTGGGATTTGGTGTTGAAATATTATATGCCTAAAATTCAACTATCAATAACTTTGTAAACTATGGTTCTTTAAATAATTTTTTAAAATCCAAACCAAAAAAAAAAAACCCAAATAAACCAAATACTCTTTTGAGTAGAAAAAATATTCAGGCAGGGCTGTAGCAATAGTACAACAGGCAGGGAAGTTGCCTTTCACTTAGTAACCTGGGTTCAATTCCCAGTATTCCATATGGTCCCCTGAACACCACTAGGAATAAATCCTGGAATTTGCAGAGTGTAACCCAAAACAAAAACAAAATTCCAGATAAAGTGTATTCCAACTTTTTTTGGGAGGGGTTCTCTTATAATTTTATTATAACACTGTGATAATAAATTATAACACCAATTAGTTACTAATAGTCATTTTAGGCATTAAATGTTAAAACACCAATCCCACTACCAGTGTGACCTTCCCTTCACCAGTGTTCCCAATTTCTCACCCACCACCATACCCTGCCTCCATGCAGGCACAAACAAATTCACTACCTATTTTTTTCTGGGTCTTCCTTATTTTTTAATATTTTTTATTTAAACATCCTTATTTGGGGGGGGGTGTCACACCTGGCAGCGCTCCACGCTCAGAAATCGCTCCTGGCAGGCTCGGGGGACCATGTGGGATGCCAGGATTCGAATCAATGACCTTCTGCATGAAAGGCAAACACCTTACCTCCATACTATCTCTCCGGCCCCTATTTAAACATCTTAATTACAAATATGATTGTAGTTGGGTTTCAGTCATATAAAAAACACCCACCTTCACCAGTGCAACCTTCCCATCACCAGTGTCCCAAATCTCCCTCCTCCCACTCCCCTGCCTGTATTTGAGACAGGCTTTCTACTGCCTTCATTCATTCACATTGTTATGTTAAGTTATATTAGTTGTTAGTGTAGTTATTTCTGTAACTGCACTCACCTCTCTTTGTGGTGAGCTTCATATCATGAGCTGGACCTTCCAGCCCTCATCTCTTTTGTCTCTGAGAATTATTGCAAAAATGTATTTTATTTTTCTTAAAACACATAGATGAGTGAGACTATTTGTGTCTATCTCTATTCTTCTGACTTATTTCATGTACATCCATGTATAGGAAAATTTCATGACTTCATCTCTCCTGACGGCTGCATAATATTCCATTGTGTATAAGTACCACAGTTTCTTTAGCCATTCATCTGTTGAAGGGCATTTTGGTTGTTTCCAGAGTCTGGCTATTGTAAATAGCGCTGCAATGAATATAGGTATGAGGAAGGGATTTTTGTATTGTATTTTTGTATTCCTAGGGTATATCCCTAGGAGTTATATTAACTTCTTTATACAAATTCTTACAATATTTCTGTAAGAGTGACATTTCAAAGTAAAATGCTTTATATATCAATTGTACATCAAAATAAAAACTGTTGACAAATATTGAATTCTAATAAATGATGTGTCTGCAGAAAAAAAAAAAGATGCAAAACCAGACAGCATCCTGTCAGTCTAGATAACCATACAGAATGCAACTGGGAAAGACAAAAACTATTACATAGGACACCATATTGGGTCTTGCAACAAATTGATCCTACACCAATTAATACAGATTAAGTATCTTAAAAATGGGATAGTGCCAAATAGAGCTATGGAGGATTAATTTCCAGCAGGATAGTATAAACATCCCACCTAAAAAGCAGAACTAGAATCTGACCAAGAAATTTCCTCCAACATCTGAAGCAGAAAGTCTCGGAATTTGTTAGCAGGTTTCCTACAAATCAATATTGACGTTTCCCATCATTTCTAAAATCAGTCATTTTAGTTCTCCTGTCATGCTTCACCATTCTATATTTTTTCACAACGTGATCTGATGGAGAAGACGGAGAATAATTCAGCAAAATGACTCTGAACTGCATTTAGTAACTGGATAGCACTTTTAAGTTGTGTCCCTTGGGTGAGGAGTAAAGTGTGTTTTCTTACAGCGGATAACAACCTGGGTTCTTATGAAGAACATGTTCAGACTGCCACGTCATCTACCGCATGTCTTTTATGACTGTTATTTTTTTACTAATATTTTATTTAAACACCTTGATTACAAACATGATTGTGGTTGGCTTTCAGTCATGTAAAGAACACCCCCCATCACCAGTGTTATTTAACAACACAAGCTGACATAGGCAAGGCAGGAAGGCAGGCAGGCAGGTAATAAGGTCAGAAGCAGGTGGGGAAATGGGACCCATTCCAGACGGAGACCTGAGTTTATGTTACTTTATGTATCCCTATACCTTATTTATTTCTCATTTTTTTAGATTTCATCCTTTAATGTCGAATGTCTAATACAATATCACTCTCTGACTTGCAAATTTTATTTTTTTAATTTTTTACTTTTTTAATATATAAAGTCTTCATTTAAGCATCATGATTACAAGCATGATTGTAGTTGGGTTTCAGTCATAAACAGAATACCCCTTCACCAATGCAACATTCACACCACCAATGCCCCCGCTCCTTCCCAACCCTAGCCTGTATTTGAGACAGGCATTCTACTTCTCTCACTCATTGATTGGTACCTTAGGTTTTTTTTTTTCACTTTCTAACTGGTTACACCATATGAGATCATTTGAACTATCAATCTGGATGCAAATAAAGGTGGAAGTGGGATGACCAATCAGAGTACACTTGTCCTTATATGGGCATGTATGGTGATGTCGTTTTCCCTTATGCAAATAAGATCAGGAGGATGACCGATCTGATCACATTTGTAAATTAAGATATTGCCTCCTCTTTCAGTTCCCATCTGACTCACTTCCTCCGTGACAGTAAGAATGGTAATTTGGATAAACACAGATGGCCAGAGAGGAGAGACTGAGGTATTTCCAGTGGTTTCCCTAAATGCTTTCTACTCTTCTTACTGAGTACATGTCTAAGTTACATTTCTCAGACCCCTGCACATATAATTAAGGCTCTTTAATAAAATCTGCTTTACTGAATTGTGAAGAGGTGATGTTTTCCACTTTCACTGGCCCACAAAATCCTCTCAAATGCACTCTACCATAAATTCTACAGGAATTTTCTGGATTCCTGTGGGATAGATAGTGATGATTACCATCCCACAGCTTAGAAGACATGTGCTAAACATGGCAAAAACTGAGTTGCCAGTCACCTGTCTTTCAGCATAGAGAAAAGGCACCTGCAATTTGGAAGCATTGCCCTGCATTGCTACAAAAGAAAGAAAATTTATGTATTGTCACTGAATTGCTATTCTTACAACAGCTTAACCTGAAGTAATTCTGGAATAATACAAAGGCCAGTGGGGCTATCAAAACTTGCAAAAGCCTTTCAAGGTGATGCCAGAAAAGCCTTTAAATGGCACAGGACTGCATAAACGTATCTACAGATTTGTACAGAGACTTCTTAGGAAGAATACTGGCCCTATGAAATTTAGAATCAGAACATGTGAGTCCGACTCAAACAGGTTTTGGCAGGTGTGAAATTGGGTGCCATGCTCTGCTCCAAGCTTAATCTTTCCACCATCCCCAATCTCTTTTCAACTCACTACCAGAACCATTTGCAAAGGAGATTATGATGATAAAATTGGTTGTTCCGGCTAACAGGAGAGCCCAGAAAACACAGGGAAGATTTTCATATGGTCTAAGTAAGACCAATCTTAACTGCCACAGAGGTTGGGGACTTATTAAAGAAATTACACTGTCCTATTGAACAAGATGTTTGAAAGCAACACAAGAAGGATACCTCTTCGTCAGTTCCCTAAGGAAGTGGTTAAAATATTCAGGCATCTTCAGCACTCTGACAAAATGGCAAAACTCTCTTAACGTGCCATTGATGGATGAGCCTGGGGCATATAGTAAGCTGTGACACGGAAGAGAAGGCTAGACTCTGTAAATAGGGTAGGGACACTGATTAAAAATTTGGAAAAAAGATCATTGGAGCATTAAAAAGTCCCAGTGGAATGGTAAATTAAGGCCTGATTGGAGAGCATTCAAGAGAGAAAGGGTAAGAGGAAGTTCACAGCAGGAGAGAAATGGAGCAGTAGCTAAAGGGAGGGACAATGCTCTGGGGGAATGAGCCTTGATTCTGGAGATGAAGAGATGTTTGCTGGTTGTTAGGAATCATCTAATTGAGAAGGGAACTAATAATGTAGGGAATGGAGAAAGGGGAAATCCGATGTCTTAAATGCAGCTCATCCTCTGTAAGAAAAGGGAATGCAATATATATGAATGCAGAAGCAAGGAGATGTAGGGATCTTAAAACACCAAGATAAAGGTGGTTAAAAGCATGAACTTTAATTTTGTGTTCTCTTTAAACAAATGGATTTAACCTGCACCCATTTTCTTACCTATAAAATGTAATGTATAGAGTTGAAGAGAGTATTGTGGGTAAGGTGATTGTCCTAAATGAATTCACCCCCATCAACCCAAAGGTCTCTCGAGTCATTTTAGTAGTAATTCTTGAGTGCAGATCCAGGAGTCCGCACCGAGCACAGCAGTATGTGCCACAGAAGAAAATAACACATGTACATCAACCACAGATGTGTTGAAAGAATTAACTACCAGTAAAGCAGTTTTGATAGTGCATGGAACATAGTAAAAACACAAATGTTGTTGGCCTTTATTTCTTCAAAATGAGTTATAATTTTGCTCCCAATACTGTAAAATTAAAATAAAATGATTCACCAAACTCCTCTACGGGTGCAGAAATGTAAGTAAGGTCTAATGTAACTATAATATTTCTATCATTAAACAACTCATCTCAGTTTATTTAAAGACTCCCTCACAATTTCTGAGATCATTCAATGTAAAATTACCAAAAGTGGGGCCAGAGTGACAACACAGCAGTAGGGCATTTTTTAAAAAATAATATTTTATTTAAACACCTTGGTTACAAACATGATTGTGGTTGGGTTTCAGTCATGTAAGAGGACATCCTCCAATCACCAGGGCAACATTCCCACCACCAATGTCCCAACTGTCCCTCCTCCCCACCTCGCCCCCACCTGTACTCTAGACAGGCTTTGTTTCTCCGCATACATTCTCATTGTTAGGATAGTTCACAATGTAGTTATTTCTCTAACTAAACTCATCACACTTTGTAACTTCCAGCCCTCCTCCCTTTTGTCTCTGAAAATTATTGCAAGAATGCCTTTCATTTTTCTTAAAACCCATAGATGAGACCATTTTGCGTCTTTCTTTCTCTCTCTGATTTCATCAGCATGATAGATTCCATGCACATCCATGTATAGGAAAATTTCATGACTTCATCTCTTCTGACGACCGCATAATATTCCATTGTCTATATGTACAATTTCTTTAAGGTAGGGCAGACCTGGGTTCGATCTTCCATGTACCATATGTACCATATGGTCCCCCAAGCCTGATAGGAGCTCTGAGTGCAGAGACAGGAGTAACCCGAGTGCCATCGGGTGTGACCCCCCAAAAAAACCCCAAAATTATCAAAAGTATCAGTTGTGGTGACTGATGTAAATTAGTAGATGGCCAGCAGTCAAGTTTTGTCCCATCTACCCCTAATCAGCTATAGAAGTTTTAACCTGTCATCCCAAAACTTTTCACTTATCCCTTTTCTTGTCTTTTAAAATTCCAGGGGCCAGAGAGACAGTATGGCAGGTAGTGTGCTTGCCTTGCATGCAACTGACCTACGTTCGATCCCTAGTATCCCCCGAGTTATTCATGAGGGTAGGGCCAGGAGTAATCTGAGTTTTGCCAGCTGAGACACAAAACTCAAAATAAGTAACTTAATTAACTGCTTCATTTATAATAGCTAAAAAAGTCAAAACAAGCCAGATGTCATCAACTACTGAGTAGTTAAGCTGTTGTTACACAACGCATGATGAATCACAAAAGCATGATGAAACATGTCTTGTACAAAAAGCATACATACTGTTATGACTCCGCTCAAAATTATTTTTCTCAACTTAAAATGTTTAATCAAAGCAAAATGATTTCTAAATTTATTAATAGTTGAGCTTCAGGTTTATGTCCTATCCTGTTACCATGTCAAGTTCTTTGTCAGCCAAGTTTAACCTTTGGTTACCTGCGAAGAAATGAATGAAAGCAGGGATTTGCTGGTGAGGAACACCAAAGAACTTAGTATATTGATATTAATGTTTTTGCTTTGAAAAATTGGGGTCAAATGGCTGTAAAACATTAAAAGTGCACATATATGTATGAATATATATACAGCTTGTGATTACATTTACAGTAAATGTTAGAATAATATGCAAGAGCTTGATTGTAAGCCTATGTATTTAAGGGATATATACTCATGTTTGAAATTTACTTTGAAATATTTAAAAAATTAGATTGCTAGGTGGATATGTGGTAGAGCCAATGCAGTAAAATGAACTCACTGTAGAATTCAATGATACTGTGTAAAAACTCTCATAATAGGGGCTGGAGAGATAGCACAGCGGTGTTTGCCTTGCAAGCAGCTGATCCAGGACCTAATGTGGTTGGTTCGAATCCCGGTGTCCCATATGATCCCCCGTGCCTGCCAGGAGCTGTTTCTGAGCAGATAGCCAGGAGTAAACACTGAGCAACGCCGGGTGTGCCCCCCCCAAAAAAACTCTCATAATAAAATGTTGGAAGTTGGAGATGCAGGTCAGTATAGCATTTCCCTTACAAGTGCGAGCCCTATGTTCAATGCCATCACAAGGGGTTGGGAAAAAAAAACTTATGCATTAACTTTATATGAAGCCGGCAAAGCATAGCTACTGTCTGTCCTCAGTATTCACATTAAAAACAATGAGTCTACTACGAGTTTTGTATCTGCTTCAGAATCCACAATGGAATCTATAATGGCTTGTCACTCCTCAGCAATTAGCACAAAATCAGAAACACAGTAGACATCAAAATTTAGTCAAGGGACTGGTGTGGTTGCACATCGGTAGTGTTTGCCTTGCATGCAGCTGATCCAGGATGGACACAGGTTCAATCCCCGGCATCCCATATGGTCCCCAGAGCTAAGAGGGATTTCTGAGCACAGCTAGGTGTGGCCCCAAAACAAACCATCTAGTGAGATTCATCGCCTAACTTCTTCAGAACCAATGATCTGTTGTTGGTTCATCTTCTTTGGCTAAATGATAAGCTATCAGAAAAATCTGATCTTGAACTCCATGTTAAGTCTTCATAAAACCCCTTTGTGTATCACAAAGGTACCTCCTCTGGACTATCCTTTCTCTTCTTAAAAACCACTAACTAGGCCCAGGAAGAATGCTCCAATAGGGCTAGAGTACATGGCTTGCATACCCCAAACACTGATTTCAATCACCAGCACCAAACCCCAAAGCACTCACCGCTTAGCTTCCAGCACTAAAGGTACTAAAATATCTAGCCAGGATGGCTGTGTTGGTTGACAGGAGTGGCCCCTGGACTTCTAAGTATTGCTTGAAAGAAACCATAGCACAGCTACTCCCCAAAATTATTTAGCAACTATTGATGGACTGTGCTCAATTTAATTACATTATAGAAACCATAAGCATCCATGCTAATGACATTGTCTCACACTTTATTCTATAGTTATATTTGTACTATTTTCAAAGTCAGGGATATGCAAGCCAGTTAGGGATATGCAAGCCAGTTATGCCGAAGAGCCCAAGATGAATCCCTAATACTACATGCACCATCAGCTCAGCACATCCAGGCGTTGCAGTAATGATTTTGAACTGTCATATTTACTCAGGCTTGGACATTTCCAATTACCTACTCATAAGGTCAGTGGCCCCAGTGAACAGAACCAATTGGTAAGACACTCGAAATAAATATGTTCTGGAGGGGATGGAGCAGTAGCAAGTAGGGTCTGGGTTGTTGAATCGCCAGCATCCCATAGACTCTGAGCTTGCCAGGAGTGGTACTTGAGCTCAGAGCTATGAATAAACCCTGAGCACTACTGGATGTGGCACTAAAAACAAAACTAACTAAAAAGGATAGTGCAGTAGAAAAAGCACTTTCTTTTCATTGCAGAACCAGGTTCAACACCTGAGCAGAGCTTAGAGTAAGTCCTAAGCACTGCTGGGTGTGGCCGCAAAACAAAAACAAAATGCAGCCTCCATTTTCCCTTTTGATGGCAAAATAACTTGACATTTTCTTTATGAAATGACATACTTATGTAATAGTTTCCATGTAAACAAAACAGTGTAGCCAGGCTACAATGGTATTGAATACCAATTCTATCACGTTTTAGCCATGTAACTTTGTCTCAGTAATTTGAACATTCATGTGCACTTTCCTCAATTCCTTAATTTAACATTAAAAATCAGGGACCGGGGCCAGAGCTATAGCACAGCGGTAAAGGGTTTGCCTTGTACACAGCCAACACAGGACAGAGTCTGGTTCGAATCCCAGCATCCCATATGGTCACCCAAGCCTGCCAAGAGTGACTTCTGAGCGCCGCCGGGTATGACCCAAAATCCAAAAACAAATAATAATTTTAAAAAATAACCTGGGAATTTAGTAGGGTAATATGTGTTGTTATCCTGATGCTTAATGAATTGCTGTATGTAGACCATTTAAAATTGTCAAATTATTAACAGTCATTTAATATGTTCATCCATGAAAGACCAATGACAGGATACTGGTCTTAAAATGCTATCATTATTAATCATCAAGATGTGAATCAAACAATATCACTCCACGCCAGACTGCCCCACATCAAAAAGAAAAAAATTCAGTGCTGGAGTGGATGCAAGGAAAACAGAACTTTCATTCACAGCTGGTGGGAAAGCCAAATGTCCAGACATTTTTAGAAAATATGGACACTTCTCATAAAACTAGAAACTGAGCTTCCATATGACCCAGCAATACCGTTCCTAAGAATATACATATACTAGGGGCTGAAAACAATGCAGGAAAGCTATCTGCACTTCTATGTTCATTGTAGCACTATTTATAATAGCTGGAATCTGGAAACAACCCCAAATACCTGATAATAGACAATAGAGAAATTATGGTACACCTACACATGTAGATGTTAGAAAAATGGAAGTCATGAAATTTGCTTATATATGGAATGACATGAAATTTCATGCTAATTGCATGCTGAATGAAATTAGTTATGGGGGAATGGACAGATATAAACAAAGTACTCATCTGTGGGATATTTAAAACACAGTATGAAAAAAAAAGAAGAAAAACAAACAGGAGGACTGATCCATGGTAGGAAGCTTGTGGTGGGAAGGGTGTGTATGTGGTGAGGGCAAAGAAAGGACCATTATGACATAATATTTAGAAAATGATCATTCTGGACAAGAATTGGGTGCTGAAAGGAGATAAAGTGATATGCATGATACCATTTACATATGCAAACCACAGTGCATAAAAGGAAAAAAAGAAGTGTATGCTGTAGAGGCAGATTAGGGTAGGGGGGGTTGCAGGAGGTAAACTAGGTACACTGGTGGTGCTAACTACACTGATGAAGGGACGGGTGTTGGAACATTCTATGACTGAAACTCAACCATCAACAACTTTGCAACTATTTCATGGTTATTCAATAAAAATAAAATCTAAAAAGGAAAACAAAATTATAAACACTATAGAACACAGCATTCTGTAGTGTTGCACTGATGTTCACTTTAAGAATGCAATACAGATCTCATGATCAGTTTTCTTAAGAACTCAGTTAGTGAATTCTTGTGTATGTTAGCTTTCACTTACCTCTGTTTATAAGACTCTTACACAAGGAAAGTCACACATACATGCACACACACAGACCTCCATATGCAGCCAGTTTCCTTCCTAACTTTACAAGTTTTCTTGTCTTTTTCCTTTTTTTTCTTGTTTTTGGACCATATCAGTATTGCTCGGAGGTTACTACTATCTCTGCACTCAGGGGACCAAATGGGATGCCAGAGATCAAATGTGGGCCAGATGCATACAAGGGAATAGCATTACCCACTGTTCTATATCTCTCCAGCCCCTACAAGTTTACTTTCTTTCCTAATTGTATCACTAGATGTATAGAAATGAATACTAACAATCTTGTTCACTTTTATATTTATAAACACACCTAGAACATAATAGACATTCAAATGTATCCTGAAAATAAGAATACAGACATTTCGAAGAATGCTTAACCCAAACTAGATCAAGTTTGTAAGGGCTACACTAATGGTACTAAGGTACTCTTATAAACAGAGGTGGTGGTGGTAGTAGGATGGCAATTGAACACCCCCAGAGGAACTAGCTCTACAAGGGGCTACCAAAAGGAGGTCACTATAGCTAACCTTCACTGTGCTCAAGAGTTATGCAGTATTAGGGATTGAACTCAGCGTAAAGTACATACCTAACATCTGCGGCACCCCTTTGGGCCAAATCCCCTTGCCCAAATAGGTTCCAATGTTTAAGTAATAGCCTAATTAAGAATCTATTATTAAAATATATGATTTGTTAAAAATGTAAAATGCCTGGCCTACTCCTAGTGCCATAGGATGTGGCTTAAGAACCTATAATCTTTTATAAATTATTCCCCCCAAATGTGTTAACCCTCCTACTTTGATTACAAAAGATAAAACATACAACATACTGTAGGTTTATTTTTATTCAAAAAGTTACTGTCTCAAGACATAAATACAAATCAGAAAACAGTACAATTAGGACAATAGAATGTGGAGGACAACAGGTTAGAATAATATATAAAACATTTTAGCTGGTTGAAAACAAAGCTGTAAGAACTGCTTTCACAAAGAAGTATTCCTTTCAAGAGTGAGAAAAAAAATCAACTTAGGTTTAAAATCATATATACAGTCCTCTCCGCAGTTCTTAGTAAATGTAATGGTGTGAAAAACAACATAGGCAATACTTTTGCACATAACAAATATATGTTGATGGAAATCTGTTAGACAAGTCTGGTTTCATTTATTACTAACCAATATTTAATAAAATAATTGTATTTATCGTGATTTTTTAGCTAACCTATGGTTTTTGGCTACCACAGCCCAATGCTTGTTGATTTCTGACTCTAAGAACTGTAAGCCTTTTGGTATTCACCCATCTGAAGATATTCTGGTATTGCAAGCATATTAAGGCATGGAATGATTAAAATAATATACCTCAGAACTGAGAGACGACTGACGAAAGATAGATATACATGTAATATAAGTTAATATTTTGTTTTAAACGATGTCTAGCTGCCTAAGCCTCGCAAAATGAGTTGATGTCAAAATGGCAAGTAGCCACTTTCTGTTTTAAACTAATTTATTTGTGAAAGGACATAAAATGAAGTTTAAAGCTTAGCTTTCAAAGAATATTATGGGTTATGAATTCTATTATCCCATCTAATTTACATACAGAGGAAATGTACTGTAACCTGTTAGAAGTATCTTTAACCTGAAGACTGCTTGCAAAGACAGATAGATAAAACAATATAAAATACAAATTTAAAAATCATTTTAAAGCATGAACACTCATGCTTTTCTATTTTAAACATTGTTAAACTTTCAATATATTTCTGAAACCTCATAATTTTAAGTTGGAATTTAAAAGTAAGAAAAAACTAAACAAACTGCGCAATTATAAAATCAGCACCAATTTATATATATATATAATTTTATTTAAAATTTAGATCCCTATTCCCACACTCTAATAAGCTGTATAATTTTTGTTTAGAATTTTTCTGCAAACATACTACAATAAGCTTCTTTTATTTGGAGACAAAATACAGTGGCACTACTGGAAGGAATATCACAACATTACATTTTTTATCTTAAAGGACAAGCAAACTTTCAGGGTTGATAATGGGATAAGCATGTTTGAGACTGGTTACCTTCTGGCAGTTCACTGCATCTGGATATTTCTGAAAAGTATAGAGAAGCTCTTGAATTTTAAAAATATCTTAAAATACATTTTAGATGAAAAAATTGTAAAAGTTCTGCTTATAAGTTTACTTTTCTCCACAATTACAATATTTAAAAGAAAGCTCTGTTGATTAATGTTTTTATGCATTTAAATTTAGAATGCTAAAAACAATTCATTCTATCCTATAATTTGGGGGCAGGGGAATTAAAGTCATTCTTAGCTTCGTTTCTCTCGGATGTAAACAGAAATCCAGCAAAGGTCATCATTACTTAATACACCCAGTAAATAAACGTGAGAGAATTCGTGTCTGTACCAAATGCCTCTTCAGACTGTTATATTTTCTTAAAAAAAGCATGAAGTATTTGATTCAAAAGCCAACTAACAGCGCATAAATAAAATATTTACTTTCTAAGAAAAACTGTAGCTTATCATCAAATTGTTTACTTGTCCTTTACTTTTTTTAGGCAAACAAAACTGCCCCTCAATGCACTTGATCTTGGTAAGCATAAACATGTCATATTCTCCTTAGAGAAAAATCTGTACAGAATTTCACTGTATCTATCACACTTTATTTTAAATTTCCTCTTCCATTTAGAAAATGACTTCACCAGAGATTTAACTGTGTACTGGTATTAAAACATTGATACCCCAAGAACCTAATGAGAGAAAGAAAAAAAAATCTTGTTAAAATAATCATTTTTTGCAAAGTACATGTCATATGCTAACAATTTTAAAGTTAATAACAAACCAATAGAATACACTTTGAAAAATAAACTATTCAGTTATTAGCTCTAAAATCTAAATGTGGTCATATATAATATATTTAATATATATCATAGTCATTATATCAGACCTAATCAAGATACTACTTAACTTAAATTAGTATTAATAATTAAGAGCATGGATCATGTCATTTATAATGTTTTTAAACATCCATAATGCCTACATAACGCCCTATTTATAGGCATTCAGCACTCACTTGCTAAATGAGCAAATTAATGTGCTTCTTGACATAGAATTTTGTTTGGCACAGATTCATTAAGAAGGGCATTTAAAAATGTCTTGCCTGGGGCCAGAGTGAACAGTGTTTCCCTTGCATGAATCTGACCAGGGTTTGATCCCTCACATCCTATCCTATATCCCTACCCTACCCTACCCTACCCTACCCTACCCTACCCTACCCTACCCTACCCTACGCTACCCTACCCTACCCTACCCTACCCTACCCTACCCTACCCTACCCTACCCTACCCTACCCGGAGTGATTCTGAGTGTATAGCCAGGAGTAATCCCTGAGCAAAGTTTGGTGTGATCCAACACCAAACCAAAACAAAAATAAATAAATAAAAAAATTAAAAGTCTTGTCAAACACAGTCATCTGCATGTTGAAGTATGAATTGTTTTTTTAAAGGGCACTTGAACATGGAGACCAAAATACCCAAGAATAGTTTATGTTGAAAGTAAGTTTTAGCAAAACTGCCCAAGTAAAAAGAATGAATTACAAATTTAAGAAAACAAGTAAGGTAAAACAAGGTCAAACTAATTTATATCGATGCTGCTCTGAACCATCCAGGTGGGGAAATACATAAATAAAATCTAGTTAATTACTACTCGCTGATTAAAAAGAAAGCAGATGACAAACTGAACAACCCTCCCTTGTAGATTAAATAAGACATGACTTTTAATGTTTAGCTATATATACACTGATGTTATACTATTTGGTTAAAATTCTAGGACTTAATAGGCCAAAGAGGTGGCTCAAAAGGCTGAAACATATGTATTCTTTGTGGCATACCCAGCTTTGATATCTGGTACCATATGGTCCCATGTGATAGTAGCTTGAGCACTATTGGGTATGATCCAAAACACCAAAACAACAAAAATTCTAGCACTTGATACTATGACAATTTCAGTAATATCTGCAAATACTACTGAGCTGTTAAGAACTCATATTAGGGTCTGGAGAGATCGTCTAGCTGGTAGGGTATTTGCCTTCTATGCAGCCAACCTGGGTTTGCTCTCTGGCAACCCATATGGTCCCCTGAGCACCACCAGGAGTGATTCCTGAGTACAGTCAGTAAGCCCTAAACACTGCTGAGTGTGCCCCCCCCCCAAAAAAAACCCTGATATTGAAGTCAGAAATGAGTCAAACTGAGAATACAAGGGTTTTTTTTTTTCTTTTTTGGGGGGGAGGGGGAGTTGGGGTCACACCTGGCAGCATTCAGGGGTTTACTCCTGACTCTGCACTCAGAAGTTACTCCTGGCAGACTCAGGGATGCCAGAATTCGAACTGGGGTCCGTCCTGTGTTGGCCACATGCAAAGCAAACACCTTACCACTGTGCTATCGCTTTGGCCTCAGAGAATACAAGGGGTTCTTATTCCTAAATTAAATCTCATTTAAAAAAAAAGCCATACAAGTCATGATTTGTTTGTTATCTTAAGTCATAGCCCAAGAAACAAATATCTAATCTCAGCTTTCTTGTAGTATACACTCAAGAAATATGTTAGGTATGCTCAATAACAAGAATATTCATCTATAACACTATTATGACTCATCCCTTGTCTGACCACTACCTTCCAATAAACTTCTGGGATCACCTTTGTTGTTTAGTCAGTTTGCGTTGGTAGACTATTTTCACCAAAGAGAACTACATGGTATATAAAGTTCCCTTTTAGCCATAATACTATTATGACATGAAGTAAGGGAAGGCCTGATGATGAACAAGGGATAGAATTTCAATAAACAACTCTTAGTAATAACTGTGGTTCATGAAGACGAACTCAAGTTCTTTCCAGGGTGCCTAACTAGAATCCACCTAAACTGAGGTTTTTTTTTTTTTAAATTTAAAAGATAATAGTATAGGTATATTCTTCTGAAACATTCCATTAGCCCTCCATTATATGAACTATCTTCTATCAGTTCTGTACTACAGATGACCCCAAGAAGACAATCTCAACATAAAGAAGTCACATTTAAGCACATAGTTTAAAAATACAAACAAAAAGCTTTGTATTACTACAATCAGTAATACATTCATAGGCGAAAGCAATCATAACAATACGATAAACCTATACTGTTTGAAGATAAAACTAAACCACAAATGTACAACCATATGTATAACAAACCCCCACACTGAGCTAATATTTATATTATCACTTTGAATAATGTGGATGTTTCAAAAGATATACTTGCAGTTTAAAGTAGTTAAAATAAAGAATGACTTGAATTATTTAGAATTTTCTGAGCAGTTCTGAGAACCCACTTAGCATAGGCTTAAGTAAAAATAGACGTAGGATATTGTATAAAGGCAAACACGTTTTTACATTAAAAACTAATTTTAAAAATATATACAAAGATTTCTGAAGAAATCTTTATTTTAAAAAAATCTTTAAAAATCGAGCATTCAGTTATGTGACTGCTGCCATCATGTGGTGGTACTGTAAAACTACAGTTAAAGAATAAGTGCCCATTTTTCTAATTTTAGTAGAAGCTAAACAACTATTCCCTGAGCTAGAATCAACAAACATGTAGTGCAAAACTATTTTATAAATACAAAGAATTATTAAAATACCTATCTTTGGCTTCATTCAGATTGTAGTTTTCCTTAAATGTTAAATAACACAAATATTCATTGTTGCTTTACTTTTTAGCAATCTGAAGTGAGTAAACACCATTTTTAAATGTCTAATGATAAGTAAATACCTAATTTTCCCGACTTTAGATGAATACAAGAATATGTGTTATTTCCAACTGTCCACATTGACTCTAACTACAGTTAATAATTTTAATGTAAAAATTAGGTGATTTCTGGTTTTCTTCAAAATGAAGTCTATTTTCAGTTCTAGGAAATATATCAGTAGAGATAGCATGATGGTTTTTAATTGAAGTGAATTAAGATGTAACAAATTAGTATTCTAACACCAAAGTTGCATAATCAAAGCAAGCCTCTGAACTATCTCTTCAGTCTACATGTACATGGCCGAAGAGAAGACATAGTGGTAGGGTGTTTGCCTTGCATGTGGCTTACCCTGGAAGGACCCGGGTTCAATTTCTGGCATCCCATATGGTCCCCCAAGCCTGCCAGGACCCATTTCTGAGCGCCACCGGGTATGGCCCAAAAACAAACAAACAAAAAAGTTAAAGTGTGAGATCTAAATTACCTTTCTCACAGGGCTAAGACAAAATAGTGCCTTCCACATGGCAAGCACAAACTTTCTAATACTAGCTTCCATTCTTTTCATTTTCAAAATGATTTAAGATACTCTTAGAGTATATTCAACTGGAGCCATATGGGTCCTCTGCAGACCTTAGAATATTACAAAAGGATCACAGGTTAAAAAAAAATCACAGAAATCAGGGATGAAGGGAATGGTGAGACTAGAAAGCCAACAAATAGGGAAAGGGACCAACAGGAGGGGAACAAGGTCAGAAGGGGTTGACAACTGGAAAAATGTTGAGAAAAGTGCTCTAGAAGACAACCTCCTCAATGACAAATGAGTACTGTATTAATTTCAGCACCAAATTTTAGTCCAATACACTGAATTAGTGCATTTCATCATACCTACATTAAGATTCTTCCATATACTTCAATATGCTCTTAAATATACTTTTGAGCCAACTTAGGTCACCTATTTCTATTTACATAGAAGTATGGCCTTGCCTTGCATTAGGCCAACCTGGATTTTATCCCTGGTACCTTACATGAGTTCCCCAGTCACCAGAAGTGATCCCTGAGTATAGCCCAAATATTGAAACAAAAATTAACATAAAAACTATAGCCTTCAGATCTGATGTATCAGTAACATTTGTTAGAGATGCCAAATTTCAGGCTCAACTGCTCCAGACATACTGGAACAGAATGCACATCTTAGTAAAATCTTCAGATGATTTATATGTACATTAAGAGATTGAGAAAGGCTGATTTAAACATGGGCTTAAACGTTTCCAAGGTGATTTATCCAAATATTTCTTGATCTACTGTTTTCTGAAACTATGTCTTCTGTCTACTTTTAATTTCATAGTTAGGTTCTGAAATTGTTTTCAGGATCTGCATGAAAAATTATAAAAAAAAACAAAGGGAAAAAATTATGAGGTGCCTGGAAGGCAAAGAGAAAATGGTAGGTTAGTACATGTTCCTGAGGCAGGAGAGGTTAAAAAGGAAAGAAAAAGTGGGTAGACACCAAAAAATGCAATGGGAGGACTGTAAATTATTTGACAAATAAAACTAAATACCTGCACTGGTGAAGGGGAGTATTCTTTATATGAGTGAAATGCAAATACAATCATGTTTGTAATCAAATTGTATAAAGATATTAAAAATGATGACATGGAAAAATAAATAAAACTAAATATCTACACTAAACTAAGCAGAACCCATAAATATGAACAAAATCATTATCGATCAGAGTTCAGTCTATAAGGCGCAATGCAGTATCTGGCTATACCAGTCTGATAAATATAAAAGTAAACATATATTAAAAAGTACTGTAAGTACAAAGGATAAAATATCTGGAGATGTCAGCAACAACTGCAAAGGTGATGTCAGAACTCACTAGTAAAGAATTCACTAAAAGGACAAGTAAAGAGGTAACCCTGGTAGAAAGAAAGACTTATACAAACAATGGAATGGTGAAAGAAAATAGCCATGTGAAAGGAACAAAAATATTTGGTATGGATGGAATAAAAGATATATGTAAGGAAAGGTCAAAGTTAAGCTGACAAATTAAACATCACAGAAAGTCTTCAAAGGAAAACATTTAAATGAAGGTGAGGATCAGATTTATATTTTAAAAGATGAAAACAAATAGACAAGGGGTGATACTTAAGTTCAAGTTAAAGGTTAATGCAACAGTTCAACTGAAAAACTGAAGACACATAAATCCATATATGCTAGAAAACAGTCTAAATGGTTTTAGTTTCAAAGGCACTTTTTAATTTGTCACCATTCCCTCTTTTAACTCCCCTGAAGTGTCTCTGGCTTGCCTGTTTCTCTAGTTCATTTTTTTAATCCATTCTTACTACAACTCCTTAAACCTTAAAGTTAAGAGATTGCCTATACTTTTTGATTTTTCAATTTTGAGATACATTTAAATTAAACGTACTGATTCATCCATAATTGAAGCTGGATCAAAGAAATCAGGCTTCAGTTCTGTTCTCTCTCGCCTGTTCTTTGAAGGTGGCTAAGGGAGGAAAAAAAAAGGCAGAAGCTGAGATCTAATATATCTATAAGGCAGATAGTAACTGAAAAATACAGAAAATACTAATAAAGTGATCACATAGCCAATGAAACTGTATCTTACAATACTTCAAATTAGGCACATTCTAATTAAAGAAATTTTAAAATATAAAGAGCAATTCAATTGGCAGAAAATTATATTGAAATACGAAAACTAGAAAATTTACTGTGTTTAATTTTTAAAAATGCCTCCCTCGAATGTTCCTTTAAAATCATCAAATTACAATGAACGCTCGGATAAGAAACAGAATTTAACTGACTTCTCCCTTTTAAGGAGAATACTCTAAATATACTAAAAATATAATCAGAAGACCTAGATTACAATTAAGTCTGTTTTACTTCTCATTACTTTTTGTTTGTTTGTTTTTTGGTTTTTTGGGGGCCACACCCATTTGATGCTCAGGGGTTACTCCTGGCTAAGCACTCAGAAATTGCCCCTGGCTTGGGGGGGACCACAATGGACGCCAGGGGATCGAACCGCGGTCCTTCCTTGGCTAGTGCTTGCAAGGCAGACACCTTACCTCTAGCGCCACCTTGCCTGCCCCTACTTCTCATTACTTTTGCCTATTTAAGAGATTAAACTATCTAGTTAATCTTCAAAGTCCTCAATACTTTAGACAATGTCACAAAGCTCAATGAGAAAAATGGCAAAATGCATATAGAGCATTCTGTATTTGATCAAGTCCTATGATAATCATGGAATATGAACTTATATATATTTAAGTTGCATAATGTGTACTTCATATATTTTAATTGCATAATATAAATAACTTAGATTTATTATTTGATACAGAAACTTCTTTCAGGAAATACTGTATCATGTTAAGACCATATTGCTTTGATAACAATAAACTGGAAAACAATAGGGTGATGTGATATAATATTAAATAAAATGAATACCTAAAACCAATATATTTCTAAATTACTATTGAAAGAAAGCTGTGGTATTTTTATCATCCTTCATTACCATAACTTCTCATATTTACAAACCTAGCAACTATTTAACAATTTGAAAAACTAACTTCTCATGGCAAGTAAAAAGTCTCTCCTCTAATAAATACATAACTTAATTTCCAAAGAATATAAATGAAAAATATTAAAAGTCATTATGTTACTTACTAAGTCTATATCCATGGTGTCAAAATCCATTCCCTCATTAAGATCTTCAATCCTCCCTTCTGAGGACATCATAACATCTTCAACAATTGGCTCTTCATCGTCTTCCATTAGGCTTGTACCACGCCGACTAGAGAAATATAAACCACTGTTAGATATGAACAAATACTGTGACTATTAATATATTGGCAGCAACTATGTAGGTTCTCTATAATCAGGTGTAATGGAAAATGATGAAATTAAAGGTCAGGGAGAATGATTAGGCATTGATAATGTCATCGATGATATCAAAACAGCAATGTTCACTGCCTTAAAATTCTAATGGTTATGCTTATTCTATAAACTTCATTTATTGTGATAACTTCTGAGATCCCATACAAAAAGTTCAATGAGAATTCTCCACATGGGAACAGACAAGATACCTCAAATCCTTTTTGAAAGTAAGCAGGGTACAAATTGATAGATGTAAGACAGAAAGCAAAACAAATGACATTTTAAGAAAATGTACTTTAGTAAGGTATATTAATGTTACTCTTAACTTAATCATTCACTTAGCAACTAAAATATGCTCATCAAGCACTCACACAATATTTGCTATGTGCCAAACTTTTGCCATGTTCCATGGATGCAACAAAAAAATTGAAGACAACATGTTCCTGCCCTCTAGGGGCTCACAGTCTATGGAAAACAGATAGTCATAGCAAAATACGATAACTACTGCAAGAAAACTATGTTTGCATCGTCATGAAGAAATATTGAAAAAAATCTATTTCAGGTATAACTGAGAAAGATTTGTATTGAAACGTGGATTCAATCAGTGTCTTAAGAAACTCAAAATTAACTATAGATAAATGAGACAAAAATAGAACCGAAAAGTTCTGTATATTAAACATACTAATCATAAGGAATTAAAATGTTCACAAATTAAGCCCAAATCTTCAAACGTTGAGTCAATAAAATTATTAAGAATGGTTTTCTATTCCAGTTGGCCAAAGTTCCCTTTTTACCCACTCAATTCTCTAAATCTATTATTTATTAAATGCTTGCATATACAGTATCATGTTGAATCTTAAAATATAAAAATTACCAGAGATAATGTTGACTCTGATACATGAACCAATAGATTGACAGTGGCCCCTATGTCCTACAAATTCTAAATAGTATATGACACCTTACTACATTTGGTGGAGACAACTATGAAGGAATCTATTTTGTAAATCATGTGATGGAAAACCAGAAATCCATTCTGCATTTCATTTTGCATATAAAAAGTCATTTAGACTACAAAAAAACACAGATAAAATGAAGTCTTTTCATTTATAGGGTATATATTATTGGGTAGAAAAAATCATAGTAAAACAGAAATATTTTACCATTTTTGGCATTAGACTATTTATGGCTGAACAACCAAAAGAATCTTCTGGTAATAATTATTTAACTACAGTTACTACATAATAGTGAATTAAGTTACAAACCAAAGAATAATGATAAATGATAAAAAATATTGAATAATGAGATGCCGTGGGACTGATGAAAAGTTTTTCAAAGAGCTATGGAGCAAAATTTTGGAATGTTAGAATTGGTGATTGGTTGGAAGCTTAAAAATTAGTTTGGAATCCAACAAGAAATATCTATATATATTTGGAGGAATATGGCCATAGGAATAGGGCTGTGGTTTAGTGGTAGAGTGCAGTGTAGCATATATGAAGTTCTAGATTAAACCCTGGCACTATATATGTATGTATGTATATATATATATATATATATATACATACATACATAAATATAAACAAAAAAGGGGAGCCAGAACCAAGTAAAAGTATTGATAATGTGCTTATTAGACAAGTTGGGATCTGAATCCATACATGTATAGAGTATACTTTGAATATAGAGGTTCTCAAAACCACTATAACAATAATTCATGTTCCTTTAAATAGTCTACCACTCATGTAGAAAAGGATCATTAAACAAAAATAGGTCAAGATTACATCATTTAAAAACCAACAAAACAAAAATAGAAATCTTAAAAAGTAACAATTACTATCTTCCAGCATTAAAACATATGCCACATTGTTTACAGATACAAATATTTTAAACACTACGATTTAAATTGCCAGAATCATTATACCAATCATCAAATGACTGCTTATCTGCCATTTTATTTGGAGTCAAAGCTAATAAAGATTTATAAAATTTTCATACAGATTCCAATAAAAACAAAGTATTTGAAAATTAAACTACATTTTTTAAAGCAATGACAGTCATTCACTTAATGAACATTTTACTTAGCACTTTTTATGTGCCAAGCACTGACAAGTAATAAAAAAGGTCCCTGCCCTTTAGGAGCTCACAGTCTAAAAAAGGGACAAACTCATAAACAAATAATTACAATACAATGTGATAAGTGCTATAAGAAATGTGAATATACAGTGTTATGGGAGCACAGATGACTGCAGCTTCATATAAGGTGACACCTGAACTTACACTTTATAATGACTTTACCATTTTCCAGGAATGAGAAATATTGCCAAAATAATATTTTAGGAGGAGCCATATTATTTTGCATGCCATGATCTAAGAGGGGTTTGGATTTTATCTTATAGACTACAGGGAGCTATGGAACAATTTTAAATCAAAGTTACATGATCCAATTTTTCTTCTAAAAAAAGTAATTTCTGATGGCAGTGTGAATGATGGGGTGGTGGTGAGAGGAGTGAGGGGTGGGATTTGGTGAGAGGATAAATGGGAATATTTGAGGGAAGAAAACAAGTTAGAAAGCCAATACAATTGTTCAGGTGAGAGATGAGCACCTGAACATCAGTGGGGAATCAAGATAGCTATAATTTTGTGTACCAGATATACAAGGACTCAAACTTTTCCAACAGATGATCTATGATTGGCCCTTGAGCTAACTAGTTAATAGTTTTTATTTTTCTGTTGGAAAGACCAATTTTTAGTTCCTTGATTATTTCAGCTTAGTCACTCTAGAGTTTGCTGAAATTATTAGATAAGGCACACAATAAAATATGTTAAGATGAATTAGTGAACTTCCTAGACTCAGACAATAATGCACTCTCACTTACATGGCATGCTGAAGATTAGTTCGCAGTTTAACATAGCTCATTGCTGCTCTCTCCTGTTGTTGCCTTGCTTCCTCTTGTTGTCTTTGAGCTAACATCCATGTTACCTGCGTGCTTCAAGGAGAATTTTATTCTTCTTTTAACTTAACTTTTTTCTATGTAATAATTAAAGTTATAGCACAGAAAATTATCATATTTACTTACTTATAATCAAGAGGAGTTTGATGATGTTCTGCCTGCATGGGATAGACACTCATAAAGCTATCCTCAGGTCGTAATCTCTTAGGTTCCCGCATAATTGTTGACGTGAGCTGTGGTGTCTGCATCATAACGGGGGTGTGCAGTGTTTGTTCTCTGCTTAGCCACATACTGTCACTACTACTGCTTTCTTCAGCTGCAAAAGGAAATTAGAGCATTAAAGATGCGGCAGGAATGGGAACGGCTGGTGTGTGTGTTCAGAGAATCAAATCTACATAATTTACATATTTGAAGATGCAAAAATGCAAAGCATGAGCACTAATACTAAGACCCAGCCCCTCAGTCACAAATTATGACTCATGGTAAGTCTAATAAAACCTGTCAAAATTGGGGGCCGGAGAGATAGCATGGAGGTAAGGCGTTTGCCTTTCATGCAGGAGGTCATCGGTTCGAATCCCGGCGCCCCATATGGTCCCCCGTGCCTGCCAGGAGCAATTTCTGAGCCTGGAGCCAGGAATAACCCCTGAGCACTGCCGGGTGTGACCCAAAAAAAAAGCACAAAAAAAAAAAAAAAAAAAAACTGTCAAAATTAACAAATACTAGGTTGATTTCTAACTGCTGGGGTTTAGAAAAAGGAATATAACAGTATGTAAGGACTGGGACAGGTAGGGCACTTTTACTACACACAGCTGACCCAAGTTAGATCCCTGGGGTCCCATGTGGTCTCCTGAGCACTTCCAGGAAGTATCTCTGGAGTGCAGAGCCAGAAGCATTCCCTGAGCATCACCAAGTGACCCACAAACAACAACAAAAGAGACACAGGGGCCCGGAGAGATAGCACAGAGGTGTTTGCCTAGCAAGCAGCCGATCCAGGACCAAAGGTGGTTGGTTCGAATCCCGGTGTCCCATATGGTCCCCCGTGCCTGCCAGGAGCTATTTCTGAGCAGACAGCCAGGAGTAACCCCTGAGCGCAGCCGGGTGTGACCCAAAAACCAAAAAAAATAAATAAATAAACAAAAGAGACACAGGCGTATGTGTGACCTGACTGCTGATAGTTCAATACCCAGGACTCCAGATGGTCTACTAAGCCCTACCAGGTGTTATTCCTGAGCAGAGGCAGGAGTAAAGCCTGAATATTGCCAGGTGTGATCCCAAAACAAAAAACCGTAGTAAGTCAAAAAGTTTATACATTTTTATTAGAGGACCAATGAAATATATTCATACCATTAATCTATGGAAAAACCAAGATGTGAACACTAACATGTAAAGAAAGCTGAAGACTTTTGTAGTGATTTTGAAAAAAGCCCCTAAATCTAAGATATTCTGCATATTAAAAACCCTGTTCCTCTTAAATGTAGATTCTGTGACTGTTTGGTCAGAAAAATAAGATAAAAAATGCTACACCAGTTCCTAGACTAAAGAATCTGAGTTTCCATTTCTTGTCCTTTAAAATACTTGATTTTGGATCACAGATACTCTACGAGGAAGTAAAATAGCAGCATGGAGAGGTCACCTGTAGGTGCCCTTGATACACAAGCCACCTGAGGTCTCAGCTATGAACCAGCAATATATATATTATATACACATGTATACACATAAAATACATATATAAAATTTATACAATTGTAGTCACCAGTCTGAGTTTATGTAAGCAAAATACTTAAAACATTTATACAAAACTGGAGACACTGTACAAGTTATTAATATAGTTGGTAAAAAGTAAGATTAAACTTAGTGACACCTCAGTGGGGAATATAAGGGATAAACTATATCCTTACTGAGTGAGAGCTGCATGCCTTCAACAACTTTCCGTTTCCCTGTAGATGGTTTTGATTTTTTACTCCGTACAGTTGATCCCCTACTGCTGATTCCACTAATAACTGACATGGTGTCATCATCACCACCAGCCAGCAAAGAATTTCGATATGACATCAGTGGAAGCCATACATCTTCTCTTCGGAGTGACATCTGAAAGGTCATAAACTTTTCCAAGTAAACATACCTTTAAAAAGAAGTAGAAATCATGAACTTTCATACATGAAATTGCCCTCACTATTTTTTGTTTTTCCTCCTAATAAATCAATCTTAAGGCTCACATATCAAATAGTACACTCAGTGATATAAATACAATTAAAACAGGCATTATAAAAATGTTTTGTAAGAATAAAACATTGTAGTGGTTGACAGTCCCAAGTACTTTCAATGTGTACATTAACTGTTAATGTTTTCTGTAGATAGCTCTGTCCTATTCCAACTTTTTAGGCTCTGTAGAAAAAGAAATTCAAGTAATATTTTCTGGAAAAAGGACAAGATTGAAAATCAAATAATTTGGTTCTGGTCCATTTCTACCAACCTGTAGCTTAGCATGAGCATATTACTTCACTATTCAATCTCAGGCCCATCAACTTAAGCAATTTGTATATCAAATATCTTACATTAAAAGAAATAATTCAGAGTATTTCAAATCAGTAACTGGTTGAGCAATTATTATGTCTCAGGCACTGGGGATAAAAATAAAGATAACTCAGAGATAGTCCCTATTTACAAAAAGTTATGGTCATACTCCTGGTATGCAAATATCGGAAGTTTCCAACGGCTTATAAACAATACTGCAGTCAATATGCAAATAACCTTTGTGTGACTACTATGTGTAAGCCATTTTCAACTTTATTCTTAAAATGTCACAGAGGTGATGTTTTATCTTTTTTACATATAAAGGAAAAATTTAGTGAGTAGTATACATCCATTGCCATAAAATACAGCAGCATACCTGTGATTCAAATCACAGACTTATGGATACTTAAGGTGCATGGTTACTGTACTGCCTAAATTAAACTTAAATCCACAGATAACTTATCAAATGACTATGAAATACAATTCAATAATTGCTGTCACAGTAACTGAGTTCAAACAAGCAAGATGTGCACATTTTGAACATTATTAAACAGAAGAGATATCAGTTATGGCCACACTACTTGGTGTTATTCAGTATTTCTTAATGACACAGATTTCAGCCACTCATAGAAAAGCACACAAAGTATAATCTATGAACTGGCTATCAGTGTGAAAACTATTATCAGTCTATGATAAGATACGGAGTTTGAGTAAAAACAAACTTGCTGGACAATTATGTACAATAATGTTTATCACATAGCTTACTATAATATAGCATATAAGTAAGCCTCACTAAAATTATTCCCTATGTTCTCTTCACTATTCCAAAGGAAACATTATCACTTCTATTAATTATCCCATATGCTTTTACTTAATACATTACTTGTCTTTAAACATCACAGAATAGTTTGGTAACTTTGCTACTTGTACTCAACATTGTTTTTAAATTTAACCATACTGAAAAAATGTTCCCGGATAAATTAACTACAGTGGTAAACATTTTTTCACTATATCAGCTTACAAAATCATATGCACACAGCTTATACACTGTTTTAATCACTTCTATTTCAATCAAGCTTAAAAACAACTTTAAAAAATACAGAACCAGAGATGTCTCAAGTGGTAGGACACATAACTTACATGTGCAAGGTCCTGAATTTGATCCCTGGCATAGTAAGGTCCTCTGCGCACAGCCAGGAATACCTCCCAGAACAGTAAATCTTTAATAATTAAAAGGGGACCAGCTATACAATTTCATGGGCTCAAGTACACATGTTCAACGGAGGAAGTCCAGATTTAATGTAAGCAACACATGGTTCCCACAAATACCACCAAGAGCAACCCCAGAGCAGCATTAAACCAAGAGTAGTCACTGTGCATCAGGAGTATGCCAAATAAAAATAAAGTTTGAGGATTAATATGAAAATATACCATATATTAAAGTTCGCTGAAATTTGCTGAGAGAAATGTAAATGTAATCCCCCAGGCATATTTGAAATTTTAGATATGTTCATTAACTTGATCATGGGAATTCTTTTAATAACATATAATAGGTATGTGTTATCATGTTGTGCATTTTACAACTGTGTCAATTTTAATCTCAAATGCTGAAAACATAATAACCATTTATAATGTGTGTGCTTTTTATTTAAATATGTAAATTTATTTAATATGAATAAATTAAGTAAATTCATTCTTTTTTAAATATGGAATCAATAAGATAAACTGAAAACCAAGAATAACTTGTGAAATCTGCTAGTACTGAAAATAGAACAATTCAGTAAAATTAAGAATTTATTTAAATATATTTCAGGTTAGGAAAATTGACCAAAGAGCTGAAATACATGTTTGGCATGTTTTATGTCTAAAGTCTCAGCTCTGACCCTTACTTCAGGACCAACTTCCATCACTGCACTGACACAAAAGGGATGAGCACCACTGGCACTGGCTAACATCCCCAAGCACTGTTTGGAGAACCTCGACCCTTCAACAAAATAGGAAAAATAATGTAGGGGGTATGGATGAAGACACAAGAGTAATTGCACTATAATGTATGAAGCCATGTGTTCAATCCTTACTAGCACTTCAAAACAAAACATTTTGACAATTATTTGTTATTCTGTGGTTTATGAACCTACTGATTCCATTTTCTTTGTCTTCTGGGGCCACATCTGACAGTGTTAAGCACATATTCCTGGATTTGTGCTCAGGGACTATATGGGGTGCCAGGGATCAAACCTAGGTCAGCCACATACAAGCCACGTGTCTTATACACTCCTGTATTTGCTCCGGCACCATGATCTCATTTTTTAATTGATATTTATTTTTAGCTTTTCCCTATTCAAACACTCATTGTACACCTCTGCAAGAGATTCTCTAGGGTATCTACTTCAGAGCAGAATTACTGCATCAGGAGGAAAGTATAATGTCAAACTTCATTGGACATTTTCAAACAGCTGCACAAAGTGGTCAGTTTCATACCAATTTAAATTATCACTAGCAATTTACAAGAAAGTCTCCAGTGTTCTCCATCTTTGAATCTTTGGGCATTATCTAAATTTTTACTAACCTTTTAGGTAAGAAATGTATTTAATTGTTGTAATTTTTATTTGTCAGGCTGATAGTTGTCAATACAACTGCAAATGGGGAAAATTCATATACAGTAAAATGTGCAGAAATTAAAAGTATAGGTGGCTATATTTTTGTAAACCAATGCAGCCATGTAAATTATATGGATCTAAAAACACATAAAATTCTCATAACCTTGAAAATATATGTACCTTTTCCCATCTAATGTCCTCAAACCTAGAATACGTCACTACAGTGACTTCTATTAAGATAGCTAATTTGGTCTGACTAAAAATTCCAAATAAAATCTACTATTTTCTATATTTGAAAGGTATTTCTCACAAGAGCCTAATGGCAATGGGCCTGAGTTTGCTACAAAGGCCTAGTAATAGTGGGAGCCAACTAAGTCACACTCAAAGGTATTGAGAGGACAATGTTGTACCAGAAATCAAATGCACGTATCATGATTACAAGGCACCCATTCATTAACAGTAGAGCAAACACAGTGTCAAAAAAGAAAGGAGAGAGTGAAGTAAAATGCATGCCCCAGAAGCAGGCAATGGAGGGTGAATAGGAGGGAAGAGAGCATCAGGGAAGGTGAGAGGGAAAATGTTGGCATTGGTGGCGGGAAATGTCCACTGTTAAAGGTTGTTGTAGATTGTGTGACAGTAACTCAGTCATGAAAAACTTTATCTGTGGAAAGTAAAACAGTAGTATGTAAAACTGTAACCGTGGTGTTTTAATTTAAAAAAAATGTTAAAGATTTTCCTGTTGGTCTAAAACCCGCACCGCATTAATATGCTAATAAAGACTGGTCATTTTTTCAGAAGAGGTTATCAATGAGTTACCCATATGCTTCCATCTGTAAGTATCTCTAAACCAAGTTGAATGTAGGGAAGCTGGGGCAATGGAAGATTTGGAGAATTCCAACTGTAAGATTCACTGTCACTTATTTTCAAAAAGAAACCAGGTAAGTGTCCTATTTAAAGGAACTGCTGGCAAAAGAACTAGTCATGTAAAAATTAAAACTAAAAAGGAGAAAGGGCATTTGAAATAACAGCACAGTAGGTTAAGGCATATGTCTTGCATGCTACAAACCCTTGTTCAAACCCCAGCATCCCAAGGAGTGAACTCTGTGGGGCCAGAGGGATACAACAGATAGGACACTTGATTTGCATGCAGTCAACCCATGTTCAAACCCAACATTCCTTATAGTTCTTCCAAGCACTACTAGGAATAATCCCTGAGCATAGCCATATATATATATATATGTTCATATTCAGGATTAATCCCTGAACATCACTGGAAGTGGCCCAAAAAACAACTGACAAAAAAGAACTATTTTCCCATGTAGTTTCAGTTCAGGAGATATACTATGATGTTTCTGATGGACTACCAATATTATTCTATTAAATGTTCCCTCCTTAGCTAGGCTAAGCCATGAATGTAAATAGGATTATAAAACATATTTAAGTTTTGACTTTTAAAGTCATACAGAAAGTATCATCTAGCATAAAATATAACTTTTATAAAGTTTATATGCATTATTATGCATTATGAGACTGGAGCAATAGTATAATGGAGAGAGGGGGTGCTTGCCTTTCCAAGAAACAGTCATGGGTTTGATTCCAGGCATCCCATATGGTTCCCCTGAGTCACTAGGAGTTATTCCTGAGTACAGAGCCAGCAGGAGTGACCTGTGAGCACAGCTGGGTATGTGTGGCCTAAAAGCAAAACTTTTCTTTTGGTTTTGGATATGCTATGATACTAATAATTGTATACAATAAAGAGTATATATAACAAGTGATACTTCAAATTTACCCAAAAAAAAGAAAATTGAATACGTACACAGTTCTTTTGTCTTGACGAAGTAGTTTAGAAGAAAATTCACTCAGAATATCAAGAAATGCCAAGTTTAAAGGTGGATGGCTTTCCCCTTGTGGATTAGGTTCCTTAAAAGCAAATTCTATGCCATCTCTGAAGCAACGAAAAAGAAAATATTTAAGAGACTACAATACAAAATGTAGTAACTTACAAAGTAAAAATTTTGTGCACTTTTGTTATACTAAGATGTTTCTTTTCCTGAATTTAATCTGAGGAACAGTGAATAAAGGCTACAGTGTAAGAAACAAGCAAATATATTTGAAGAATAATTCAAATTCCCTTACGTAATAATCAATATAGTCTGCCTTTTTCAAGACCTACTAAATACATAACTTAAAAACAATGAAACTAAAGACTATCTATAATGACCCTTGAAAAATTAAAATTTTAAATTTTACAACTGGGAACGATTTTAACTGAAGAAAAGGATGTACTCTTAGAAAAAAAACACTAATATCACACAAATTTTTACTCAATATACTATTAAGTATTTCACAGTGATAGTACAAGATAGGAGTTTGCCTTGCATGAGTTCCACTTAGGCTCAATATAGAACATCCAGTACGGTCCCCTGAGTACCTCCAGGATCAATTCCTGAGTGCAGAGGCAGGAACAGTCCCTGAGCACAAATAGGTGTGGCTACCCCTCCAAAAAAAATCAGAAAAAAGCCCAAAAAGTTGGGGCAAATGCTTTGTGCACAGGAAACTTTCGATTTGATTCCCCGTGCACCTTGATGTACCACCAAGTCCCAAGCCAGCTGCCAGAAGTGGCAAGAAGATAGGAAGAGAAATGAGTTTATAACAATATGAAAGGAGAGAATAAAATTAAGTTGTATTAGGTTTAAAATTAATTTAGTAGTAAAAATTGTGTAGCAAGATATCCACCTCTTATAATACCTGTCTCTTGATTCTTCAAAAAAGGCTCTTTAATCCATAATGATAAAAGGTCTTAACATGCATATGTTGACTATGCATAAATTGAAAAAAATCTGGAGCCCAAGCAGTGGCACAGCAGTCGGGTATTTGCCTTGCACAGGCCTTGCCTGACCCAGGACGAACTGCAATTCTATCCCCGGTATTCCATATGGTCCGCCGAGCCAGGCGTGATTTCTGAGCACAATAGCCAAGAGTAACCCCTGAGTGTCACCAGATGTGGGCCCCACAAAAAAAATTTTTTTAAATCTAATTGATCAATAAATTATGAACAACCATAGTAAAATCAGATGATACCCAATTAGAGTAAGGAAAAGAAAATATGCAGACAAGAAAGATACTGTGCAAAACAAGGAGAAATCACTGAAAAGTTACCAAAAAAATGAAAGGACAAACTAAAACAAAACGATTAAAATCTGAAAGATGTTTCTATCTGGGGCCAGTGAGGTGGCGCTAGAGGTAAGGTGTCTGCCTTGCAAGCGCTAACCAAGGAAGGACCGCGGTTCGATCCCCCAGCGTCCCATATGGTCCCCCCAAGCCAGGGGCAATTTCTGAATGCTTAGCCAGGAGTAACCCCTGAGCATCAAACGGGTGTGGCCCAAAAAACCAAAAAAAAAAAAAAAAAAAAAAGATGTTTCTATCTAGCTATGAGAGCAGGACAAATGCAGTAAAAGGATCTAATGTAGCTTACTGATGAACATTTGCAGGTCTACGAATATGATAGTTACAATGAATATGTTAGAGACAGTGTCAAATATCATTACAGGTTTATAAAAAAAAAGAATTTCATGAGAACCAAATACAAGAGAGCTGACTAAAATATTTTGAGATTACTTGTGTAGCATAGCAATGGCCTCTCTTGTTTTCAACTGATCAAGTCCAAAAGTTAAAGCAAAACGTCGAGCAAGTTCTTTGATGCCGCTGAATGTTGAGGATGATCTATCAAAATTATAGCCATTTTCCTGTATCATTTCATTAAAAAGCTGTTGGCAGAAGAAAAATATCATGATAAAATACTTGTATATACTATGGATTATCATTTAAAACTATTAAATTTTGTTTTGAAACAGCTTGTTCTAGAACAAGCTATTTTCTATATTGTATTTTATTTTAAAATAACATCTTACTGTATCCTAAAACATTTGTTATTAATTTTTCATTGGTTTGCAATAATAGAAAATGTTGGGAGTACGATACTATTCTCTATACATGTATCATCTCAAGTCTTACCACAATGTTCTGGTGCCATAACTATCACTGTACTTTTACCCATTCTATGAGTCGTCTATGCTTTTCCCACTTACTAAGCTTTTCCTACCATATTTTCAGTCTGAGGGAAACTTTTGTTGTAAGGCATGTATATTTAAAAACAAATAAAGGGCCAAAGTGATAGTACATCAGATAAGATGCATGTGGCCGATTTGGGTTCCATTCCTGGCATCCCATATGGTCCAAGTGAATACACGAGGAGGGATTACTGAGTGGAGCAGAAATAACCCAAGAACCACCCAAAAGTAACAAAAAACCAACCACAAAAACAAAAAGACCAGAGTGATAGCAGAGCAGTAGGGCATTAGCCTTGTACGCTGTTGAACCAGGATGGACTGATCCCTGGCATCCTATATGGTCCTCCAAGCCTGCCAGGAGCAATTTCTGAGTGCAGAGCTAGGAATAATCCAAGCTGGGTGTGGCCCAACCCCCCCAAAAAACAATTGTTTTATATATTTGGGCTAGATATAGTTATTAACATTATAAACACTCTAGGCTACTTAAGCAAGGATTTTATTGTGCTGGTATTAACAGGATTTTAAAATGGCTTATAGAAGCCAGAGAGTGCAGAAAAGTCAAAAGTATTCTTTGCAGGTAGTAGCTGTGGCTGATTCCCTGGCTATTCACTGCTCTCCCAAGCACCTTTAGGTGTGACCCTCAGTGCCAGCAGGAGTAGTTCCTGATTATTGCTATGTATGAGCCAATAATCAAAGAAAACATTCATTTAATAAAATGGTATAAAATGTAATGAAAAAGAAAACCCACTAAAATAGGCAACATTTTTATAGTATTGTTTACAGTGTATTTTCAAAGTAATGAAAACAAATAAAAACAATTAATTCATAGACACACAACATTTTTGAATAGCTAATTTATCCTACTAATAAAATTACAATACAGGGTCCAGAAAGAGTACAGAGGGTAAGGCGTTTGCCTTGCATGTGAATGAACCGGGTTTCACCCCCAGCATCGCATATGGTCCCTGAACTCCACCAGGATTGATTCCTGCATGCAGAGCCAGGAATAACACCTGAACACTGCTGGATATGCCCTTCCTCAAATACCATGCAATGAGTTCTCTGATCTACTGAAAAAGAAAACTTGAGTTAACTTTCATTTCTATACAGCAATTTGATAATATATAACAGAAGTTTTTAAATTTCAATATCCTCTAACTGAACCATTCTAAGTTTCTGGATTTATACAAAAGAAACAATAATTAAGTACAATACAGATACAAAAGCTTTAGTGCTGTTTATAATGGAAAACATTATTAAAAAACTTGTAAGAGTCAAGAAATCTTGGTTAGATTATGGCCTGTTTTTAAAATGGAACAGTATATATCATTATTAAAATGCCAATGAAAGTAGGCAATATCATTAACGTGTTCAGAAATTATTGATACAGAAAACAAAGATTTACAAATCGCAATATATGATGATTTGATCTCTATTTAAAAAGGTTTCATATAAACATACAGAAGGCTACTACAGTTATTAGTAAGCTATTAAGTATCTAATTCTTTTTCTGGTCCTTTTATTTCTGAAACTTTCTTCATACACAGCTTTTAACTTACAGCAGTTAATTAAGTACTACTTTTGAACTTCCAAAATTGAAAATGGATGTCCTGTTCTGACTATAGATGAATGTTGATTAAAATAAAATTAAAATAAACTTGGAAAGATATCACAAAAAGAAAAAGTAAATATGTGAACAATGTGAACTGAGCAAAACAAGTCAACCCTGGTAAATGTTCTGGTGATTACTCTTCAAGACAGAGATAACAATTTTAGAGTGATGTTGGACTATGTTTTCTTTTATTCTCCAACTATGTTATGGATGTTTTCATATATTAATGAATATAGACTAACTTAAAGTGCTACATTATTACCATTATGAAAATGTTCTACACAATGTATTCCACAAATATTCAATTAAGTAATATTTGGTTCACTTCTAATTTATTATTATTATAAACAATGTTATATAAATTCTTATATACTGGTTTTTATACAGTTTTATCAACACTTTATAAAAATGGTGAAGTATAATGGATGCCAAAATGTTATATATACAATTACAGATTTTGACATAAATTTCCAAACAGTCCCATTTAGGAAAGTCATACAAATACATACTACTAATGGTATCTATTTTCTAACTTAAAAATGCTTTGTTAATCTTGCTAGCCTTAAAGCAAAAAATGACTTCACTACTATAATGGGACTGGTGAGATTATATAAATACTTCTAGTAATTGTCTTTTACATCTTTTGCCCATCCTTAACTATTACATCAAAAATGTTATTTGTTATGTTAGCCTAAATCAGGTATTTTTAATTTTTACCTGTTGCAAACTGAGAATAAGGGTCTTCGCACATTGAATTTTATCAATTTGCCTTGTTTTACTCATGGTTTCCTTGATGATATCTCCATAGTCATTATAATACTAGAAAAGAAATGTACACATGTTAGACCTTTTTCTCTTAAAATATTGGACTAGTAGGTTGAATTTCAGGTTACTCAATTAAGCAGGGCACAAAAATGTTTGACTAAAAGTATGTCTTCAAAGACATAAAAATGTTAAACCTGATCATTGCTAAGCATGTGATCCCCAAGAACTAGTGGCCCCAAATTGCAAATATAAAACAGTTAAGGTCTTATAATAAGCTCCAAACTTGGTTTTAAGAAGGTATGTAAGGGTGAGAGAAATGGTTCAAGGTGCATGCCTCCCATTTACTGGGACCTGAGTTCAAATAACTACAAGCACCACCTGAAAAGGACCACAGTGAGGCTCTGGTGCTTCCCAGTATGTACCCTGTTAGCTGGGTATAACCAGGAGTTATCCCCAGAACACTGCTAGATGCCACTCCTCACCCCAAGAAAGATATGGGGGAAAACAATAATTAGGTTAAACAGATTTTCAAATATAACACCAAAGAGAGATACAAAGCTCTTGAGCACTTTTTAAAATTTTGAGGAATAGGGGGTAGGTGGGAGAGGGAGAGACAAAGGGAGAGTGGGAGGAAGGGAAGGATGGAGGGGGAGAAGGAGAGGAAGAGGGAGAGGAAGAGGAAGAGGGGGGAAAACACAGAGAGCCCCAGTACATATCCCTAAGTGAAGTAGGAAAGTAACAGCTCAAGAGGGAAGATGTGGGCAACATGATCATGAAGGCACCATGTTTATGGGCTGGCAACACACATCTGTGCCAGTTCTTATGCTCTGTATATTAAGACAAGTAATAGTTACTTTTATAACTCATTCAAGCTACTGAAAAGCAGTTTGTGCAACAATACTGGTGAAGGGGGGTGTTCTGGTTATGACTGTAACCCAAATATGATCATGTTACTTAAATAAAAAATATATTTAATAATAAAAAAGAAAAGAAAAGCAGTTTGTATGCAGCCAGTAAATTTATTACCATTTGGCTTAATGAAACATTTTTCAAGTACAAAAACTTATTGTGTGTCATTATCCTTACACTCTGCACCTTAAAGTTTTTCCTAAGATAGATTCAAAATATACACTTAACTATCAGAAGCTATATGACTAATAAATTTCATGTATGATATATGAGTGTTTTAAATTAAGACTTGTAACATTATTAGGCTGCAATATGAGAGATAGTACAGTGGTAGGATGCTTGCCTTCTATGCGGCTAAGCAAGGTTCAATCCTTGGCATACCATAGGCTCCCCTGAACACCACTAGGAGTTAATTCCTGAGTGTATAGCCAGGAGTAAGCTCTGAGCATGGCCAGGTGTGGTCTAAAAACTAAATAAAACAAAAAAATCATGCCAAATAACTTAAAGGAATTTTGAAGTGTAAAGACTATCATCACATAGCAAAATACTCCAAAGAAAATTCACTAGGTTTTGACAAACTGCACAATGTAAGAAAGCAAAGATTTTAAGAAATGTTACTTATATAAGATTTTAAAAACTATCTTATAAATAGTTTATCCAATTAGTATAATATCCTTTCCAGTACTAAAGTTAGAATCTCATTTATAAAATTATGAATTAACTTACTGTTAATAAAAGTAACATTTAATTATCACAGTGGTAAGACACAAATGTACTGATTTACTCAAGGTAAAAGGCTACATAGTACTAAAGACACAACTACCATTTACATCTTGTCTCCTAAAACAGTACTACACCAAGCAGAGAAAATATACTGTCTCGTGAAACACAATCACAAAATGCAATCTCTAACAGCAACAATTAACCCTAAGATAAACTGCCTCCAATACTGCAAGCCTAGATTAACCAAAACAAACTAAAAATGTCTATTAGTGTGGGGGTGAAAGTATAAAGAAGTATTAAAGTATGATGATGGGAGCTGTTCTGTTTATAACTGAAAACCAACTATAATCATGCTTGTAATTGTGGTGCTTAAAGATTTTATATTAAGACAAGGTTAAAAAAAGTAAAGAAGGTACTCTCACATTCATGTTAGTGATCCAGACCCTAAAGCAGGGTCTCAAACTCACGGCCTGCGGGCCATTTGCGGTCCTCTGTACAACATTTCGTGGCCCTGCCCTAGAGGAATCTTTTTTGGTTTTGTTTTGTTTTAGTTGTTTGGGTCCCCCCCCCCAATGTTCAAGGCTTACTACTGACTTTGCACTCAAGGATCACCCCGACTTTGCCTTCTGCGGCCCCCAGGTAAATTGAGTTTGAGACCCCTGCCCTAAAGAAAGAAGAATGAGAAGAAAAAATGTTTAAAAAAAAACACAATTGGGGCCAGAGAGATAGCATGGAGGTAAGGCTTTTCATGCAGAAGGACGGTGGTTTGAATCATGGCATCCCATATGGTCCTCTGTGCCTGCCAGGGGCGATTTCTGAGCCAGGAGTAACCCCTGAGTGCTGCTGGATGTGACCCAAAACCAAAAAAAAAAAAAAAACAAAAAACAAAAAACCCACAATTACTTTAAGATAGAAAAGTAAGTAATAGGGGGCCAGAGCATTAGCACATCAGGTAGGGCATTTCCCTTGCAGGTGGTGGACCCAGGTTCGATCCCTGATATCCCATGAAGACCCCATACCTGCGGAAGTAATTTTTGTGAAGAGCCAGGAGTAACCCCTGAGCACCACAGGTTGTGATCCAAAAGCAAACAAACAAAACTAAACAAAATTAAATAAAATTCAGTGGCAATTAATCTTGTCTTTTAATCAAAATTTCTTGACTTCCAATCTTTCAACTTTACCTTCATATACTGTTTGAAGATATCTGCAGCTGTATTCATCTCCACCACAGTATATACAATTAGCTTACAAAATGCTGCAAGTAAATTTCTCCTCTTATGTAGAGCTTCAATTTTACTGGCTTCATCCTCCTGCTGACCATCTAGAAGCAAAGTTACAAACATTAAGCTATCTTGATTTACTCTAGCCATACATCATTTAGAAATTTTCAGGACCAGAAAAGAGAAGCTTGCCTCACACATGAGCTTCATCCCTGATACTGAATACCATCCACAGAGCCTGTCAAGTATGATCCCTAAGTACTACCATGTTTGGTACAATATATTTTAATGCCCTCTTTTCAGTGAATTTTAGTGGTTAGTAAATTTGGAAAAAATAAGGGCGAAACATTTCAATAAACACAAAATAATAATCGATCTTAATTTTTTTTTGAAATTAGGAATAGTCATTCACTAAGGTTGCTAACCTTATATGGGAGGCTAGAGTTTGAACCCAGGCCAGCCATGTACAAGGCAAGCACCCTACCTACTGTACTATCACTCTGGGCCGTCCAAAATACTTTTTTTTAATAAAAACCAATTTTAATCTAAAGGTACTGAGGAAATGAAGGGAAAGGATAAGAAAGGGAAAGAGTCAAGTGTGGGCTTCTCCAAAACGAGGGGGTTCCCATACACAAATAAGGATGAAAGAAGAAAAACACATCTCAAGAGGGAAGATGTGGATGACAAGTGCATGCATGCATCGTGTGAATGGGCTCAGGGACCACATGTGCACCCAAAATTTCTTTTAAGAGACAAAGTAAAACCACATTTATTTGGTTATTAGCAAAATTAATCATTAGCTTTTTATACTTCCTCTCTTGTAAACGGAATAATGTGACCTACAATTTAACATTTTTACAATCAAAAGTATTTTGTAAGGAAAATAAAAATCTTTAAAGAAGTATTTATTTGGACTGGAGAAATAATACAACAAGGATAGAGCTTGCCTTGGACACAGTTGACTTGGGTTCAATCCCTGGCACACTGATGTGTTGTTCCCAAGTGCAGCCAGGATTTATTCCTGAGTGTGGCTGGATTTGGCTCATAAAAACAAAGCAAAAAAGTAAGTAGTTTCCCCTATCTCATATAGTCCTTGATAACTGATATCGAATTTAGCAAGTTAAAGGCAAATTTTGAGGTTAGAATTTAAGACAAACCAGGACTGGAGTGATAGCACTACAGTAGGGGTTTTGGCTTTGCACGTGGCCAACCCAGGAAGGACCCAGAACGAACCTAGGTTTGATCCCAGGCATCCCTTATTGCCCCCCGAGCCTGCCAGGCATGATTTCTGAGCACAGATCAGGAGTAAACCTGAGTGCTGCCTTGTGTGGGCCCAAAAACAAAAGAATTTAAGACAAACCAGCAGAAAATGTTTGTCAATCACATATGTATATTCTAGAATGTCCAATACTGGTGTAGAAACAGATAAAGCATATTGTTTGCTCTCCTAAGAGATACAAGTGAATATTTATGCTAATGTTTTAAGTGATTCTGTGAAGATAACACTTCTTTCAAATAATAGTGCTTCTAATCATTTACTACTGGTCTCAGGAACCCAAAGTATACAAACTCTTCCACTTACAGATGAAATCACTTCAGTATTCATTAGGAGGGTTTTTTTTTTTTTTTTTTTGGTTTTTGGGTCACACCCGGTGGTGCTCAGGGATTCCTCCTGGCTGTCTACTCAGAAATAGCTCCTGGCAGGCACGGGGGACCATATGGAACACTGGGATTCAAACCAACCACCTTAGGTTCTGGATCGGCTGCATGCAAGGCAAGCACCGCTGTGCTCTCTCTCCGGGCCCTCATTAGGAGTTTTTGAGAACTATGTTTGCAACTACTACTGTGGCTCAGTTTAAGTGCCAGCGTAGTTTTCTTTACCCAACAATTCTGCAAGCGTAGACAATACAGACAAGCATAGAAACATGGAGGAATGAGCAATGAAATTCAAGACTGAGAAGAATCAGAGAAACAGTGGTAAAATGAGACACTGGAGGCTTAACCTAGTATAGAAGCAAGAAAGTCTGACTGAACAATGACTTACATTTCGGAAAGTTGTAAAGTGCAATATTAAGAGAAAATTGCTGAATGACCAATTGTGTTTCTCAAAGATTCAAGTTGATAAACTTTAATAATTGAAAAAAAAACACAAATATAGTGTTATAAAGACCTTCCCCCAAAAACATACATTTTAAAATGAAGAAACCTCTTCCCCAGAAAAAGATTTTTGTGAGCAGATGAGCACAGATACTTCTGAAGCATAAATTTAGCACTATGTATCCTTCAGAAAAATCTAAAATGCTTAACTTTCCATGAATATGAAAACAAAATTTTTTGTGTTATCATCCATACAAAGAAACATTAAAAACTGTTAGAAAGCAAGTATCGGGCCCGGAGAGATAGCACAGCAGCGTTTGCCTTGCAAGCAGCCGATCCAGGACCAAAGGTGGTTGGTTCGAATCCTGGTGTCCCATATGGTCCCCTGTGCCTGCCAGGAGCTATTTCTGAGCAGACAACCAGGCGTAACCCCTGAGCACTGCCGGGTGTGACCCAAAAACCAAAAACCAAAAACCAAAAAAAAAAAAAAAAAAAAAAAAAAGAAACCAAGTATCATCAGATTGGTTCTAAAAAGTTTAAAATGAGAGCTGAACAATCCAAAAAGATAGAAAAACAGCAAAACAACAAAGGAAAGAATGCTATGGTAGTTAGGGAGAAAAGGAGAACTAGGGATTATGACCAAAATCAACAAAGAAGCTTAAAGCAATGTGTGAAGTAACCATCACCAAAATAATTACTTCCTATACAACAGGACTAGAAAGAGAAAATCAGAATGACATTAAGCTAAGGTAACCCACCTTGCAAGCTAAAAGTGAGGGTTGGTCACCCTGTTGGTCTAGGAGGATTATTTTGTAAAAGACATCACTGTACACAAGACACAACTGAATCCTACACGGGGCCAGAGAGATAGCATGGAGGTGGGGCGTTTGTTTTGAATCCGGGCATCCCATATGATCCCGCAAGCCTGCCAGGAGCGATTTCTGAGCATAAAGCCATGAGTAACCCCTGAGCACTGCTGGATGTGACCCAAAAACAAACAACAACAAAAAAAAGAATTTATAGCTACCCTTTGTTTTTATTTTGGCTTTATTCTTTGCTGTTATGACTAGATGTGGTTTGATATATAAACAAGTTTTAGTTTAAATATAAACCTCAAATAAAAATTTCATTATTTGAAGGGGAAAAAGAACACTGGTTTTCTGTTTTGAATCTCTGAAAATTAGCTATCTTTTTATGGATAATAAGGAAAGTTACAGATATGCACATTTCTTTATTAGCCTTTCATAGATATCAACTGTCATTATATTAGTATTGCTGACAGTGCTGAAAGGTGTAAGGTTTGTAATACCAGTGGTTAAAGATGAAAAGGTATGAAAGTTATAATATTTTGCTCGTGGAAACAAAATTACAAGTTCTGAAAAATAAACTAGGCAAACTATGATCAAGCACATAGGCTGACAATTCTACTTTTAGAAAAACGGTTCCACATGTGCTCGAGATAAAGCAATTAATGCTAGTCATTAAAAAGAAAAACTGGCAGGAGAGATAGCACTGCGGTGTTTGCCTTGCAAGCAGTCGAACCAGGATTTAAGGTGGTTGGTTCGAATCCTGGTGTCTCATATGGTCCCCTGTGCCTGCCAGGAGCTATTTCTGAGCAATTAGCTAGGAGTAACCCCTGAGCACCGGCGGGTGTGGCCCCCCCAAAATAAAATAAATAAAAAAGAAAAACTGGAAAAAAACTAAAACAATATCCAGTATGAGCACTGCAGGAAATAATCCCTAAGCACCAAGCTCAATAAATACATGTGGCCCCCAAATGTAATATTTTTAAAAAATCTTAATACAACATATTCAGAAATTAAGATGAATCTTTCATAACTACACATCAACACTAAAAAACTTGAATCTCAAAATGTGACTCGGTGATAGAGTGCCTGCTTCTAGTCAAGAAGTCTCAGTAGCTGGTCTGGCACTAACTATATTAACCAGTGCAATGTCTGGTACTGCTTCTGGGATTACTGGCAGCAAGACTACAACCTTTCGTGAGTATTGTACTCAAGTGTGCAAGAACTGCAACCATACATACAAGTACCACAGCCAAAGTGGGTGAGAAATAGGGATACTTAACAACCAAGAGTGCAAATATATGATCAAATGTGTGATCCATAAGCAATACAGCAGCAGTCAACAACAACAAAAGGAAAATGTTAACTAAGTAAAGCAATATACAGGGACAAAGATATGTGATATACAAACCACATACACTGATTAATACTAAGCTAATTAAGAAAAACACTGAAGACTGACATAATATAGTACGTAAGGCAGGGGTTTTGAACTCAATTTACCTGGGGGCCGCAGGAGGCAAAGTCGGGGTGAGGCAGGGCTGCATAAGGGATTTCACGGGGGCCGCAGGAGGCAAAGTCGGGGTGAGGCAGGGCCGCATAAGGGATTTCACAAAAACAAAGTCCTCAAACGTCATTATTATTAACAGTTTAAATTATTTCTTCTGAAGATGAATAGAACATTGAGTGAAGATCATGAACAGTTCTTCTGAACATGGCATCTTTTGCCTATTCCTTGCTGCCAAAGACTTGACAGCGCTTCTTCTCACAAATCTGAACCACATTTGGCTTTAGAGAGGAAGCAGTTGAGACCCTCAGTATGGCTTGAAGATGATCATCATTAAGTCTAGACCTGTACTTTGACTTATTGAAGTTCAATGTGGAGAATAACTTTTCACACTAATATGTGCTCCCAAAAAGGCACATGGTGTGCTTGAACATTCGGGAAAACTCAGGGAAGCTGGTGGCAATCTCTCAAAAATTGCCCATGCATGTCTGCACTAATCTCCCTGAAATTGGTTTTGAGATCAGAGTTGCATTGCAGGTCAATGAGCTCCATTTGAAGTACAGGAGGGGCATCTTGCACATAAAAGGAAAAGGGGTCCACAAAAATTTGGAAAGTGGCTCTGTGCTTTTTGAAGTCTGCAAATCTGTGATCAAATTCCTTCTCCAGCTTAAATATAGCATCAACATATTTCTCACCACTGAATGGTATGCCTGCATTCACAAGTTCCTTGCATGCTGGGAAATGGCAAAGGTTTGTCTGAGAGAGCTGGGATTTCCATAACACACGTTTTGTGGAGAATGCTCTCATGTTGTCATAGGCAGCACTGATAAGCTGCCCCGGGCCTTGTAACATCTTGTTTAGTCCATTCAGCTTATGTGTGATGTCAACAAGAAAAGCTAAGTCCATGAGCCATTTGTGATCACTCAACTCAGAAACAGCATTCCCATCCTTCTCCATGAAGGCTTTCACTTCTCTCAACTCAAAAAATCTTTTCAGGACATTTCCCCTGTTGAGCCAACTTACCTCGGTGAAATAGACCACATCTCCATATTCTGACTCCATTTCCTTTAGAAAAGCATGGAACCTCCTGTGCTTTAAGCCCCTGGATCTGATTTGGTTGATACATTTCACAACAACAGACATCACATTGTCACATGGCAGGCATTTACTGCAAAGGGCCTGCTGATGGATAATGCAGTGAAGAGCAATGGCCTTCTCTACACCCTCCTCTTCAAGTTTTTTATGAACAGGTGCCACCAGTCTATTTTTCCTCCCTGTCTTCGATGGCGCTCCATCATGTATTATTCCAACAAACCTCTTCCATGGCAAACCTGCATTCTCAATGGCATCACACAAATGCCGAAATATCTCATTAGCGGTGGTCTGGCCATGCGTTGGAATTATTGTGAGCAGCTCCTCTGTCAATTCAAAATTGCAATCAACACCACGGACAGAAATTGTGAGCTGCGCAGTGTCTGTTATATCTGTGCCCTCGGTCAAGAGCAACTGAGTATGCATTAAAACATTTGGCTTTCTCCCACGGTTGATGATAAATGTCACTTGACATGTCAGAAATGCACTCTGCCACAGTGTTGGCAGAAAGGCTGATTTTGCTAAACTGACCTTTCTTTTCCAGACAGATAATACTTGCAGCCTACATGCATTTTTTAGCAAACTCTCCTTCTGTGAATGGTTTCCCTGCCTTAGCAATCATCTCACTAACCATGTAATTAGCTTCGACTGATGCAACATTCTCTTTGATTGCTTTCTTGAAGAAATCTTGTTGCCTCATTAGACATGCTTTAAGATTGGCAACCCACTTGGCTCTCTCATTTCTTTGATATTTTGCACATTCCTCAGCATGTTTAGTTGAATAATGGTGTTTCAAGTTGTATTCCTTGTGCACTGCAACTTTCTCTGAGCAAATAAGACATGTGGGGATGCCCCTGTGCTCAACAAAGAAATATCGTGTCTCCCACTTTTCCTGAAATTGTCTGTGCTCATCATCAATCTTTCTCTTCACTGCAGGCTCTGATGAAGTCATGATGAAGGTATGACAAAATCTAATTCTGTAATAAATGCCTCTCCCTTTTCTTCCTTCTCTCCCTTAGGCATCCGATAATACAAAGGATAGCGAGCAGGAGCAGCAGAAATGACGTCTGCGGTAGGCGCAAAGTATTCGCTTACTGAATATTCGCAATAAGAATCGCATTAGTAATAAAAAAATCGCAAAATATCACACTAAACATTTGCATACCCTGAACGAAACTGCTCAGGGTATGCGAATGTTTAATGCGATTTTTTCTTACTAATGCGATTTTTATTGTGATTATTTGGTAAGCGGAATAATTGCAAATACTGCGATATTTGAAGGCCGGCCGCGGGCCACAAAATGTTGTATGGGGGGCCGCAACGGCCCGAGGGCCACGAGTTTGAGACCCCTGACGTAAGGCATTTGTCTTGCATGTGGCTAGCCTGGTTTGACCTCTGGCATCCCAGTAGTCTCCTGAGTGCAGAACCAAATGGAAATACTGAGTACCACTGGGCATGGCCCAAAAACAATAACTAAGTATAGGCTGCAAAACAAAATAGGATAAAGAGGGAAGACTAAACAAAATTTCCAGCTTCACAAAAACTCAAAATATTGACAAAATTATTCTCATCCAATTTCTCCATGATCTAAATAATGTTTTTTTTTTTCCCCAAAAGAAGCCGTAGAGCTCTACCACCACCATACAGCCACAATAGAATACTGGAATAATTTAGGGAGGGTGGTACTACTGAGGTACTTTGTGTTTGTTCAAGTAAAGAAGACAGATTTGTTAAAGGGCATATGGTGGATGTTTGTTTGTTTGTTTCCCAAAAAAGGGAGCAGTATACCAAGGTAAATTTAGGAATGAAGATGTGGTACATATACATAATGGAATACTATGCAATTGCAAATAAAGAGGAAATCATGCAATTTGCTGAAAAATGGTTGTAATTGCAATATACCATAGTGTGAAATAAGCCAGACGAAGAGGACAATCACAGGATGATCTTACTTCTCTGTATATGGAAGAACTGGATGATGAAATATAATGAAGGGGAATGTCCGAGAGCAGAGAAGAGAAACACTGAAAAGGAATGAAATCAAGGAAAGAGTGGCAAAGCTATATATCCAAAGCAGACACAACTCTAAAAACATGAGATCTACACTAAAACCACAGATCTTTTAAATGTGCCTGCCAGGCAGATGTGAGTGGGAGAGCCATGGGAAAGGGAAAGTTAACACTGCTGATATGGTTGGTGTCAAAATACTCTATGCCTAAAACTTAAATATCAATAATTTGTAAATCACAGTTCTTTAATAAAAGAACAACTTTTTAAAATATGTAATGAGAGTGGTAAGTCAAATTGTTTGGGAACCACTGGTATAAATTAAATAGAAGCACTCCCCAATAAATAAAAAAGTTATGCACCAAAGTAAACTTTGTTCCAGTTCTCAGATGCAAGTATAAGTTCTGAAAATTCTCCTTATTTCCTTTATGTATCCATTTCAGATGCTTGCTTAGTTCACTCATGCTTCAATTCCAAGATTTCCTCTACATGCCCACCATACATTGTATATGTGTCTATTACTTACCAGATTATATTGTAATTACATGTTTGTATGTATGTTTTCTGATTGAACTAAATTCTTAAGATACTGTCACATTTGGGGAATATATATATACAGGATGTATGCTACTGCAAGTTACCAATAGCTGTCAATTGAAGGCTAAATAAAAATACAAGTATACCTCAAAAATCATAAGCAGAAATAAGTATATTGGCTAGAGTTAGCTTAAGAAAGTGCAGCACCGAAGCAGTGGTGCAAGCAATAAGGTGTTCGCCTTGCAAGTGCTAACCTAGGACGGACCGCAGTTCGATCCCCCAAGCCAAGAGCGATTTCTGGGCGCATAGCCAGAAGTAACCCCTGAAGCGCCACCGGGTGTGTCCCGATGCCCCCAAAATAAGAAAGCCACACCAGGGAAGGAGTGATAGCACAGCATTAGGGCATTTGCTTTGCACGCAGCTAACCCTGGGATGGAGCCAGGTTCACTCCCTGTTATCCCATATGGTCCACTGAGCTGCCAGGGGTGATTTCTTAACACAGAGCCAGGAGTAACCTGAGTACCACCAATTGGCACCAAAAAAAAGGCAAAAAAAAAAGCTCCACCAAGGGGCCAGAGAACTAACATAGTGAATAGGGTGTTTGTTTTGCACGTAGCTCAATCCCCAGCACTCAACATGGTCCTCTAAGCATGCCAGGAGTGATTTCTGAATGCAAAGCAAAGAGTAATACCTGAGTGCTGCCAGGTATGACCCCAAACAAAAGTTCCCAAGTACCTCTGGAAGCAACTCCAAAGGAAAAACCTGTGAGCAGTACATGAGGACCACCAGATGCAGCCAAAAACTTTCCATGACCCTAGTTCAAGGAAAGAAGGCACCTATGTATGCAATTTAGTTGTCAAGCTTAATGTAACACAATGCAAGATTTGTTGGATTATTTCCCTACAGACACTCTACACTACTCCCAAATTCTTATGTAATAGTTTCAAATTATCTCTTAATATTGGGAAATCAATTTAATGTCCCAAACAAAATGAATATTATGAAAGTGTTTAAGTAGGAAACACGTAAACATTACATTATCCTGAAATTACCTAAATACTAATATTACCAATGATTATGGCAAAAAGAATACTATCAGACAGAAACTAGTAATTCTACACAGTTCAACTAATTTACAGTTGCGCTACACAGCTACAAAGTAGAAAAGCAGGCTCAGAAAGTGATAAACAAATAACTGAGAAAGCTATCTAGAACAGCAGAAACAAATAAGCAAATGTATGTATTCTAAAGCTTATAACATGACATATATACATGTATAATGTATATGTCCATGTGTGTATATTATCTTTATGATACTAAAGAAATTAATGTAACATGCTGCAACATGTACCTGTTTCACATTTTAAAAATAAAATGTGATATACTGTTACACAATTCTTTTACATTGTATAATTTATGATAAACGTTTAACAAAAAGATAGTAATAAAATTACCCGCACTGTTACTATCATCGTCCTGCTCAATGAAAACATGATCCAGAATGAAGCTCAGTAACTCAGACTGCAATGAAGAATCAGGAGTGTAAACTAATGGTTCTAACATGTCACGTCCTCCTGACATAATCTGATGACTGAAGATCATTAATATATCACAGAGAATAGTGAAAGCCTATAAAAAAGGAAAACATGCTATAAAACCAAGGTTTCTTTCACAACCTGCCAAAAATAACTTTGTGTATTTCAAACTTAAAATTTTCCACAGGACCATGACCATTACTGTTTATTTATCATTTTCTAAAGGTAACATAATCATTTTAATAACTTCATATGACTAATATAAGTGAACACTACCCAAAAATGTGGATCGAATTCAACCTTAGTTTGCTTGATTCTAAATAGCAGTCACCATGACACAGTATTTTGTATAAACATTTTAAAATATAAATATCTTTTTCATATTTGTTCGATATTGTTTTGGGGTGACAACCACAGCTTTGCCTGGGGCTTCCTCTTGACTCTGAATTCTGGGATCAGTCCTTGAAGGGACTGGGAGATCCTAAGTAGTGCCATGGATCAAACCTGGGTTGGCTGCATGCAAAGGGAAGCTGTACTATCTCCTCAGCCCAAAAAGGAACTATTTTAAGTTTGAACCAAAAAAAAAAAGGGGGGGGGCCGGAAAGATAGTACAGTGGTGTTTGCCTTGCAAACAGTCGACCCAAGACCTAAGGTGGTTGGTTCAAATCCTGGCGTCCCATATGGCCCCTGTGCCTGCCAGGAGCTATTTCTGAGCAGATAGCCAGGAGTAACCCCTGAGTACCGCCACGCATGGCCCAAAAACCAAAAACCAAAAAAAAAAAAAAAGGTAGGAAAGTGTCTTCTTAGAAAAGAGAACATAGGAATGGATGGGAGCCAGGGTCAAGTGGTCTTAGGTGCATTGTTGGAGGAAAAAAAAGGACAGAACTAAATATCCAAGCAAAAGTCAACAACAATAGTCAAGACCCAAACTCTAACAATCTAAACTTAAAATGGACCTGTTATACTGGCAGGCTAGGGGCAAAGGGGGATGGTATATAGGATGCACTCTGGGAATATCGGTGGAAGAAGGTTTGACACTGGTGGTGGGAATGAATGGCCCTTATTCACTGTATATCTGAAATCCAACTATGAAGGACTTTGTAAATCACAATGGTTTCAATAAATTTTTTTAAAAAAGGGCCCAGAGAGATAGCACAGTGGCGTTTGCCTTGCAAGCAGCCGATCCAGGACCAAAGGTAGTTGGTTCAAATCCCAGTGTCCCATATGGTCCCCCGTGCCTGCCAGAAGCTATTTCTGAGCAGACAGCCAGGAGTAACCCCTGAGCACCGCCGGGTGTGGCCCAAAAACAGAGAGGAGAGAGGGGAGACAGAGGAGGGGGAGAGAGAGAGGAGACAGAGGAGGGGGGGAGAGAGAGAGAGAGAGAGAGAGAGAGAGAGAGAGAGAGAGAGAGAGAGAGAGAGAGAGAGAGAGAGAGAGAGAGAGAGAGAGAGAACACAATGTCATTTAGAATGTCTTTTACTGGCACTTTTTAAAGCCATTTTGATGTTGAGTAAGTATAGTAAATGTGAAGTAGAAATAAATGAAGCCAAGAATAGGCCTGCTTATGAGTCAATGGGCAAGACTGACAGAATCATAAACAAGACTGAAGTGGTCTCACATGAAGATTAATAAAATTTGTCTAGTTTTTAAAGTGAGTCAAACACTACTAAATTAGTCAGAAGGTAACAGGAATCAGTTAATTATCTGTTGTGAAAGGGTGATAAAAATAGACTTTTAAGGTCACAAAGTTAACAGAAAATTACATTTAAAGGAAGATCTCTGGTAGCTTACAGGCAGGTCTTAATATTAATTTTACCTTTTCAGAACCACACATTTTCTTCAGTTGTCTTATGTTTTATCCCACCTGTCATCTCTCTGCATCTCACTACCAAGAGCATTTTTATCTGTCATAATGCCTGAATTTTTCTTTTTTCAAGCTGAAATTTCTAGATAAAAACTTGGAAAGTTTCTAGAACTTTCTGACTATTATATACTTCAAATTGGGAGAATTCAACAAAGTGATAATTATAGCAGATATTTGCAAAATAACAACAACAAAATGTGGTGGTCGTAATCACTTATTATATCTAAGTTATATGTATCCAAGAATATGATTATATAAAGTTATAGCTTATCATAATTAAGAAACTTCCTAAAAGCTGCAACTTTAAATGAAAAAAAATCAACATTATATAACAAGGTGACTAAAATGTAAATTCACAAGCCTGTTGTATGTATAAATAGAAGAAACAAGAGTTGAAAATAATTAGAAAAATGAGGCTTAAATCTAGGTAGATGTTAAGTGAAAAATTAAAACCATTAAAAAATCCATGTCTCGGGCATGAAAGATAGCATAGTGGTTAAGGCCCTGCATCTGGCCAACCCGGGTTTAATACATGGTACCACATGTTTCCTTGAGTATCATCGAGAGTGAACCCTAAGGAACCAAAGAACCAAAAAAGGGGGAGAAAAATCTAGATTTTATAGTCCATTAAAATTTGTTTTACTATTTTAAAATTTAAAAAGTGAAAAATGAGACTGGAGTGACAACACAGCAGTAGGGAGTTTGCCTTGTACACTGTCAACCCTGGACAGACCTGAGTTGGATCCCCGGCATCTCATATGGTCCCCAGAGCCTGCCAGGAGCGATTTCTGAGTGCAGTGCTGACTGGGTGTGGAGGTAGGGAGGGAGGGGGAGGAAGGAGGGAAGGAGGAAAAGAGGGAGAGAGGGAGAAGGGAGGGGAGGGGGGAAGAAGGGAGGGGGGAAGAAGGGAGGGAGGGAGAGAGGGAGGGAGGAAGGGAGGAAAGAAGGGAGGGAGGGAGGGAGGGAGGGAGGAAGGGAGGAAAGAAGGGAGGGAGGGAGGGAGGGGAGGGAGAGAGGGAGGGAGGAAGGGAGGGAGGGAGGGAGGGAGGGAGGGAGGGAGGGAGGAAGGAAGGAAGGAAGGAAGGAAGGAAGGAAGGAAGGAAGGAAGGAAGGAAGGAAGGAAGGAAGGAAGGAAGGAAGGAAGGAAGGAAGGAAGGAAGGAAGGAAGGAAGGAAGGAAGGAAGGAAGGAAGGGTCTAAAATAGTATGTTCAAGTTGGGAAAATAGTACCTAGGATGCAATTGAGGTTCTACATCAATAAACAAAGTATAAATAGGATAAAATGCTAAAAGGCTTAGAAAGCAACAAGCATTGTCACTGTATCACTATTAGTATTTCTAATAAAATAATTAGAAAAAAATTCCTTTAGGAGCATTTAAAAATCAAGTTACATAAGGGACACTGATGTATCTCAGTGGCATTGCCTTGCTTGTATTTCTGGGACCGTGGATTTATTACCCAGCATCAGAATAAAGAAACTACATGTTATAGAAAAAAGTATATATTCATTAAAACTTACTTCTAATTAGGAAATTAAAACAGGCTCTTGGTCCTGGAATCATAATTCATTTTACAGATGGAAAAACTACATATGGCACAAAGTAGTCATATATTTCCAGAATGAAAAGATTGCCAGATTGGAATCATAAAAGCATATGAAGTGGGAAGGTAACACTTTCAAGGCAGGTAAGCCATTATAAATTTTAAGTTAAAATTGGGTAAATGATTTAACACAATCAAAATTGGTAGGAATGCCTGATAGTAGTTTTGTATGGTAGAACTTTCTCTTTCCTCTCTGAGATATAATTATTGCTTTCAGGGAAAAAACATCTACAATTTATATACCTAACTTTCATAATTTTAGATCTGAACATCAAAATTTTGTTTTGTTGTACTGATCTATTTTTTGAGCATGGTATATCTGGACATATTTAAGATAGTTCTACTTTGTACAAGCATCGTGTTACTTAAGTTTTCAATAGTATATATACATTTACTATTTTTTAAAATTATTGAGGCACCCATATAGCATCAACTATAATTTAGAAAACATTGCTACCTATAATTACTAACCTGTTCTTTAACAGTAGTATTCACATTGGTCAGATAATGCTGACATATTTGACAAAACACCCTCATCTGTTTCTTTAAACGCAGTAAGTCCTCCTTGAAAAAAGAGCGAACATGAGCATTTTAAATATTGTACAAAATTTATTAAAGTATTTTCAACTATATAAAACATTATTTTATTTTTACTGTATTAACTATACGTATACACAAACTTGAGTGTTCTTTACTATTAAGCAGAAAGGAAACAATAAAATCAAACTACTTCTTTTGAAAATCACAACAGGAGCAAGAAATATAGCTCAAAAAATGAGTGTGTGCTTTGCATGTAGGATTTCAATCCTGGGCACACATGGTATCCTGAGAAATGCAAGGAGTGAAGCCCAAGCAGAGCCAAGAGCAGAGCCTATGAGCACCACTAGTTGTGTGACCACCCCAAACCAAAAAGCACAATGGACTACAGCTTTAAACACATTAGATATATGAATAGCCATATATGAGTCCATTAAAATGAGAAAATTTATAAAACTACTAGCTCAGAATGCTTAAAGAACAAAGATTTATATCCCATTCAAACTTTTTAAGTTGAAGGGTAGATAACTGATTAATGAAAGAAATTAACTGTAAAAAGGAAATGTGGCTAATTTTCAGTATTTTATTTAAAAAAAATAGAAAAAGAGAGAGAGGGTGGAGGTGAGGTACAATGGCTCTCAACCAAAGACCATGAGGCCTAGGGTCCAACCCTGAAGCCATTCACTATGATTATATAATGGCAAGACTAGCTCAGCCATGTGGTGACTCCCAGAAAACAATGGGCACAATGAGCAGAGCTCAAGAGTTTCCAGTGCTATACTTGGCAGTACTTGAGAAACCAAGTGGGGAGAGCAATGGAACTAGTAGACTCTTCGGGCATGCAAGGTATGAACAACTTGAGTTATCACTCCAGCTTAGATTTTTCCTTTGAAGGATACGGCTTATATTAAAAAATAAAAATTGAGGAAAAAATAAAAATATAAAAAATATAAAGTGCTATGTGGTTTTACTCCTATTTAACAAATAACTTTAAAATGATTAATAAAATGTAGCCAAGATTCAGAATACTTCTATATTCACTAATAATCATTTTAACCCTCTTCCCTCTATTAATGAGCTGATTGTTTTACTATTTCAAAATTTAACTCAATGCTTTAGACATAGATCAACAAAATTTGCCAATAGTCACCACTCCTACTATTATAAGCCTATTACTTAAAAAATAAAGTTTTCCCCCCTAAATAAAAATGTACGTTTGGGGGAACAGGGAGATAGTACAATGGGCAGGACACTTGCTTTATATGCAGCTAACCGAGGTTCAATCTCCAGGACCCAAAATGTTCCCTCCGATCACTGTCAGGGCTACTCAGAGCAGAGCCCTGAGCTCTAGTAGTTGTAGCTCTGAGCATCAGTGGGAGAGACCAAAAATTAAGACAGTATATGCTTTTTAGGTTTTATCAGGATTTGAATATATTTAATATATATTAGTAATTTCAAGTAAACAATATGATGATCTGATATTTATATTATACCACTATCAGAAAAGATTAATTCCATATCCCTCTTTAGAAATAATTCAAATTTATTTTCTCCTGGTAAGAACTTAAAAGTTCTATTTTCTTTATCTATTAAAAAAAGACAACAAGGGGAATATCTTGGGTCATACCCTGCAGTGTTCAGGTACAATAGTTGGCAGCTGAGTTGTTAGGGAACCAAATTCAATAGGGTTCAGAAAATGCAAAAATTTTTATATCCCCATCTTCACAAAAGGACACATTAAACACTAATGAACCACTGGTGTTTAAAAGGGGTAAATATCCATGTATAGCCATAATAACATCTTGCTCTTAGCTCAAAGAAATTCTATGATTTTAAAATAGTTCTGTGGTTTCATACAAAACACACTTATTAACAAAAATAAGATTCTAAAAAAAAACCAATTTGACGAAAACTATTTATGAACAATTTAACAACTCTCAGAAAATTGCTATTATTTATACAAATGTATCCCAATAACAAAACACATTTAGTATAATATATAAGCTTCAAATTTCTAAGAGGAAAGTTCAGAATATAAATTACAATTATGGATAAACTTAAAAATTCTAATAGCTGGCACATAATACTAAGAAAGTTATTGTTTGGAATGTCAGAATATTCTTGTTTAAAAGGCTACTTTTAAAATAAAACCAAGACATATAAGACCTAAGGATAGTTGACTTGTAATGACCATTCATATAATTTAATAGCTCTATCCAGTTGCTGCAAAAGTTCTTAGTGATGGTTTGCAACATCTATTTCTATTACATATGTATACATAAACTCAAAATAAAAATGATAAGTTATAAACTATGCCAATTAAGAATGTGAACAATTTTAACTTGAAATCAAATTGTAACAGCATGTTCTTTGATCATATATCACACTACAGAAATAGCTGCTGAAATGTAAAATTGATATACATATCAATAAACTAGATGAAAAATAGCAGATTTTACTGATATAATCCATCTTATTAAATGTGCTCATTTGTTGAAAATTATTTTATATTCAATTAAAAAACCCACAAACCTTTGTAGAGCTACTTTCAGTTATCTTAGCAAGCTGCCAAAGGATTACATAGTGAGTACACTGCAGTGCATGAATAACAATCTGTTAAGAAAAGGAAAGAATTAAAAAACAGTTAAAATTAAGTTACAAGCCTTCATTTTCAAAGTTAAACTCGGAAATTGTAAATAAATAAAAACCTGCTCAGGCATGTCTCCGTTTTCAATTCCGGTTTTCAAAAGTTTGTAATTACAAGCGAACAAATCCCACTTTGACAGATCATGAGCACTGTTAAAAAGAAAAAAAGAATTAAAGTAGTATATTAACAGTCTGATCATATTAGCTTTATATGAGTATTAGCAGAAGGTCAAAGTAAATACAATGATTTTTCAGCATGTGGTCACAATAAAGTGTATTTTAAAAGTCTATCAATAGGAAATTTATCCATCATTACCCAATTCAAAATATACCTCATGAAATTTTCAAAAGAATGATAGTATTACAATCCAAAAGCATGTTACTCGATTTTGCTTTTGCTAGTTATAAAAAATCTGAAACTTGATTCTACTTACTTATGAAAAGCAGTGATTCTCTTCAACGTTGACAATACCTGATATGCATCATCTTCATCCGGTTCTTCACCCTATTATTATACAACATGAACAAATAGCAAAGTGAATGGGTCTCTAGTGCTATGATTTTGAAAAGAATAACCTAATGAAAACACATTAACTTTGTCATTCAATGTCTCCATCTAGCCAAATTTAAAAGCTATATGGAGCATCATTAGCACAGAATTACTATCAAAAGTATATGACACCTAAGACAGGGGAAAATGGCATTCTACGTTCTCCTAGAAGTAAACTTTGCAAAATAACTATGAAGACATTTCTGTGTTAATCCCTGGGTGTAAATACTGCTGAACTGTTTTTTAATTCAAATTCTCCTGCAAACTAAAATTAATCCACTGCTTAACATAAACATGTGATAGTGACAATCAGACCCAGCCAACTGTATTGCTACTGTAATCTGTAACTAAGAAAGTAATTATGTATGTCAACATATTGGCACAAATCAACTAATAGAACATCGAATGACATGTTACAAACACTAAATATATATTAACTATTAATTACATTAATAATAAACAGGAAAAGAAAAATAGAAGATCCTAAAATTCCTGAGATTTCTGTAGCATCACTAACAAAACTGATAATGAATTGAAGTAATTAGAGAGTTATGCTTTTGTTTTATATATTTTAATCAATCATTGTTCCAGAAGAGGAAAAAATCCCAACAATAAGTGTATTTAGTTGTCATGTCTATGTTTACTTGGAAAAATAACAACTTAGGAAACTTCTAAAACAAAATTGACTACAATTTATTAAAGCTCTAAATAGGAGTGGTAGGAATTCCAGCCAGGAGGCTACATACGGCTCTCAAAATCATATGGTCTGGCTCTGGTTCATGATGTGACAAACATGTATGCATCCTGTTCTCTGTCTGTGGCCCATCTGCCTATACTGTATGCTCCACAAGAGATTCTTTAAAAAACTCAAGTAGTTGATGACAGAATAAAGACTCCCCGCCCCTACTTTATAATGATCAAAAAGCATATTAACTTACTTGGTCAATACACCCCCAAAACAATAACATTAGTAAGTCTGCATGACCAGAATTTAGCCCTAGTTTTGTTTCATCGGTAACATTTATCACAAAAAATCTCTTAATCAAATAAACTTTGTCTACTTTAAAGAAAGATCATATCTTTAAAGTATAGAAGTGAACTAGTTTTGCTTTCAACTTCTACAATTCTTACCACCTTTTTATTTTGGTGAAAGAGCAACAGTAGCTTTATAAATTATAAGTAACAAAGGCTGTACATTGTTTCAATATACTACTAAAGGAATATCACCAGGATTGGTGACTAATTCAATATAATGAAGTAGAGGCCAACTGACACTCAACATATATATAATTACAAAATGTAATATTAAAATAATATAAAGTAATATATATTACACACACACCCCTACCTCTTGCAGAAAATCTTCAAGAAGCCGGTTAAATTTATCTGCCAACTCATCTATGAGCTGGCTTCTTGAAATGTCTACTCTGTTGAAAATTGTGAACTCTTCATTACAGAGCGCATGATAAGTTTTAGAACATGCTTCCAAAACATCTGTATCTGTGTGCTTCTCTACAATATTCCTGATCTGTCGTAATAAGGCATCCAGATGCTGTAAAATAAATTATTGACATTATAACGCAACAAATATATGACTGGGATTACAAAAACTACACTACAGTGAGAATTCAAATATAATAACTCTATAACCATCAAGCATACAGTTAAGATGGTTATCTAGTCAGAGGTAAATAATTATAATTACATCAACACATTTGTACTTATCTTCTGAACTTAAATGTGGCTAACATTACCTAATATAAATTTGGTGAGAATAAAATAAAAAGTTGTCAAATCAAATGGAATATAACAAAAGTAGTAAGTACATGGATATTTACTGTTGTTTTTTTAAAATGTTACTATTTTATTATCACCCCAATCTCCATAAATCAGTGTTTAAGTTATGACTAAGAAAGCTGGTATGGCTATGGGCATTAAATAAAGGAAAACAATATTAGCACCATTCTCTATAAGCCTTCAACATAAAATATATTCTTCAACATAGAATATAGTCCTTATTTCATATTATAGATACAAAAATATTAATATAAACAATTTACCAGACTAAACTAAATATTCAAGATTTATGCACAACAAATATCATACCTTTTCTAAACGTCCAGTGGTATATATTTCCAAATCAAAGTACTGAGGCAACTGGAGTAAGTTGGTTACCTTTTCTGCATCTATAGAATACTTTTAATTTAAAAAGTCAAAAACATGACAATAATGGTAAGTAAATGGTACAATAAAAATTTGAGTGACATTTCCAAACTTAGAGTACCTAATGCCTCTTTGTAACATTCTGATACTGGGTCAGAGTGATAGTACAACAGGTAGGGCGCCTGCCTTATATGTGGTCACCAGGTTTAATTCCCAGCCCCTCACATGGTCTCCACCCAAGCTCTACCAAGAGTGCTTTCAGAAAAGAGTCATGATTAAGTCCTTCAGTTGTGGCTCAAATATCAAAAGAAAACAAAACAGGGCAGGGCTGAAGTGATAGCACAACACAATGGGTAGAGCAGACCATTTGCCTGGCATATAGCCATCCTCAGCTCGATTCCTGGCATCCCATATGGTCCCCTGAATCTGCTGGAAAAATTCTGAGCACAGAACCAGTAGTAACACCTGAGCATCACTGGGTGTGGCCACAAACAAACAAACAAACAAACAAACAAAAAGCAAACTTACTTTAGCTAATAACTGAGGAAGGGCAACAGCAAAAAGCTCAGTGATTTTTGTCCTGTCATCTAACTGGGTCTTCTTCTCCTTCGCTGTCAGCACCTAAAGTAAAACAACATTTATACATATTGGATTTAGCCAATAAATACTGTTAGGTCATTCAATATTTCAGATATATAAAAGTAATAATATTACAAAATACCCAAATAGATTAAACAACTCTACCTCTGGATAAAAAGAGAAGTAACAGGGGAAAAAAGAAAAGTAGTTTAGGAGCTTATATAACTGATTTCATGATCATTTCAGTCAATTCTAGGCTGTAACCATGAACAGTAGGCTATCAATTCAACATTTTATGACAAGCGATTAAACAAGAAAAATAAACCAGAAAAAAGTAACAGAATGTAAGGTTCAGTGTTAACCAATGAGATTTTGGTTGAATTATGTATATGTATGTAACACACATATAGGCGTGTTCTAGGTCACAATAAAAATTCATTTTTATGCTTCATAATCAAAAACATCCCAAAACCTTTGGAACTATTAGTTTACAGCACAAATCTACAAGGTAATACATTAAAAACCCAACTCCATGATAGTTGGAAATGATCACTCTGGATTCTGATTACCCATAAGTACTGTGTTAAAGGAGATAAAGTGAAATGTATTATACTGTTTCAGTAACAATACTGCAAATTAGAGTACTATGAGGAAGGGAGAGGTAGTGGGAAGGAGGGTGGGGAGGGAGAGAGGCAAAGAGGGAAAAGGGAGGGAAGGGGAGAGGAGAGGAGAGAGTGAAAGAGTGAGGGAGAGAGGAAGAGGGAGAGCTGGGGGCAGGAGAACACTGGAAACTTTGGTGGTGGAAAAAGTATACTGATGGTTGTGCTGAAGTATTTATAATTGAAACTAAATCATGAACAACTTTGTAATTGTTTTTCACAGTGATCCAATGGAAAAATTAATGTATAATACAAAACAAATGTAAATAAGTAAATATAAAACCTAACAGGAAGCAGGAATGTCCCTGTTTTAATGAATGTCTAGCTGAAGATGGGCTGAATGGTTGAGCACAGGTCTTATCATGTGTGAGGCCTTGGGTTTAATCCAGGACAGTGCACACCACAACTGCATAGAAACAACCTCAATAGGCTGATCAAATGCACTGAATACAGGAGGCCCATTGTACACAGGTTGGATTCCCAGAGATGTGTGGGTTCCTGTATGAAATAAGTTCCAGCACAATACCTGGAATGGTCCCCAAACCAGCGAATGCTTTGATTTTTTTTTTAGTATTAAAGGAAAAGCAAATCTATAAATAAAACAAAACAGAAAAATTCACAATTCTAAAAGTATGTACTATATTCGGTCTTAAAAGCAGGAGGCAGGGGCCGGAGTGGTGGCACAAGCGGTAAGGAATCTGCCTTGCCCGCGGTAGCCGAGGACGGACCTCGGATCGATCCCCTGGCATCCCATATGGTCCCCCAAGCCAGGAGTAACCCCTGAATGTCATGTCACAAGTGTGACCCAAAAACAAAACCAAAAAAAAAAAAAAAAAGCAAGAGGCACTTGTATTTCCTGCAAAAATAAACCATGTTATGAAATTAACTATTCAAATGCTAGTAACTGTTTTATAACTTACTGCTACCACATTTTTAGGCAGAGATCATCAGATTATTAAGTAGAAGATGAAAAAAGGTGCTTTAGGGTTACAATTAAGGCTTTTAAGATTAAAATGAGAAATGTTGTCATACCCTTTTTCCTGTCCCTCTTCCCACAGGAGGATGACATTCAGCGGCTTGTCTAATGGTACAGAGCATTATTTCAATAAGAGCACTCTCCTGTCTATCTGTTAGTGCTGGAAAAGAAATTTAAATGTTAACCTATTTCTTCTCCCTATATGCCACTTGTAATTATTACATTACAACACATTCTGTCTTTGATATAATCTGCCCTAATATACTATAAAGAAAATTCCATTACTGTATCACAGAAATTATTAGGTTAAACATTCCAAGTATGTGCACCAATGGACAATAATTTTAACCAAAGACTGCCTGAATATACAAGGTAATTTTAATGTGGACAAAAGCAACTATTTCTATACAGAATAATATTCATGAGTAAGAAAACAAAGTACTTTCAAATTACTCTAACATTGGCTTAAGTTTTTGTTTCAAGAATGTTTTTTCACACTTCTTCAAAAGTAAATTGCCACATTATGCCTCTTCTAAGTGCAGAAATCCCTCTACCATCATCTACTGGATCCCTTCCAACTTTCATGTCCTGCCCATCTTGGCAACCTCAATTTTGTGGTGCAAATCCAAAAGATGGTGTGGGGAATGATATTATCTATTTGCTAGTTTCATTTCTTTGTAACTCACATATGTGCAACATCATTCAGCATGTCTTTTGTACTCATGTTTACTTAGTATCACACCCTAAAATTTCATCCAAGTTATCACAAACGCCATGATTTCATCTTACATTCCATTGTGTATAAGTACATATCTCTTTTCCACTTATTCAGTACTGATAATACTGTTTCCATCTACTGACTATAGTAAATAGTAAATACATTATAGTGAACACATTACTACAAACTAGTCTTTAAATTCTTAACACACTAAGGAATGTAATTGTTGGATTATGTTGCAAGTTGATTTTTACCATATTGAGAAATCACCATGCTAATTTCCAAAGAGGGTGGACCAGTTGATAGTCTCACTGATAAAGGACAAAGGTTCCATTTTCTACACAATCTCGCCAACATTTCTTATTTCTGGTCATTGTGATAAAGGCCATTCTTACAGGCCATTCTATCTTTGGCTCATGATAGTCAAGATCCTTCAGATACCAGTAAAGCCAATACTGTGAAATGTTTTGCCTGCTTTCCTATATTCGGTAGTTTCAGGACTAACATCTACCTGTTTTTAATTGTTATTGTAGTTTTTTTTGTGTTTTTTCCCCTGATTGTTTCTGCCTTTGGGGCCATACCCAGTGGTGAGCCGGGGATATACTTCTGGCCCTATGATGCTCAGGGATCATTCCTCTTGGCTCAGACCATATAAGGTAACCAGGAATCGAACCTAGGTTGGTGTGTACAAGGCAAGCTTCCTACCCACTATACTATTGTTTGGGCTCCATAGTGAATTCATGTTCATGTATGGTCTGTAATAGTGATATAAATTAGAGTTTGATAAATGCATAACCAATTTTCCCAAGACCATCTGTTGAAGAGACTTTTCTTATTTCCTTGTACTCAAATCACTATAAATCATGTGTTCATATATATTTGCATTTCTTAATTCTATTCTATTTACTCATGCTTCAATTGTTCCAATTAACAGTCTGAATTGATTACTGTCACTTTATAATATTAGTCAATACAGGTCCATTTGTTGGAACACAGACTTTTGATTAAGATTGAACAGAAGCTGTAATTTGCTTAGAGTAGGACAGTTCATTTTAACAATGTTGATTTTTCCAAGCCATGAACACAGAATAGCATTATTCAGTATCTTCTTGGGTTTTTATAAAGGTCTTAAGCTTTTATTTGTAAGTAAATATATATGAGTGAACTACATATATATTATATGCCATTCATTTCTTGTTAAGTTTATTCCTAGGTATTCTAATTTGAAATGATTGAAATTGAACATAGGGCCTCAAAAATGCCATGTAAGGACTACCTATCATTACTTCTAAAAAAGAAACATGTATGGGGCTGGAGCGATAGCATTTGTCTTGCAATCAGCTGATCCAGGACAAACCTTGGTAGATCCCCCAGTATCACACATGGTCCCCCAAGCAAGGAGTGATTTCTGAGTGAATAGCCAGGAGTAACCCCTGAGAGTCACTGGGCATGCCCCCCCCCCAAAAAAAAACAAATAAAAAAGAAACATGTAAATGAGATTCTCTTCACTCTTTTCTCTCTCTCCCCCTTCCACTTCCTCCCTTTACAGCCCATCCCAGACCACATGCAAGGCAAGCTCCCTTCCTGGGGCTGACTTGCTACATCTTCCCACTGTACTTCTGCCCTGGTCCCTGGGACAGTCCTCTTATCATTTAATCTTCCATTTGATTGATTGCATAAAGAAGCATAACATACTTTTATATTGATTACAGAGCCAATCACTTTATTTACTGGTCTTTCATGTAATTTTTTTATATTGGTTTCAGTGGTATTCTACACAATTGGCTTGTCACCTACATAGAAAATTTCACTTCTTTTGATTCTACTTCATTTTAATTATCTACTTTATTTTGCAAAAGATATAAATAAATGGCGTAAGTTTGAGAATGTTCCTTCTATATAAATTTTGTTGTGGCATGCAAATGAATATTAGTTCACTGCTTTTTCCTCATCAACTAAATAAAAAGTTTTTATCTTGCTTTTAAGTTGATGCAGTGCATTTTATCTAGTGATCTAAATAAATAATCCTTGTACTCCTAGAATAAAGCCAACCAGGTCATAATGCTCTCTATGTTTTGTGGAATTTAACTTCAAAAATTTCTGTTGAGGATTTTTCCATCTGTGTTTATCATAAATATAGGTCTACATTTTATACCTCTATATACTTTTATCAGGGTAATACTGGTCTGATAAAAATGTTTGGAAATATACCTTCTTCATTAATCTTTGAAAGAGAGATAAGTCACCTTGTTTTGTATAATTTACTAGAAAACTATCAGGTTTAGGGATTTAATATTGCAAGGGATTATTTACTAATATCTCAACTTCCTTGGTGTGACAACCTTCTGTACTCACTTCTGGCAGGGCTCAGATACCATGTGGTGCTGGGAATAAAACTGGAGATGGCTACAAGCAAGGCAATTGCCCAATCTGGCATACTATGATTTGAACCCAAAATTGATCTTACAGTTTTTGCCACATCCTATGGGTTCAGAGTGTTCACATCTTTTTGCTTCCATTTTTTCCCTTTACATTTGATTTACTGGTTGGTCCATTAAATTCTCATGATAATGTTACTCAGTTTCCATGTTTAACATTTTTCCATGGTATTCAGGGATTAATCACTTTTGGTGGGCTCAGAGAACAATACTAGATGATGTGGATAGAACAGGAGTCAGTCATGTACAAAGCAAGTATCCTATCCACTGTACTATCTCTTGGGCACCTCCATTTTTCTTTTGGTGGTTGATTTCTAGTTTTACCATTGTTTTTAAAAAGGGTACTTGATATGATTTCGTTAATATCCTGTTGCGACTAATTTTTGTGTCACATGTGGTATATCCTCAAGAGTATCTTGTATGTGAGAATAGAGCAATAGTATAGTGGGTCAGGTGTTTGCCTTGTATATGGCACACAGAGATTTGATATCCGGCATCCCATATGGTCACCCAGGCACTGCCAGAAGTGATGATCACTGAGTGTGGAGCCAGGAGTAACCTTGAGTACCAATGGGTGTGGCCCCAAAACCAAGAAGGAATAGTTCATGTATACTTGAGAAGAATTTTACTCAGTGTTTACTGGAATAAACAATGAAGATGTCTATTATACCCATTTGGTAATATTCATCAGTTTGTACATCTATTTCCTTAATTGTACTCTTATAATTCATTTGCCCATGGATAAGAGTGGGTGTTAAAGTCACCTACTATTATCATGTTGCTCTTCAGATCTATTAATTATTGATTTATTTTGATGCTACTTCATTTGGTACATATACCAATGAGTGCTAAGTTTTGAAAAGTTGATTCTTAGCATAATGACAAACCCTATCTTGCTTGTTATTCTGCTTGAAAACTTTGTGGGGGCTTTTGAGCCACACCTTTTGATGCTCAGGGCTTAGTCCTGGCTTTGTGCTCAGTATTCATTACTGGCAATACTCTGGGGAATATATATAATGCTGATGATTTGATCCAAGGTAAACCTCATGTCAAGATAAGAGACTTTATCTCTGTACTATCTCTCTAGCCACTTAAAGTTTGTTTTATAAATTAAATAGCTTTAATTTAAGTGGGAGAGCACCTGGTATTGCTCTGGGGTATTCAAGGCAATACTAGGGTAATTATATAGTATCTGGAATTGAACTTGGAAATCTAACATAAAAATCATGTGGCAAAAAAACAGCACTATGAGCCATCCTTCCCAATCCATATCAACCAGCTTTAAAACTAAATTAGTACAATCTATTTTCAAAACTATCTAGGCCTATCAGACTTTTTTCAGGAAAAAAGTTACCAGCTGTCCCTCCCCTAAAATCTAACTTCTTTCAGGAGACAAAGTGACACCCTTGCACCAAGCTACTAACTAACTTCCTCCTAGATTGTTACAGCAACAATTTCCTTCTCTGAGTGAACAGCACTGCCCACTCTGGGAAACACTATTCTAAATCAGAGGTAATATGTCCCACACCATGTGACACAGTATATTTCAAGGAACCTACAGATGAAAAATTATAAAAAGTGAGGGAGGTAAGGCATGATAGCGGGGGATATCCACTAGAGGGGTGTGTGTGCAGGAAGAAGGTTGGAAGGGGGATACAGACAAGTAAAAGTTGAAAAACATTGATTTATACAACAAATTCTATGATCAAACTCAATCACTTACCTTCTTCTCCACTAAGTGGCTCCTCCAGCAACAAGCTATTCATACATTCCCAGTCTTTGAGCAGCTCAGTAGCACAGTCCCACATGCTATCCACAAGGTATGCTGCATGTTCGTGTAACTAAAATTTTAAAAGGGCAAGGTGATTTTAGACAAATAGCATGCAAGCTTTATCTCCAAAGAATGGAAGCTCTGTTCACACTATTTACAAACTTAGACAGCAATGTGGTATTTTAGTTTAAAAGGAAAATAGGACAGGAAAGAAAATGCCTTAATAACTTGCTGTGCATGAAAAAATTATTAGGAACGAAGATTAAATATTTCTCAAAGTAACAAAATATTAACATGATAAAAGCCTGAAAACAAGGGGGCCAGAGAGATAGCACTGTGGTAGGGTGTTGTCTTGCATGAAGCGGATCCAGGATGGACAGTGGCTCGAATCCCGGGGTCCCATATGGTTCCCCTTGCCTGCCAAGAATGATTTCTGAGCACAGAGCCAGATGTAGCCCCTGAGCACTGCCGGGTGTGATCGAACCCCACCACCACCAAAAAAAAACCTGAAAACACTCTATGTATCACACTTCTATCTGGAACTAATAAATAAGTTAGTCTCAATTCTCAATTATGTAATATGGATTTGAGGTGGGGGTTGTTATCACACCAAGCATGTTCAAGGCTTTCCTCCTGACTCAAGGATCATTCTGGAACCATATGGATCATTAGGGAACCATATGGAGTGTGGGGGATTCAATCCAGGTCAGCCACGTGCAAGACAAGTGTCTAACATACCATACTACTTCACCAGCCTCAATATGAACTATTTTAAATTAATGAGTGATAATTAATTAAAATACAAAATACTTGTCCACTTATAAATTCAGCTAACATACAAATAATTCATGTGTGTTCTAAGACACTAAAGGTGCTCTACAACATCCCAACTCATTTAAGGAGAGCAGTATAATAATGTTCAATATCATTAAGCCTATTGAAATAAAGGCTACATTGAAACAATCACCTCAAGGGATACAGAAAAAACAATGGGCATATTTCAACGTCTATTCATGGTAAAACTCCGCAAAATAATCAGTAACAGGAAGCATCCTTAAAAATAATTTAAAACTCATAATACTGCATAATTTTCCTCTAAAATCAGGTACAATTTTAAAATTGTACCATTTCACCATGTCTCACCATATCTATCCAATTTGTATTGACTGACCTAGTCAGTTTTGGAAGGCAAGTGGAAAAGAACATAAACACAGAGAAAATGAAAGATAAAGTATCATTATTTACAAATAATAAAGAAAATCCTAAAGGAAATAACTTACTAAATATTTAGCAAATTGCCAAATCAGAGGCCAATATATAAGGCCCAAGTGCAATTCTACTGAAAGAGAAATGTTTTAAATTATCAGTATGCACCTGATGTCAATAGTAGTACACAATATAAACACCTAAAGTTTACTGGAATTTTACTAAAGTCTAGTTAGCAGAAAAGACCCTGAAACTGAGGGAGAACTTAAAGAGTTCATGTTAAATGTAAACGCACACATGGAATCTTAATAATAGTGGATAACAACTATTCAGAACTAATAATGAACTAGTACTGTGGTAAGAGGGTTACATAGATTATCTGGAGTTATTTTTTGGTTTTTGGGGTGCTCAGGGGTTACTCCTGGCTGTTTATTCAGGAAATTACTTCAGGCAGGGCATTGGGACCTTTTAGGACGCTGCGGATGGAAGCTAGATTGGCTGTATGCAAGACAAATGCCCTACCTGCTGTACCTGTCCAAATTATCTCAGTACTACCTGAGAAATTTTTACCAGAAAAAATTGAGCTTAGAAAGAAAGACTAAGTAGGGGCCAGAGCAAGAGCGCAGCGGTCGAGTGTTTGCCATGCATGCCACTAGCCTAGGACGGACCATGATTAAAACACTGACGCCCCATATGTTCCCCCGAGCCAGGAGCGATTTCTGTGTGCATTTCTGCATGCATAGCAGCAGTAGAGTAACTCCTGAGCATCACTGGGTGTGGGCCAAAAACAGAAGAGAGGAGGGGCGGGGAAGGAGGAAGGGGGGGCGGAAGGGGGGGAGGGAGGGAGGGAGGGAGGGAGGGAGGGAGGGAGGGAGGGAGGGAGGGAGGGAGGGAGGGAGGGAGGAAGGAAGGAAGGAAGGAAGGAAGGAAGGAAGGAAGGAAGGAAGGAAGGAAGGAAGGAAGGAAGGAAGGAAGGAAGGAAGGAAGGAAGGAAGGAAGGAAGGAAGGAAGGAAGGAAGGAAGGAAGGAAGGAAGGAAGGAAGGAAGGCTAATAAAACTAAGATAAGTAGGAAGTAAAGGAGCCTGACTTCAAAATTCATTTTATTAGGATGAGACTTACATTGACTTACACATCTACTTTTACAGAAAGTATTTTGTAAAATCATCTGGGGTGTGGAATATTTCAAGATACACTGTATTTTAACCTCATTTTCAAAGTGCTTTTTTAACTTACGCATAATATAAATAACATCAACTAACCTCACTTTCCAGAAAGAAAAAAACCAATGTCTTAACAAGATTGGCATTTGGACCTTGTCTTCCCCTTCTTTTCATTATTCCATCTTCCTCTGGATCTCTACGACTGAAGAGCCTATGGACAATTAAAAAATACTTTTTAAAAATATGTATTTCAATATTTAAGAAACTGCAGTTTCTATACTTATGCATATAACATGAGAAAACCACAGATAGAAAGGAATATTATCCATTATACCCAGGCTAAAAGCAGTATCTATAAACCTATTCATTATATATTTAATTGTATGTCAATTCCCCTTAATTGTTCTAGTTGTGAATTCTTTAAAAAAAATGACAACAGCTCTCCTTTTCTGCTTGGACAGGCCCAACAGGCGGGCTGAGCATCAAGGCAAGCTGCAATCCTCTCTCTAAGGTGTTTCTGACCACACAGACTAGTGAATCATTTGTAAAATCCTTAATGTATCTTTTGTTTTCAGTTTTTGGGGTCACATCCGGCAATACTCTGGGGTTACTCCTGGATCTGTATTCAGAAACTACTCTTGGGTGGGGGAGTGGCAGAGTATTCTTCTGGGTGCCATCGACTTGAATCTGGGTGGGCGGCCTATAATGTAAACACTTCAGCTACTATAATATCTATCCAGCCCCTAAAATCTTAATGTATCTGAGGAAAGTATTTACTTTCTGCATAAGTATATACTATAAACTGTATAAATACAGTACAATGATTTATGTATATATGAAATCTATGATAAAGATCAAACTTTACAGGGCCAGAGTGATAGCATAGTGGTAGGGCTTTTGCCTTGCACACAGCCAATCCAGGACAGACCATGGCTCGAATACCAGCATCCCATATGGTCCCATGTGCCAGTCAGAAGCGATTTCTGAGCATAAAGCCATGAATAATCCCTGAGCGTGGCTGGGTGTGACCCAAAAAGTCATGAATGAATGAATGAATGAATGAATGAATGAATGAAAGATTCAACTTTAAAAATATTTTTCCGTTTATTTCTATAACTATGCCTGAAATCAGAGATTCATTTGTGGATATGATAGCCTTTTTACATGCAAACAAGAGAAAGATTTTTCATAGGGTAAAGTGAATAGAGAACTGTGTGCAAATGTTTCATATCAAATAATTTAATAGACTCACAGCAACATATAGTTTAGTTTGCATGGTTCTCATTCTTTTCGAAAGCCTTTTCAGTTGTTAAATCTTTCCAGTGATATGATAGCCACAATCATGTTAGTTAATTATATTACGGAGCTCAAAAGCATCATAAAAATTAAACAGGACTTCAGAGTTCATGCATCAAGCTGCATTAACATTTTAAGCAAAATATTTTATTGTCTAAACCCAAACAAAAATAGGCTTAAGATATTTATGTCATCATAAATAGGAGTAAAAAAAACAGAAAAATTACAGTTTATATCTTTAATATTATAGTTAAAAAACATGGTTCTAGATCCCTTTCAGGATATGATATAACTTATACACAAAGAACTATAGAAAAGATAAACTTTTAAAGAAAACAATAAAGCATGAAAGTTCCATTTTATATTATACTCGATTTTAGTAGGTATGTTTTCTTTTATATAAATTATAACTCAATAAGTTATGCCAAATAAATTTCTAGAAAATGATTTATCATAAATAAAATTTTACTTTTTATAGAGAAATTCTCCCGCTGCTACTGCTACTGGCCGGTGAGCTGAATAAACCAGATGATAGACATTTTCACAATCTTCTGCAGTAAGAACTTCTTCACTACTCCTAAAAATAAGTAGAAAATGTTCTAAAATTATGTCATAATTTTAAGCATAACAAGTATAAAACTAGTGTCGTATATTAAAATAGTATTTTTACAAATTCATGTATTAAAAACTAACACAGATTAATCTTTTGATTATCTGTCAGTAAAAGTTTGTTTTGACAAGAGCTGAATATTTTATTAAAATATCAGATCGATGGAAAGTAAAATTAAATACTGGGTGCAAAGAAATACAGAGTGAAATGTAATGACATGACAAGAATGCTAAAGACAAATTATTAATTCAGAAAGTAAAGTTGTAACCTGCTGTAAGAGTTTAAAGTTAATAATACACAGAATACTTTGACTATATTTCAAGTAGTAATAGCACAATATTTTAAAACCCTAGTTATCTAAGAATGAATGATAAAAAACATTTCATCTAAAAAAGTACTAAATGCCATCAGAGAATATAAATAATTCTTCTATAATTAAAATGTAAATGTCAAAAGCATTTAATTACAATTATTGGCAAAAATCTTACTGATATGTTTGTTTTCCTGATCTTAGTCGGGGTGGGTGGGTTAACACCCAGCGATCCTCAGAACTAACTACTGAGTCTACATTCAGAGTTCATCCCTGGCATGTTCAGAGGACCATAAGGGATGCTGGGGATCCTGTGTTTGGCTAATCCCAATTGGTATGGTGGAAGTAAAGCACCCTAAAACCTGTACTATTACTCTAGCTGCATCCTGATCTATTTCAAATTAACAAAATAAACCTAACAAAATTACCATAAATCAAAGTTTTCACTGACCCTATCAATCCTAAAAACAATAGGTTAAATTTTGTCGGTTCTTCTATTAAGAACTCAGCAGTAAGAGCCTGAATTTTTGTACTTTCCTACCTTCTAATATGCTCTCATTCTGAGATAAACAAGCTAGGTTAGATTTTATTTTTTATGTAAATGAGAAAGACTCAAAAGACCACCAGAAGAGAAAAAGCACTACATTCAATGTTTTCTTTCTATTCTATTTTCAGTGGGTAAGGGAGGAAAGAAAACACAGGGATCATGTAGTGGAGGAGAACTAACTCAGGCTTCTAGGTCCGAGTTGCCTCCCCATTCCCCAGGCTGTTCCTTTGGAGAAGCTCATACCCTTCTTTTATCATCTGTTATGCTCAAGATTTCTAGAAGGATAATATGTAAGAAAGTACTATTTTTTTTGTTTGTTTTTGGGTCACACCAGGCAGCGCTCTGGGTTTACTCCTGGCTCTATGCTCAGAAATCGCCCCACTGGCAGGCACGGGGAACCACATGGGATGCCGGGATTTGAACCACTATCCTTCTGCATGAAAGGCAAACGCCTTACCTCCATGCTATCTCTCCAGCCCCAGAAAATACTATTAAGAGAAGCAATTCAAAATGTTGAATTCATGTTCCAAGATTAGGGTACCTTGATTCAAATTATTCTATGTCTAATTTTTAGGACTGGACTATTTTTAGGGCAACCAGTTGTATCACATTATAATGAAAAGTGCATAATGAATCAAAGTATAGTAAATCATTTTCTTCTCATTTGTTCACTGGTTAAGCCCAGTGATGCTTCACTGTAACACATGGTAGGGATACTAGGCAATACAGGGTATTGGGCTTAGACCTCCATCTGCAAAGTGTGTGCACCTCTCCTGAGTCTGGTTTCCCAAGCCTGACTCTTACGTGTTAAGTGAGAAAGCCCTTAAACTTCAGGTATTAGGATGAATGAACCAATGTGAAATGAATTATTCAAATGACTCTTATAATCCTAAATAAAATTTTCAGTTGCAATAAAGAAAATGCTTTTGGGGGGGGGGGGCACACCCACGGTGCTCAGGGGTTACTCCTGACTGTCTGCTCAGAAAATGCTCCTGGCAGGCACGGGGGACCATATGGGACACCGGGATTCAAACCAACCACCTTTGGTCCTGGATCGGCTGCTTGCAAGGCAAACGCCGCTGTGCTATCTCTCCGGGCCCTTTAATTTATTTATTTTTTTATTTTTGGGGGGTTTTGGGCCACACCCACGGTGCTCAGGGGTTACTCCTGGCTGTCTGCTCAGAAATTGCTCCTGGCAGGCACGGGGGACCATATGGGACACCGGGATTTGAACCAACCACCTTTGGTCCTGGATCAGCTGCTTGCAAGGCAAACGCCGCTGTGCTATCTCTCCGAGCCCTTTTATTTTATTTTTTTTTTGAAAATGCTCTTTTTTTTCTAGAGGAAGAAAATGCAGGAAAAAATTGCAGAGTTCTGGGGGCCAGAGTATTAGTACAGCAGATAGGTTATTCATCTTTCAGATGGCCGACAAGGGTTTGAGCCCCAGTATCCCATATGGTTGCCAGGAGTAATTCCAGAGAGTAGAGCCAGCAGATAACACCTGAGCACCACTGGATGTGACCCCAAAAATTGGTGCTATTAATGATATTTATTCAGGAATCTTTCAATATTTCAGTAACACGTGTGTATTTGACATTTTTAACTCAAATTAAAAATTAAACAAAACTGCCTTTAGGACACTGGTAAAGTCAAGTGGGAACTCAGCTGCTTAATGCAATGTTGGAAGAATGCATGGGTGACAGTATCATCTACAGTACTGTGAATCACAGTACTTCAATCATGGAAGAATGGGATTAAAGAAAATAACAACTATTAACACCGCTCAATTCCCAATTTAGTACATCATAGAAAATGTCAGCTTATATAGATTTTTTTTCTTCATGACTACAGAACACTCTATTGCACAGAAATGGAGGGTAGCAAAACACAATCACTGGAGAATAGAGCTGCTGCAAACTCCATATATAGGGCTTATATTTCTCTTACATAGTTCTTTCAATGCTAATAATGTAGCTATCTAGAATTATATTTAAAATAAGGCTGTGCTATAGAATGAGAATATTTAAATTGATGAATATATAGCACCAGAATGTTCTCTATTAAGAGTTTATCATGGTCCGGGGCCGGAGAGATAGCACAGCGGTAAGGTATTTGCCTTAGATGCAGAATAATGGTGGTTCAAATCCCGGCATCCCATATGGTTCCCCGGGCCTGCCAGGAGCAATTTCTGAGCTTAGAGCCAGGAGGAATCCCTGAGCGCTGCCGGGTGTGACCCAAAAACCAAACAAAGAAAAAAAAAAAGAAGATATCATGGTCCAATCAAAAGTATTAAGTCCACTTTTCTCAGTCTCAATATAATTTTCCTCCATTGTCAAGTAATAGTAAGTAGACTAATATAAACATCCATATATTTAAAGTAGATCAACAATTTACTCGTTGTTTAAATTTTACTGCCAATTACTTTTTTCAAACATTGCATTATTTGTTTTATTTTTTCTTTTTAATTTCTTGAACTTAAAATATTCCTATGGTAGAGGTATTTTGCTGACTCATTTCTTTTGATTCCTGCATAATATATATCCTGTGCTATACAACTAACTTTCTACCTTAAATTTTTTCAGAAAACACTCAAAAAAAATTCCTCCCATATTTATCAAGAGCATGATTTTTTTGTCCAAGTTATATATCATCCTTAGAAATATATATGCCCTTGTCAGTTTAGATGAATTTGTAAATGTGATTTTCTAGTTTTAATTTAATCCATTAATGACTTGCATTTATATAATTTATCCATTGGAAAATTTATTTGTGTATAAGTAATCAACTAACATAGAAATTAGATCTTTCTCCAAATAAAAACATAGTTGTTGGGACCATAGTAATAGCACAGCAGGAAGAGTGTTTGCCTTGCACACACTGCCAGGTTGGACTCAATCCCTGGCATCCCATATGGTCCCCCAAGCCTACCAGAAGTGGTTTCAGAGTGCAGAGCCAGGAGTAGGCCCTGTGTGCCGCTGACTATGCCCCTCCTCCAAAAAAGAACACATACTTGTCACAAATACATTTATTTTCTGGTAGGAAATGCCTCCCTGACTCTGTCTCAGCTTCCCAGATATATCTTTAATATATCTATTTTTATCCTATTCAACTGATTTGCTTGTATTCATATACCAATACCAAAACTTAAAAATGGGGGCCTGAGAGATAGCATGGAGGTAGGGTGTTTGCCTTGCATGCCGAAGGACGGTGGTTTGAATCCTGGCATCCCATATGGTCCTCCGAGCCTGCCAGGAGCAATTTCTGAGCATAGAGCCAGGAGTAACCCTTGAGTGCTGCCAGGTGTGACCCAAAAACCAGGAAAAAAAACATTAAAAATCACAAAAGATGGGCTGGAGAGATAGCTCAGCAGTAGGGTATTTGCCTTGCATGCAGCTAACACAGGAGGAATGGTGGTGCAATTTCTGGCATCTCATATGGTCCTCTGACCTGCCAAGGCCAATTTCTGAGCATAGAACCAGAAGTAAATCCTGAGCACTCCAGTGTTGCCCAAAAACCAATTAAAAAATTAGAGTATTTGCCTGGCACGTGAAGAATCCAGTTTCAATTGTCAGCATCTCAAATGGTCTCTTGAGCACCTCTACAAGCAATTCCTGAGTGCAGAACCAGGAATAATTCCTAAGCATACCCAGTATGACCCAAAAAAAAAAAAGAAAAGAAAAGAAAAAAAATGATCACAAATATGGCTTGAGGGGCGGGAGAAATAGCATGGAGGTAAGGTGTTTGCCTTGCATGCAGACGAATGGTGGTCAGAATACCAGCATCCCATATGGTCCCCCAAGCCTGCCAGGAGCAAATTCTAAGAGTAGAGCCAGGGGTAACCCCTAAGCGCTGCCGGATGTGACCCCCCCCCAAAAAAAAACAAAAACAAAAACAAAAATAATTAACAAAAACAAATGTGGCTTGCTTTGCAAGCCCATGTTGATCAAGTTTCTCCTTGTCTCTGTTCCTTATTTATCTATTTCTACTTGGGAGAATTCTATGTTCTCTTTTGAACAAACTCTTCTATTTTCTCCCCTTACATCTTTCTAAATACATTTCAAAACAAAAACCACCTTGCTTCATGCTCAAAATAAAAAAAAAACATTTTATGACAAAATCATATAGAGCTGATGTCTCATTAATGTTTACCAGAATTTCACTGTATTCTATTAATCTTCAATGACTATCAGAATTTCTGGCATTCATCATTAAGAAAAAACCCTTTCATTATATGCTTGGTTTGTGTTGACAATCTCAATTATCCACTAACAAAAGAATAAATAAATATAATAAGTGATGAAATAGTTGAGTCATAAAACAATAAAACTCTGCTGTAGACTACAAGGAAAAATATGTTACACAGAGGAACAAATGCCATATGATTCCACTTTGATGAGATATACCTAAAGTAGTCATAGTAAGTAGATTATTGTTTAGCATGGGCTAGAGGAGGTCAAATAGAAGATTAGATTTTAACAGGTAGAGTTTTAGCAAGGGAATATCAGACCTGAAAACAGATTTATTGATAATAATGAGCATACACTTGAAACTACAGAACCAAATACTATTTACTCTAGATAAAATGATAAACTTCATAGCAATTTTTATTAATAGCTATTTACATAATCATTCATTTACTTGCTTTTGGGGCCACAATCAGTAATGCTCAGGGTTTACACCTGGTTCTGTTCTCAGAAATTACTCCTGGTGATGCTTAGGAGACCATCTGGGATGGCAGGGTTGAATGTGCAAGGCAAATGCACTGTACTATCACTCCAACCCCAAACAGTATTTTTTAAAGTAAATAATAAATATCTTTATGTAATGTTTTAAATTAAAATTGTTCATAGACAAGTTCAGTAAATTTGCATTTCGAAAAAGGAAGAAACAATTGTTTGACTTTATTTCAGCAGTATATAATACTGCGGTGGAGAGACAGATTAAAAGGTGAGTACTTGATCACTAACACCACTCACCATCTGTAGCCTCAATGGCACCCAAATAAAGTTTAGATCTAGAAAATTTAAGCCAATTATTTTAAAGCAATTTTACATGCTAAAATGAGTAATGTGTGTTACTTACTGTAAAACAAGAGTAAGTAATTTTATTGCTTGCACTGCGACATCATATTCTTTGTCAAGGGTCATAGATACAATTCTATCCTAAAGACAAAAAAGATTTAAATATTTATAAAGGGAAAGAAATTGAAAAATATGCCCAAAGAAAATTAAATTTTCAACTATTACTTAAAGTAATACTAACCTTGAACCGACTAGTAAAAAGTTCCAGTTTGGAATTCAGCTCTTTGTTGTAATAAAGCCCCTGTAGAGCAGTGAGACATTTGAGTCTTACCTCACCTTGCTAAAAAGGAGAGAGAAATAAAAAAACATTAAAATTTTGTACATTTACAACCTGAATATTCAAAATAATGCTATATTATCTACTCGAAGATTTTAAATATGTTACTCTTTGCAATGTCCTCTGAACCTGTTCCCTATAGATCACAGTAGTAGTAATCAATACTTACACTGAATACTATTATCTTTTGAGTTACTATTTCTGTAGGCATAAAGATAATTTTTTAAAAGATTTTCCATTCCGACTATGAAAGATGACAACATATTTTACACTACTTTTTCCATACAGAATACAATTCTGTAATGGATATATAAGGAACTTTAAGCTAGTGAAGATATACACTGAGGGAAAAAGGCAAATTAATAAAAATTAAAGGTTAGATACAATTTGTAATGGGAAGATTGAAGTTAAGAAATTTTAAATAGGGGCAGGTGAGGTGGCACTAGAGTTAAGATGTCTGCCCTGCAAGCGCTAGCCAAGGAACAGACCACGGTTCAATCCTCCGGCGTCCCATATGGTCCCCCCATATGTGTGTGATTTCTGAGTGCATAGCCAGGAGTAACCCCAGAGCATCAAACGGGTGTGCCCCCCCCCCAAAAAAAAAAAAGAAATTTTAAATATATGGGGCCGGAGAGATAGCACAGAGGTGGGGCATTTGCCTTGCACACAGCTGATCCAGGAACAATGGTGGTTCGAATTCCAGCATCTCACATGGTGCCCGTGCCTGCCAGGAGCGATTTCTGAGAGCAGAGCCAGGAGTAACCCCTGAGTGCCACTGGGTATGAGGAAGCAAAGGGAAGGAAAGGAGAGGGAAGGGGAGGGAGGAGAAGGGAGGAAGCCAGGAGCGATTTCTGAGCGAGCATAGCCAGGAGTAACCGAGTGCCACAGGGTGTGGCCCAAAAATCAAAAAAACAATTGTAATATTTAAAAAGCACTCATAACAGCATAGGAGGCCTATAGAATGTAGAATCAGGAATATTTTTATGCACATTAATTCATTGTGAATCAGAACTACAAAGTTATATCTATGGGTAGACAATCTGTAAGGCACCCCTTACCTTATCATGCATAGTCCAACCAACATATTTTAAATAACTGTCATTAAGAAAGGCATCGCTATACATTTTCATCCAGATGCCAATTTCTTCAATACAAATAGCTCTGATTTCAGCTATTGCATCACTAAATGAAGAAAGAAAATATTACATTAATACCGTTACAAGTGGATTAAAAAGATGACAAATACTTCATTCCTACTATGAATATACAACTACTGTAAGAATCAGAGGACTGAAAAATAAAGATGAAGCTGGGAATGTAGAGCTCAGCAGTAAAGCATTTATTTGCTTTACTGTATGAAAGCCCTGGGCTTGATGTCCAGATAGACAAACATGCATGCACACGCACAAGTGGATGCACACGCATGTGTGGAATTTGAAGCATGATGCCTGTATACCAAAAATGTATCTATTGGGCAAAGTATAATTACAATCACACAATATTTTAAGTTAAACTAATGACAAAATCTGATTACACCTTTTATACCATGCCATATCCTAGCCTTTGCTCAGAACTTTTCTGGTTTGGTGTGTTCAGAAGATATCAGATATACTAGCCTGGTTTTCTAAGCAAGAATTAGTTACACATAATGTTGGGGCCACGCTCAATTTGGATTTGAATGTCAAAATAAATTATTTTTAATTCATCCTGTAAGCACTGGTGAGTCACTAAAGGCTTTTCAGCAGAGGAATAATGCAACAAAGAACATTTTTTTAAATGCAGTAATTTCTATGTATGAGAAAGATGAAGGAATGGACTACAGTAATGAAGACACTAGAAATAAGAATGGACACAGAAATATTATAAAGAAAGAATTAACCTGATTCAATAACTGCAAGAATGGGGTTATGAAAGAGAAGTTGAATAAAAATGACTCCACATGTAAAGAATAGGTTACAGCAAAAATGATGGTAAGACAACCTATTTCTTTCCTCTGCTCATCCAAAATAGCAAAAATGTCTCACATCGATCTAAATTTCCCACTGCTATTCAAATGGTCAAGAGACAGAATCTATTAATATAATACTTGAATGTGTTAGCAATTAGGTTTTCTAGGGCTTGACTCCTAACAAAAGGAGTAGCTTCCATTTGCTAATCAGATAAAATATCTCAATTTTTCAGCAGGAAACTATTTTAAATCAAAGAACTTGCCAAGGTATAAAATCCAGTGGAAGAACTTAGATTTGATGAATGATGTTAGTTCCAACACACCTATCACTAATTTATACTGCCTAAGCAACTAGATTTAGATTTAGAGTAAATTCATCATAGAAAAAAAATTCTGACTTACCGGTATCTATGTACAAACACACCCTTAAATATTGCATTCATCATATTTTCTATTTCATCTTGATTTTCTTGAAGCTGAAAAAATACACATCAGTGTTAATTATAATGGAAACAAACAAACAAAAAAACACCAGAAAATTGCCCCATGTAAAATGGAGGATTCTCCAGGGATTTGGTGGTTGCACCTACTTTCAATTCTACTAGAGTAACAATAACCACACAAAAAATGAGTACCTTATACACGAGGTAGCTACCATCATGTTATTAATGTTATGGTTGAGTTGCCTTTTACAATTGATCCAGTAGGTCAATTTCTCGAACACTCAAAATTACCCAGAATATAAAGGTATTCTAAAGTAATTAGTTGCATAGAATATAAAACATCAAAAACAATAATCACAGGTCTAGAGAGAAAACACAATGGGTAAAGTGCTTGCCTTGTACTCAGCCAGTCAGGATTTGATCATAGACCACACTCTATGATCCCTGACCATAGAGCCAGGAGTAAGCCCTGAGCAACATCAGCTGTGCCTCAGAACCCCCAACCACCATCTGTTCTTTATCGTCTAAATAAAGACTCGTTATTTATTGCCTGCTGGGGGACGTGGTTTGAGTAAAAGCATTTAGTAAAATCATGCTTTCCCTGATGATAAGCTTTGTGAGTGAAAGAAAGTTAATGTGAAATAAACAAGTAAACATTTCAGATCATTTGGGGGTTATTTTGAGACCTGGTGGTGCTCAGGAAATACTGCCAGCTCAGACTGCTCAGCATACCATACAATGGTGGAGGGGCGGGGGTTGAACTTGGGTATCCCACAGGCAGAGAATGAGCTCCAGACCACTGAGCTCCGCTCCAGCCTAATCTTTCAAAGGCAGAGCCACTTACCCACTTGCATGTATTTTTACCTTCAAGCCTGAGAATGAATTATGTCAGAGGAAAACTTCATAAGGAAAAACTTTTATAATCTCAATAAGAATTAGACTTTAGATGATGATGTGTGTTTTTCAATTTTTTCCTCTCTTTACTAACTTGCATTTTCAAACAAATCTAGCAAGGGCTTATACTTCCAATATTCATTAGCACAGATAGTGGATCTGTAACACCCCATATGTTCCCTGAGCCTGCCAGGAGTAACTCCTGAGCACCACTTGGTGTGGCCCAAAAACAAGCAAACAAAAAAAGTCTGCAGTTAACCCTAAGCTACATGCATTAATACCTCCCATTTACACAGAAATTTAAGTCTCAAATCCTTTCACCTATATCCAATCATTCTGTGTTCACAATCTTAAATGTATGTTCAACAATCAGACTATAATTCCAATGACTAAGACATGTAAAACATTCACCAATATATCACCTGATGAAATTTGTTAAGTAAATTAAAGTAATAAACTATCAATTCTTCCTTTCAAACTATATGAAAGATGAATAATTTAGACATGAGAAAATATGGCCAAGATCTTCCTGGTTCTGCTTAAGACAGAGCATTATAACATTATAAAATATTTTCGTGGTCTCAAAATTATTCTCTACTAACTTGCAAAATTTCAAAATCAAGTAAAAATTTATGGATTATAATGGCAAACATTTTAAGTGAATTGCATTGCAATTATTCTGAAACATCAAACTTTGTCCAATATAAATAATAAAGACCCCAATAGCAGATAGCAAAATAATATATCACCAGCAGTGGAATTTAAATTACAAGCAGATCATTAAAATACTTTACTTGCTATTATTTAGCATACGGTTGAAATAGCATTTTCATGATACAAAACTATATAGGGTGATCAATCATCAACATTAACAAAGTGCCTCCAACACTGCAAAAAAAACAATTTAGATACCATAAATCGCCTAGAAATTATTTTCAAAGCAAGTTCACTTTAGCAAAACCTGGTTTCATCCTGACAACTATCTGAGGAAATTAAGAGGAACATTTCCAGAGAAGAAATAATATTGTCTTAAAACAACTTATCATACTGGACGAGGATTCCATAATTCAAACTATAAATTATTTCACAGTCCAAAATTCCACAGAAAGAAAAAAACAGAAATATGCCAAATTTTGGCAGCAACTATTAACAAAATACTTTAAAACCCTTGAAATGTTATCAAATTTTAAATTTTCAAAAATGATAATCTCATAAACAAGCAAAGTTATAACAGAACACTCAAGAAATAAGGTTACCTCTTTCCGCTTTTGTAGCAGGAGTTCTAGCCTCTCATTGGCTCGTTTTCCAATCATTTTATTCCGTTCTGCCTCGTACTGCCTTTGTGTATTATCCATATTAATGCTGAGATTTAGTGCCACATTCACCAATGCTGTCATTAACTTCATAGCTTTATTTAAACAAAAAGCATTAAAATTTGTAAAATAAGATTAAGATTAAGATAGACTTCTCTGCTTCTATTAGAAAAAAATAATAACAAGACAACAGCTTAAGTGTACATATTATTTACTACTATATATCACGTATGCCAAGTTCTTTTCATGACTTAATCCTATAACACTCAAAAGGCTCAAAGTAAAGAGATATGAAGAAATTTGTTTCAGATTACAAAATTCGTTTAAGTAGTATAAATCAAAATCCTAAAAAAGTAATCTGATTCAAACTTTACTATATAAATAAGTTCCCTACAATGATCTCACAGAAATTATCCAGTCTAAGTATAATTTGTTCCATACAACAGTGAAATTAGCTATATCAGTAATGAAAGGGAGGAGAGGCTGAGTACTTTATATCAAACTACAACATTCCAAAATGGGCTGAAACCAGTATCTGATTTCCTATAATTTCACTATTAGACATCACGATAAAGACAATGATACAATTATGAAAATCAGATTTAGACAAAAGTCAAAAGTACAAAGAACACACTATCATTCAATAAAATGTATTTAATTAGAATTCTTCAAGATCACTATCTTGAGTTACTGAATCCTTACTTCAAGCCAAATTTCACTGTCTGTGATTTAATTTAATCCAATTGAAATATCATGCTCTTTTAAGCTTTCTTTGGTTTACTCCAAACAATTTTTCAAAATTGGTTCAGTACATGATAGGAGAGAAGAAAGCTAAATCTTAATTTTATTGAGAGCTATCAGCTCTCTTCTAAAAGGTAGTTACAGGTCAGAGACTAGCTCAAGAGACAGTGCAGGGCCGAATGTAGGAGGAAACCCAAGTCTGATCCCCAGCAATGCCTGGTCATCCCCAAGTACTGCCAGGAATGACCTACAAGCAGTTCCTACATGCCTCCAAGTATGGCCCCATAAGCAAAATAAATGAGACTTCCCAATTTTCTGGAGTTATTTCATATACCTTTAGCAAATCAGTTTGCTGTTCTAGACTAAAACCATCCACTTTACATTTATAACTATCTGAATTTATTCTAACAAGCAAGTTTTCTATGCATCAAGCTCACTGAGCATGATCAGTCATGTCTTATAATTTACTATCAAAAAACCTACATTGTCTGGATGAAATCCTATCAGAAACTGTACTGTAAATCTGTGCCTAAAATAAAAATAAAAAATCTATAGGGAGATTGCACTTTATTATTTAAATTATTCCAGAGAAATTTTCCCCAGAAATGTATTCTACTGTTAAAGATTAGAATACTACCATAACAGTGCCTACCTGATTTATTCAAAACAAAGTAAAAGGCACATACTTATTAACTAAATCATTTTACCTTTAGGATCAAGGAGAAAATAAAATAATAAAATTAAAATAAAACTGGTATCAATTGATTTTGCAACCAGTTTAAGGTTTAAAATGTAGAATGTTTTTGGATTTTAGGGTCACATCTGATGGTGCTCAGGACTTACTCCTGCCTATGCACTCAAGTGGTACTTAGAAGACCATATGGGATGCTGGAGATCAAACCCTGGGTCAGCTGCATGCAAGGCAAATGCCCTATCTCTCTCCAGCCCCTAAAATGGAGTGTAATTCATTAAATTAAAAGGCAATATCTGATGTGGGAGAGTGGTTAACTATAAATCCAAAGCACTGACTCAACTACACTGAAAACATAAGCTCTAAGCTCCAACCACCAAAATTTGTGATTTGCTGGTCAAGGTGACAGGCACAGGCAGGAGGTCAAGGAACGGGAAGAAGTAGTTGATATTGATGGTGAAATTGGTGTTAAAATACTATGTGCCTAGAACTCAGCCATCACAGCTTTGTAAACCATGGATGGATGGATGGATGGATGGATGGATGGATGGATGGATGGATGGATGGATGGATGGATGGATGGATGGAGGATGAGTAGATGGGTGGATGGGTAGATGGGTGGATTGGGGTCAGAAGATGGGGAATAACAACAAGCACAGGGAAGAAAAAGGTAACTAGAGACATAAGGGCAAAGGAGGGAACTGAGCACTTTGGTGGTGGTGAAAGTGGTAAACTTTGTACATCTAAACAATGAAAGCTGATACCATTATAATATATTAGCTCAAATATGATAAAAAACCAGATCTCTAAAATGATGACACAATTTAAAGATCAATAATATTGCTCAGGTTAAAACTACTCAAAAATATGGGGCCGGCAAGGTGGCGCTAGAGGTAAGGTGTCTGCCTTGCAAGCGCTAGCCAAGGAAAGGACCACGGTTCAATCCCCCGGCGTCCCATATGATCCCCCCAAGCCAGGGGCAATTTCTGAGCGCGTAGCCAGGAATAACCCCTGAGCATCAAACGGGTGTGGCCCGAAAAACCAAAAAAAAAAAAAAAAAAAAAAAAAAAAAAGGACTACACAAATGACACTGAATGACTCAAGACAAAAGGGCCCACCTTGTGAACATTAGGTCATTAATTTAATCCCTGGTGTCACCCACTTATACAAAGCACAGTCCCAGAATTTCTACTGGCCAGGCGCTTCAGTGCAATTGTAAAGTATGCGATCTCTGTGAAGCAGCCAGTTATGTATGAGCACCATAACTAAATATGCATAACATCTGGCAAACACTGCTGCTTAGATTGTGCTCCCAAGAGGCAGCACAATAATATCTGTATACACTACAAATAAGAGTGATCCAAGTTCACAGGTTCTCAGTAAGCAATGCCATGGGATATATATGTGTGAACCTGGTCATTCACTGCAACTGCAAAAAGGAAAAACAAAAAAAAATCAACTTCTTTGTGATATGATTAAAGAGTAAGCATCATTCTAGTATGATCATGATACCAGGAGAAGCTATGCAAACCAGAGAGAAAATGAGGGTTAATCAGACTATATCTTAATGACTGGTCTCCTCAAATCTGTCAATGTCTTCCATGATAAAATGTCTTTCACGTTTTACTGATAAAACCCAATACACTCCTAATTACTACTTTTTCCTTTATGTGGCACAGTAAATAATCAAGTAGGTTTCCAGGAAGAAAACCACCATATATATCCAAGAGTATGGATCCACAGACTTCAAAATAAAAATATCACACCATTCCCAATTAAATCTAGAGTTTGGAAAAGAGAGACGTAGCCTTTACTATATAAACAAAAATTAATGTGTTCTAACTTCCATTTCTACATGAAAACAATTTTAATCTCTAACCAAAGAAATACATACTACAAAAAAATCGAGAGAATACTGACCTGCCAGGGTGCTTGTATGTCGAAATGCTCTGACTTGTGAGTCAGACAATCCCGTAAGAAGTGAAATGACAGTATCCATCATATACTCATCATATATGATGCTATATTGACACTGCCGTACTAAAACACCAATGAATTCACAAAAACTGGATTTGAACTTCTTCCATTGAGGACCTGCCATTGTAAGTGGATAATCACCACTATCCTAAAACACAAATTTTAAGAGCAATTAATTGTATTTAAAATACACAACAATAACATTTTACTTGTTTTGAAGTTACCTAAATCAATGCAATAAAATTTCTTTAACTCACTCTTTTCCAATTCTCAATAACAACAGAATAATATAAAAGGTAGCATCTCTCTTCTATTCTTTTTAGAAAACAGCTAGTATGAATTGACTTTAACTAATAAATTTATACAAATTATTAAATCTTTCTGATAAATTCAAAATATTATCCCAACAAGATGTAAACTTCTTCAAAAGGAAAAACAAAATCAAACTAGTATTTCTGTTCAAATTAATACATTATCAATAGTCTTTAAGGGAAATTATGAATTATAATCAGAAGATTACAATATATAAACATTCGCTTTAGGACAATAGTCAATATGAATAAACAAAAATTAGAAATGAGAGTTAACTAATACAACTTTGAAAGGATTGATATTCAAGTTTTCTTCAGTAAAAAGATGGGAAATTTTGCTATGAGCTTATATTAAGATCTACCATAAATAATTAAAAACAAACAGTTCTTTAAAAAAAACAGAAAGGACCAGGAATATACCTCAGAGGTAGAGCACTTGCATATGTGTAAGGCCCTGGGTTTGATCCCTGATCCAGACACACATCCCTTCCTCACTCATAAAAGCATTGTAAATGTTCCCTGGGTTTGATCTCTGAAACACACACAAACACACAGTCCTTTCCTCACCACACATGCAAGCATGGTAAACGTCCCTAAAATATGCCCAACTTTTGGTAAGAAATGTGGTAACCACTCCACAAAGCCACTTAGGGCAGTGATTCTCTATATGCCCAGGGAAAGTGGCATGATGACAAGAAGCAGAGTGGTTACAGAGGTCAGACTAAGCCAATTTTTCATAAAAGGCGAAAACTACAAAGATGATTATGTTGAGACCTGAATATATCAAGTCCAACTGCAGATATGAAAGACCATTAAGAGATACGCATATTCTGACCTGGGATAAGAAGAGAAAAAAATGTCAAGTGACTGAATACTACAACTCATCTTTTATTATGAAAATTATGAAATATTGTGATCATATTCACTTCATTTTGCTATTATACCTGATCTTTAGGAAGGAAAATATATTAGTGTCATCAATAAAGTCCCCATGTGGAGAAATCAGCTTAAGAGAAAAACAGAAAAATACCTTCAAACAAAAGTAATCTAAATAATACTATTAAAAACACATTTGTTGTTCTCAATATTTAAAACTATGTTTCAATAAACATCTTTTAGACAAAATCATTTAAATTTGTTCGCAAAATGCACTGTAAAATTATGTTACTATTAATTAATATTATGGGACAAAAGCATTAATAAAAAAAAGTTTAAGTATATGTTATGTGTAAAATAGTACTGGAAAACAAGTAGGGAAATATTTTTACATATTGCATTAGTTTTATAAGGGAAAGGTTGAAAATGTTGAAGATGTTGCAACATATTTATATTGTCTTTAAATTTTTATTTTGTTCTGTTTTGGGGTCACACCCAGAGTTGCTCATGGGTTACTCCTGGAACTGCACACAGGAATCACTCCTGGCAGGTTCAGGGAACCATAAGGGACATCGAGAATCAAAATTGGTTTGGTATCATGCAAAGCAAATGTTCCATCAACTGTACTATCACTCCAAACCTTGTCTTTAAACTTGCTAATAAAAAAGAGAGAGGCCATTAATACACTGACCTTCTCAGAACTGAGTTTCTAATTAGAGTATCCTAGAGATTTAAGGTCATTTTATCTAAACCTTAACAAAAGCATTTTAACCATTTCTTGTTCTTGACAGCTAGGATAGCTCAAATTAGCCCTTTGATTCTCAGCTCAATAAAAGCCTCAGTCTCCATCTCTGGCATTGCACAGTGAACCATGCACCACAAAAGAGAACAGAGCTAGGAGTACCACCAAAGTACCTCCAGGCGTGACCCAGAAGCAAACAACAAATTTACTTTTTTTCTCACAACATTAGTAAATTTTAGTCAGCTAACATAAAGCTGAACAGTCTCTTATCTGAGACTATAACCCTAATTCTCCAAATGGTTTTTTCCCCATATTTTTATATGGGTGACTATATTAAAATTTACCTTAATTATTAAAAAATGAACTTGGAATCGTTGATGTTTGCAAAATTATATTTCATGATTCTTATCTCAAATAACTTTTTGGTAATACTAAAAATTTTAGTATTTATTATTGTCTCTAAATTACTTGTAGACCAATAGCACTAGTATAGTAATCAAAGTTAGTATGACAAGCCTCATACTTTTTTGTCTGTTATTTTTTGTTTCTTTGTTTTGCTTTGGCTCATATCCAGCAATGTACAGGGATGATTCCTGGCTCTGTACTCAACAATCACTTGTGTTGGTGCTCAGAAAACCATATGCAGTGCCAGAGATGTAGTGTCAGAGACAGAACCATGTGGAGGCAAATGCCTCAACTCCAATACTATCACTTGGGGACTATAATTTAGAATGGGAGTTAAAAGGTCCAACATCAGAGTAAGCAAAAACCACAACAAGTGAAATGTAAATGAGATGCAAATGAAAGAATTTTCTACTTGGAAATTCTTTGTGAAAAGTTCAGTAAGACTGCTGTGATCAAAACAGTTTCTATCCGGAAGGAGACTACACTATCTATGCTTAATTAGAAATACTTCAAAGACAAAACTGTAATAAAGAATGAACTCAAGTCTAAGTAAAAGTGGTTTCTAATAATTTGTATTTAAATCATTTATTTTTGTATGCAGTTGAGCCACATTACATTTTTGATACTAAGCCCCTTTTTGCCTCCAAAACCAGAAGTACAATGGTATCTTTTAATTTTCATTGTTTTCATTTTCCATATTTGAAACATAAGGTATTTTAAACAATGGGATTATATATACTTATTTGTCTAAACCACCTTGTTTCCAACAGTTGATCAAAATCTTCCTCTTGGTACATTTCTGTATTGTTTGTTAGGCTCTAAATTTTATTCTTCATTAATATTTTTTTTTGCAGTGACAAGGATCAAATCCGGGGCGTCACACATGCAAAGCAAGTAGGCAAGTGTTCTTTGTTATTTGGGAATAATAATAACTATATATTAGGTCCTTACTATGTTGATTACTAAAAAACTATGGAAATTTTCAAACACTACTAAATTAAATATTTGCAACAGTATGTATACTATTATTAGGCCCTATTTTACAGTTGACAAAACTTCTAAGAAAAACCTTGTCCAAACATACATAGCCATCTTCTAATTAATCTGATATCAAAACTCTTCTACACAATGCTAATTATAAGAATTTAAGAATGTTTTCGAGTCTGGGGGTATAGCTCAATAGTAGAGCACAAGCTTCATGTTGCTTAACAGCCTGGGCTCAATCCCCAGCACTATAATTAAAGAAAAGTTTTCTATAAAAAGTTTTCTTAAAAAGTAAGTCAAAGTCAATATGCATAAATTTAACAAACATTTAATTAATAAATTACCTCATCAAACTCTTCAGTCATCTTTCGAATTATTTCAGAGTTCTGCATATGTCTAAACATTTCTGCTGTGACAACTCCTGAAATTTTGTAAGTTTAAGAAGTTAATACAAGGCAAAATTAAAAAAAATAATGTTGCAGCCAGTTTCTAATGCTAAAATGTCTAATTACATAAGGTAGGTATATTTCTCCACTATGTGATCTTTATCAAGACAGTAAGCCATATAAACAAAGCACAAAGAAAAATCACTCTCAATATGCACAAGATAAAGGCCCCATACTTCTGACAGAGAATTCTCTTCCTGGGACCAAAGAGATAGCAAAGCAGGTAAGACATTTGCCTTGCAAGCAGCCAACCCAGGTTGGGTCCCTGGAATCCCATAGGATTCCCTGAGCCCTGCCAGGAGTGATTCCTGAATGCAGAACCAGGAATAACCCCTGAGCATCACTGAGCGTGGCCCCCAAAACAAAAATAAATAAATTTTCTTCCTACCATAATCAGCCTTGGCCATTTCTAAATAATACAACTCATGACTACCTTGTTATATTTAGTGGCTGGCCTACCAAATACAATATATAATCAACATGAGGCATCAAGTAGGATAATGTTTAAAAACCTGAGGATTCTCCTGATGATAGAGGGGAAGCAGAGTTAATTTTAGCCAAACTTATTTAACAACTACAGCTACATATAAGGCAAATATATCCCATCAACCTCAAAATAGGCTTCAAATAAATCTAAATAGTATTTCCTACAAATTCAGAAGCCTGTAATCTACTTGGAAGTTGGAAAGAAAGTGAGGGTGGTAAGAATAAACTACTAAATATTGTATATAAAATAAATGCTTTAAGGATTGGCAATTTCAATAAAAGATATAGAACAGTCTCCACCTCTCTCCCAAAGGATTAGTCCATGTATTTTTCGGAGAAGGAATAAGGATATTTTGAACTTTAAATAAAGATGGGCCAGGAACAGGAGCAATAGTACAATGGGTAGGGTATTTGCCATAGATATGGTCAACCTGGGTTTGATACCCAGCACTTCATATGTTTGCCCTAGGCCTGCCAAGAGTAAGCCCTGAGCACTCACACACACAAAAATAAAAAAAATGAGACAGTAAAGGAAAAATGGATATATACTTCACCTGGTAGTAAAAGCTAGGCTAAGATCAAATGCTGAAAAAAAGAATTTCAAGGGAAATGTTATGAAGTAGGAGATAATGCAAAAAGACTATGTGCCATGAATGTTCACTGATAAAGAGAACCACATTGAAAAAAAGAAAAGAACCATGGATTTCCAAAGTCACATTTCTATTGCTTGTTTATCACTTATTCATTGATAGTCTTAACAATGAATACAGTATCATCTAAGAGAAGAACACCATAGTACAGAAAAGAAATCATTAAAATTCAGTGATATTTTATTTTGTGTGTGTGCATGTGAGAGAAATTATAAAACAAATATATCCTATTTACAACCCCAAGCTTGGAGGAAAACAACAATTACTTCCGTTCCTTTTCTATAGTCATGCATTTTAAAACTCATTCCTAGTTACAAGCTTAGGATGTACATACTATAATTCTGAATTTAGAGATGAGGAAACTAAAGCTAAACTGAAGAGAATCTAAATGCCTCATATGGGGTACAACATCCTACTTGTCCACAAGATAAATTTTAGTGGCATTTTATAAAAACCCTTACTTAGCAAAACATTTAACCCTTTTTTAAAATTTTTATTATTTCACATATTACTATATTAAGAAGAATACAATTTCCTTGGATAAAGAAGCATGCTCTAGAAAAACTTCTTCCATTTTAAACTCATATTATGAGCTTGGCATTACTAGAGAATAAGTAATGTAACCCTTGGTGCAATTTAGATGAAATAAGGATTTATGTATAATAAATTTTTAAATATCCTTTTCTTATAGCTTACTTTCTTTTCAAATAAAAGTATGAGTTAGGGGCAACAGAGATAGGACAGCAAGCAGTAGGGCGTTTGCCTTGCAAGCAGCCAATCCAGGCTGGACAGTGGTTCGAATCCGAGCATCCATCTGGAGTGATTCCAGAGTGTAGAGCCAGGAGTAACCCCTGTACACTACTGGGTATGACAACAACACCCCCCCCAATAGAAAAAAAAGACAAGCTCCAGAAAATGAGCTGGATAATACCGTATTTGCCGGCATATAAGACGACCCCCTAATTTTGCAGTTAAAACATAGGTTTAGGCCTATATTCGCTGTATCAGACAGAACGTTCCTGTGCTGCAACTGTATCTACCACAGTGAGCCAATCACAAGCAGAGGTTCAAAGGTTATACTGTAATAGACTCCCTCTCTGACTCTGGCCAATCTGAGCAGGCTTTTGACAGTGTAGATTCGGGTCCAGAACATTGTCTAATTTGCATGCATAAAAAGCCTGCTTGGATTGGCTGAGTTAGAGAGGCGGTCCGAGCAGCCATGCAGTGACTGGTGCAGGATCGAGTTGAAAAATCTGTTTTGTGGCAATATTCAGACAATTTTCGTTTAGCGGCATATTGAAACATTTTTCGGGATATACTCAGCATATAAGACGACCCCTGATTTTCGGTTGACTTTTTTTTTGTTTCAAAAGTCGTCTTATACGCTGGAAAATATGGTAGATAAAATAAAATATACATGAAATAATGTATCTTTTTTAAAATTTGGGCGGGAGAGGTAGCATGAAAGTAGGGCATTTGCCTTGCATGCAGAAGGACAGTGGTTCGAATCCTACATCCCATATGGTTACCCAACCCTGCCAGGAGTGATTTCTGAGCGTAGAGCCAGGAGTAACCCAGGAGTAACCGCTAAGCACTGCCCCTCCAAAAAAAGTTAACCTGAGGCCATGATGTGCATGTGTTAGGCTCTGAGCAAAATCATCAACACAACAAAAAGAAAGAGGGGTAGAGGGGGAATGGAGCACAAGGAGATAGCTCCCAGGCCAGTACAGACTAGCTAGGTTTCACCAGGAGTGGCTCCTGGGTCCCCTCAATACTTCTTGGGAGTTTCTCCTATTTAAAAAAAATCTCTGCTATCACTACAATACTCCCTCTGAACAGAGTTTGTTCAATTTTGTAATTCTGCTAAAGATGACAACTCTATAGTTTAAAATTAAAACAATTTCTCAAAATTGACAATGATATTATGAAGATCAAGTTAATGTGTCTGTATAGCACATCTACATACTGCACTGAGTGTTATGATCAATCTCAAAATGTATCCATTTTATCCTATATTGTTTACCTATTCTAATGACAATATTATAAAGGTTTGCTACAGAATTAAAGAAATAGACATAAGTAGATTTTCTTCTTGAGATTATCAGATTTCTTAAAACCAATAATTTCCTAGGATATACACAAATTGATTAACTCTTAAGTGTACTTCCTTCCTAACCTCTATGTCCCTGTGCTTTATTTTTGGGGATTTGCTTTTGGATTTTATTTTTCGTGTCATTTCATCAAAGGTAGAATTTTATTAGATAACTCCATGATTTATTGACCTGAGAATCTTCTAGAATTTCAAGAATGGGTCAAGTATCAGGGAGACACAAATGACAGATCAGAATTTACCCATGATCTTGACAGAATTATCTATTAATCTAGATCTGGATACATGACTCCCCAAATCTTACATAACTTGGTTCCATGTTCAAATGTCTGCACTAAATATTTTGTCTCAGAAACATTTCTATATTCTACACTTCCCCCCTCCTACTTCAAAATTCTTTTCAAAAAAGTAAAAAACATTTTCAGCAAAACCTTACTCCCAACCTCGTTTATTTTTTTACTTTGTAGAAGAACTGGAAATATTTTGTTTTTGTTTTTGGGCCACACCCAGTGTCACTCAGGGGTTACTCCTGGCTATGCACTAAAAGATCGCTCCTGGCTTGGGGACCACATGGGACACCAGGGATAAAACCAAGGTCCTTCCTGGATCGGCTGCATGCAAGGCAAATGCCCAACCTCTATGCTATCACTCCAGAACTGAAAATTTTACCGATTACCTCCCTTAACTTACTTTACGTACTTATTTACCTACTTATTGTTATGCATGGCACTTTATAATTCCCTAAACTTTACAATTCCCTGTCACTTGTACCTTCATTATCTTCCTTTTCCCTTCTTAGTCTATTTCCTTGTTCCTAAAACCAGATGCTGTAAGTGGGAAATATATCTAATAAAAGTAGCATAACAATTATAAACTTCCAGTTTTCACTTAACTTTCACATACAAATATAACTGTCTCAACTTTGTGTTTCTTACTTTGTTCGTATCTTTTTTCCTTACACACTATTTGTTACAAAACAATCTAGCATGGGACAGTTTTTGATGTCAAGTACTAACATATCTTTCAGTGGGACAAAATTATCTTACCTTTACAGCCTGAACACTGAATAAAAAAGTTGATGAGGTCAAGAAGTGCTATATCTCGGTCATGCTTGTATGACTCTATCCAATCATCTACCACCGACTACAGTAGAAGGGGGAAAAATTAGATTTATCTCATGCTCTAAAATTAAGTTACTAAGCTCAACATTAATATCACATTATTTTAAGCTAACATATATCCTAATACACTATAAAAATGTCAACTTTACAAGCAAATTCTGTAAAATAATCACCTGACAATACATAATGATGATTAATCTTCTATTTGAGATTTAAAAGAAACTAAAAATCAACTACAGAATCCAATTCTATAAAGTATACATATTATTTAAATAGCTTTTTAAATATAATAAAAACGTTACATTTATATTCTAATATGATTACTACTAAAATATACAATAAATATGTAACATTAATGGTGTAATGGAACACAAATAAAACTTTAAGAGGTAAATTAAAGGGCTAAAATCATAGTACAGTGGGTAGGACACTTGCCTTCAAAGTGGCCAACCCAGGTTCCATCCTCTGTACCCCATATGGTCCCAGAGGATAACCATTGTGCAACCCCCTCAAAGAAATCAATTCTAAGCTGGAGAGTTCAACCATTGCCTGTAGGAGGAGCAGGTCTATCTCCAGCAACAGTAGTGTGACTAACAAGCAGACTGCATGTAGTTACAGAGAAAGACATGAACAACTTCAAGTGTGGACCCAAAATCAAATAAGAAAATTCCAGGAGGTAAGAAAGAAAGTAAAGTAATTACAACACTGCAAACAGAATCTGATTGCCTTCTACACCCCACTGTCACATGGTTCCCGTGTTGCGTCGAAGCCCCTAAGTACAGCCAGGGTAGCCCATGTGCTCCACAGCACCACAGGGTCCAAGTAGCACCACATCCATGCGTCTTAGCAGTGAAATAGCAGCCCAGCTGGACAAGTATCACCAGGAGTGGCCACAAAATACTTAAGCACCATTAGACAGGGGACTGGCTTGTTTATAAAAATTAAATACCATGACCAGGGCACAGTTCAAAGAATAGGATGGCAAGCATGCATTTGCTCCATTCCCAGAAACCACATGGCTCCAGAGTACCACTGAATGTAGTCCTCGTGAACCCTGGCACTTGACTAGAATAGCATCATACTGCCAGGTTCAAATATCAGGTTGGTTGGTTGGTTGACTATGGCCAGAGTGATCCCAAAGCACCCTGAATATTATTAGAAGCACACACCTTCCTCCCTGCCAAAAAAGACCCCCACAAAAAAGGAAAAAGGAAAAGAAGAGGAAGGGGGGAGAGGAGGGGAGGGGAGAAGAGAGGAGGGGAGAGGAGGGGAAAGAAGGGGAGGGGAGAGGAGGGGGGAGGGGAGAGGAGAGGAAGGGAGGGGAGAGAAAGGGAGAGGAGGGGAGAGGAGGGGAGGGGAGAGGAGGGGAGGGGAGAGGAAGGGAGAGGAGGGAAGAGGAGAGGAGGGAAGGGGAGAGGAGGGGAAGGGGAGAGGAGGGCAGGGGAGAGGAGGGGAGGAGAGGGAAGGGGAGAAGAGGACAGGGGAGGGGAGAACAGGGGAGGGGAGAGGAGGAGAGAGGGGAGAGGAGGGGAGAGGAGGGGAGAGGAGGGGAGAGGAGGGGAGAGGAGGGGAGAGGAGGGGAAGGAGGGGAGGGGAGGGGAGGGGAAGAGAGAGGAGGAGAGAGGAGGGGAGAGAAGGGGAGAGGAGGGGAGGGGAGGGGAAGAGAGAGGAGGAGAGAGGAAGGGAGAGAAGGGGAGAGGAGGGGAGGGGAGGGGAGGGGAAGAGAGAGGAGGAGAGAGGGGAGAGAGGGGAAGAGGAGGGGAGGGGAGGGGAGGGGAGGGGAGGGGAGGGGAGGGGAGGGGAGGGGAGGGAGGGGAGAGGAAAAATGATGTGTGATTTGGTTAATCCTGTGTAACGTGGAAGGAAACAAAGGAACAAAAAGTCCAGGGGATGGATTTATACTATAGCCAGTTGATATGAAGTATTTTATAAAGAAATCTGGGGTGAAAGTTCTAGAGATGGACAAACTTTTGGAAGATTGTAAACTGTTTCTTGCTTATATTTCATATTCATCCTTGGAAAGTTACCACAAGTTGGAATATAGAGAAACTAAGCTGAATTTACAGACGTTTCTTGGAGAGCTACTATGGACATTCAACTTTAAATGGGGGTGTGAGGAGACATTTAGAAACCATAACAGCATACAGGGGAAATCTAAGACATAAATATGACAAAAATAACAAGAATGTTCATTCCTCAAATACTAACTACCACTTAAAATACCACTGACAAAAGGAAGTGAATATGTAACTAAGCCTTTTTGTTTTCTTTTGTTTTCATAGTTTTTGGAGGGACGCACACACTGCAGTGTTCAGGACTTACTCTGAGCACTGCACTCAGGGATCACTTCTGGCAATACTTGGAGGATGATGTGGGGTGCTGGGGACTGAATCTGGGGTGACCACATGCTAGACAAGCACCCTATCGGATGTACTCTTAACTGGCCCCAGACTTCACATTTTTAACAAAATTCAGATGTGTCAAGGAAATAATTTAAAGGACCAGAGCACGTTTTTGCATACAGGAAACTCATGTTGAATCCCTGGCATAGAATGGCCCCATAGCACTGCTGGAAAAACTGCACCAAGAGTGGCTACTATGTGTAGGCCCCAATTTTTTTGATAAGGTAAAAAAGAAAAATCCTCTGAACTAGACAAAAATAGAACAACATGGAGCCGGAGAGATAGCATGAAGGTAAGGCATTTGCCTTCCATGCAGAAGGACAGTGGTTCAAATCCCCACATCCCATATCGCCCCCCACGCCTGCCAGGAGCGATTTCTGAGCGCAGAGCCAGGAGTAACGCCTGAGCACTGCCGGGTGTGACCCAAAAACCAAAAAAAAAAAAAAAGAACAACATAATTATCAGTGGATGTTAGTTGGGATACCTGATGTTAACAAGTTTACTAAGTACCTAAAACATGCTATAGAAAAGAAGCATAATATAAAAAGGAAAGCAATAAAATAGTATGTAATGTAAATGAGATCTCTTATCCCTTTGAAAAAATTAACACAAAAAGGGAATTGCAAGAAGGGGATAATTATTAAGTAAGACTAAATAAATAATCCATGGTGTGCTAATATATAAGACATGTTTAAAATGTCAAATGCATACAAAAACATATATTGAATTAAGAACTGGATCTACACACTAATAATAACTGTATAAAAGTAGGTAAATGTAGGTAAATGAAATAGATTCAAATTTAAGAAAATGCATTGCATTAGGGAGATAGTTCAAAAGATAAAGATACAAGTTTTAGATGTTGGAGGTTTGATCTCTAGCACCTCCAGATCCTCCAAACTCCATTTGTTATGACCCAAAATATATAATATAAAAAAACACTGCTTTGGAGCCCGGAGCCGTGCTGCAAACAGGAGGGCATTTGCCTTGCACATGCTAACCTAGGAAGGACTGCAGTTCAATCCCCTGGTGTCCCATATGGTCCCCCAAGCCAGGAATGATTTCTGAGTACATAGCCAGGAGTAGCCCCTGAGCATCACCAGGTGTGGCCCAAAAGGAAAAAAAAACACTGCTTTGTACAACTAATGTTAGCTAGAACTGCTAACATTTTTACATTTTATATCTAAAAAGTCATTAATGCCAGTAAGTACATTAATTTATTTACAAAAACACATCCAGGTAAATATTTAGTTATAAAAAAGATAAGTTGGGGCTAGAATAATAGGACAATGGTACGACATTTGCCTTGCACACTGTTGACCCAGAAAGGACCTGGGTTCGATCCCCAGCGTCCCATATGTTCCCCTGAGCCTGCCAGAAGAGGCTTCTGAGTGCAGAGTCAGAGGTAATCCCTGAGTGCTGCTGGTATGGCCCAAAAACAATAGAGATGGAAGAATGGATGGATGGATGGATGGATGGATGGATGGATGGATGGATGGATGGATGGATGGATGGATGGATGGATGGATGGATGGATGATTAGGTAGATAGGTAGGTAGTAGGTAGATGGATGGATGGATGGATAGATAGATAGATAGATAGATAGATAGATAGATAGATAGATAGATAGATAGATAGATAGGCAGGCAGGCAGGCAGGCAGTCTAGGTTAGGTTAGGTCAGGTTAGGTTAGGTTGGGTTAGGTTGGGTTGGGTTGGGTTGGGTTGGGTTGGGTTGGGTTGGGTTGGGTTGGGTTGGGTTGGGTTAGATTAGGTTTTTGGTTATTTATTAATGACAAAAAGTTTAAACAGCTAATTCTCCCCTAAACTACCAAGTATATCTTATATTAATTAAAGGACTGGAGTGTATGCTCTGCATGTGAAGGCCAGAGTTTAATCCCCGCACCACATGGTTCCCCAAGTACTGACAGAGAGTGACTCCTAAGCACAAAGCCAGAAATAGCCCCTGAACCCCTTTCTCCCTCTTAATTTCTTGTTTTTGTTTTGTTTTAGGGTCACACCCGTTGGTCCTCAGGGGTTACTCCTGGGTCTACACTAAGAAATTGCTCCTGGCAGGCTCGGGAGACCATATGGGATGCCAGGAAGCAAACCTGAGTTCATGTGCACTGCAAACGCCCTACTGTTGTGCTATCGCTCCAGCCCCTCTCTCCCCCTCTTTAAAAAAAAATCAACAGAAAACAAAACCGCATTAGTTCTGTAGAGTAAAAAGAGGATGTGTTTCTTATAGCTTTTCAAAAATCATTACTGAGCAAGAGTATTTTTCTCAATTTTTAAAAACCCTACATTGTAAAGATGGAACATTCCGATAATCACAAAACTATGAAAAAACAAAATTAAGATGATTTGACATGGATATGACTCCACATTTTATTAAGAAACAGGACAAGTTAAGAAAAACTAATAGGGACAAGAACGTTAATACAGAGGGTAGGATCCCCAGCATCCCCTATGGTCCCCTGAGTGCCACCAGGAGTGAATCCTAAGTGCAGAATCAAGAGAAACCCCTGAGCACTGCAGGGTGGGGCCAAAAACAAAGAAAAATTGTGACAGACAACAGTAACTAAAAAAATAAAGTCAAGCTCCATTCAGTGAAGTGGATAAATGATTACATTAAGTCACTCAACCAAGAATTCTATGTGGGCAACGACTTTGTATTTTAACGGAAACTACAAATTCCAGTGAAAACTGAAATCTTAAGGTCAGTATTTTCAGGAGCATCTTTTTAAAGCCAATTTTTATTATGTATCCTTTAAAAATGCAGCTAAAAAGTTCTATGTCTAAAGAGCCAAATCCAAAGTTTTCTGACAAATTTACTGCATTCTCCTAAAAGGAAGTATTAGAAATGTTTTAAGACACAATTAGAAAAATCAGGAACTATTTCTAAAACAATATTTTAAATGAGCAAATCATCTGGAACACAATGATCAACATTACCTGCATAGCACTCTTGCCCATTTTAACAACTTCAAACAACATCATGTTTTCCACTCCATTCTGTTGGTGATGGCCGTTCATTCGGTTTGGACCAGGAGGTTTTCCTCCTCCATTTCCACCTTTGCCCTTTTCTCCTGGTCCTTTTTTGCCTTTTTTACAAGTCTGGATTTTAAAATAAAAAAACAGCATAGGTTAGCTTAGCACTGGGAGTTCAATATAGCTGTGGCAAAAGCGTTGACAGAGAACTTTATTATAACATGAATAAACCTGACCTAGAACAGATTGGCAAATGGGCTAGTGATGTAGCTTCTAAGCTCCAGCAGTGAAAAAAGTAAAAAGGACTTTTGTACACATAAAATAATATGGTTTAAGTAGCCTCTCTCTGTTTATTATTGTTTTCTTTTTGTTTATGATGTCATATACCTCACATCGCCTTTAAAGACTGACAGAATTAATGGATCCAAATTTCTTACTCTTAGATTTTGTCTTGGCAATTTTCTGAACCTGACCATGTTTCAGAGAAATTTTCTAATTTGTAAAGGGTAATACTCTTCTACCAGCTTCACAGCTGTATCTATATCTTATGCTATAGGTTATAGTGGGCAGTAGGAATAACAATTTATCAATTAAGTATCTCATACTTAGTTCAAAATTTTAAATTAGTTTCTACTTTTTTTACATGTTACTGCAGTACATTGATAAATTCCAAACAGTACCAACCTCACTATATTTCTGGGTTCTCCTTGAATACTTATCAAAAAAATGACACAGTGAGCATGAAAGCCTTTATAGAAACACTGTGGATATTGGGGGTGAGGGAAGATCACCTCATAAAACAGTGGAAAGTTGCTTGTATGCCTCAATTATAAAATTTATCAGTTTTATACCTTGTTAGCGAAAAAGTTATTCTCTAACCCAGAGTGACAATTTCTAAAATATTAGCATAGGACCAAAGTAACAACACAGCTAGCACAGTTTGATCTGCCGCACCCCACACAATCCCCCAAAACTGCCATGAGTAATTTCTGAGCACACAGCCAGGAGTAACCCAAGTGCTTCTTGGTGTGGACAAAAACAAACAAACAAGCAGAACACATAAAAGATCAGCATAGATCATATTATTTCATTAGATTACATCATTTCTATGGTCTCCCTTATAAACCATGTCTAGTATCTCTTTTTTTCTACGATACATTAAAATGTAAAATCTATTCCTAGGTTGGCAGTACAAAAGCAGGTAATACTTTAGAGATCATTCTAAAAATATAATCCCACTGATAGCCCCAATATTTTTAAACTTTGTTCTATAATAGGTCTTTCATCCTCCAAGAATCCAAAACCACATACTTTTAACAAATTAACCTATTCCAAATAAATGATGAACGATAATACCTTTAAATTTATATTTTCTGATAATGAGACTCAATATTTCAAAAGCTAAGTAAATAATTACTGGATCTTATTAAAAGTCTCTAGACCCCAGAAAAGGGAATTTCAGGGGTAAGGGTATAAAAAAAATCAAGTATAAAGAATACACTAAAAATATTCATTTGCAATTTATATCATAAGCCTCAATAAGTCCTTGCTGGCACTAAAACCTAGTATAATTAAAATGGCTCAATATGATATGCCATGCTAAAAACAACAATGTAAAAGAAGTAATAATTCAGAGAAATACAAGATATAAACATGGTAACATAAATGCAATCTAGAAGAATTCTACTAAAGTCTTTATGATAGTATCCAACAGGGAATTAAATTCATCATCTTTCAACAGATGGGGGCCTCAAATTTTTTGGACACTGAGCTCACAACCTGTTTCCTGTCTATAAATTTTCTAATCCATAGGATTGTTGTATTACGGATTAGATCATTTATTTGACACCATAAGTACATGGGCTGGGAAGATAGCACATGGGTATCCTTCACACCACATGACCCCCACGTACACACTCAAGCATGAAACATGGAGTTGGGCCAATAATAATATTAATACAGGGGCCGGAGTCATAGTATAGCAAGTAAGGCACTTGCCCTATATGATCCCCAGCACTACCAGGAGAGACCAATGAACCAAGAGCCAGGATTACCTTCATCACAGATCAGATGTGCCCCCCAAAAATATTAGCACATTGAATGGAACATACTTTAATGTTAAAATACAGTTGTTATCAAGATTATACTAAATATACAAGAAGAAGAGTATAGCAGGAAAGGCTTTTGCCTTGTACATGGTAGAACCACGTTCAATCCCTGGCATTCTTGAACGTTGTCAGATGTGGTCTCCCTGAAGATTATATAAAATTTGACTCCTACTAATCTACTCATAGCATTATAGCAGTGTCTAATATAGTTAATGAAACTTTAAATAAAAACAAACTTTGAGGTATCCTCTGTTCAGATGCTACAAATGGTCTAGGCCCAATTTGTAAATTACATAAAAGTCAAAAGTAGTTTCAGTTTTGTTAGATTGTTGAATTAAAAATATCTTTGTTATGAGTAATTATATAGTATACTATAGTACACATTAAATTATGATTGTCTTTGGTTTTTCTGTTTTCACCTTTCCTCTTCTCTGCTTATTTGTTTAAGTAAACACTAGTGAAAACTCAGTAATAAAATTATATAATCATCTGTAGTAAGTAAGAAGACATCCAAGTCTGTAACAAACTTAGTATATAATAGTCACTAGTTAACATATTTTGAGAAGAGATAAAAAAAAAACCTCTGTGTTCAGGAAAACTCCAGGTCTGTGTTCAGCAGTGCTGGGGGACCATACATGGTGTTAGGATTTAAACAAGTGTCATGGCTGCAGCTAGACAAGAGGCTTAACTTTATACTCTCTCTGGCCCACAAGTTATTAATATTTTTCTCTCTCAACTTCAAATTTTAAGGAAATAACACTTAAAGTACATGAATCGTGTGCACCTTAAAAAAGTATACAAGTACTAGTTAAATGAATTATATTCTATACATAATATATGTTACTATGACAAGTGAAAATTACAGATAGAAAAAAATGCTGATAGGAAAGCTGCTAATAACATACTATTGAATTTTAAAAGCACATGAAACCAGATGCACAACTTTTTAAATAAAATTCTAGGTGCGTGTTTATACAGTTATATGTATAAAAGTCATGATCAAATTGCTAAAAATATATTGTATCCAATTGATAGGATTATGTAAAAACAGTTTTATTTCTCTGTATACTTATATATTTTGTGTGTGGGGTAGGACTTGGGGGACACAGGCCCAACTATTTTAGGGATCATATAATGCTGGGGATTGAACCCAGGGTGCCCAAAAGCAATGTATGCTTTCTTTTTTTGTTTTGCTTTGTTTTTGTTTTTGTTTTTGTGTCACACCCGGCAGCGCTCAGGGGTTACTCCTGGCTTTGCACTCTGAAATCTATCCAGGTAGGCACGTCGGACCATATGGGATGGCGGGATTTGAACCACCGTCCATCCTGGATCAGCTGCTTGCAAGGCAAACTCCATACTGCTGTGCTATCTCTCCGGCCCACAATGTATGCTTTCTAACCCTGGAATCCATGTTCCTGTTCCTACTTATATTCCCTAAAAGTAAATGCGACATGAGGAAACAAAAACAATTTTTTTTTCCAGAAAGAAAAATTATTTCCTTTTGGTATGGGGTTACATAGAGCTAAAGGGACCATGTAGTACAGATAAATTCCTAGCCTACTGCATGCAAATCCTGTGTTCCAATCTGTTGAGCTATCTAGGCCCCAGAGACAAGTTCTAAACAAAAATCACCATTGTACAAGGTATTTACAAATATGCAGGGCTGAATGTACATTCCAAATCAGTAAAAATAATTTGAGCAGTCACTACATTACCCATGCTACATAGGCTACCCACTCATGATCTATAAATCTGTAGCATATTTACTCAGAATCTCCTCTCATTAGAACCTCATCTCATTAGTTTTTATCCCTAACATATAAAGATTTTTCCAATTGTAACCCATTAAGCTTACACTGGTATGCATTAGAAAAGAAACCTTAGGCCTGGAAAGATAGTATGGCTCGTCCGTGTTTGATGCCTGTCATCACATAATGTTCCCTAAGCACCACCAGGAATAATTACTGAGTACAGAGCCAAGAATAACCCCCAAACATCACCGAGTATGAAATGAAGAGAAGAGGAGGGGAGGGAAGGAGAAAAAAAAAAGAAAAACGTATCTACTACTTTGCTATATATATGACCACTCATGCAAATAAAAATAAAGCCAACGAAGTATCAGTTTACTTGCTTAACATGCAGGTCTAAATAGTAAACTTCTAAAAATGATATATGATTAATTTCAACTTTAGTGGAAATGATCATAAGTCATTTCATCTAGAAGTTAAATCAAAGAAACTCCAGAATGATTAACAGATCCTTGGGGAAAAGCATTTTTAAAAGACAATAATACAATATATAGCTAAAACCGAAATGCATGTATGGTTACAGATGTACAAATTGTCTTAAGAACCAAAATAAAGTTAAATATTCAGTACATACTTTTCCTTTGCCTTGCTTTTGGTTTTTTCCTTCAATGTCTTCAAAATCTGTGTCAGAAGAAAAATGTGTTTCTGACTCCCTATGACAGAAAGGTAAACAATTATTTAAAAACTTGCTGTGAAATGTAGTTTTTAATGTTTACCCTATTTCCTAAGTCTTAATTATATATTGATATATCAGGCTTAAACATAATTAATATTCTTTTCCAAAACATCATCATAGCACATTTCTAAATATGTAAGATTATAACTACAAAAAAAACAACCTACAAGTTTACATTTTATTAAAAACATTAAATAATAAAAAACATTAATAGAAAGAAAAAAACATTAAATAAAACAATGATGCAAAATTTTATTTCTAAGAATTATATTAAGAAATAATAGCTGTTTTCAATTTTCAATTAAAATAATATTATGATATAGTACAAAGGAAACATTTTTAACACTAGGTACTAGGTCGCCTTTATTTGCAAACTTTAGCACTATTAAGCATCCTCTAGCCTCTTGTACTGCAAAAATTGTTTGTAAATCTTGGTGTGTCTAACTGTGAAACAAGTATTTCTAAGGGCTGGTCGTGTATTTTAGTGGTACGGGTGTATACAAGACAAGAATCTGATTTTGATCCCTGGCATCACCACCTCCCACATGCCCCATCAAAAAACATTTCTCTGAAAACATTTTTAAATAAATAACTTAAAAATTCTTTATGAGGGTCAGGAGGAAGGGCTGAGCACATGCACTACACGTAGAAGGCTTGACCTCTCATCTCTTACACTGACTACATGGACCCTCTGAGTACCACTGGGTCTGACCCTAAGCACAGAGCCAATTATGGCCCAAATCCCACTCAAGTGTTTGTTTATTTTTTGTTTTTGGGTCACACCCAGCAGTGTTCAGGGGTTACTCCTGGCTCTATGCTCAGAAATCGATCCTGGCAGGCTTGGGGGACCAATACGGGATGCTGGGATTCAAACCACCGTCCTTCTGCATGCAAAGCAAACACCTTACCTCCATGCTATATCTCTCCAGCCCCCCTCAAGTGTTTTATTAAATAAACTGGTGATGATAGAGTGATAGTACAACAGGTAGGCCATGTGCTGTGCATGTGCCTACCCAGGTTCAATCCCTGGCTGCCTCAAACCAGCCAGGAGTAATTCCTAAGTACAGGGCAAGGAACAACCTCAGCACCACTGAGTATTATCCAAAAACAAAAATAAATAAATTGTGGGGTCAGAGCGATAGCATAGAAGTAGGGCATTTACCTTGCAAGCGGCCAACCCCAAACAGACCACGGTTCGATCCCCAACATCCCACATGGTCCCCTCCCAGCCTGCCAGGAACAACTTCTGAGTGCAAAGCCAGGAGTAACCCCTGAGCGACCTCCCCCCAAAAAGAATGAAATGGTAGAGAGCTAGACAGGAAAGCTGATTTTTGTACTATGAAATGTATGATCTTTGAAAAGTAACAACTTTTCAACCTTCTGATCAATAAATAAAATGAAAATGGAAAAGAGTCTCTTCAAATATTTAGATATTTAAAAAGAATAGCTATGATTTGGGGGAGTACTCTGTACAATCTTCATTTTCTCATCTGAATAAATATACATGTGCAATGCTTCCTATGTGCATGAACATGGGTCTCTCTCTCTCTATGTTTACCCTCACTTAAATAATCAAGGAAAAGTTATTTCAAATGGTACCGGGAGGCGGGGCACAGAAATTTCAAAGTGCCTAGGGTAATAAGCACATGGTCATGAGCTTATTACTCTCTAGCTCTGACACTTGAGCCAAGGCAATCCTAAAGAATCTATAGGCCTGGTATCCCTAAAGAGAAATGGACATGATATTTGGGTTACACTCAATTTTAGAATTGAGCCATACCCATAAAAGATAAAGATGGAACCCTTGGCCTTCATGTGCCAATTTTCTACTGTCATACACAGCCCTGATTCAGTTCCAAACACTGTCAAATCTGACCCACTCTCTCACCCACTCAAGCACTGCTGTGTGGCCCATATAAAAATATTTTGTGGGCCCGGAGAGATAGCACAGCAGTGTTTGCCATGCAAGCAGCCGATCCAGGACCAAAGGTTGTTGGTTCGAATCCCGGTGTCCCATATGGTCCCCCGTGCCTGCCAGGAGCTATTTCTGAGCAGATAGCCAGGAGTAACCCCTGAGCACCGCCGGGTGTGGCCCCCCCCCAAAAAATAAAATTAAATTAAAAAAATTTTTGTAAACAAAGTTTTAATCGCTTTTTACATGTAAAACTTAAAACATGTTGACAGCAGCATGTACCACCAGTGGCTCAAGGTTAAATATTGTTTAATTAACACAATTCGCAGCACATTTAATATATACAAAATCAAAGTGAGAGGCTTTTTTTAACTAGTCTTTTCTAACTAGATTTCTAGTATTTCTGTTCATTTCTTTTTGTTTTGGTTTTGCTTCAATAATCAGCTATTCAAAAGTTGGTAGGTAGGGGAATGCTTTAAATGGTGGTATATGTGGGTGTATATGCTTGTGTGTCTGTGTCCAAAGATAACATAACTCCTGGCAAGGCTAGTGGATCATATGGTATGGTGCAAAAGATTGAACCAGAGAGAAAGTTCAGCGTGCCAATCCATGATTTGTATACTGGGGCCCAGGTTTGATCACCAAACACTGCTGGGAATAGCTGTTCAACTTGATCAGGAATAGCAACTTAGCATTGCCAAGTGTAGCCCCAAAAGAAAAAAATAATGTATATATTAATGTAGAATTACAATTTTTTTTTTTGGTTTTTGGGTCACACCTGGCAGTGCTCAGGGGTTATTCCTGGCTCCAGGCTCAGAAATTGCTCCTGGCAGGCACAGGGGACCATATGGGGCGCCGAACCGATGACCTCCTGCATGAAAGGCAAACGCCTTACCTCCATGCTATCTCTCCGGCCCCGTAGAATTACAATTTATGTCACTCATTGTCATCAATATTTTTCAATAATCAATTGACTGATGTTATCAATAATCTTCCCAATTGACCCTGATAAGATAAATTAAAACTGGGGCCCGGAGAGATAGCACAGCGTCATTTGCCTTGCAAGCAGCCGATCCAGGACCAAAGGTGGTTGGTTCGAATCCCGGTGTCCCATATGGTCCCCCATGCCTGCCAGGAGCTATTTCTGAGCACAGCCAGGAGTAACCCCTGAACACCGCCGGGTGTGACCCAAAAAAACAAAAAACAAAAAAAATATATAAATTAAAACTGATTTTAAATATCTTGGTATTTAAGTGATATGCTTTTCTTCTCAAATCATTTGCTGCATATAAGCTCTCAATAACTACGAGTTATAACTAATATTCCAATAATCACAGAATAGTCAAAAGTTCAATAATACTCTTAGATTCTATCTACTAAAATAATAAGCCACTAGAAGTTTAATTGACTAGCTGGAAAACCCGACTAAAGCTGAATGAATAACCAGAGTGAGTATCTAAACATCCCAAACCACAGAAGTCATAACGAGTCTTATTTAATACTTTCCCTCTATTTTTAGGCTCAAAAGAACAACATTAAAAACTTCTCCTATGTGAAATAACATGTTAGTATGTTTGTGTGGCATGCTAGGCTGACATTTTAAAGGTTTAAAACTTCGTGTTATCTAACACATGTATGAACTTCTACTTCTCTTTAAAATCCCCACACCTCATTTATTCAAAAGCTATCTATTCTACATAAGTCTTTCTTACTCATGACTTTATTTCAAATCATTACTATTATAGATGCTCTAATAGTCAAATTAGGGCCAAAGACACAGTACTAGGTAGGATTGTCTTATACACCGCTGATGCCAGTTCAATTCTCAGTATATGTAGCCCTCCAAGCCAGACAGAAATCATTCCTGAGTACAAAGATAGGAATAGCACCTGAGCATCCACAGGTGCAATTCAAAAGGAGAATAAAAATTATTTCCTATCTGAATAGTGATATATTTATAAAGGTATTTAAAATTTCAAGGAGTTACTTTTTTGTTTTATTTAGTTTTTGTCTCTTTGGGTCATACCCGGCGGCGCTCAAGGCCCTCCTGGCTCTGTGCTCTCAGATATCACTCCTAGCAGGGACAGGGGACCATATGGAATTCCGGGATTCGAATTCAAACCACCATCCATCCTAGATTTGCTGCGTGCAAGGCAAACACCCAACCGTTGTGCTATCTCTCCAGCCCCAAGGAGTTCCTCATTTTATAAAAAACAAAAAAGGGAATTTTCCTCACAAATCTTGAAAGATATGAAGAACATTGTAATTCAGAATGGTTTCAATAAAGAGTGTTACATTTAAAAAAATCTTAATATTAATTAGAATCCTACCTTAACCAGAACACTCCTCAGTAAGACCCTGATGATTCCAAGCATGCTTTGCCTAGTAAACAACTCTGTCAGGCCCTTACGTCTGGGGCTAACTACTACCAATAGTGGCCTGTAGGTACCTAAGCAGCTACCTCATCCCCAGAATCATACTTTGGAAACACTGGAGATATCCTATTGAATACAACAGTGAAAACAAAACATTTTGTTTTTCAATGAGAATATATGTAACATCAAAAGCAGACACTGGTTATCCTAATGACTTATTTTAATAGGAGTTCCAGCCAGTGGGGCTAGAGGGGCTAACTAGAGCCAAACCCAGCAATGCTGAGGAGTTCATGGTCTCGCTGTACCTCTCAAGTTCTCTCTACAGTTCTGTCAAAGATCTTAGACAAATAGATTTTATTTTCAAATCACATCTTACGGGGCCGGGCGGTGGCGCTAAAGGTAAGGTGCCTGCCTTGCCTGCACTAGCCTTGGACGGACCGCGGTTCGATCCCCCGGTGTCCCATATGGTCCCCCAAGCCAGGAGCAACTTCTGAGCACACAGCCAGGAGTAACCCCTGAGCGTTACCGGGTGTGGCCCCAAAAAAAACAAAAAAAAAAATCAAATCACATCTTATAAAGATTCTAATAGTAAGTTGTGTTATGTGTGTTTCCTTATGTATATTAGCTCAATGTCTTGTGCCTACAACAAACACCAAAGAATAAGTAAGGCATAATATGATCACTTTTAAAGACAGAGGCTAAGAAAATACCTATACTGCAGTCACTTTATGGACCAATACAATCTGTTTCCGTTAAAACTATGAAGAACACAGCCTTCAAGATTTGTTTTTAGGGGCGAGAGGGGTAGCACAGTGGTAGGGCATTTGCCTTACACACAGCCAACCTGGGACTGACCCGGTTTGGTTCCCGGTATCCCATATGATCCCCAGAGCCTGCCAGGAGCGATTTATGTGCACAGAGCCAGGAGTAACCCCTGAGCACTGTTGGGTGTGAGGGAGGGAGGGAGGGAGGGAGGGAAGGAGGGAGGGAAGGAGGGAAGGAGGGAAGGAGGGAAGGAGGGAAGGAGGGAGGGAAGGAAGGAGGGAGGGAAGGAGGGAGGGAGGGAGGGAGGGAGGGAGGGAGGGAGGGAGGGAGGGAGGGAGGGAGGGAGGGAGGGAGGGAAGGAAGGAAGGAAGGAAGGAAGGAAGGAAGGAAGGAAGGAAGGAAGGAAGGAAGGAAGGAAGGAAGGAAGGAAGGAAGGAAGGAAGGAAGGAAGGAAGGAAGGAAGGAAGGAAGGAAGGAAGGGAGAAAAAAGATTTGTTTTTATTACCATTTAATTGTATAATAAATCTGCATTTTCATCTTAAATACTATTGCATGATATGCATTCCTTATTAATGAAAACACTTAAGTTTTTTTTTTTAATTATGCTATCAGGGGCCAGAGAGATAGCACAGCAGTAGTGTGTTTGCCTTGCATGCAGCCAATCCAGGACGAGCGGTGGTTCAGATTACGGTATCTCATATGGTCCCTCGAACCTGCCAGGAATGATTTCTGAGTATAGAGCCAGGAGTAACCCCTGATCACCACCGGATGTGACCCAAAAATCAAAAAAATTATGCTATCCACTCAAAACAATTGCTATTGTAAAGCTACTTATGCTCTCATAGAACTGCACAGAAAAAGCTATGCATCATCTAAATTTAGAAATGCATTCAACACACAGTGCAAAAAACATGAAATAACTGTTGTTATGGAGCTCATTGAGCACTGATATAAATGTTTCAAAACAAACATGCTATAGACCCTTTACATCAAAAGGTAAAATTAACTGACATGTGTACTGTGTTCCTGTATTCCTTGTTTTGTCAAAAAAAATGTATAAAGTGATCAAAATATACTTACGGTAGTAGATTAAAATCAGTTGGTATTTCTGGAGCTGCTATCATTTCTTTATCATCTTCTGGAACGCCCCAATGTCAGAAATATATTCATATATTTACGTATATAAAATGAATTGCTTCTTTCTTCTAAGTCAGAAAAATCCTTTAAAAGGATGGGAAAAGAATGTCATATTTATTATAGACTCACAAATATCAGGAAGGATATTTACACTTGAATTTCCCCTAGTGCCTGCGGATGTGTTTTAGTAAATAAGAATTTCCTTCCCTGGCATTTGACAGCTGCTGCTTTGGAGGGGAGGAGGTGGGCAGAGAAAGCTTCCAAGCAATGTTTGAGGTAGAGAAAGCTCCCATGCACTGGCTGAAGTTGGGGTGAGGAGTACACAGGTAATACTCAGCCCAGCTGCACTGGGGGTAACCAAAATCACACCAGATAGTGCTCAGGAGGTCATTTGTTATAGGGATTGACCTCAGGCCTCCTGCATACAAAACCATTGGGATTCAACCCTTTGAGCGATCTCTTGGATCCTTGATTTTCCACTACTGCATCTGTCACAACAGACTTTTCAAACTGGATTTGTTACAACTGTTAGACACTCAGTGATAATAACAATTTGAACAAATGAAAGAAGCTAAGATTATACAATTTTTCAAACTTAAGATTTCTGAACTGACAAATATACTATGCCGTAAGAATAGAATGTGACTTAATGCTTTTGAAGAATTTTTGACAAGTTTAAACCATAAAACTAAAGACTAAGAACTTTTTTCTGATAATTCAAAAGTATAGTTAATGAGAGCTAATAAGGGGCCGGAGCAATAGTACTGCAGATAGGTCATTTGCTTCACGTTCAGCCAACCCATATTCATGGACCCGGAGCCCTGTCAGGAATGATCCCTGAGCTCAGGACTAGAAATAAGCCCAAGTACCACCACTGGGGAGGGAGGGAGGAAGGGAAGTAGGGAGGGGGAGGGGAGGGGGAGGGGAGGGGAGGGGAGTAGGGAGGGGGAGGGGAGGGGAGGGGAGGGGGGGAGGGGAGGGGAGGGGAGGGGAGGGAAGGGAACAGAGCTCAATGAAGGTAGAGGGGCAGAACACCTATTTGGCAAGCTCAACCAAGAGTTTGATGCCCCACCTATGCCCCAATGTCAAATTCTAAAATGACAGCGCTGCTATTTGTGATCCTATAAAACAGCAAAACACAAAGTGGTTTCTAGCACACTGCAAGCCAGTGACGGTACGCACAACTGAAAATGTGTGACCCTCAGTAAGAACAACTAAGTGTGTAAGCAATGTAGTCAATTATGTATATATCTCAGTTTTAACAAAAGGGAGAGAATTGGAAAGGTGAAATTAAATAGAAAATAAATTTAAGAATAAAAACTAAAATATAATTTTTACATTTCTTTTTTTTTTTTTTTGGTTGTTGGGCCACACCCGTTTGACGCTCAGGGATTACTCCTGGCTTTGCGCTCAGAAATCGCCCCTGGCTTGGGGGACCACATGGGACACCGGGGGATCGAACCGCGGTCCGTCCTACGCTAGCGCTAGCGCTTGCAAGGCAGATACCTTACCTTTAGCGCCACCTTCCCGGCCCCTTTACATTTCTTTTTAGTTTCGGGTTCATACCCAGAGGTGCGTTGGCTGGATGCTGTTCTGACAACTGAACCCAGGTCAGCCACCTACAAGGCAGGCATCCTATCTGCTGTACTTTCATTCCAGCAAATTGAAACATTTTCAAGTAGGTTCTTCTATCATGAAGAAACACACTACAAAATATGACTTATTAAATAAACAGTTCATAATAATATAAGTGTTAAATATAGGAGAAAATGTGAACTAAAAATTTGGTCCCTTAAAGAATTTACATTAGCTTTAAATACCACAATGGATTACAAATGAATGCTATTTTGTGAAAAAGCATAATTCTGGCCACAGAAAGGGCACTGCAGGTTTTGAAAGGCAAAAATGCAGTTCTGAGGGGCCAAAGAAATTGGACAGGGCCCTTGCCTTTCATGTGACAAACACCAATTGAATTTGCGACATCTCAGTTTCCAAGCACCACCAGAAGTGATATATATATATATCACCTTAGTATCTCTAGTTGTGGCCCAACCTACCCCACCCCATACCCCAATGTAGTCCTTAAACAAGAAAATGCTCAAATAGCAAATGATGTCTATAAAATAGGCTGTCTGAAATTCTTGATATGTGTAACTTCATGATTTTCCTAGTTTTTCCTTTTATTTGCAATATAGTACGAGGTACCCACCAAAGAAAAAAGAGAAGCCTAAATATAGCTGCTTAATAAATGTTCAATTATCACATACTGATTAATTTATTATCATCTCTTCTAAAAGACATTAAGAAACATCATTCAAGTTTCTCGTTTACTTAAAGTCTCTTAAAATAACCCTATGTGGCTACTAATATTTAATAAACACAAGTTCAAGCACTGCATTTTCCATTCTAATTAAGGCAGCTATGAATACTATAATAGTGAGAAAATAAAAAAGTGAGAATGAATAATCTACCAATTAAACCCTAAGTAATCGAGGACTGTCTCCACCACCACTCTTTCCACCTTTTTAATTGAATCCATATTGTAAAATCTTAACAAACAACAGTATGGTTCCATGTTGTATTTAAAACATAATCTCAGGACTATTCCCATTCAAGACCAATAACGAAAACTAAGGGTTGCGTTCTTACTAAAACCTAAGGCATTATCTAAGTCTGAGCTTCCAAACGTACTTGGCCTGCAGCCCCCTTTTCAAGAAAAATACTCAGCAACTTTTTTGGAAACCTACTTTCTTTAGGAAGAACAAACACAAACTCAGTCCCAATTGCCCCTGATTCTCAATCAGAGTTAGAACTGAGGAAGCTCTCACTCACTATGGTAAGTACTGATGTATACATGGTCTACCAGAGTTCTAAGACTTGCAATCACATGCAGAAATCATTCTAGCTTCCTAAAAGCCCCAACTTATTTTTAAAGAAATACTTTGTAAAACCTGTATGGGCTTGAAAGACAGTAGTGGTGATAAAGCACTTGCCTTGCATTCACTGACCTCAGTCAAATGCCCCAAACCAGAAATGGTGCCCTGAATAATGTTAGGAATCATGTCAGCAGTGTCAGAAACAGCCAAAGAGCACCACGGGATGTGCAACCCCCCCCCCCAAAAAAAAAATCCCACTTTTTTGTTTTAGGGCCACACCTAATATTGCTCTTTGGTTACTCCTGGCTCTGTGCCTGGGGTCACTTAGAGGACCAGAGGGTGTTGAAAATGAAACCCAGGACTCCAGAACATAAAGCTGCATGCACTGCAATACATTGAGCTATCTCTAACTCAACACTTTTCTTTTTAAAGGGGAAATAAAAAGGTAAAGGCCTCTTAAGTACTAGCTAACGTATCAGGTCACTTAGAAGCCTAACTTCTTAAACTGTGGATCAAGAACTCATATGGAGTACTCCAAAAAAAATGGCAACAGTAAAAGGGTTCTGAACTCATAACAATGGAAAAACTAATTCTAAACCAACCACAAAATAAATCCCAAGTGGTTCTGGAAGCACTCATCTGTGTTCCATTTCTCGGGAGGAGGGGTGCATGCATGTGTGTAGGGGGTGTGTAGGGGGTGTGTGTGTAAGGTATATGTAGATCTGATCAAGACAAGATGAATATAATAAATGGACAGATTATGGTCGTCAATTTACCTGTACCCTGATACCCTCCAAATTTCATTTAACCACAATATTTAACCACAACAGTCCACAATATTTGAGGGGTGGCTCCCAAACAATACTAAAGGATTGGGGCTAGACATGTCAAAGCTGTCTCGGCTTGGTCATGTGGTACTGATCAGGACCAGTGGTCACTAGGATCACACTTGGCTGTGCTCAGAAAGTCCTTTACTACAGGAGATCAAATTAGGTTCTTGCACATGCCAAAGGATGTGATATGTTACTTAAGCCTGAGCTATCACTCTGATCCCAAATATACAGTTTTGGTGCAAACTTTTTTTGCAGTGCCAGGGTTTGACTCCAGGACCCACACATGCAAACAAGTATTCTTCCACTTCCTTACCACCCCCCCCACACACATAAGCAGACTTTAAGCAGACTTTAATTCATTAGAGACATGAAAATATATTAGCTCTGAAAAACAGAAAGCTAACTAAATTATGCACTGCGTTCATCTAAATAACAAAATTTCTAGTGTACAAGACTGGACATATCTTCATCTCAAGTAAATACTTTAAAACATTTCTAAATATTACAAAACTCATCTAACAACTAAAAGTACATACCATTTGGTCAGACATAATGCAGTGCATTAGGCATATAGTAGTGAATTAGGAACTAAGATCTTTGACCTTATTAAAGTACCTGTAACCCAAAAAAGGTAAAAAAAATAAAACTTTTACTTTTACAGGAGTAAATTTTTACCTACCTCTATTGCCAACTATTATTTGTTAAACACAAGAACCTAAGGATATGGGAAATGACTAAGTGATAAAGCGCCTGAGTTGTAAGAATGAGGCAGCAAGTTTGCTCTGTTTCTGCATGCATCAGGCACAATTCTGACAGCTCTGGCATCTAAAATCCCTGCTGCTACCATTCATTTCTAGCCACACTATAATTCAGGTGTGTGTACGTCCTGCAAATAAAGGATCTGACCCCCATCAAGTAAAAATGTTTGAGCACTGAACCCAAGATCACAGACCGGAAAGCACTGAGCACCACAAAAGGAATGAATGCTACCTGCAATGATCACTGTCGCATGCAAGTACTACCCCAGTGAATACAACCAAATGTGTATGCAAACTCATCACTCAAACAACAGAATCAATACAGAAGGAGGGAGTAAGAATAAATTCCTAACATAAACCTATATTGAAATTTTACTCATTCTCAATTTGAACAGTGCTTGTTGGTATGTTTTGATATTAGGAGAATGACCCTGTGACAGTCCAGAGGCAAAAGTTCCTGCTTTGCAAGCATGAAGCAGAGTATGTATGAGCCTCAGTGACACCCACACGTGCTATGAACACCTCTGCTATTTTGAACCCTCAGTTTCACAGCTCAGAGACCCCAATGCTAGGTGATATGAATATGAATACCACAACAAACCTAAACAACCCCTGATGAGTTCTTTGTGTTGACTATGAAAGCACTAGACATGTGATCTGGGTTAAAAAACTATAACCAAGGAAGAGTGTGATTCCCAGTCACTGCAACAGCAGATGCAGCAGCAGCAATGGAAAATATATAAAAGCATGTAATATATACTTTAAAAATTAATACTCATGTTTCCTGTAGTTTATAAGTTCAGACCATCAATAAAATCTTGTATTGTACCAAAAATAAAAGGCAAACCACCACCAGGTCTTTTACAATTTTAATCATTTTAATAACAAATGTCACATCAAAATACTCTTCCTTAGCAAAAAATATCTGTACAAATTTGCTTTGCAATTCAAACTGGACAAGTAAAAAATAGCACTGAATTTTAAAATTTGGGTTTAACATGTTGAAGGATTTTCTCTTTTCCTTTTAAACTCTTCATTGTGTTTAAGTATAATTTGTTTCCCCCAAAGACCTTCACTTAAAAATTCAAAGTATCTTCAAATTTAATTAATACCATTTGACCTAAATTGGAAAGCCCAAAGCTGTATGACTGTGATATACAAATAAAAATAAAAATGAGTTTAATACTCCAACCAACCAATTCTAGCCTGTTGCAAGTTATTAATTCTTTTAAATATTCTCAAAGATCACAAGGTGGAGCTCTCACCTAGTATCAAGGAAAACTGAACATTTTTTCAAATGCGCCAATTCCCTTTATTATCAAAGAGTTAGCATTTTATCAACTTTGAAGGAGAAAGCACAGAAATTAACTTTGGTTTCAGTCCCAATCACTTGGGGGGGGGGTAAAACTGTTCTTAATACATGGATTTTGCTTCTACGTACTAAAAACTACAATACATCTGGTGATGATATTTTTTAGTTGAGTGCATTTCATTCATGCAAATAATATCAACAGCACTACTTTTACAAGAACCAAGATTTGGGGACCAAGATTATAATATAGACAGTAGGTATGGCATTTGCCTTGCATGTGGCCAAACCTGGTTCAATCCCATATCCCAACTTAAATTCAATGACAAAAATCCTGCTTCCAATTTTGAAAACCCACTGGACAACTATTAATGTAGCATGTAAAACACATATATGTAAAATACTGCCATTAAACAGCAAATAATGATTTGCTGAATTCAATAAATCACCCCCACGGAAAAATTATACATAGATGCTAATTCACCTTACTATTTAAAAATCTTAACATTTACTTTTAAAATAGTAATAATTGTTTCAGGGATTATGGGTCAACATAGTAGAGTACATATGCCTCTCCAGTCCCAAATGCCCACCCCCAATTGCATCTCCTGAAAGATCAAATATGGTTCTTTAAATAAAAAAGACCATTTTTAAAGTTCTTTCAATTCAATCCCAAGAGGTTCTCAAGAAAAGTTTAAACTACAAAACAGATCCATAACTAATAAAGTTCTTAAAAATTCATATACTTTTCAGGAGTAAAGTGAGCACTTAAAAGTAGCAGTTATGTTAATCTAAAAATGTCAAAAATATTCTGTCTAATCTCACTAAGTCAGCATCCACTACAAATCTACCTAATTTCTATCTCTAAGTACCACATCTAGCTAGATAGTTCAGACGTATATGTAATATGTATATGTATATGCATATGTATATGTATATGTATATGTGTTGTATACATGTATTTTCCATCATTATAATACAAATTTAAAAATAGGATAACTTAGGGGCTGGAGAAATAGTATCTTTGCCTTGCAGATGACTGACCCAGCCTTGATCCCTGATACCACATATGGTCCTCTAGTGCACTACTAGGAGCAATTCTGGAGTACAAACCCAGGAATAAAGCCTGAACCTCACCGGGTATGACCAAAAAATAAATACATAAACAAACAAACAAACAAACAAACAAACAAACGGGAGGAAGAGGGATTGGCCAAATGTCAGACCATGGATTAGTTTATGGAACAAAAATGCAATAAAACCTTAATACTCAGAAAGCAAAATCTTAACACACTGGTAGCATGGCTGTATAGTCACATGGTTTATAAGTTTGAAACATATATATAAACAAATACTAAATATTATATAATAAACACATGTTAACAATTATATATTAAATATAATACATTTTGAATACATAATGTTGACACAAGTTAAACATATATTTTAAAGTTTGATGTACATAATCGGTACAATATTAGCAAAAATATAAACTGTTATCACTGAACTCAAGAGTGGTTAAAATGTGGGTAACTTTAAATTTTTTAATCATGGTTTTGTTAGTTTAAAATATAAAATCATGAAGATCAAAAAATTTTAATATCCTCCTTTAAATCTGAACCACCTGGGGAATTTACCCAACTGTTACTGAAGCCTGACATTCATACTTCAAGTGCAGAGATTCAAAATAAGTTTAAGCATCTACCAAAAAAGATTTGATGCCTATCATAAGTATTTTTATTATGATCACCTACTTAATATGAGTAGGAAATAATAATAGTAAATAATATATAATAATAGTAGGAAATTTAGAACAAGACAGAGAAGAATGATCCTTTTCTTTGTATTTTGGGGGAGTCATACAGGGCGGGGGGCCATGCAGAATCAGGAAAAGATAAAATCCAGGGCTCTTGCAGGCAAAGCATGTGCTCCAGACCTTTAAGCTATCTCTCCAGGCACAGGAACATTCCTTTCACTGTACTATCTACTTTCTTAGGAAACAGCAAACAAAAGTCTGTCATTAAACTTAAATTTCTCAAGTTAAAAAGTAGACTTACTTCCTACAGTACAACAAAACAGGAAAGTTGCTATCATTATTTATGTTAAATGTTACAGGCAACTGAGTACAGAGGGCAAGAAATAAACTTAACTTTACCTTACATATAAAAACTATCTTGCAAAATAAAAGAAAACCTAGATGCATCTTGAAAAAAAATTTTCTTAGCATACCCCATGCTGAAATTATTCCCTTTCTATTAACTTAGGGGTTTCTCTTTTCCTTCTCAAAAATTTCCCATTCTCAAAGATATTTTTTCTCTTCTTCTCTCCCAAGTTCAGTTATAATTTTCTGAATAAATAGCGAGGTAAAAAATGATAAAGTAACTCGTATATTTAGACCAATAACAAAAAATAATTATTATCAAATTATTCCTACCTATACAAATATCACTTGCATGTACTCTTTTAGCTGTAATTATTTTACACAACATGGCTACAATAGTATCAAAGTTTACATTATGTACTAAATTAAAATATCCCATCACCAATGTAATTTGTACATATGTTTTCTTCCAACTCAAGAATTTTTCTTTATTAAAAAAAAAATAATCCCCCTTGGGCTGGTTGGTAGGGTATTTGTATTGAACATTGCTGACCTGGGCTCAATCTCCACCATCCCATATGTCCCCCATGCACCTCTAAAAGTGATTTCTGAGAAAGCCAGGTTTAACCTGAGCACCCAACAAACAATTTTTAAATGACTAAAATCTTTCTAATGTTAGCATTTGTTCTACTACAAGAACAGATAACCCTGAAAAAGTAAAACTGAATTCTACAGATAAGGAAACAACCCCATCAACATTTCCAAATTGAAAGTTAAATACAATCCTAACAAACTTTTTATTTTTTTTCAGGGGGGGGGTTTCAGTTCAGGGGTGACTCCTGGCTCTACGCTCAGAAATTGCTCCTGGCAGGCTTGGGGAACCATACAGGATGCCGGGATTCAAACCACCGTCCTTTTACATGCCAGGCAAACGTCTTCCCTCCATGCTATCTCTCTGGCCCCTAACAAACTTTCAAAAGGAGTGCTAGATAGTTCAAGTGCAGGATTACATACTTTGCATGTGGGAGACCCAAGTTCAAACACCAGCACTGCATATCCCTAGACCAGCTCCAAGTTTGGCCTCCAAAAAAAAACAACATCAACATCATCATCATCATCATCATCATCATCATCATCAATAATAACAAGAGTCATAAAGGGCAAAATCACAAAGTAAAATAACTTTTCAAATAACCAGCAAATTTAACATGACTGCACAATACGTCAAAAGCAATAATTTCAAGGAGGAAATGAGAAAGCTAGAGAACAATCAACAGAGGTAATGAAATCACTACATAGTGGCAGAAATCAAAGTCAGTCAGAACTGGAAATATCCTGTTCTACTTCCTAAGTGTATGGTAGTAGGTACTCAGCAAACCTTCTAGTTTCATTGTCTACCACATTCCCCAATACTTTTCAAATGTAATTCAAGTCCTTAATACCAGAAAGATTACTGGACAAAACTACCTGCTCAGCTTATTCTAGTTCTCAACCATAAACTCTGATTTCCACAGAAATCTGGTCAAGGATGAAACTGATTAGGCGAGGACTTAGTTTACTGCCAATTAGGAGGGTAAGAGAATAGATAGAAGAAAGGCTTCTGTGGGTCAGAATGACAGTACTGTTGGTAGGGTTGTAGAGTGGGTGGTCCAAATCTTTATTTCACATACTGTGTAAAACACATATTGTACTTATTACAAACACAATTTCTTACTAGTTATAATTCACATAAAAGATACAATTACACCTGAGATACAATAATACAACTAAAGTGTAAGCCAAGTTCTTGGTTTTACAGTGAACAAAAGGACGATGAGAAATTTTAATCAAAACTTTAACAATTACAGACCAAATAACAGTTCAGTAAGAAGGGCATTTGCTTTAGCAAATTCACATTATAAGTAAGAGGCTCAATTTTTTACATCAGAGTTCCTGAACCTCCCTTCTCTCATATTCCCTAAATAAAACTAGAGTTAGTATACACTTTATATAAGCCTCTAACTTTCCACTACATAGTTACTATAACTTGAATTATATTAATACTTAACTTCATAAACAAACTCTCAGAACACATCTAAGAAATGTGTTAAATCTGTTCATATCTAACACAATTCAGATCTAAGAGTTTGGTAGTTCTATAGAATGGAAGAATACTACAGTGAATAGACCTAACCCAAGCTGGATCCCTCATATCCCATATGGTCACTGGAGCACCATCAGAGGTGATTCCAAAAGCAGAACTAGGAGTACACCTTAAGCACTATCCGGTTAGCCCAATACCCCTCCGCCACCCTCCTCAAAAAAAAAAAAAACACAAGTATGCTGTATATTCTAAAAAAAAAATTTTTTTTTTTTGGTTTTTGGGTCACACCCGGCAGCGCTCAGGGTTTATTCCAAGCTCCACACTCAGAAATCGCTCCTGGCAGGCTCGGGGGACCATATGGGATGCAGGGATTCAAACCAATGACGTTCTGCATGAAAGGCAAATGCCTTACCTCTATGTTATCTCTCCGGCCCCTAAAATTATTTTAATTCCTTCTAGCCTTAAGCCTTCAAAACTAAAGATTAAAAAGAATGCAGTCCAAGCACTATTTACCATAGCAAGACTCTGGAAACAACCAAGATGCCCTTCAACAGACGAATGGCTAAAGAAACTGTGGTATATATACACAATAGAATATTATGCAGCTGTCAGGAGAGATGAAGTCATGAAATTTTCCTATACATGGATGTACATGGAATCTATTATGCTGAGTGAAATAAGTAGAGAGAGAGAAAAACGCAGAATGGTCTCACTTATCTATGGGTTTTAAGAAAAATGAAAGACATTCTTGCAATAATAATTTTCAGACACAAAAGAGAGAAGGGCTGGAAGTTACAGCTCACCTCATGAAGCTGACCACAAACAGGGATGAATTTAGTTAGGGGAATAACTACGTTTTGAACTATCCTAATAATGAGAATGTATGAGGGAAATAGAAAGCCTGTCTAGAGTACTGGCGGGGGTTGGCTGGGGAGAAGGGAGATTTGGGGCATTGGTGATGGGAATGTTGCACTGGTGACGGGTGATGTTTTTTACATGACTGGAACCCAAACACAATCATGTACATAATTCAAGGTGTTTAAATAAAATATAAAAAAATATTAAGTAATAAAAAAGAATGCAGTTCAGTAGTAGAAAGCATACTTCACTTGTATAATGTCCTGGGTTCAATCATAGTATCCAAAAAATAAAATAATCAATTTAAGCCAGATAAACATACTACAGAAAGAACTTACCTAAAACCCAATGAACACAAATCCTTGATCAATACAACAATTTTCAATAAGACTAGACTGATAAAAATAGTAGGCATTGCATGCAGCCAAACCAGGTTCAATTCTGCACACCCATATAGTTTATGAGCACTACCAGGAGTGATTCCTGAGTGCAAAGCCAGGAGTAAACTGTGAGCACAGCCAGATGTGGTCCCCCAAAAATTTTCAACAATATACTATCAAACAAAACCCATCAGAATAAAAACATTATACACCTTGACCAGGTAGAACATATTCCAAAAATGCAAGTGGGGTTCAACATACAGGAATGGGTTACAAAATTACAACACACTACATTCATATAATGAAGGACAAAAAAAAAAAAACCTCAGGAATATACAGCATAATAAGATCACATCAGAAAAGCCCTCAGGTGGCATCATATTCAATTGTAAAAGACCAAAAGTTTTCCCTTCAAGATCAGGAAGAAGGACATGCTCTCATTTCTCTTGAATACAAGACTGTTATTTTAGAACAATTAGAAAGAAAAATAGAGTAGAGTGCTTTGTCCTCCATGCAGCCAACATGGGCATTATTCCCATGTACACCATATGGTCCCACAATACCTCCAGGAGTGTATACTGGGTACAGATCTAAGAGAAACTTCTGGGTATGGTCCCAAAACAAAACAATAAAAATAAAATGCTTTCAATTAAAAAGAGAAAGCTTTTTTTCACAGATATAAGATAGGTGGTCAGTCCTCTAAAGCAGAAAACCTTGAAGACTCCACCAAAAAAATTCTTCCCACTAGAATCAACAAATGTAGACATGGGATACAAAAAGTTAATATCCACAAATCAGTTGTGTACGCTATCAATGAGTAATCCGAAATAGAAATTAGGGGCCAGAGAAATAGCACAGCAGTAGAGCATTTGGCTCTGCATGCAGCAGATCCAGGGCAGATGATGGTTCGAATCCTGGCATCTCACATGGTCCCCAGAGCCTGCCAGGAGTGATTTCTGAGCAGAGACAGGAGTAACCCCTGAGCACTGCCCGAAAAAAAGGAAATTAAAAAAAATCCATTTAAAACAGCACCAAATAGGGCTGGAAAATAATAGAGCAGATAGGGTGTTTGATTAACATATGACTGACTCAGGTTTGATAGCCAGTTTCTCACCCTATATGGTCCCCCAAACACCACCAGGAATGATTACTGAGTACAGATACCCAAAACCCTCTCCCCCAAAGAAACTCCTATTGTATGCTACATATGGATGAACCCATGCTATGTGATATCAGTAATAAGTTATAAAATATAAATATAAAATAGTTCCACTTAGAAGAGGCAACTAAATTATACAACTTCACAGAAACAAGTGCCAAGAATACAGTTCAGTGTATTGGTTGGGCACATACCATACCCCATAATTCAATGAGACACCACTACAAATAGGGCTGGAAGAGAATCAGAAAGACAAAAATGTAAAATTGTGGTTATGGAAGGGAGAGTGGAAAACAGAAAGCTTATTTAACATATTTAATAGGGATAGTTTCAGATTTGCAAGATGAAAATTTTACTAACTACTTCTGAACTAGTTGAATAATACAATGGTTAGGATGCTTGCCTTGTATGAGGTCATTTGATCTTCTGTATCCCATATGGTCCCTCAAGCAGCTGTCAAGAGTAATTGCTGAGTAAAAAGCCAGGAAAAACCCCTGAGCATTGCTGGGTATAACCCAAAAGTCCCCAAATTAGTTCAGATACTTTTAACAAATTAAAAACTTTAAGCCCTCTGTTACTTTTAAGCAATAATGCATTATAACATTCTTTCAGTAAATTACTGAAAATTCAACAAGAAATACATATCACATTAAGTTCATTATTGAAAGCCCAGTTCTATTTTTACCATGTATTTGTTTACTGTCCTTAAACCTCCCTCCTGGAAAACACTAACTGTTCTGATAGTTCAAATGTTCATTTTAAAAAACTGTTTTTAGGGCCGGAGAGATAGCACAATAGTAGGGCGTTTGCCTTGCATGCAGCCAACCTGGTTCAATTCCTGGCACCCATATGGTCCCCCAGTCTGCCAGGGCCAATTTCTGAGTGCAGAGCTAGGAGTAACTCCTGAGCACTTCTTAGAGTGGCCCAACAACCAATCAATTAATCAATAAAGTTTAAAAAATTGCAGGGGCCAGAGATATAGCACAGCGGCATTTGCCTTGCAAGCAGCCGATCTAGGACCAAAGGTGGTTGGTTCGAATCCGGGTGTCCCATATGGTCCCCAGTGCCTGCCAGGAGCTATTTCTGAGCAGACAGCCAGGAGTAACCCCTGAGCACCGCCGGGTGTGGCACCCCCCAAAAAAATTTCTTTTACTGGTAAAGTGATACAGTATTGTGAATCACCTTGCTTCACAGAAAAAAGAAAATGTGCCTGGGCACATGTGCGTTCTGTGAACTTTCATACTTTCATGCTTTGGAGAAGCCCCACGTTCTCTCTTCAGAGTGCTTTTCTTCTCTTTTCTTTTTTTTTTTCTTCTCTTCTCTTTCCTCCCTCCCAATAAAATGTTTTCTACTCCCAAAAATTAATTCAGATTGATTCAATAAATAGATAAAATTTTAATAAACTGCTATTAAACAATCCTCTCTTACATAAATTTTATTTAATCTTTGTTAGGTACAAAGTTGGTAAATGACTTTCAGTCATACAGTGTTCCAATACCCCTTCACCAGAGTACGCTTTCCACCACCAATGTTCCCAGTTCCCCCCTCCCCGCCTGCCTGCCTCTGTGGAAGACACTATCCTCTCCCTCCCGCCTTCCCTTTTTTTTTTTTTTTTTTTTTTTTTTTGGTTTTTCGGCCACACCTGTTTGATGCTCAGGGGTTACTCCTGGCTAAGCGCTCAGAAATCGCCTCTGGCTTGGGGGGACCATATGGGACACTTCCTTGGCTAGCGCTTGCAAGGCAGACACCTTGCCTCTAGCACCACCTCACTGGCCCCCCTTCCCTTTTAGGCAATGCAGTTTGCAATACTATTAATGAATGGGTGTCATGTATATCACTTTATCTCCTTTCAACATCTAGTTCTTATCACAATGGTCCCTCCTCTCCTAATTGCACTTCCCCCTTCATCTTTGTGGCAAGCTTTCGACCCATGACCAGTCCTCTGGCCCTTGTCTGTACTGTCTTATTGTATTATTCTCATAGTGTTTTCTTACTATCCCACAAATGACTGTGATCGTTCTATGTCTGTCATCCCTCACTCAGTTCACTCAGCATGATACTCTCCATGTCTATCCATGTATAAACAAATTTGATGACTTAATTTCTTAATGATTGTGTAATAGTCCATCATGTAGAAATGTACCAAGGTTTCTTTATCCACTCATCTTTTCTAGGGCACCTGGATTACTGCCATAATCTAGCTATTGTGAATAGTGCTGCAACGAACATAGGATTGCAGGTGCTGTTTTTGCATTTAATTTTTGGGCCTCTATTAATTTAGACTCAAGATTTTACCAATCAACAATTACTTGAGGTTATTTCTATTAACAATATTACTATAGGTCTTCATTATTAGTATCTTCTAAAATGCAATTTTAAGACATTAGATAATCAAAGATTTCCCTTTCCACTGCTAAAAGGTTGTTGATGTAATTGACAGTGGTCACATCCTTTTAAGTTGCACTGCTCACATATACTTGACTATTATATGGATAGAAATGACTTGTGGTATCAGGCAGTATTTACAGAAAGCTGCCATACTCAAATGGCAGAATACAGGATCACACTTGGCACAGAAGGCAGCACCAGGGATCAAACTCATGGCCTCAAGCCTACTAGGCAAACTATTTAGTCTGACTCTAGTCACTGAGCCACCTTCAGGCCACAAGATAGTAACTAATATCTACACCTCAAAAAACTTTGACATATTTATCTCCTATTTATTATAATGAAGCAAAGCTTAATGACAAATAATCTATAGAACTACCTAGTTCCTAAAGAGTGGATGGGGTGTAATTGATAAAGAAAGGGACCACTCTAACAATGATAGTCATTCTGGAGGAACTGTTGTTAAAAAGGGGCCAGCATGATAGTACAGTAGTTAGCCTGTTTGCCTTGTGCAACCAGCTGACCTGGGTTCAATCCCTGGCATCTTATATGGTACCCTGAGCCTGCCAGAGTAATTTCTGAGCACTGCCAGGTGTGACCTTAAAAAAAAAATCAAAGTGCCTGCCATAAAGGCAGGCAAGGGGTTGGAGGAAAACTGGGGACATTAATGGAGGAAAGTGGACACTCTTGAAGAAACTGGTGTTGAAACACTGAACACATGAAACTGAATCATGAATAACTTTGTACCTTGCAGTGATTCTTTTTTTCTTGGTTTTTGGTTTTTGGGTCACACCCAGCAGCGCTCAGGGGTTACTCCTGGCTCTAAGCTCAGAAATTGTTCCTGGCAGGCTCGGGGACCATATGGGATGCTGGAGTTAGAACCACCGTCCTTCTGCATGCAAAGCCCTACCTCCATGCTATCTCTCCGGCCCCGCAGTGATTCATTTTTAAGTGGAAACACTAGGTTAAACAATGTGAGCTAGTCCCCAAACTTTTTCATTTCTGTAGCAAGATAAATTTTACGAAACGGGGGAAGAAAACATCTCAAGAAAGAAAGCAAGCCAGCCTTTCTAGGAGAAAAGCACCTCATGAAATCAAAGAAATTAACACTTGAAGTTGGGATACAGGCAATTCCAAAGAAGAATGCTCTGAAAAACTGTTAAAGTTAACACAGACTATGAAAGCTTCCCCCATTGAAGTGATGACTCCCTCGTCAGTGCACTCAAGAAAAGTTAGTCCACTGAAATGTATTTAACACATGTTCAACATTTCCCTCCCATTTGAAAATTTAATAATACAAGTCTCATACCCACAAGACAACAGCTCAAAGCTGAAAGCTAAAAAGAATCAACAGAGGTGGTCATAGATATAGTACAGAGGTTAATTAAGGTATTGGCTTTTTATGTAACCAATCGAGGTTTAATCCCCATCCTCACAAATGAACACTGTCAAGGAGTGCTCCTTGAGCACACAGCCAAGAGTAGACCTGAGAACAGGCAAAAGAGTAACAAGGGCTGGTATGTGGCATGTGTATCACATGTCTGAAGGTCATAGGTTCAATACCAGAAAAATGCCTCCCAAATAAAGGCAAAAAGAAATCCAAGAAACCTGATGTCAAAATGAATTTGTGGGGTAGTATTAGGAATTACTAGTTACTGATCCCTAAATATATGGCATGTAGAGTAGCAAGTTTTAATATTTTATGGGAGGTGACTATTATTATGTCACTAAGAATATTAATATAGTCGCTGTAGCAATAATACAGCAGGGAGGGCACTTGCCTTGCACATGGCCAACTCAAATTGCATCCCTAGCAAACCATATGGTTCCCTGAACATCACCAGCAGTATGTTCCTGAGTGCCAAGAGTAAATCCTGATCACGGCCTAGTGTGGGACAAATAAATAAATAAATAAATAAATAAATAAATAAATAAACAAATAAATAAATAAATGTAAAGGAAAAAAATAAGTATAAGACACAAAGGCCAATAACATAGTTCAGTGAGACAGTACCCTCAAGTCTCCCTCCAAACAAATCAAAATATTTCATATATGTAATTAGATTACTGGTGCTAGGTATCAAGTGCCTTCAGTTTACCCTATAACCTGGTTCCAATTTCAAAACTTTCAGTGAAAGGAAAAGTGGGACCACAGACCAGATTTAAATCTAACCTCTAACATGACAAGAATTTTTTTTTAATTTTCCTAAAGTTAACTGTGACCCAGACTAACATTTTTAAACCACTACAAATATTTAAAAATGCCTTGAGGTTAAGAATTGTGCCTTGCAAGCCAGGAGCAATTTCTGAGCACATAGCCAGGAGTAAACCCTGAGCATTAAACGGGTGTGGCCCAAAAACAAATAAAAACAACAAACAAACAAAAAAAAAAAGAATTGTGCCTTGCGTGTAGCTAAGCCAGGTTTGGCCTATGGTCCCATTAAGTCCCACCGAGACGAACTACTGAGCACAAGGCCAGGAGTAAGCCCTGAGAACTGCCAAGTATGGCCCAATGATCTAAAAAAAAAAAAAAAGAAAGAAAGAAAGAAAAAAAAAGAACCTAGAAATAAAACCGTAAGAGTGATCTAAGAACTAGAAAAGGAAGCAAGATGATGATACACACACACACACACACACACACACACACACACACCAAAAAAATTAAAATTCCTACGAGTAATATTATTTTAAAGGGACTCTCAAACAGTAACCAATGGTCCTGGGAGCCATTCCTAAAGATGCTTACCCAAATAGGCCAGACAACTCTTACCAACTGTTAAGGTCCAGCAGTGCTGGGAACTACCAAGACCACACCTAGTGGTGCCTCAAGAAACTATGTGGCACTTGGGATTGAACTTGGGGCCACTACATGTCAGACAGGCATGCCAGGCTTTTTATATGTCTCTCCAATCCCTTTGCAACATGTGATTTTTTAAACTTTATTTATTTATTGTTTATTGGGCCATGCCCAGCAGTACTCAAGGGCCACTCCTGGCTCGGAACTCAGAAACTGCCCTGGCAGGCTGGGGACCATATGGGATGCTGGGAATAAGGCCCCACCACTGTGCCATCTCTCCACCCCCTGCAATATATGATTAAAGGCAATTACATACTTGGACAAATGACTTTCTAACTTTAGGTTAACCTAAAATGTTAAACTACTACAGAAAACTTGAAACTCATCTAGCCTTAGGATAGAGAGGGTTGGTGATTGTTTATTGAGGGAGCTCACACTTGGAGGTGCTTAGGGACTACTGGCTCAGTGCTCAGGAATTATATGCTATATCAAGAATGGAACTGAAGGCTGTACAAAGGAATCAAAGTGAAGGCTGGCTGTATACAAAGATTTATAATGTATTCTGGTTCAAGAAAGAGGGATGTATAGTTACTGAAACTTTACTTTTATAGACATAATTTTTCCACCAATTATATGCATGCTAGCCAGGAAGCTTCAAGAAAATTCTTTGACAGAAAAACTCATGTTGGGTCAGAGCAATAGAACAGAAGGTAGGGCAATTGCCTTGCACACAGCTGACCCTGGTTCCATCCCAGCATCCAGGAGTTATTTCTGAGGGCAGAGCCAATAGTAATGCCTGAGTGGCACCAGGGGTGGCCAAAAAGGAAAAAAAAATGTTACTATGATCCACTTCACAAAATGACTTCTGCCAGATAACATAGCACTATCTGAGAACATGTATAAGAAGACAATTATTCAAATCTCACACCAGGAAAACATTAACAGCCCTCTTAAGATTTTAATAAGTCTTGCATTTCTAATGTTTCCAATAAACTATCTTGATGGGCATGCTATGTTCATTCAAGAAAGAACTGTAATATAAGAATGTATACCCTTCGGAGCTTGAGAGTGACAGCAGGTAAGGTTCTTGCCTTGCAAATGGCTGACCCAAGTTCAATCCTTGGGCATCCTATGTGGTCCTCCAAGCACTGCCAGAAATAATTTCTTGAGTACAGAACCAGGAGTAACCCCTGAGCATCACTGGGTGTGTGTGACCCAAAAACATAATTCCCTAGCACTGCATATGATCCCACACAGAGTCAGGGGTTCACTGCTAAACAGAAGCAGAAATAGCCCCTAAGCACCGCCAGCATGTGGAAATGATCGGCTTCCAAAACACACAAATCAAGAGTGTAAATTAAAGGAAAAGATAATTATTAAAAATTAACATAGTGGGGCCGGAGTGGTAGGGCGTTTGCCCTGCACGCAGCCAACCTGGGACATACCCAGATCCAATCCCCAGCATCCCATATGATCCCCTGAGCCTGGCAGAACGGATGATTTCTGAGTGCAGAGCCAGGAGTAACCCCTGAGTACCACCAGGTGTGGCCCCAAAAAGGCAAAAATCTAACATAAAGGGGCCAGAGAGATAGCACAGCGGCGTTTGCCTTGCAAGCAGCCGATCCAGAACCTAAGATGGTTGGTTCGAATGCTGGTGTCCCATATGGTCCCCTGTGCCTACCAGGGGCTATTTCTGAGCAGATAGCCAGGAGTAACCCCTGAGCACTGCCAGGTGTGGCCCAAGAACCAAAATAAAAAAAAATCTAACATAAAAAAGAACTAATAATCTTGGGCCCAAAAATGAGTACAGAAATTAAGGTGCTTCACTTGCAATGCAACCATCACCAATTATATGTCAGCACCACATACGGTCTTCTAGGCATCACAAGGTATGCCTCCAAACCCCACCCCTCAAAAAAGAAGGATATTTTTGTTTTGTTTTGATGGGCCATACCTGGCAGTGCTCAGGGAGGCTTACTCCTGGCAGCACTCAAAGGACCATATGGGGTGTCAGAGATCCAACCCGAGTGAGCCATGTGCAAGGCAAGTACCCTACCCATCTGGACTATTGCTTTGGCAACATAACTAACAATCTATTCCTAAGCATCTACTCCAGAGAAATGAAATCAATGTCCATAATATAAAAACATGTACATTTTGTTCTTGAGTTTTATTGCAAACAGCAAAGAATTGGAGAACTTACTTATAACCTTAAGTGTGCCCCACTATATATTTGTATTTAAGTTCTAGCCCCAGTACTTTGAAGTTATCAAATTAAAATGAGGTCATTAATATTCCAGGGCTTGGAACCTTATAACATAGAAAATTTAAGAGACATGCACACAATAATACCATGAAAGCAAAGATCAGGTGATGTTTTATAAATCCAGTGACATCAAAGAAGGCCAGCAGACAATCAGACTCTAAGAATGAAATACAAAACATTCCCTCACAAAGCCCGAGAAAGGAATCAACCCAGTTGACACCTGATTTCGAATTTCCAGCTTTTCCAACTATGATGGTTAAGCTATCAGTTTGTGGTGCATTTCCACATCAGTCCCCAGCAAATTAATATAAACCCAAATTCCTTCATGAGTGAGTGGTTAAACAGTGTCAACTCACTAACAGGAATTAATCGTTGAAATGCAATAAAGTAGTTGAACCTCAAAGGCTGAGGTTTAAAAAGCCAAATCTTGAGACTGAGTGACCGAATACAGAGTTAAGGCATACATGAATATTGCTAGGTGTAGCCCTGAAGCCCGCCCCCCAGCACTGCTAGGGTGGCACAGGTAAATCCCTGGCACTGGATGGCTCAAACAGCAAGCACAGCATTCTCAAACCCTAGTATTGAACTGTCTGCTCAGTTGGTGAATTATTTCACATCACCAGGAGAGGTCCCCATGTTCCTACCTCGCTGAGCAGCACTTAGGAAGCCTAGAAGTAAAAATAAAAATGAATTTTAAAACCAAGTTCAGAGGATCGAAGCCATAGGTAGGGCATTTGCCTTGCACATGACCAGCCTGGGATGAGGCCAGGTTTGATCCCCAGCATTCCACAGAGCCTGCTAGGAGCAATCTCTGATCACAGAGCCAGGAGTGTCCCTGTGCGCTATCAAGTGTGGCCCCAAAAGAACTAAATCAATTAATTAATAAATACAAAACCAATTTTAACATTTTATATGCTGTGATTTTCATTTATGTAACAGCCTTCAAATTAATAAAACTATGTAGAACAGATTAGCAACTTCTTGACAGAATACAGAAAGTGAGGGAGGGAGGGATGAATATATTATGAACAAGTAGTATATGAGATCAGTGTAATGATGAAACCATTCTAGATTTTGGTAATGATGACAACAATCTATACATGTGACAAAACTGCACAAAATATAAACTAAATGGGCCGGAGAGATAGCATGGAGGTAAGGCGTTTGCCCTTCATGCAGAAGGTCAGTGGTTCGAATCCCGGCATCTCATATGGTCCCCCGAGCCTGCCAGGAGCGATTTCTGAGCGTAGATCCAGGAGAAACCCATGAGAGCTGCCAGGTGTGACCCAAAAACCAAATGTGTGTGTGTGTGTATGTGTATATATATGACCTCCTAAAAAGGTCATAAAATGAATGTACATAAAGTTAAAATCTGAATTAACTCTGGACACCAATTTCCTTGACTTGATACAGATCAGTTATTCAAAATGTTATCACAGGTGAAAACTGAGTGAAGGATGCCTAAAACTGATTTTTGCATCTTCCTATGAATTATCCAAAACAAATATTTTTTACTTATTTAAAGAGAAGCTTTTGGGAGTCAAAGGGATAGGGCAGGGATTAGGAAATGTTTCTTAACCTTAGTTCAATCCTAGACACTGCCTATGGTCCCCTGAGCATGGGGGGTGGGGGGGGAGACGGGGAGAGACAGGGAGGAGGAGGAGGGAGAGGGAGAGGGAGGGAGAGAGGGAGAGGGAGGGAGAGAGAGAGAGGAGGGAAGAGGGAGGGAGAGAGAGAGGGAGGGAGAGAGAGAGGAGGGAAGAGGCAGGGAGAGAGAGAGGAGGGAAGAGGGAGGGAGGGAGAGGGAGAGGGAGGGAGAGAGAGAGGAGGGAGGAGGGAGAGACAGAAAGTGAGAGAGACAGAAAGAGAGAGTGAGAGAGAGACAGAGACAGAGACTTCCTTTTGGGTGAAGTTTGTTTGGGAGATTTTTGTTGTTATTTCTGGTTTGTTTTGTTAATTGTTTGCTGTTGTTGTTGGGGGACTTTTAGTGGTGCTCAGGGCTTCTCTTGGCTCTGTACTCAGGAATCTTTCCTGACTGAACTGGAGAGGTGGTATGGGGCGCCAGGAATTGAGCCCAGGTCAGCCACATGCAAGGGAAGCAGCAAGCGCCCTACTTGCTGTAATATCTCTCCTACCCAAGAGAATTTTTTTAGTATCAAAATATTCAAGAGCTAAAGCAGGGACTACAACAGGTTATCTGTATAACCATGAGCATTACTTACATTAGCCAAAATCAGAAGCAACCCAAATGTGCCACATACATACATTGAAATAAAATTTAGCTTTAAAAGTTTAGGAAATTCTGACACAATCTACCACACAGATCAAATTTAAAAACATTCTAAGTTAAATAAACCAAACATAAAAGTCAGAGTCTATTTTCCCACTTACATGAAGTATACAGAATAGTCATATTCATAGAGACAAATTAAAATGTTGTTTGACAAAATCTGGTACAATTAAATGTTTCATTGAAAATAAGTACTACAGATAGATGGTGATGCTGTACAACAACATGAATACACTTAAAATAACAACTGGCTCTGCTCTCAGGGATCACTCCAGATAGGATTCAGGGAACCAATCATATATGGTACCAGGAACTGAATCCGGGTCAGCCATTGGCCTACCAAAACTTTTGCTATATTTTAAAGACCAAATTTTTATGGATACACTATAATTTCTTACAAAGAAAAAATATGGGGCCGGAGCAGTGGCACAAGAGGTAAGGCGTTTGCCTGGCATGTGCTAACCTACGACAGCCCACGGTTCAATCCTCCGGCATCCCATATGGTCCCCCAAGCCAGGAGCGATTTCACATAGCCAGGAGTAACCCCTGAGCATCACTGGACGTGGCCCCCCAAAAAAAGCAACAAAAAAAGTAAAAAATATTTAATCAGAGCCCAAAATGTGGATTAGTTGTAAATTACCTAGAGATAAGTTATGAGACATGAGACCTGGGTTCAATCCCCAGTACTACTATTAAACTGAAAATAATAGATAACAAAAATAATACAACTAGAGCAGGGATTAAAGCATGTGCCCTGCACATGGCTGAATCTGATTTAATCCCTAACGATGCATATGGTTCCCCCAAGGACAGCCAGGAATGATCTTTGAGTGCAGGAATAAAGTCTGAACAGGAGTGTCTGCAGAACTAATAGTCTTCCAAAATGTAAAAATCAGGGACCAAAGAAATATTACAACATGGAAGCTGCTTGCCTTGCACACAGAAGACCCAAGTTCAGTCCCCAGCATCCTCTATGGCCCCGAAGTTAAGTCCTGAGTGCAGAGCCAGGAGTAATATCTGAGCACTGCTGCGTGTAGCCCAAAAGCAAACAAAATTGTCAAAATCAGAAGCCAAAACAATAGTACAGCGGGCATGGTGATTGCCTTCCAACATAGCTGACCCATTTGGGTCCAGAGCCTTCTAAGAGTGATCCCCAAGCACAGCACCAGAAATAAGTCATAAGTACTACTGGCCAGGTTTGGCTCAAAAAGGAAAAAAATGTCAAGATCAGGACTAAGGATGTATAGAGGTCCCAGTTTTGATCCCATACAGACCTCCCCTCCCATTACTTGAGCCAAACACCTATGGCTGGAGTATCCCTTCACCCCCATAAAAATATTTAAGATTAAAATCCTAGAAAAGTACAATTTTTGATTTGTTTCAAAATCCAAAAACTGGGACCTGTTATATAGATCAAGGAACTAAATATATGTTCTCTTCATGCAGGATGCCTAGATTCAATCCCCAACATTGCATTGTCCCCCAAGCACAGCTGGGAGCAACCTCTCAGCAATATGCTGGGAATAGCCTCTAAAAACTACTGAATAGAGCAGAAAAGCCAAAGTTAATAAATAATGGTTATTACGTGAAAGGCATAAGAATAAGGAAAGCCAACATAATTTTGAAAAAGATCAAATTGGAAGAATGAACAAATTTTATGTTAAGACTTGCAGTCTTATAACTACAGTGATCAAAACAGTGTGAATGGTGATCAACAAAGATCAGAGAAAGAGACTTGAAATACACCCATACACATCTGGTTACATGGTTTTTAATGAAGCTTCCACAGCAATTCAATTAAGATGGTCTTTCCCCCCAAAATGATGCTGGAACAACTGGATATAAAAGGCTCCTTATTCTGTATCTCATAGTATATGCATAAATTAACTCAAATGAACTCTAATTCAAATGTAAAAAAGCTTAAAACCATAAACCTTCTAGGCAGCTTTATTTGTAATCACCAAAAGGTATGAACACCACCACCACCACCATCTGTCTCTAGAATTTGAGATATCTGAGATTAGCCATTCATAGACTAGCTCACTAATCTATGTGCTTTTTGGATGCACTACCTAACCTTATTCTGACCGTTTTTGTGGCCTACACATTTTGTCTCCAAGTATACTAAAGCAACCATACAGTATTTGCAGAGCTTTTTTTTTTTTTGCTCACCTTATTTTTGCATTCTACCTGAAAAGAAAAATGTTCTCACACCACAGAAGTCTTACCAAAATACTTAATGTCATAAAATGGCACCCACAACACATCATCAACTTTTCAAAAGCACTCAACACTGAATGTCTGACAACTTCCCTACACACTCAACAATGAACCTTTTGTTTCAGGATAGTCAAATTATATGCAATGCCAGTAATCAATCAGGACTGTCTGATGCAAACCAAGAGCTTTGACCTGTATATACTATCTCTCTAGTTCTGAACATTTGTAAAGGGTCTTCCTCAGAGGCTAAAGAGAAAATGTACTACAGTACTTACTTTGTATGCAGAAGCCCTGTGTTCCACTCTGAGTGGTTCCCTGAGCACTACTAAGTGTGACTCAAAACAAAAAAACAAAAGGTCTTTCCTGGGATCCGTGGGACACAGCTCAGTGGCTTAGAATGCATACCTTCAACGCAATAAGTTGAAAGTTTAGGGGCCGATGAGGTGGCGCTAGAGGTAAGGTGTCTGCCTTGCAAGCGCTAGTCAAGGAAGGATTGCGGTTCGATCCCCCAGCGTCCCATATGGTGCCCAAGCCAGGGGCAATTTCTGAGCACTTAGCCAGGAGTAACCCCTGAGCATCAAATGGGTGTGGCCAAAAAATAATAATAAAATAAAATAAAATATAAAATAAAATAAAAAGTTGCAAGTTTAATTCCTGGTGCTGTCACATGCCTCTATCTGAGCATGGTCCCAACAAATCTTTTTGGCAGGGGCCGGAGCAGTGGCGCAAGTGGTAGATCATTTGCCTTGCACGTGCTAACCTAGGTCGGACCGTGGTTCAATCCCCTAGTGTCTGTCCCATCTGGTCCCCCAAGCCAGGAGCAATTTCTGAGTGCATAGCCAGGAGTAACCCGAGTGTCACCAGGTGTGGCCCAAAAAGCAAAAAAAAAAAAAGACTCTTTTCAGCAATTCCTGGGCACACACAGCCCTGTGTGTGCAAGCATGATACTAAAGGAGTATGTCTCCCAATAAGTACGACATATTAACATGGAATTCATGGTGAGTACCACAGCCATGGACTTGTGAAACCGTTATCATAATAACAAGAATAGGAAGAGAAAGAACATCTTACCCACAATCACACAGGTAGCGAGAGGAAAAATTCTGAATTTATAACTGTCCTCTGCATATCTGGTTGGTATTTTCTTAGAATAATCCACTTATCAGCTCTCAAAGTGCAAATTATGCAATTAGAGCATTCTAGATCAATTTCAAATATGTTTTTTCCATTTTAATTTATTTAAAACTACCAGATACAAGACAATGAAATATTTTAAACTTCTTATTCAGTGCATACAATAAATAAGAATACTGTTTTCAAGACTGGAAAAAGGACTGAGTGCATACTTTTTCATGATAGAATAGTAGATTTAAACTCCTAGCACCACATGATTTACTGATCATCACTAGAAGCAAACCCTTGCATGAAGATAAGATTAGCACCAATCACTATCATGTATGGGCCAAAAAACAAAAGAAGAATGTTTCCAGGCCCAGAGATATAGTGCAATGTCTTAGATCACCTGCCTTGCAAGCAAACATACTGAATTTAAATCCCCAGCATACCACATACACTAAACATGATCTTGGCAGCTATGATCTTTAAGATTGCTACTCCCAGAATTGCAAGCAATTTCTCCCCACACTGCAACTAGTTGGATATATAAACACCGCAAAAAGAGAAGAGACCCTCAGAGAGCAAAACTAAAGCAATGTTGAGTGATGCAGCTGTCCAAGATGTGCAACATCTGGTGAGCACATGGGTGAGTTTAACAGTGACCAATGAATAACGCATGCACAAACACTGTCATTTAATGAAGTACAAAGTCCCCAAAATGTACAAATCTCAGTAAGCACTAGTTTGCATACTAGCATGAAACCTGATGTGTGACACCCAGCAAGCACCACAGCTAAAAAAAGAAAAAAAATGCAAGCATCACAGTGGGTGTTTGTGCAACCCCAGTCATCACAAAAGCCACAGGAATAAAAACAAAAGCAGCAACAAATGGAGAGGGATTAAAAAGAAAATAAGATCATAAAAATATTTTCTTACATTTATGTACACAAAATAATGTAAGCATTAGAATATTCTCAGTTATATTCCTTCCTATACATCTTACTACAAAGCAAATAAGCATTTGTGGCCCTAACTTAATTTACCTGAAGGGGAGCAGCAGATCCATTGTACTACTTTTAAGAGACCACTTCTAAAAATAAAGGAAAATTTTCTCCTGAGAGTAGGGTTCCCTTAAATTCCAATGTGCTTAATCATATAAAATATTCGTTAAAGATATGGTAATGGAACTCTGCCATAGAGTTAGAAGTGTGAGTTAAATTCCCAGCACCACCAAAAATAAATGCATGTGAAAATTGAGGATAGAGGCAGAGAGGTAATACTAGAATTAAGGCACTTGTCTTGCTCATAGTAGACCCAGGTTTGAACCCTGGCACAGAGTATGGTCTTGAACTAGGACCATGATAGGAGTGATCCCTGAGTAGAGAACCAGGGGTAAGCCCTAAGCACAGCTAGGGGTGACCCCAAAACAAAGCCCAAAACTCAGCACAATCACATGCCTATGAACTCATTTGATCTATCTGTATACTTGTGTTTTAAGGAGAGTAAAGGCCTGATTACTTGGAAAGAGAAACAAACACAGAACCCACCCCTTTCCATCCTGGGCTAATTATTGATCTGAAACCTTATTCACTCAAAACCCCAGACCCTCACAGTTCAATGATAAATTCCCCCAGAATGTCCTTTAAAAGTTCCTCATAGTCTAATCCACCAATGGTCACACACACACATCACTTATTTTTAGAAGTGATGCACCCTTAAAAGACAGTGACCAAGGGGCCAGAGCATACTAGCAGGTAGGGTGCTCACCTTGCATGCACTAACCCCAGCTTCAATCCCAATACCCCAAATGGTCCCCAGAGCCCACAGGAGCGACCCCTAAATACAGAACCAGAAGTATGCCTTAGGCAAGACAAGAGTGGAAAAGAAAACCCAAACAAACAAAAAAGACAGTACCAAGTTTAAGCAAAGCATGAGAGAAATTCTTAGGAAAGTTCATTCCATTTAGAGGTTAACTGCATTGGGTTCTTCCTCTTTCCCACTTTTATCTCCTACAGAAAACACTAAGAGATGCCACTTCTGCAGAGTCTAAATAACCCAAGACAATTAGACATTTACCCAATTAGAAAAAAAGTACCATCCTCAGCATCCCAAATGGTCCTCCGAGCACCGCCATGAATTCTTCCTGAGTGCAAAGCCAAGAGTAAACCCTAAGCATTGCCAGGTGTGGCTCAAAAACAAAACAAAAAGGGAAAGAAAGATGTAAGCAGAGACAGAGAGGAAAGGAATTCAAGAGAACACAAACACAGGCTTGGAGAGTGTGGAAATAAGCAAAGAAACAGACAAGCAAGAAACATGTTCAAGAAAGAATACAAGTTTGAAGAGCCAATAGAAGAAGGATTTTAAATGAGCAAGACTGACACTCCTCTGAAAAAGACATTTTGGCCAATAAACACATGGAAAATGCTTAACATCACTTACTATTTAGGAAAATATAAATCAATACCAGAGGAAATGGAAATCAAACCGATGAGCTGGAACGTGACACTGGTGAAAATGACCTATATCAAAAAAGATTGGAAGTGTTAGGATGTAGAGAAAAACAACTCTGATATGTTATTAGTGCAAATATAAATTGGTCCAGCTGCTATGTAAAACTGCATGGAGAATTCATTAAAAAATAAAAATGCCTTGCCTATGAGACCCTGAGTGCAATCCCAAGAACTGTGAAAAAAGGAAATCCCTTATGATCCAGAAATACCAGAGGCATTTATTCAAAGCATATGAAAATACTGAGCTGAAAGCACTGCAAGGTGTGCAAAAAGCACCACAAACAAATGCACATAACCACCAAGTATACAACACCCTCAGTTACAACACCCCCAGTTATTGCAACATCCCCCGGTTACGGCAACATCCCGTTTTGACAACACCCCAGTTATGACTACACCGAAAGGGAAGGGGGATGGAAAACAAATAAGCAAACATGGAATCAACCTAAATGCCCATCATCAGATGACCAGATTAAGAAACTGTTCGATATATATGTCCACTGAGCAAAATACTACTGTCATTAAAAAAGAAAGCATGCCATTTGGAACAAATGGGTGGAATGCAAGATTATTATGCTAAATATGAAGAAAGTGAAAGAATTACTTAATGCTTTTATACATATATTCTTGTGGAATATGAATTACTAAAGTAAATGAAGCAAACTACGATAGTTAAGAGAAAAGAAATATAGAGAAATGGGAAAATTGGATTTTGTTGATTAGAGCAGAAACAATTATGCTTATACATATAAATCTGAACTCCCCCCAAAATAAATCTAAACCCCTAAAAGGCAATAGTAATGTAAGTGGATGAATATGAATATAAAATTCCTGGAGAATGGAGCAATAGCACAGCAGTATCGTTTTGCCTTGCATACTTTTGCCTTGCACACGGCCAACCCAGGTTTGATTCCTGGCATCCCATATGGTCCCCTGAGCACTGCCAGGAGTGATTTCTGAGCTCAGAGCCAAGAGTAAACCCTGAGCACCGCTAGATGTGGCCAAAAAAACAAACAAAAAAATATAAGGATCAGAGATATAATACAGTGAGTAGGGTACATACTTGCACACAGTTGGCCTGAACTGCACTCCACCTGGACTCGCCCCCACAGAGCCACCGGAAGTGATCACTGAACATAGCACCAAGAGTTAGCCCTGAACACATACAATATGACCCCAAAAATCAAAAAGGCCATTTTTTTAGGTATGCGTTTTAAAAGTATATAAGAGGGCCCAGAGCAGTAGCGCAGCGGTAGGGCATTTGTCTTGCATGTGGCTAACCTATGACAGACCTCGGTTCGATCCCCCAGCATCCCATATGCTCCCCCAAGCCAGGAGTAACCCCTAGGCGTCACCAGGGGTGGCCCAAAACCCATAAATAATTAAATAAATAAACAGATAAATAAAATATATAAGATAACATCTCTGGGCACGTGTTACAAGTTAGCATCATTAAGCACCTTCAAAACTCTGATGAGATTCTGAAAAGCCCCAAAACCAATGCTTTTTAACAATAAATTTAAGCCTATTTGAATCATAGGTTACAATGCATGCCACATTATTTAGAGAAAGGTGTGAAAGGGACTCACTCCCATTCCTGCTTCTTTAGCCATATCCACCCCCTCTTCTTCTCATCCAAGAATCATTCATTTAAGGGCCCATTAAAATACTAACTTGGAGGACATTAGTTCCTGGAATCCTTCCAGTCTTCCCACACTCCCTAAATTCACTGCCTGGCTGCCCTTTTCTGTTTAAAGCTAGCATTTATTTCCTGTTAAACAATAAGTTATTCTAATAATCATAATAACTATCCTGTTTCATGAAATTCTACTCCAGCCCTTAATGAATTGCTCCTTTCAAATGCAACATACTTATAATCAAATGCATAAAAATATGGATTTCAATTTAAATCCTCTATAGTACTACTCTGATGGCTATGATGATAAATAAAAATAGGCATAATTTACAAAATGTAAGGCAGTAAGTAAAAATGAAATGAAATGAACTCCATATAATGGCCTTAATGCTAAATTCTTTAGGGCTGAAAGGTACAAATATTTGAAATTTCATAACACATTCTCCTCAAAATAAATGCTCAATGGAAAGCAGAGAGAGAGAGCTAAATAAATATTAGACAAGTATATATTAACAGCAGAATCCAGATGATGAATGATCACTATTCAATAAATTATACCTGAATTTTTCCATAATAAAATATATGGAGGCTATGATGCAGTGTAATTGATAAAGCACTTGTATTGCATGTGTGAGGTCCTGACATGGCAAAAAAAATCAATAAAATGTTAGGGAGGAAATAATTTAAAATACTTAGCCCTTAAAATTCATGTAGAAATACTGAAGAGGTCAAAACTATAGTACAGTGCAATAAAACTGTATAGGGTATAAGTATGCATAGGAGGCTCCAAACATAGAAAACTGGCTCTTAACTGAGAAAGGAGCACTCAGATCTAATTTTCAATAAGGTGACCCAATTTAAATTTGAAAGAACATATTCCACTGTCAAGTGGGTACAGGAGTATTCCAGATATTAGAAACCATTCAAAGAAACTTGCAGACAAAGAAAATACTCTTGGGGAGGAGGGGAGCAAATAGTCTATGTTTAGGGAACTAAGAGTATTCAGAGACGACTGCAGTATTGCAATATGAGAGACTAGGTTGGCTGATTTCAAATACCCTAAGAAAAACTAACTCAATCAGCAAGTCTCCACTGCCATTTTCTGCATTCTACACTTTACACAAACTTACATCATTACAAAAATGATCCTGAACTTAAATCTCTCTAAACCTCCAACAAGTTTCTGGCCACAAACAGCAGGGTTCAGGCTTACTTCTGACTTTGCTCAGGGGATCATATGTGGTTCTGGGAGTCAAATCAGGGTTGATCACATACAAGTTCCTTAACCCCTGTACTATTTTTCTCTGGGCCCATCATTTAAGACTGCAGACTCTAGCAGTAGAAGATACCTCACATGTGGAAGGCCCAGCATTCCATCTTCCAGGCACCATATGACATATGCCTTGGAGATCCAAGAGCACAGCCAGGGAGTGCCTCCAAACCACAATTCACCATGGATTCGGCCCCTACAGCAAATTATTTAAGCTGACAGACTCTGAAAAAAAAACTATCTTGAACACAATTCATTCAAAAAGGTAATACATGTAAGTTATTTCTTGGGGGGAGAGAATGGGGTGTGAGGTGCTACTTCCTAGTTCTGTGCCTGATTAGGGGTTGTACCAGGGGTACTCTACCTTGCAATGCCAAGGTCAAATACCAGGTGACCTCATGCAAGGTACCACTTTAACCCCTGTACTACCTCTCTATCCCATCAAGTGTATTCTTTTGAAAATAATTATACCCAAATCACACCCCCATGACCTTACCACACAACAAAAAGGTCTAGGATAGCTTAGTAAAGAACAATATTACATAATTTTTCTAAAAGAAAAATATACTGACATCTATAAACTCAGAATTCTGTAGCTCTTAAAGTCATGGAAATAATTAAAAACAAACTATATGCTTCTTTAAAATGTGCTTATTTGGGGGGTCAAGAATGACTCAGTAAAAAGCACCTGCCTTGTGAGTAAGGCCAAAAAGAAAATCCCCAGCCCACATGTCAAGTGAAATCCAAGAGGTGCTACAGCTTATGATGCCAGGTGGCACAACACAGACTGTACTCTTGCATCAGTGTACTCCCCTGCACCACAGCCAGGAATGTGGAAACATCCAGCCAGGTCTAAGCTCTATAATGGAAGTGTTAACTACTAGTGAGCAGTACAACTAAGTGGGCAAGTACCACGACCAACTATGTAAGCACGTAATCAATATCCAAACACTACACGTGTGTACAGAGACAACAGGAGCAAAGGGAATGGGAGTAACATGCTAATACGATACATAAAGCAGCATGAATGAGAGAAAAATAGAAGTTAGAATAATGCATAACAATATGAGGGACTGGACAGACAGGACAGGGTTATGGTCTTCGATTTACATGTAGTCAACCTTGGTTCCATCAGTTATATGTACACAAGTGAACAATCAAGCACTGTAGCCAGGAGCAAGCACAAAGCCTGGAGAAGCCCCTGAGCACTGCTGAATGTGGCCCAAAATAAATAACATACAAGTTTCTCTGCTTAGAAATTTTCTAGAAGAATACAAACTATCAGCACAAGTTGTAATCTGAAACCGGAGACTGGAGTGACTGGACTTGCTTTATACCTCTTTTGTCCTGAATTTTTACCATAGGCAAGAACAATTTTTTTCTTTTATCTTTCTTTCCTGCCCCTCTCCCAAAGGACATTTTTATACAACAAAGTTCTTCCTTCTTCTGAAGTAGTTTTCTATAAACACTTTTTTAATAGTTAAAGACTTGCAGACCATGCCTCAGAAGCTGTAAGTCTTCTGAATACTGCATCTGTAAAATACACAGCCACCCAATAAAGGCACAAATTATAGTGAATTACAGTACTCTCAATGGTTTCACCAGCAGACATACTCCCTGAATTTTAATTTAAAGCAAACAAGGGATTAAGGAATGGCTCCATGGCAAAAAGCACCTGCTCTGCAAGCACTGGGACCCAAGTTTGAACTCTGATGCTGCTTACAAGCTCTAAGAACAGCCCCAGCAACTCTGCTGTTTCTGACCCCTAGCACCAAAAGAGTGAGTGATCTCCTGGGCATCAGAGCAAGGTATAAACAAGCACCTCAAACGAAGATATGCAATATTCAAGGCCATGAATGTAATGCCCAGGCAGCATGTTTGAGCCTAACAATCTCTGGAGAGCAACAACAACCAGAAGGTACACAAGCAGCACTGGTAAAAACAGCAACCATACACACACCATAACCTAACATGTGAGCACTACAACCAAGCACATGTGATCACAGCAATGACAAAGGATAAGCGGAAATAAACTAAACAAATGAATAAGAAACATCAATTTAAAATATCTTGATCTGGAGCACAACTGGCAGGAACAAAAAAAGCATTCTGTTAAATTCTCAAAGTACCAAGACATAATACCATTTACCCAGGCAAACTCTTTCTAACAAATCAGAATACAAATAAGAAACTCAAGAATCAATGGTGCACTGTCTCTTTGTAGCACTCACAGATGAAAGGAAAATGAGATGGACTCAAACACTGCAAACAATCCATTTTATAAAAGCAATGAAACTGAAAAAAATACATACCATAAAATATAGCAACCATAAAATATAAGAAATAGCAGAAAGCAGAGGGCAGTAAAGTATTTGCTTTGGTGATTGACAAGACAAACTACATAGAAAGCAATGGATACAGATTACAATGGTTCATAATACAGTAAAGGAACTTACATCTGAGGCTTAAGGAATGCATCTTTGGGCCCGGAGAGATAGCACAGCAGTGTTTGCCTTGCAAGCAGCCAATCCAGGACCAAAGGTGGTTGGTTCGAATCCCGGTGTCCCATATGGTCCCCTATGCCTGCCAGGAGCTATTTCTGAGCAGATAGCTGGGAGTAACCCCTGAGCACCGCCAGGTGTGACCCAAAAACCAAACAAAAAACAAAACAAAAAAAAAAAAACAAAGGAATGCATCTTTGATGTCACCAACTTGAAGATTTTTCATATAAAACCAATTAAAGCACAAAAGTAGTTATATAGAGATCTTATTGTTACTACAATTTTCAAGCAGCAGCAGAAAGCAACACTAAAATTCCATGGTAAAAAGTAATGGGAGGGGCTGGAGAGATAGCATGGAGGTAAGGCCTTTCATGCAGAAGGACGGTGGTTCGAGTCCCGGCATCCCATATGGTCCCCCGTGCCTGACAGGAGCGATTTCTGAGCGTGGAGCCAGGAGTAAGCCCTGAGCACTGCCGGGTGTGACCCAAAAACAAAAAAAAAAGGTAATGGGATGGGCAAGAGAGATATAGCACAGTGGTAGGACGTTTGCCTTACAAGCAGTCGACCCAGGATGGACCCAGGTTCAATTCCTGGCATCCCATATGGTCCCCCGAGCTTGCCAGGAGCAATTTCTAAGTGCAGAGACAGGAGTAACCCTGAAAGTCACTGAGTATGGTCCAAAAAAAAGTAATGGGATGAATGATAATATATACTGAGATTTTTTACTAAAAGAATAAAGTAAAATCCAGTTCACTTCGACAGTACATAAACTAATATTGGAATAATAAGTCTAAAGCCAGATACTGAATTTATCGAAGTCTGCCCTCAATATATGAAACAATATATTGTACCATGTCTCCTAGATCATATCTCCTAAATGTTTTAAGGACAATGTTTTACCATGTATACAGCATATATAAATATATGGCTGTGGTTTACTCCCACTTAATTGATTACACAGAATAATCTTTAAAAAAAACTGAGACCTGAGCAAATGTTTTATCACAGGGGATAGCCAGGATTCGATCTTAGGCACTGCATGGACCTCCCAGCATCTCTGCAAACAACCCCGAAGCATGGAGTAATCCCTAAGAACTCTATCTGACCCAAACCCCCCAAGAAAAACATGCTCAGATAACAGAGGGATTTATCAGATCCCTGATAAATCATTTAATTTTCATTTTTTCCTCTGACCTTTTGCTCATACATGTATGCATAAATACCTCAGATTTTTTCAAAAACTATAGCCCTAGCTCCTCTTGATAATGAAAGCTTAATAGTCATAAAATTCCAGTCTATTTTTCTTAAGACTGACCCCAGTAATTATTATAGCACTACTTCCAAGATATAGTTTTATGTGGAATTATTCCTATATTTTCATTATTAAATCCAGATGGTCAACATTTGCAGGGATCTCAAACTCGAGGCCCACAGGCTGTTTGCGGCCCTCCATACAACATTTTGTGGCCCTGCCCTACAGGAATCTTTTTTTGTTTTGTTTTGTTTTGTTTTGTTTTAGTTGTTTGGGTCCCCCCCCCTAATGTTCAAGGCTTACTACTGACTACACTCAAGGATCACCCCGACTTTGCTTCCTGCGGCCCCCAGGTATATTGAGTTTGAGACCCCTGATTTAGAGGATCTTGATTAATGACTATGTATATATCTACAAGTTGCTAATTTCAATTGGGAAGAATTCTAGCTATTACTGCCTAAGGATTTAAAATGACAGGTGATGAAGAGAGATATTGGGTAGGTAAATCTGCTAAAGGGGTGATGGATGAAAACTAATGTTGGCAATGGTCATAAGGTAGTAAATAAAGATGACTACATATGAAAATACACCTGAAATTTATTCATTGTTATCTAAAAAATGACAGATGTCATAATCATAACCTAGACTGGTAGCTGGCATCTGAGTAAGATTCAATAAATGATATTAACAATGCTAAAAATTAGCATGTAAGAGTCAGCTAAATAGCTCAAGGACAAGCTCTGCACAGCAAAGTTCAATTATCAGCATAGCCTAGCCTCTCAAGCACCACCAGCTTCACTATTAAACAGCTCCTGGGTTGGGGAGCACCTACTTAAAAAAGACAAAACTAACATTTAAAATAGTAATAGTTAATTTTACAGCAAGAAGAGAGGGCCCTTGCCTGGGTTTGATACCCAGCACAAACGTATGGTACCCCAAGCACTGCCAGAAATGATCCCTGAGCACAGAGACAGAAGTAAGCCCTCAACATTGCTGAAAATGATCCCAAAATCAAAGAGATACATAAATAAAAACATAATAGTTGGGGCCAGAGCGGCGGCGCTAGAGGTAAGGTGTCTAACCGATATGGTCCCCCAAGCCAGGAGAGATTTCTGAGCACATAGTCAGGAGTAACCCCTGAGCATCAAACAGGTGTGCCCCCCTCCAAAAAATCATAATAGTTGTTCAAATAAATTTTATATATGCTAAGATAAAATTACAGGTATTGTTTGTTATAATGCTTTCCAAAATTTATTTTTTTTTTTTTAGTCATACCCAGCAGCACTCAGGGGTCACTCCTGGGTCTATGCTCAGAAATTGCTCCTGGCAGGCTCAGGGGACTATATGTGATGCCGGAATTCGAACCACCGTCCTTCTGCATGCAAGGCATACCCTACTTCCATGCTATCTCTTCGGCCCTCCAAAATTTATCTTTCTTTCAGTAGTCCTTTACTGTAACTAAAAATAAGTGAATTTCATCTGACATTTTGTCAAATATCATTAATATTATCAAAGCACATTTAACATGCCAGAAATTTAACACAGTATCTTAATTACTTCAAAGCAGATGCTATCCTACCAATTTTGCAAAGAAAAAAGCTACAGCTGGAGAAATGGTACAGTGGGTAGGATATTCACCTTGCCTGCTTCGATCCCTGGCATCCCACATATCTCCAGGCTACTGTCAGAAATGATCCCGAAGTAGAACCAAGAGTAAACCCTGTCCATCAATGTGTGTGGCAAAAAGGGTGGCTGAACTTTACTTTTATGCCAAGGTTAATGAGGGAAGGAGTCATAGGGTTCCAAGTTAAATCTGCTTAGCTCTAAGGTTTCTTTCTATTCTTTCCACTATCCAAATGGCTTCAAAATATATTAAAATGTTTTTGGAAGCTATTCACATTACAAGTATAGGCATGAACCAGAAAACTATTAAGAAATCCAAATACCTGTGTTATCAGCCAGTAAATTTCATCCAGTAGCATACACAACTCCTAGATCATGTAAGATTAGAAAAAAAGTCAACCTGAGGAGATCTGGGTTAAAATCCTGGCATCTATTAACTCTGTAAAATAATTTTTTTTATTCATATACATATTTGAGGTTAGCATCCTAAGTCTTCTAAGATTATATTGCTCTAAATAATGAAGTAGAAACAGTACAAACAGAACATAATCCCTTGTGTTTACCAATTATAGTATATGACCTTGGGCCATGTTGTTTAGCTCCTATGAAAGGCTAATTCCTCGCTTGTAAAATAGCATGAATACCACAAGACCTCCTTTAAGAATTGGGGGGGGGGGACTTACTATGAGGACAGTAAAAGTACTGTTTAAAATCTACATCACAATTTTGGGAGGCCTTTTGTGGGCACACCCAGTGGCACTCGGGACCATATAGGATGCTGAGGATCAAACTCAGATTGGCCACGTGCAAGCAAATGCCAGGCCAGCTATGCTATTCACTGTAGCCCCTAAACTCTACATCTTAAGTACAATGAACTAAAGGTACGTAATCACTATTTCATTTGATCAATACAATGAGCAGCACACTCAATGATATCAAGCAATACCTTCAATACAATGGGGAAAATACAGTTCAAAGCAAATATTCTACTCTGCCATGCAAACAAGATGGTGACAAAAGAAAGCATAGTTTCAAGCAGCTCTTCTCACCGGTTTCAAAGTTAACTTCTTCAGCTTATAAAAAATCTTACCTTGGAAATATACCAAAGAATAAATGATTGCTTAACATGAAATGGGATCAGAAATGGACCAGGAGAATACATGGGTTAGAACACAAAGGTATGATCCCTGGTACCACATGACTTCCAGATAATCTCCAGGTGTAGTACCAAAGGCCTTGAGAGCTTCTGACTTATGAGTGTAACCCTTAGAAGCCTAGAGCAATGCTGCAATGCTCTGGTGATTCCTACATTACGGGGAGCTAGCAGTACTGCATCCTCAGGCCTTAATACTAACCCACCAATCAAACTTGGCCAAACCTGATTTGCCAAGTATTGCTAAGAATGGTGCCAGGATTCCCTAAGCAGCGCTTGAGTCACACACACACACACACACACACACACACACACACACACACACAAAAGCAGCGCTTGAGTCACACACGCACACATCAACTAGTCAAAAGGAAATATGCCAATGATCATACTTCATATACTTTATGAGCTCAGCTACATAGAGAAAAAGATTTACTTAATGAACTTTGGAGACTTGCCTTTGTTTAGCTTTACTATAGTAATACTGATAAATCCCTCAAATCTTAGAATTTTCCTGCTCCTCCAACTGATTTAAAAAAAAAAACAAGTGCTTCTTAAAAGTTCATAAATTTAGTTACACTGAAAAATTAAGACTGGCTCTATTTCTAAACATTTTAATAGCATCCAAGTAAATTACAAAATAGATTTACTTATTTGGGCCTGAGTATGCCCAGATAGTCGGGTGTCAATATGAACCCACCACACGCGCGCACGAACACACACACACATCTGTACAGATATTAAAACTACAACCTGTGGACATTATAGCAATAATCGCAGAAAAAGAGGAAAATAATTCACTCATTCAACAAATATCTCCTACACTTATTATGTACCTAGCATGCTGTTAGAGGTACCAAAATTACAGTATTTAACAGCAAATTTCCTGCTCTCCTGGTGCTTAAATTCTAGTAAGGTTTGGAAGAGAGCACAAAGAAACAAAGGAACAATCGGCAAGCAATGGCAAATTGTTATATTAAATTGAAAGAAGGTGGCTGAAGAGACAATAATGAGGTTAAAGTACAAGCAAGCATCAATAGCCAGCTCCACAGGCTTCCTAGAGCACTGGAAGCCCCGCAAAGTAGCAGCCCAAAGTACCAGCCGGGGTGGCTTGTTAATCCACAGCACACACCCCAGCACATGAGCAACATGAGACAAAAAATAAAAAACAAAATAGGCTCTTTACCCTTCTAGAGAAGCTCATTTCCTTCTTTCCCTCATACCTCCCTTCCTTGCCTTCTTTCAAAAGGTGCTATTTCTCCAAGTAAATTTTTCTAAATAAAATTATTTAACTTACCAAAAAATAAAAATATGAAACCCACTTTAAGCCAAAGTAACAGTACAGCAGGCTGGGCACTTGCCTTCCACATGGCTGACCAAGCTAAATCCCCAGTATCCCATATGATCCCCCAACACACACTCCATCAGGAGCGGTCCCTGAGCTCAGAAGTAGAAGTTAATTCCTAAGCACCTCTGGGTATGACCCAAAAACAATTTTAAAATGCCCAGGAAATAACAACATTGTAAGGGCAGTAGGATTCCAATCACTACAGTTTTGGAAAGCCTTTTTGAAAAGGGGGTGAGGAGTGGGGTTGGATCACATCACACAATGTACCATGCTGGGGAGGGAGTTGTTCCCAACTAAGTCTTAACTTATAATGGGTGTTTGAAAATTAAGTGATTTCCATTTGTCTTTACAATCTGAACTTTTCCACTATACAATGTTATTAGTTAAGCTGTTAATCACCCCCAAAGTCTAGCCTCTTAATCTGTGAATCGCAATCCCATATAGGGTTACAACACAATGTACTTGTGAAAAAAAGTGCCAACAGTAAGAGCTTTCTGAAGTCCCAGAGACTGAAAAATAAATTCAAAATCAACCATGTAATCAATCTGCCTGCACTTAACCAAGCTGCATTTCTCAAGCAAAAGGGGAAGAAATTGTAAGGTCTGCTCTAAAGTGTTCTCAATATCCTAAAGAACTGTTTGTTGTGAGGCTGAACAGACAGCTCAGCATGCTTTGCCTGTGGGAGACCCTACCAAGCCCTGAACACAGGGGAAAGGAATGAATAGTAGTAGACACCACCAGGTGTAATTCAAAAATCAAAAACTTTTTTTCTTTCTCCATGGGGTTCAAGTGTCTTCGCATTGCTACCTGATATAAATATAAATGCAACTGTGTCTTCTTTTTCCTTAAAATGCTCAGGGGTTACTCCTGGCTCTGCGATCAGAAATCACTCCTAGTAGGCTAGGAGAACCATATGAGATGCGGGGGATCAAACCTGGGTCGGCAGCAGGCAAGGCAAATGCCCTGCCTACTGTGCTATCACTCCAGCCCATGATTGTGTCTTTTAAAAAAATCATTTCAATTTCATTTTGGGCCAACAAACTAAAAATAATCATCACTATCAAAAACAGCCTGTGCTACTAACAAATTTCAATTTCAATATAAGCCTGTACTATGAAAAATTACACTGTAGTGAAAAAACTGGGCTTTTCCACTAGTCCTGTCTATTGACCAAACACTTGTACAAAGTTCATTCACAAACTAAATGAATAAAATGTATCTCTATTATGCTAGATAACAGATTACTTACTGTATGCTTCCTAAGCAACTTCTGCTTATAACTGGAACTACAAAAATTTCTGTTGATAAACTAAAATCGTCTGGAACGACGAGGAAAGTGAACAGAAATTACAAAATAATAAACCCAGGGCAAGAGTTAAGAGTGAAAAGGACACACACACCTTGCATATGGCCAACCCAAGTTCAATCCTCGGAACCCCATATGGGCCCCAGATCCCTGCTAGGAGTGCTAACGCAAGAATAGACCCTGAGAATTACCAGGTGTGGTCCACAGAAATAGGAAAAAGTCCAATTCAGAATAATTAATAAATCTACGTAACTAAAACCATTACTACCAGCAATTAAACATAAAAAGGCTGCACACTCAAATATCCCCAGATCAAATGCAAATATGGGGGGGGGGTGTCACACTTGACAGCGCTCAGGGGTTACTCCTGGCTCTATACTCAGAAATCGCTCCTGGCAGGCTCGGGGGACCATATGGGATGCCGGGATTCAAACCCAGTCCTTCTGCAAGCAAGGCAAATGCCTTACCTCCAAGCTAAGGTACCTCCGGCACCTTTTTTTATTTTTTTTTAAAGAAGCATCCTTTGCAAAAAGGAGGAGAGTGGAGGTCAGGTGAGGGGAGAGATGGGTGTGCAAAAGTTCATGGGGTTACCTCTCCAGGTCTGTGTTAAAATTTTTCATTTGGGGCCCGGAGAGATAGCACAGCAGTGTTTGCCTTGCAAGCAGCCGATCCAGGACCAAAGGTGGTTGGTTCAAATCCCGGTGTCCCATATGGTCCCCCGTGCCTGCCAGGAGCTATTTCTGAGAAGACAGCCAGGAGTAACCCCTGAACACCGCCGGGTGTGGCCCAAAAACAAAAAAAAAATTTCATTTGGGGCCAAAGAAATAGCATGGAAGTAGGGCATTTTCCTTGCATGCAGAAGGGTGGTGGTTCAAATCCCAACATACTATATGGTTCCCTGAGCCTGCCAGGAGCGATTTCTGAGTGTAGAGCCAGGAGTCACCCCTGAGGGCTGCCAGGTGTGACCCAAAAACCAAAAGAAAAATTATTTCACTTGAAATAAAGCAGAAGAGATCATGCGGTACTGGGCATGATGATACTGGGCAATTCTAGGTATTATTCTAGTGAAAATCATTTGTATTCATTTAGTATAGTATATCCATCATCACAAATGTATAATACACATATATTCCATTCTGTGCTTGGCCTTTGGAATAGTTACAGTTCTTAAATTGTAACTGCCTTCCTGAGATTTTATTTTTACCTTTCTAAACTATGAGTTCTATGAGGGCAAGTAGTAGGAGCCAGGCCTTTGCTCACTAACATATCACCACTTGTTTGCACAGGAAGCAACTCACGTATTTGTAGAGCAACTTCATTTGTGAGTATATATATACAAAAATATCGACAGTAGAGAACAGTTCAAAAATTTGAAACCCATATTTGTAGCAGCATTATTATTCACAATAGCCCAAAGATAGAAACCATCTAAATAGCCATCAATGAGCAATTATACAAAATGTACTAATAAACACAAGGAACAGTATTCAGCCTAAAGAGGACAATGCTGACATATACTGGAAGATGGATGACCCTGGATGACCCTCTAAAGTATTATTTAGGGGCCGGAGTGATAGCACAGTGCGTTAGGGCGTTTGCCTTGCAAGTGGTCAATACAGGTTTAATCCTCGGCATCCCATATGGTCCCCGAAACCACCAGGAATGATCCCTGAGTGCAGAGCCAGGAGTAACTTCTGAACACCTCTGGGTTTGACCCCCAAAAGTATATAGTAAAAAAGCTAATCACAAAAGGTCAAATCATCTATGTTTCATTTTACCTAAGGTACCTTCCTAGTCAAAATACAGACTCTATGTACTGGTTATCAGGTACCAGTTGAGGGCAGAGGAGGTGATTGTGAGTTGACTACTAAGTACATAAACAGTTAAATAATAGTATGACCAAAAAGTGTTCTGGAGGATCAGAAAGATAATACTAAGGGCAGAAATCTGGTAATATACATTCTCCTAAACATCACACAATGCAAGTTCTGAAGCACAAAATTAAGATTAGTCAACCACAACTATAGGGTGTGTGATGAAATAGGAAGACAGACAAAAAGACACTAACCCAAACAATAGCCCCCAAAAACACCATTCTCGAGGATGGAGAGATAGTACCTTAGACACAGTGCTTTCCTCTCATGCAGCAGACCTGGTTTCATCCCTGCACATGATCTAAGATTAAGCCCTAAATAGTAACATAGTGGAATTGTGTAGCCCTTTCAGATTGGTAACAGTAATTTCTCTTGAAGATTATTCCAAGCAAAAAAAGTGAGAACATTTTGAATGTCTGACATTTTCTTTTACTCAAGGCAACAATTTTACTAATTTTGAAGAAAACAATGGGGCCTGAGTAATAGCACATTGGTGGAGCATTTGCCTTGTACGAGGCTGACCTGGGACAGACCCGGGTTTGATTCCCGGCATCCCATATGGTCCCCAAAACCTGCCAGGAGAGATTTATGAGTGCAGAGTCATGAGTAACCCCAAGTGCCACTGAGGAGGAGGAGGAAGACAAAGGAGGAGGAGGAGGAGGAAGTAATTGAGTACAGAAGAGAAACAAAGATTTTAAAGTTTTCCTTTTCGAAATGTACTCCAGCAAGGGTCCAAGAAGCTTGCCCTGAGGGCTGCCACTTGAGCTTGCCCTGGTTGGATTCTCACCACCACCTATGGAATCCTGAGCACTTCAAGGATCACTATTGAGCAGAGCCAGATAGAGGCCCAAGTACTGAAACTATAGCATAGCCCTTCGCACAAAAAGTACTCCAGCGAATCAAACCATAATTATCGTAGCTATTTTGAAGAGAATATTAAGTTGTAGATCATATCATAATAGCACAGATATATTCCACTGCAGTTATTTATCTACATAGTTAGATCTGGAGATCGAACCAGGGTTTGTCCTGGTTCAGCTGCATGTACCACTAAGCTATCGCTCTGGACCATCCAGTAAAATGTCAGTTTACTTCTTGTAAAGGATATATCCTTCCTTTGACCAGACCACGTTTACATAGTCTTAGTAACCTGGGAGAATAACGGAGTGTAAATAATTCAACTCCCAAGAGATGCCACAAAAAGGAAAAAAAACCAATCCACATAGATAATCACTGATTGTATCAGCTTTAAAGATAATTTTAACTTGACATAATTGGAACAACAGTTTTTATATTGTACACAATTTAAAAGTATCTCCCAGATGGAAAAAAATGCCATCTGGATTCATTTCAAATTTGAGATGCTTTATGGATTTTGTGCTACATTTTCCTAGATTTTCTCCTATCTTCCTGAGCACTCTAAATAATGCTTCTTACTCAACTGACTACAAATATTTTCTACCTCCAATCCCTGGCACTTCTTTGTAAGTTTTTTCCCTCTAAAAGCCAATATATTCTGTGCATAGGATCCCTAATATGCATCTCCTACCCATGTGTCTATAAAACTATGGTTGCTTATTAAACAGTTGGAAGTTATAAGTATCTAAAACACAATTCATTGCTGTCTCTACAAAATTAGCTAGAGCATAGCACATTATCACTAGTTGAGCCTACATGCAATGACCAGACATTTTTTGTAAAGAGAAATAAGAAAGCATTCCAAATTACAAAATATTTAAATGCTATCAAAATATTGACTGAAACTATTGAAAGATTCCATTCATGTCCTGCTTTACCTTACATATGTACGTACACATATAGAAAGCATGTGCATGTGCTGTCTATACGTTATCTCCTAAATTATAAATAGCACAGCTAGGAATCTTCCTGTTAGAAGCCAATTCCTGACTCCACATCTAGCTCCCCATCTTTGCTAGCTAAAAATAGTCAATGAAGAATTTGGGAGGGGCAAAGACTCCAAGTAGTGTACAGGGGCCAACTCTCTGAAAGACTCGGACAGGTTGTATGGGCCTAATGTTCAGTGCTCAGGCTAGCTATATGGTGCTGCTTGACACAGAGGCACATAGATAACAATCTGTAACACACCTAAAAGTGTACCACACCAAACAGTTCCTAAGATCAAACCCAGGGCCTTCCTAGACACCAATAAATGTCTAGGCAAAGCAAAAGTTGAAAGTTACAACTGAAAGTAGACACCTAATAAGATAAAAGTCTTCATCAAAACTAAACACCAGCCCTGAGCACCATTTGTACATGGCCCAAGAACAAAACAAACAAGAACTAAGACTAAACGGAGGGCACAGACTTCTGCGACCAGGCAACTTCTACAACCAGGATTCTAAAATATACAATATGAAACTAAACTACCTCTCCACTCCCATACCAAAATAGATACATTTTATTCTCTGTTCCAGGTTCATGAAGATTAATCAACTTTAATTCAGAACCAGCTTGCAAATAAGTCAAGTGAATCTTAAGAAAACATGTAATATAGTCACTCAATAAATATTAAGCAGCTGGGGCCAGAGAGATAGCATGAAGGTAAGGCGTTTGCCTTTCATGCAGGACAGTGGTTCGAATCCCGGAATCCCATATGGTCCCCCATGCCTGCCAGGGGTGATTTCTGAGCATAATGCCAGGAGTAACCCCGGAGTGCTGCAGGGTGTAACCCCAAAACCAAAAAATATATATTTAAGTACCTAATATGTCCTAAGCACTATTCTAAGATCTGTGGTTAGTTATCACAAGGAACAGGACTGACCAACATTCTAGATCCAGAGACTGTAGAGAAGACTTAAGGGAACTGGGTTTGATTCCTGGTATCACATGGCCCTTCAGCACTGATGGGAGCTTGCCCAGAGATTTGCTGGGTGTGACCCCCCCCAAATAAAAGAAATATACATTCTAATGCAGGAAAAGAAGTTGGGTAAAACTATGTTTGATGGTGGTGAGAGTACGGGGAGAAATAGTGCAGACTAAGAAGAAAATGCTAGAGGCAAAGGTTATTATTCTACAAGACAGGTAGATGAAATGCTTCACGGAAAGGCTAATTGTGTGCACAAAGTGTCCAGAGGAAATGAGCAACCAAGCCAGTCACAGGAAACAGCAACTAGAGAGGCTCTGAGATAGAAACCTATTTGGGGAAATTACTTAACTTCTTTAGCCTCAGCTTTCTCACCTATTAAATGGGGATGATATCCCTGACACCAATGGTTTTCAACCACTGTTCCAACAGCATAAAAAGGCTGAAAGGCACTAGTCTACCACAATAATTAACTGTTGGTCTGTAGACTGATGCTCAGACATGTGTTAAAGGATGAAAACTAGGGGCCGGAGAGATAGCATGGAGGTAAGGCGATTGCCTTTCATGCAGGAGGTCATCGGTTCGAATCCCGGCGTCCCATATGGTCCCCCGTGCCTGCCAGGAGCAATTTCTGAGCCTGGAGCCAGGAATAACCCCTGAGCACTGCCGGGTGTGACCCAAAAACCACACACAAAAAAGGATGAAAACTACTGTACTACATTATGAAAGAAGTAACAGTAGTATGTTACATTAACATACAAAGTAATGTGGAATGAATATATAAAACATACTCAATAAATGAAAATTTCATTACTCATTTGGGGATATCATCTATGAAATTCTAAGAATATTGTCAGGAACACAAAAAACTCAGAAAAAGGATTGTCACCTAATTCCCTAATAGCATATTAAAACAGATGGGATTGTACCTATTTCATGGCTAGGAAGCTTGAGGATCAAAGATCTTTCCAATTCCCTGATGGCCCCTTAAATTTCTATAAGGATAAAGAAAAGTATGGGGCTAGAGTGGTGGCACAAGTGGTAAGATGTTTGTTTGCCTTGCACACAGTTAACCTAGGACAGACCACGGTTCGATCTGCAGCATCTCATATGGTCCCCCAAGCCAGGAGCGATTGAGCGCAGTCAGGAGTAACCCCTAAGTGTCACTGAGTGTGGCCCAAAAACAAACAAACCAAAAAAAGCACAAAATTAAAGAGAGGATTTACACATTGCCAGGATGAGAAAACTACTCACATTAAAGTGACTGAGCAGCAGTATAATGCTATATAGCACTAAGAATATGAACTGTATACTGTAGACAGTCTGAATTTTTCTTATTAAGGTGCTATCACTTCCTAGTATGCTTGCTTACTTGGTAACTTCAATTTTCTTTGTACTTGTTACCTCATCTACTAACAGGAAACAATAATTGTACTGGGGCCCAGAGCGGTAACACAGCAGTAGGGCTTTTGTCTTGCACACAGCTGATCCAGGGCAGACCTGGGTTGGATACTCGGCATCCCATATGGTCCCCAAGCCAAGAGCGATTTTGAGTGCATAGCCAGGAGTGACTCCTGAGTGTAAGCCCTGAGCTTGGACGTAGCACCAAAACAAAAAAAATAGTAATAATAATTGTACTCAACTTACAGGGCTGTTGAAAAAATTAAATGAAGTGCTTTTCAAAAAAATCACTTATTTCAGTGACTCTCATATAGTCATAAAGTCAGACATAGCACAAAAGTGAAAAAAATTAAAATCAGCATTAAAATGTTTTTACTTTCCATGCTAATTTTTAGAAATTGTAAAGATAATGAAAAAAGCAGCAGAAATGGGAGGCAACACAAACTGGCAGCAAAATACTGTACAGATTTGGAGCAATTTACCTAAATAAACTATTAGTAGTGTTGCCCTTTAATAAAAACTATACTACTAAGGGATATGCCAACACTCCTGAAAGACATGTGCTTCAAAGTTTATTTTCAAACAAGCTTAATTTCTTAAAATAAATCCAGATGTGGAGTTGGAGATAGCTCAACAGACTGAGCACATGGTCTGCATACCGGTTTCTATCCCAGCACCACATAACCTCCAAAGTAAATAGGTATATCACAAAAAAGCAAAGACACACACACACACAAACACCACACACACACACACAGAGGCCAGAGGACAGTATAGCAGGTCTTGCAGTACAGCTTGCCTTGCATATGGCTGACCAAGGTTCAACCCCAGTATTCTATAGTGTCCCAAGTACCTCCAGGAGTAATCCCTGAATTCAGAGCCAAGAGTAACCCCTAATCTGCCACATATGACCAAAAAAGGCAGAAAAAATTCAGATGTCGCTTTACTGAAGACTAACACATACACAATATGATCAATAATTATTTCCCATTGAACTCTTTCCTATGAATTAATTTTTTATGAATTAATTTTTATAAAGTGAAATACATGACAAATAAAAATGACCTATCTTGGGGCCATTGATGCTTCCATATGGTCTCCTGAGCACAGACAGAAGAACAATCCCTGATCATCATCAGGTGTGGCTCAAACTCTCACCTAGAAGGAATGACTACCTCCATTAGTTTTGAATAACCTTTTTCCCTACTTAATATCCAAAATCTTTCTCTTACTTCGAGAAGTTTTTTTTTTTTTGGTTTTTCGGGCCACACCCATTTGATGCTCAGGGGTTACTCCTGACTAAGCGCTCAGAAATTGCCCCTGACTTGGGGGGACCATAAAGGACACCGGGGGATTGAACCGCGGTCCTTCCTTGGCTAGCGCTTGCAAAGCAGACACTTTACCTCTAGCACCACCTCGCCGGCCCCGAGAAGTTTTATTTTATAAATTTAGGATACTTGACTAAATATTTTTCTCCTTCCTAAAACTTGTTACCATTGTGATATCTATAAGTCATCAGGGAGTCAGGGTATCACCATATTTAAAAGTTCTGGAATTAGGGACCGGAGAGATAGCACAGTGGTAAGGCATTTTGCAGAAGGACAGTGGTTCAAATCCCGGTGTCCCATATGGTCCCCTGAGCCTGCCAGGAGCAATTTCTGAGCGCAGAGCCAGGGAAAAAAAAGTTCTGGAATTAGGTAGAGCTATATTCAGAAATGAATTTAGGGGCCGAGGCAATAGCACAGCAGGTAGGATGTCTGCCTTACAAGCAGTCAACCCAGATTATACCCCCAGCATCCCGTAAGATCCCTAGAGCAGGCCAGGAGTCATTTCTGAGATCCTGGAGTAAAGAAAGTGCCCTGGGTTTGGCCCAAAAACAAACAAAAGAAATGGGTTCTGTCACTTGCTAGATGAACTGGAACAAGTCAATTAACCAATCTGAACCTCAGTAAAGGAAAATACACCCAATCACCTCAGGTTGTTAAGATTTAAAAAATTAAGTCCTGAGAGCCTAGTACAGCTTGCAAGTGCTGAGAGACTAGTACAGTTTGCAGCATAGTAGACACTGTAAATGCATCCTGTGGGGCCGGAGTGATAGGCCAGATAGTGCAAGCAGGGCATTTTCTTTGCATGCAGCTGACCCAGATTTGATCCCTAGCACACCATATGGTTCCCCAAACATGTCAGGAGTGATCCCTGAGCAGAGCCAGAGTAAGCCCTGAACAGCACCTGGTGTAGCCTAAAAAAACAAAAAGACATGACATCTAACAGATAAAAACTTAAAAGCCTAGAAAGAAAGTAGAAGGGGTGGTGAGGCCCTAAATTAAAAACTCAGCACTGCAGGGCATGAGCCTGGAAGTCCCAGATCACCACCAGACCACAGCACCAAAATTACAGAATGAGTGCTGCAGTGGTCTCCCAGGACTGAGTGTGGCAGCTATCTATCTAATGGCAGCTACCTAAACTTTTTTAGGTCTCAGAGCAACACTACAGTTGGTAAGGCACATGACTTGCATGCGGCCAACCCAAAATTCCTGATATCCCATATAGCCCCCAAGCCTGCCAGGAGTGATTCTTGAGTGAAGAGCCAGGAATAAACTCTAAGCCCTACTGGACATGGCCCAAAAATAAATAAACAAAAATTTACGTTCAACATTAATTCAAATGCAGTTAGGGATCAAAGAGATAATACTGCAGGCTGGGAGCTGCCTTGATTTGATCCTTAGCATTGCATATGATCCCCCAAGCCTACCAGAAATGATTCCTAATAGACAAGCATAACCCCTAGCAGACCAGATATGGCCCCAAAACAACAAAAAATAAATTAGGGGAAACTAACTCACTATCCTTCCAATATTCAGTTGTAATACTAGCATATGAGTATGAGTATTAAAAAGTAAAATGAAGAATTATGTATCTGGAAAACCTTTTGCTATTTTTTTTTGTTTTGGGGCCATACTCAGTGGCGCTTAGGGATTACTCCTGGCTCTGCACTCAGAAATAGCTCCTGGCAGGCTTGACCATATGGGATGCCAGGGATCGAACCCAGGTCAGCCATGTGCAAGGCAAACGCCCTACACACTGTGCTATCGTTTCAGCCCTACCTTTTGCCTTTTTTAAACAACCCTTCCCCTCCCCTCTAAAGCCACTGTTCTGATGACTGAGAGCTATACACCAGGTGAGAGTGCTAGCACACACTTTGTCATAGTATCAGAGATCATAAATAATGTACAGCACTGAGCCGGAGAGATAGCACAGCAGTAAGGCGTTTGCCTTCCAAGCAGCCGATCCAGGATGGACAGTGGTTCGAATCCCAGCATCCCACATGGTCTCCTGTGCCTGCCAGGAGTGATTTCTGAGCACAGAGCCAGCAGTAACCAAAGTGCCACTGGGTGTGACCCCCCCCCAAAAAATAATGTACAGCAACTGTCAGGTAGGGTAGATGCTGGGAATCAAGTTCTTGTTCTCATGCCTGCAAAACAAGCTGTTCCTCCACTGAGCCACTTCCCTGGGCCCCAAACACCTAAAGTTTTTTATTTAATGACCAGTTAATAAATGTGATAAATACTATACAAGAAGGGAAAGATTCAAAATCAAATATAATCATTTCAAGGGCCAAAGAAATGGCTGAAGTGGGCTGGAGCACAGGTGCTGGCCAAGGGACACCTGGGTTCAATTCCCAGCATCACGTGGTCCCGAGAACTGCCAGGAGCAAACCCAGAGTAGAGTTCGAACTAACTAGTCACCTAATCACCACCAAGAGTTAACACCATCCCCCAAAAAACTAACACTATTATTCCTAAACAGTTTTAGAAAGGAAGATTTGGATAGCCACCACTTCTGAATAGCTAAACACCACATATTTATGGATAACACAAATAATTACCTTCAGCAACCTGGATAACTATTTCAGCCAAACGTCAAAAGTCTGCAAATCAATTCCTTACCAAAGGGTCTTTTCTAATATAGTAACAGTCCAAATAATTGCTAAGAATTTTAAGTCTATTTAGAAAACATCCATATATGAATGCAACTACTAAATACTTCTCAGTGAATAGTAGTGCTTCATGCACTGATAGTTAATCAAAACTCAAAAAAGTACATATACTGAGAACTGGAAAAATCTATTTGTCATTGACAAATTTATTTTTCAAAGACATACCTTCATGCTTCTGCTTCTTTGCCAGCTGTGGTGACCACCACTTCCTCAATATCACTGCCAGGAATAAAGTCTGAGAAATGTCTTTTGGCCTTAATGAGTGATGGAAACAGGGAGGGACACATCCCAAAGGAAAAATATTATGGTTTTGCTAATATTTCTCTCTATTTCTTTAGTGTAGAGGGGAATTCTCAAAGGTTGGTGTTCCTATCTTTATATTTATGTAAACCACAAAAAATCTTTTAGAAAGAGAATATAAAATGTTCTTTGACCATGGCAACTTTGTTGCCATGAAGTTTGCAAATTAGATACAGTGATAAGAAAAAAGCATCCTTGCTTTTGAAATTTAGAGGAAAAGGCTTAGAAATCCAAGAGCAATAATATCTCAATGCTGTAATGAACACACCTCAAATATAAGAAACCTAAATATGTCCTAATATTGCTAGATGTGAGGGCATGAGCAATATATAAGAGCACAGTGGGTAGGGCAATTGCCTTGTACACGGCAGACCCAGGTTAGATTTCCGATCCAGGCTGAATTTCCGACCCAGGTTGGATCTCCGGCATCCCATATGATCCCCAGAGCCTGCCAGGACTAATTTCTGAACTCAGAGCCAGGAGTAAAGCCTGAGCACCAATGGGTACGCCCCCTTCCCCCCCCCCCACAAAAAAAATGCTGGGTATGCCCCAAGCCCTCCACCCCCAAAGATAATAAATTCAATGAGTATCATATATTGCTACAAATATACTTCAAAGCTAACATTTCAACAAATAAACCATGTCAATAACTTTATATAAATTTAAGTTCCCATTTTCCTCTTTTCTTCCCATTTGTAGCTGTTATGATATCTGGGGTTTGAATCTTAAAAGTTAGCTGATCACACTCAACAATATGGGGCACTACTTGCAAAGCAGAACTTGTAAAAATACTACCACTGAGTCAAATCTCAGGACCTTTAAATTCCTGTTTTAAAAGAAAGCAATTACAACTTGAATTAATGACAAAGGGGGAGAGTTAGTTCAGGGCCAGGCACTTGCTTTTCATGAAGCTAACCTCAGTGACATCTCTGGCTCTGTATAGGCCCCCCCAAGCACCACCAGGAATAATCCCCCTGTGCCCAGAGCCAGAAACAGCTTCTGAGTTTTACCAGGTAAGGCCCCCAAACCTGAAAACTAAATTAAAATCAATTTAAAAGAAAGAGGCACATATAACAGACCGGTTGTTGATGGCCTCTCTTTCAGACAAAACCATAGTATTATCCAGTATCAAACTTTGAATAAATAATAACCAGTTATGGGGATGATCATGGGTTTATTAACAACCACTCAGAGACCTTATGAAGTATTCTAAGCTACACTAACAGTTCTCATTGTTACTCACCCCTGCATTCTTACTCTTTTTTAAATTGAGGGAAACACCTGGTCAATGCTCAGGGGTTATGCCTGGCTCTGCACTCAGGAATTACTCCTTGGAGGTGCTCTGAAGGCCATATGGGATGCCAGGGATCAAACCTGACTTGGCCACATGCAAGGCAAGAACCTACCAATGGTGCCATCACTCCAGCCAGCCCTCACAGTCCTTATTCTTAAATATCCCTTAATTTCAAATTAAGTCCACTTTCCGAACTTACAGAATTGTGTTGATAATGACTGATTTTACAATAATATTCTTTAACATAGAATACCACCAAGACATTAATTTTTTTTTCTTTTTTTTTTTTTTTTGGTTTTTGGGCCACACTCGTTTGATGCTCAGGGGTTACTCCTGGCTATGTGCTCAGAAATCGCCCCTGGCTTGGGGGGACCATATGGGACGCCGGGGGATCGAACTGCGGTCCGTTCCTTGGCTAGCGCTTGTAAGGCAGACACCTTACCTCTAGCGCCACCTTCCCGGCCCCAAGACATTAAATTTTTAGAGTCTTGCTCTTATTTTTTGCTGATTGGGGAATCCAATCCAGGGCCTCATATCCTCAATATGTGCTACTGCTAAGTTTTTAACCCTTTGGTTACCGGAGGGAAGAAAACAACATAACCTCGTCTCTGATAGCACTTTATCAGCTGCTATAATAAAGAAACAAAATCTAAAGACATTCTGTACATGATTTCATAGGAATCTCACATCTCTATTAAATTACTGCATGTGTTCCTGATTAGAAGCTGGCCGCAATATTTTTTAAACTGCTCATTTCATACAATAAATCAAATCCACCAAAAATATTCTTTTGTCTACCAATCATTATACAAATCCCAAACTCCCTCATCTGGTCAGAAATGCAGACACTTTTCTAGCTTCAAGATTATGTTAATGGGAGGATTGGGGTGGCATGTGTGATAAGTATGATAAGTGGCATGCCTGATGTGCATGAGACCTGGGTTTGATTCCCAGAACACAAAACAAAGAAAATTTGGGGCAGGTGCAGATAGACAGTATAGGAATCAAGGTGGTTTGTGTTGCACATGATTCTCAATGGTCCGAACCTGAATGGTGACTCTCTGATCCCTTATGAACCACCATCAGGGACGTGATCCCTGAGTACTTAATTAGGAATAATCCTGAGCAGCAGAGCATAGCCCTAAAATCCAAAATAGAAAAGGCCCAGAGAGAGTACAAAAGGGGCTCCAGTTCAAGCCTTGTCACTGCATGACCTCACCCTAGTCTAAGTACCTCTAAGTGCAGACTAAAATGTCTCTAAAAAACTGGGTCTATGTAGCACCAAATTCTCTCAAGCCCTAGCATTCAATCATCTGAAATTGGCAGAAAATTACAGAAACTCGTTTCTGAGTTCCCTTAAGCAGTGTTTGGGAGCCCCCAAAAGATTATTTTTGTAAACTAAATTAAAAAAAGGGCTAGATTTACTAAATAAATCCTATTATGGTTATAATACCAACAAAACCTATTTAAGCCAAATGGCTACTGAAAAATATGTACAGACTTCTCAAATATGAAAACAGACAATTATCAAAACACCCTAAGCTTGCCACCACTTTCATCATGACCATCCCCATGCACTGGTTCACATGTGGTCAGGAACAAGTAGGAGGCCTACCTGGGGCTGCAGCAAGCAGGCCCAGTACACCATGGAGAACTTGTTGGAAGCACTGGGCCTAGAACACTAAGGTTACTGGCACACATGAACTTTGATCCAGATGAGCACAGCTGGACAAGTGACCACACCCCATTCATTGCCACAATGCGATGGGGGTGGGGGGGAGAAAGGGGGTTTCATCTACCTCAGGTGGAGTCTAAAGTTGAAATCCTTGTAAACTAAAGCAAAATAAAAACCAAGTATGAATCAAAAATGTGGAAATTTGGAGGTTAACAGAAAAGGACCTCAGTTTGTGGGGAAATCAGGAAGGAATAGGGGCCAAGACATTGTGGGATTTTTGGTGGGGGCGGCTGAGAATTTTAAAGTTTTAAAATGAACAAGAAAATGGGAAAACTTCCTAATTCTCTTATATCGGCCATCACCCCTACCAAAGAGAGGGGAAAGGGGCTAGAGAGTGTACAGCAGGTACGGTTCACCTAAGTTGACAGTTTCAGTCCCCAGCACCATGTACGGTTCCCCAAGTACTGCCAGGAACCAAAATAAGATAATAAGATTATTAAAATAGGGTGATTTTTAGTTTACAAGATAGTAAGCCATGATCAAACTGAAATTATTTCTCCGAACGTTTGAGCTCATCTTCAGTATTCACTCTTTGTGATTGAAAATTACCATAAGCATAAACAGTCTGGAATACAAAATTTAGGGAGGTAAAAGTGGCATTTGCTCCATACCAACCAAATGGGGAGGGCACTACACCTGATGTTACTCAAGAGCTTACTCCTGGCTAAGCTCAGGGATCATTCCTTGAGATTGAAGGTTATGTAATGTCAGAGATGAAGTTAGGTGGGCCACATGCAAGACAAGTACCCTACCAACTATACTATAGTTCCAGCCCCAAAGGAAGATTTGTAATTTCCTAAGTAATCTTTCTCAACTAAGGTTCCTCATCTTTTTTTTTTTTTTTGGTTTTTTTGGGCCACACCTGTTTGACGCTCAGGGGTTACTCCTGGCTATGCGCTCAGAAATCGCTCCTGGCATGGGGGGGACCATATGGGACTCCGGGGGATTGAACCACAGTCCGTCCTACGCTAGCGCTTGCAAGGCAGACACCTTACCTCTAGCGCCACCTTCCTGGCCCCAGGTTCCTCATCTTAACCATAAAAGTCAAAAAACTGAGTGATTTCTAAAATCCTCTCAAGAATAATACATAACTAATATCTTTGCAGGTACAAGGGAGAAAAACTAACTCATTAGGTACAATGGATACCCTAGACTCGCAGTGATGGCTAACCTTTTTTGAGCCCGAGGGCCCAAACTGCCGGACAAACCAAAGAATTTCCTCAAAAGTGCCAGCATGTCAATTAAACCTTAATAACAAGATTTTAGTATCTAAAAACTATGCGGCACGCACTGCATATCTTAATTGTGGACCTTCCCACATGCCAGCTGCAAGGCCTTCGCGTGCCACCGCTGGCACGAGTGCCATTGGTTCGCCATCGCGGGTTAGAGCATAATTCTGCTGTAGAAAGCATGGTGTTGGTACACTTGGAGATCAAAAGGGAAGATATGGATGGAAAGACTCAAAAATGAAAGAGAACTGTTCTTTTTATGAAATTATACATCAATCTCAACAAGACTTAATCCTCAAATTATGTTAGAATTAGTTTAAATTCATAGTAAGTTTCTAAACTGGACCTTTTTTCCTTTTCTAATATCACTTCTCTTTAGTAACAAAATTATCTCTTTCAGATGTCTACTCAGAAGAAATTTTCTAGAGGAATCCCTGTGAAAAAAAACATACAATTCACATTTTCTAAGAAAATTGTAAAGGGAGTCTGAATAATTTATAAGGAAAACAAACACAGATGTAAACAGCAAAAGCAGTTACCTTGAATTTCTCTTTTTAACTCAGGTGGAATTCAGAGAAATTACTTTCAACATTAAGTCAGATCTAATAATAAATTGAAACAGCCAACTAGAAATTCTGAGGATTTTCTGGTTTTGTTTTTGGGTTACACCCAGCAGTGGTCAGGGTTTACTCCTGGCTCTTTACTAAAAAAATCACACTCCTGGCAGGCTCAAAGAACCACATGGGGTGGCGAGGATAAAACCCAAGAGTCAGCTACAAGCAAAGCTAGGATTTTGAACACTGTATTTCTCTGGCCCCTTCCAATGAATGTTTTAAGCTGCATCTTTTGGTAGAGGTCCCAATACCAACAAAAATTCCAAAACAGGGGTTAAGAGTTATAGTACAGAGGTAAGTGTGCTGTGGCTTTACACAAGGCAGACCCAGGTTTATTTTATCCCCCACATCCTATATGGTTCCCCCCCAAGCCCACTAGGAGTAATCCCTTAAACCAGGAATAATTCCTGAGTATCGATGGGCCCACTCTGACCCATCCCACCCCACCCCCCCCAAAGAAAAGAAAAACAACCAACACAGCAAAACTCCAAATGAGCAAAACAATCAACTCTTGGAATATGGCAGTCAAAAGTAATTTAAGAGGCAGCAGCAATAGCACAGTGGGAAGGGGGTTTGCCTTGCATGTGGCCTACCCAGATTTAATCCCCAGCGTCCCATATCCCATATCCTTGAATGCTGACAAGAATGGCCCCTGATCGCAGAGCCAGTAGTAATCCATGAGTATCACCAGGTGTGGTCCAAAAACAAAAAAATAATCTAGAGATATATGGGGCCGGAGAGAGAGCACAGCAGTAGGGTGTTTGTCCTGCACACAGCTGAGCCAGGACTGAAGGTGGTTCGAATCCTGGCATCTCATAGGGTCCCCAGGAGCGATTTCTGAGTGCAGAGCTCAGGAGTGACCCAAGCGCCACAGGGTGTGATCCAAAAAAAACAAAATAAAATAAAGTAAATCTAGAGATATAGGGGGTTTCTTCCAATCTCCATACTAACTGGGTAAGTTGCTTGGCCTTTCTATGCTATGGTTATCATATATCCAAATTTCTCCAGGACAGGCCTAGTTTACACATTATCCTGAGCAAGCTATCTGGTTAGTGCCCCCTATCATCCCTTTCACTCTCAAAAGATTTGCAGTTAGAGTAACTGGCCAACCTTGTTGGTTGAGTTAACAGTACACCTACCATATAGTAAGAATTCAGTTAGTGTTGGCTGTTGTCATTATTAAAGACTTTATAAGAGGCTTTGAACTATATTTTGAACAGAGAGCTCTTTTTACAAGTAAAGCTGTATATTGAACATCCCACATCCAATTCTTAAGAACACGGGGCCATAGAGATAGCATGGAGGCAGGGCATTTGCCTTGCATGCTGAAGGACAGTGGTTCGAATCCTGGCATCCCATATGGTCCCCCGAGCCTGGCAGGAGCAATTTTTGAGCCTAGAGCCAGGAACAACCCCTGAGCGCTGCCAAGTGTGACCCCAAAAAACAAAACAAAACAAAATAGAACAATTCACATGGCACGAAGTGCTTAAAGTCAACATTAATTTATTCCAGAGTTGATAATATCAACTGCATTCACATTTTATAATACATAAACTTCAGTAACAGCTATAATAGGTGCATAAAAATTGAATTGTGGGGACAAACCACCAAAAATAAAACAATGGAAAAAATTTAACTTTGCTTAGTGATAAATCAAGTCCTTTAATATTCAAGCAACTTTACTCAAGGAGGGTTCCCTCCTGCTAACCTTTGAATTCAGATAATTATTTGACAGTTTCTTCAATTAACAGAAGAAATGAACATACTGTTTTTGGTGGACAAGAGAGAAACTTAGGTCATTATAATATATACAATGGGTGTCTGGGGGCATAATTTTGCTGTGTAAAACACCAGAGTCTTGGTATTCTTGGGAATACAAAAAGAAAAATATTTATGAGGGTTTTTTTTGTTCTGTTGTTTTCTGGCCACACCTGGTGAGGCTTCAGAGGTACTCCCTGGCTCTGTGCTCAGAAATTACTCCTGGCAATACCGGTGAGGGAAGAATCCATAGGGAATGCTAGGGCCTGGATCCAGGTCACTCAACTGCAAGACAAACGTCGTAGCTGTTTTGGCCTATCAATTTGGCCCAAAATAAAAAATATTTTAAGTAATGAGATGTCTGTAGTAAACTGCTGTCCATCACCAAAAAAAATATTCCCTGAGGAATGAAATTTAAGGGAATGACAAAAAAATTTGACTCATGGCTATGAAAGTCATATCCCCCACCACTCATCCTCTGTTGGTTTACTCGTGGCTCTGTGGTCAGACTGTGCTCAGGGGACCATATGGGATGCAGGGGATTGAACTTGGGTCAGCTGCATGCAAGGCACGCACTTTACCCACTGCATCCACCCTAACACCTCCATTAATCTTAGGCCAGATACCCAACACCTACTATTTCAGTTGATGATAATTCCAGTGAGACTGGAGTACAGCAGGTAAGGTTACAAGGAGAGTAACCTCTGGCAAGCAATTATGAGTACCACAACCATAATCTGTGTGCTCTCAAGTGTGAGTCTCCAAGAAAACAAGTACGAAAAAGGAGTGCAGGGGATATGGAACTTGTGTTATGTGGCTGATGTGGGTTCGATCCCCAGCACCAAATACAGTCCTGCAAGCACCAACAGGAGTAACCCAAAGATGAACCACCCCCCAGAAGAGTGGAAACCTTAATAAGCAACAGTAATAGCGCACTATACAGCTGGCCTAATGAAACACTCAGCAAGCACCAAAGCAGGTTATAGGCAAACCCCATTGTAAAAAACAGTAAAGCATATGGGATGATGAAGAATAAATAATTCAACACAGTACCCCACAAATTTCTTTTCAGAGTATACTCAAACAAAATGAAAGCTCAGAGTGACCCCAGGGGGGATAACTGAGGTTAAAAGTACCTCTCTTGTGGGGCCAGAGATAGCATGGAGGTAGGGCATTTGCCTTGCATGCAGAAGGACGATGGTTCGATTCCTGACATCCTATATGGTCCTCCGAGCCTGCCAGGAGCGATTTCTGAGCCTAGAGCCAGGAGTAACCTGAGCGCTGCTGGGTGTGACTCTAAAAACCAAAAAGTCCCTGTCTTGTAAGGAAAGAAGTGAAAGTAGAGTGATAGGGTGCTTGCCTTGCATAGTCAACCCAGGTTCAATCCCCAGCACCCCACATGGTCCCCAGAGCCTGCCACAAGTAATCCCTGAGTGCAAAGAGATCCCTAAGCACCAAAACAACCAAAAAAAATCCAAAAACACCTGCCTGGCAAGCATGAAGTCATGAGTTTGAGCTCCCAGAGCAGTGGTAGGCAGCTGTAATGTCACAGATCCTTGGCACTGCAACCATGTTTAACCTTCTGCCTACACCCAAGCATGTGCAAGAACCACAACTAAAGATGAGAATACAGCAACCAGAGATGCTAATCCAGATGGGCATAGGTACTGTAGATAAGCGAACCACAGTGACCCCAGGTTAACAGTACAACTACACATTTGCACAAACACCAAAACCAAATGAAAATGAGTGAGACCCTGGGCAAGAACATATGCATCACAACCAAGTGTGTTCTGTCATATGTTGCTTGGTCAGCAACAGCCACAAAAGGAAGGGGGGGATGTAAATCCAGATTTCAGGTTTTATCAACTGTTAGTAAACACAATGGTATTTTTTTGGCTTTTGGACCACACCCACCAATGCTTAGGAGTTACTCCTGCTTCTGCATTCAGGAATTACTCCTGGCATTGCTCAGGGGGCTATATGGGATGCTGGGGATCAAACCTGGGTCATACACATGCGAGGCAAGAGTCCTACTTACTGTACTATCTATCTCTCCCGACCCATAAAATAAGTCTTTATTCAGGAAGCAGGCTCATCTATTCTAACAAAATCTCATTTGCTTTATATTAAATATTTAAAAAAATCATCTTGTAAACAAAATATTTTTCTGTTAATATATAAACCAACACCTCAACCAGCTGAGGAAAACTAAACTTAACAAGAATGCAGAAATATTTTGAGGTAAAAAAAATTTCAGCGGGGCCGGAGAGATAGCATGGAGGTAAGGCGTTTGCCTTTCATGCAGAAAGACGGTGGTTCAAATCCCGGCACCCCATATGGTCCCCTGTGCCTACCAGGGGCGATTTCTGAGCATAGAGCCAGGAGTAACCCCTGTGCACTGCCAGGTGTGACCCAAAAAACTAAATCTGAACATAAATTCAGATTGATAATTTTTACCAACTGACTTAAGACAAACCCTTTGTTCTCTAAAAACTTCAGTATCTTCATCTATAAAAAAGATGGTAACAACCAATACTGAAGAGTAGCTAAGAAGATTAAATACTACATATTAAAACAAAATACAATGAGGTTGAAGCAACAGCACAACAGCTAAGGTCTTGCCTAGTAAGCCAGTTACAGCACAAAAACAAAATCAGAAAATAGTAATGCATATTCTTGCAGGCATCCAGAGGAACATACATAGAAACTAAACTAAGAGTTTCTGGGCCAAGGATATAGCTGAGGGTTGAACTCGTGCCCCCAGGTATACAAGACACTAGATTTTTTGATCCTGAGGGAGTGAAGAGAGTGAGAAAGGGAGGGGATAGAACATGGAATTGTTTCTAACATCACCTTAGAATTCAACAAATCACAGCATTCAAATCACATTAAAACAAATGTTAGCCACTCAGAAAGGTAAACAGTCTCTACTCCACTCCACCGCCTCAGGAACATTCAACAAAATGTAAGCAATTCATTTTTGTAAAGGAATTTTGTCTTTTTGAGTTTATACTTTAGTTTATCCAGAGTTTAGAGAATTCTCCCTAACAACTTGTCTCACCAAGCCTAGGTATATATTTGAAAAATGAAATAAAAAAGTCTAATGAAACTATTCATCTTCCACCTTCCTTTGGAAGAGAAGGTAATTTAAAACAATTTCAATAATTTCTTGCTTAGACTAACCATGTATGTGGTAAATATTTGTTTTCCTTTGGTCGGTGTCACAAATAAAACTGTATCAAGCATTCATTGGCTTCAGAAAGCATATTATCAAGGCTTCTAAAGAAATGCCTTGTATGCTGCAGATCCTCGTTCAAATGCCCGCAACCACATACAGGGAATTCCCCAAGCACTACAGGAATAATATTTCTGAACAGTCTGGAATAGCCCAAGAACTGCAGGATGTGGCTCAGAAGCAAAGAAAGGTCTATTATTTTTAAGTGGCATATATGCAAAAATGAATTCTTTACTTACACAGGACAGAAAAAAATTAAATATAAATTAGGGACAGAGGCTGGAGCGAAAGTACAACAGGTAGGGCACTTGTCTTGCATGCCTGGGTATGAACCCCAATATCCCATATGGTCCCCAGAGCCTGTTAGCAGTGAACCCTGAATAGAGATGATCCCCAAACCAGAAGTAAAGGGCCATAAAAAGAAAATGTAAAGCAAGCAGCTTGGGAGATTGGGGGGGGGGAAATCTAACAATTTTATTTGCTTTTGTATGTTTGCCAAACAAACAACATGCTATAATCACTGCTAATGACTGACACAAGTACAGATACTACACAAGGATACGGAACTCAACTGTACCAAATGTAAAAATGACAAAATAAAGACATGCAAATCGTCTCTATTTTTAAGGTTTTTTTTCTTTGGAGACAGGAAACTATAGTGGGTAGGGTGCTTGCCTTGCAGGAGCCTGACTGGTTTGAATCCCTGGCACCGCCTTTTTAAAAAAAAAAGTTTATTGATTGATCGATTATTTGGTTATTGGGCCACACCCAGCAGTGCTCAGGGGTTACTGCTGGCTCTGCACTCAAATTGCCCCTGGCAGGCTGGGGGACCATATGAAATGCTGGTCTTGGTCAGCTGGCTGCATGCAAGGCAAACGCCCTACTGTTGTGCTATCTCTCCAGCCCAACCTGGCACCCCTTATGATCCCCAGAGCCCATCCATAAGTGATTCCTTATCAGAGAGGAGTATAACTGCTGGGTATAGCTCAAAAACAAAATTATTTTTCTTCTTTAATCTCTAAGGATGAATCCATTTTAGTTTACAATGATACCTAAAGCTAACTGAAATTGTTGCTTTCCGTTGTTATGCTCCCATCTTCCAAAACAGGTACATGAAATAATGTTTCATTATCTAGTAAGCTGTCAAGAAAACTGTTCAAGGGGCCAAAGAGGATAGGGAAAGTACTGTGCCTTGCACACAGCTGACCCAAGTTCAATCCCAGGCACCGCATATGTCCCAGTAGCAGGCCAGTTGTGATTTCTGAGCTCTAAGGCAAGAGTAACAACCCCTGAGCAAAACTTGGTGTGGCCCAAAAACACCTTAAAAAAACAACTGATCAAGTTGTTAACAGTTTTATTTTATTTTTGTTTTTGGGCCACACCCAGTGGCGCTCAGAAGTTACTCCTGGCAGGTTCAGGAGACCAAATGGGATGCCAGGGTCTGCAGTCTTCAATAATTTCATTTCAAAATAGTATCAACAGTAATTCAGATTTACAACAAAGACATAAGACATCAAAATATCACAACATCCAAAACATGAATGTTATTTTCACCAGATGAAACGATCCTTAGGCTTATATAATAAAATATTTAAGTCCAAAAGTTCAACTTGTGGTGCCAAAAAAAAAAAAAAACAGTAAAGCGGGGCCGGCATGGTGGCGCTAGAGGTAAGATGGCTGCCTTGCCAGCGCTAGCCTAGGACAGACCTAGGTTCGATCCCCAGGCGTCCCATATGGTCCCCCAAGCAAGGCGCAATTTCTGAGCTCATTAGCCAGGAGTAACTCCTGAGAGTCACTGGGTGTGGCCCAAAAACAACAACAACAAAAAAAAAGTAAAGCCAGGAAGGTGTTCTCTTTGCAGCAGCTAACCTGTGTTTGATCCTCAACACCACATGTGGTTGCCCTAGCTTCAACAGAAATCATTCAGAAGCATAGAGCCAGGAATAACCCCTGAGCACTGCTGGGAGTGGGCATAAAAACAAAAAAGTTATCTTGCAGCATGTAAAACTAATGTCTTCCATCTATAATAAAAAACCGAAGGCAAACAGAATATGCTATTCACTGTTTACTCTCTTCCCACACAACTGTGGGTGGCATCAGTTAAACATGCAGAATATTAAGCATTACTAAACTGTGCATGGCATATTCTCTCATCTAACTCTATATGCCCAAAGAACAGACCTGACTGTCAGCCCCATCACACCACACCCATTTAAATTCATTGAGCAAGAAGGTTCAAAAATAATGAAAAATGACTGTGAAATTTAATTTCACTAAAACCATTTGAGTGTTTGGGCTTTAAAAAGTCGTACTAAATGAACTTCGAAGTTCCCAAAGTCATAATTTGTTGGTTTAGTCGTTTAGATTCTGCCTCACCACAATAAATAAATCTGAAACCACAATCCTCATAATCTACACAAGAGTATTTGCATACGAATAATAATTCAAAATATGTAATCTGTCTTCTCTTAACATCCTTCTAAACTGAAATGCTGACTATGAAATATACAAACAAATATTAACAGTTATGAAATGGCTGTCCATAGTTCGAGTGGAATTTGCTTCAATGAGGAAACACAATTTAACAAACATAAAAATTGAATAGCCAATATTTTGGATTCCATTTATAACTCTGACATATTCAAAACCACAGGCTAATTTTCTCACAGGGGAATATCCAATACTTAACACAAAATTGTGGGGAAAAAAGGACTTACCTTCATAGAATAACTCACAAAGACACTTATACCAAGAGTTTTCATTGCAATGTAGTTTTAGTTAACTGATATGAAGAATAGTCATGTTGTTAAAAATGAAATATTTTCCATATATCAAATTTTAACTGGTTGTAGTACCTAGTCAATATATAAATATAAACATTCATTTTTCTATGAACCCCAAAAGATAAAAGAATGCACCCCACCCCCACTGCCAGTCCCTGATATCTTAAAATACTATAGTTATTTCACAGTGGGAAAGAATGGCTAATAAGTACATTTCTGTTCCAATCCTCTTTTCTACCCATTCATTAAACACGAAACACTGAAAGTGAATTCGACTCCTACCCCTATCTTCCTAGCAGGAATGAATGCTCCCTGGGGCACTCAAACCCTTCCACTGTCAGTTATTCCAACTGCCATACCCCTCCTATTAACAGTATATCTTTTTCAATCATTGTAACTCCGACTTAATGAAATAGGCACCTAGCAGAAATCACAAAATTAGCAAATGGAATTTTCCTAGTTGAAAAGAATATTTAAAAATCCAAAAGTAGTGCTCGCTTCGGCAGCACATATACTAAAATTGGAACGATACAGAGAAGATTAGCATGGCCCCTGCGCAAGGATGACACGCAAGTTCGTGAAGCGTTCCATATTTTTAAAAAAAGAAATAAAAAAAATCCAAAAGTAGAGCAGCACATTTGAGATAAAGTTAAAAATATTTAAAATTAAACCAATTTTTTAGAAGTTACGTTCTATGCCCATTTTGGTATTTTTCTTGTATTAGGCATTGTCTAAGTTTTTAACACAAGATGAAGTCTTCCAGGCTAATAAATGATATGTAATCATAAACTGGCCAGTATACCCACAGTTGCTAACGCAGTTGCAGAAATTGTGGTTTTTTTCTTCAAAATTTTTATCTTAATTGTGAAATTAGACAAAATGCTAATACAACGAGGACTGACTCCTGTAGTCATGGTTCAATTATAGTCAACCACTCATAGCCACTTTTATTTTATGTATACATGTTCTAAGCAAACCCTTCCCTTATTATTTTCAGAAATATTAAGAGGAAATACACTGCAGGCAGCATAGAGAAGTGTAAAGATAACAAAGTAACAAGGAGTACCAAGAAAGAGTCAAGAAGCCAGCAAAATAATTGTTTGGTTATCTTATACAACTCCTTTCTTGGTGAACTTCCTTTAAGTTTCCAGTTAGAAACAAAGAAATGGCCATCTTTCAGAATTGTCGTTATGTCCATTCAAACCGAAAGGTCATATTTAAAATCATATTTGTCGGGATATATCGAATCGGGTCAAAAATGAACTTCCACATCTGCAATTAGCTACCATTCGAGTAGCACCTCGACTGAACAGGAAAAATAACACACAGGCGATTTCACTTAATTTGTCACGAAATTACAATTCCGCCACTTGAGAACCCGCCGTTCGAACACTTAGGCTTTCGCTGGTGCTCGTGGTCCCTAATTATAGATGGATATCAACGCAGGACAAGACCCCGGCATTTTAACCTAAGTGGTTTGAAAATGTTCAAAATTAACCCCGCCATTTACCGGAAAATATATGGCAGCGACTCGACAGCAGCTGAATTGCATGTCATTAAACAAAAATGCAGCCACTTTCCGGGGGCCTTTCTGGCTTTTTTTTTTTGAACAAGTAAGTTCCCATCTACCCTTAAACGCGAGCTGGGCTCCAGCTCGCCTTCGGAGACCGCCTCCTGCTTAGCTGCGAGCCAATGCGCGGAGAGAGAAGGTTGGCAGGAAAGTGCTGCGAGGACAGTAACAAACACCAGCAGCTCCCGAGCAGGCCCAGCTAGAGCCAGGAATGACGCACTTCGGTAACCCGACTCTCGCGCCCCTCCACCCCCGCCCCCAGCAGCGGTGCTGACACCGCCAACAGCCAGGAGTCGGAGAGGAGAAGACAACAGCGAGAAAGGCCGAGGTGGCTCTGCGCCGGGCTCCAGCCGAAACCCCGAATCTGCCCCTTTCGCCACTAACCGCCCGGACTCAACAGGAAAGGGAGCTTCGTGCTGAAGCAAGTCCCATCATGGTGGTTGGAGACTCACTAAATTAAGCTGCTAATGAGACCAATCCACAGAGACAAATACAGGGTGTGGCCGCTGTGAAATGAGGCGGTCCGTGGGAGAAAGGGGTCTGGAATTCACACTTGGAAGCGAGGGGAAGCTGGGCTGGGGGGGGGGGGCGCGCATTTTAAGGAACCCAAGCACAGCAAGACCAGCTTCGCCTTTACTCCATCCTAACCCCTCCGATCCAAAGTTTCCCATAGATAGATCGCGTACCCGGGAAATAACTATCCTCGACCCCTCTATTGCCAAACTACACGCCAGGAAGATGAGTAAGAGGGCGGAGGGGGGGGGGAAATGGCAGGGAACAGCATCTCAAACATTTCTAGGCCAGGGAGGAGAAAGTCTCCCAAAGCGAAGGCAAGTACTAGGGCTAGATATTAAAGATTCAAGCCGAAACTGCAGCACGCGCGCGCGCGCGCGCACACACACACACACACACACACACACACACACACACACACACACACACACCACACGATCCACCCCATTCCGCTGGAGGATTAAAAATAAAATGACATATACAGCCAGGGGCGCGGAAAGTAAATGTCGAAAGTACGGCGGCTTAGGGAAGGAAAAAGAAAAAATAGAAAAAAACGGAAGGCTCCAACAAGACATTTGGGAGATGAGGCCAAAATGATTTAAAAAAATAATAAGCCGATAGGCGACGGACGAACGACAAGGGAAAATAAGAGGCAGAAATCAACAACCCGGTGACGAATAGAGGCCAGAGGAAAATGGGAACAGGGCTCAAAGTTTTGCAGAACTACTTGATGCTGGTTCCCACACCTTATTCTCACCCTAGGCCTAGCGGGTCTCCGGCGTCTTTAAAAATAAAAAAATCTTCCGACCCCCGCAGATCGCCAGAGCGAGTGCGCGAAGCTGAAGAGAAAGTCGGCCCCCAAAGGCTAGCTTCAAAGTGTACAGAGGAGCCCCCCCCCAAAAATCGATCCATTTTTTAAAAAATGCCCCCCAAATCCAAAGGTGCCTACCTGGAGCTGAGGCAGGGCTCGGTCCGTGCCCGGAGCCAGCCACCGCGCGGGTGGGGGTGGCCACGCCAAGCCGCACGCAAACTAAAACAAAAGTGGCGCCAAAACCCCCCAACAAACAGCCTCGCACTCCCGCCCTTCCCCCTCCTTCCACGCCAGGCCGCCGGGGCGCCCCCACCCGTCGCCCTTCGGGGCCCGGGGCGGCCCGCCGCGGGGCTGGGGCGGGTGGGGAAGGGTGGGGGGCCCGGGCGAGAGCCGGGCCGGGCCTCCCTACCCGCCGTGGGGGGCTCCCGCACCCCACCCCCCGCCCGCGGGGGCCCGAGCCAACTGACCGAAGTGGGGCCTCGCGGGGCCGGCGCGACCGCGGTGCCCGGCGCTGTCCCCGGCGGTCCCCCCACCACGCGCTGCCAGGCCGGGGCGGGGAGCAGCGAGGGGCCCGTCACATGAATGTTGTTCCCTCTCGAGGAAGGGAGGAAGCGGGAGGAGGGCGAGCCGGGAGGGAGCGCGGAGGGAGGGAGGGAGGGAGGGAGGGAAGGAAGGAGGGCGGGCGCGGGAGGGCGGCGGGGAGGGGCGCGGGGAGGAGGCCCGAGGGAGGGGACGGGTGAGCCGCCCAGTGTTCCCCAGCCGCCTCGCCGCGCCGCGCCGCGCCGCGGGCCCAGGCCCCAAGCCCCGCCGCCCCCCCAGCCCGGGCCCGGCACCTCCATTTTACCCGCCGGCCCCGGCCCCGTCCCCGCCCCGGCCCGCGCCACGCTCCCGCCCCGGCCGGCCCCGACGCCCGCGGCGGCCTCCCCGGCCCGGCCCGATGGCGGCGGGGGCGCCCCTCGCGTCGCACCCGCGCCTACCCGCGCCAGGGCCCCGCGCGCCGCGGCTACACACCGCCGCCGCGCCTCCATCTTGCGCCACTCCGCGTTCTCCATTTTGGGCCACCCATGGGGGCGGGGGGCGGCGGCGGAGGCCCCGGGGGAGAGCGGGCGCCGGCCGGCCGGGCCACGCCGAGCGAGCGCGAGGGTCGCGGACGAGCGGGGGGCGCGAAGTTGCGGGGGGCCGGCGGCGGCGCGGGGTCCGGGCGAGGCGGCGGCGCCCCGCCGTGACTTTGGGGCGCCCCTCACCCCGAGTCCCGAGACGGCCGCGCGGCGGGCTGAGGGCCACGCGGCAGCGCCACGGCCGGCGAGCGCCCCGCGCCCTCGCCGCCCAAGTCCGCGCGCTCGCCCTCGGGGGAGCCCCCGCGCCCCCACGGGCGCCCCTGCAAACTTCTAGAAGCTTCGCCTCCGCCATTTTATAACTTACCTCCCCCCGCGGCGGACACACACAGGCAGCAGCCGCGCGACTCTCGGCGCCCCCACTCCTTCCTCCTCGCTCAGGCCGGGGGCCGCTTCACCCCGCGGCTGGCCCCGACTAGGCGGGCCCTGGGCCTCTTCTTGACACCCTCAGGATCTACTGGGGACGGAAGCGCCCGCGATTCGAGAGCGCTGGGGGGGGGGGGGCGGTTTGGGAAAGTGGCGGTCGGATCCGGCGGGTTTTTTTTTTTTCGGGTTTTTTTTTTTTTTTTTTTTTGGTGGCTCTTCGGGATTGTTTGGGGTGTTCGCTCTTCGGCGACTTAGAGGCGAATGGAACGCGCAGGCGCCATCTGTCGGTGGCCAACCGGCGCGCGCGCTTCCCGTTGGGAGGGGGCGGCATCTAGCGGCCGCCGGCCGGAAGTGCAGCGGCCCCGCTCCCACCCCGCCCACCCGGCGGCGCCGGCCAATCGGGAGCCGCCGCCCGGCCTCCCGGGGGCCGCGTCTCCGACGCCGCCTCCCGACGAGGCGCCCGCAGGGGCGCGCCTCCGAGTGGGGTAAACAAGGTGCCGTGCCCGCGCCCGACTTACTCATTCATTTGGCCGCGTTGTCGCCGCGGCCGCCGCGAAGCCCAGCGAGCCGCGTTGCCGCTCGCCCGCTTCCGGGGGGTCAAGGGTCGGGCCGGGCCAGGCTGGGCCGGGCCGAGGGGAGCAGAGATCCGGCGGCGCCCCGGGACGTGGGAAAGCGGCCCCCGAGCTAGCGCGGGGACTCGCTCCCAGGGCCCCCCAGCGCCGCCCCGAGGCGGCAGCACCGCCGGACGGCACCCCCTGCGTCTCTTCCTCTGACACGCCCCGCCAATGGCCTTCGACCCTCGCTCCCGGACCCTCGCGGCCCCGACTAACACCCCGAGAACTCAACTCGCGGTTAACTCATCCGAAGTGACTCGGGCCGTGGGGGGCTCTGTTGGGATTCCTTGACGGGGATCCGGATGGCCTTCCTCCCTTGCTTTCGGGAAGGATGATTTTTTTAATTTAGCTTGATCTTGATTTTATTGGGGGGCTGCGGGTGTGAAAAGACATCGACCTCATTGTCCCCCAGAAAGACCTGACACTAGCAAACAACCTCCCCCCCACACACTCACATTGCCATCCACTCCGCCCGTCTCCCCGCAAACGTGGTTCCGGTCTCCAGAGTGCAGGGAACTGGGCTACTGGGCTAGGCCGCCCGCCCGCCCGCCCACCTACTTGACTCCGGACTCGGGCAGGGCTGGGGGCGCTGCACAACCAAGTGGAGGGAAAGTGGGCGATCTACCGGGTCTTCCCCCCCCCCCCCCTCGCTTTTATCTGCTGCCTTCCTGGCAGCGCGGGCGGGCGACAGCGGCCTGGAGACTTTGGGAAGAATTGAGGTTCCCGGGGATCCTGCCGGCGCCCTCGCCCTCTCCCCCAAGATGTTCCAAGTGGGGCCCGACCCCTTCCTCACCCCGACCCGGCGCCCCGCCGCTCCGGATCGCCTTGTTTGTCTGTTTGTTTGTTTGCCAAGCCAAAAGTCCGGGACCTTGGACTGCCCCGAGCTCTGGCTCCCTCGCTGCGGGCCGGGGGTGGGGAGGAAAATTCCGGGAGGGAGGCCGGGAGGGGAGGGCCCGTCCCCTCGCCAGCCAGCGCCACTTTTCCGGGGACACGGAGCGGTGACCTATCATTACTGTGTCTCCATTACTGCGAGAAGTTCCCGGAGTCACCAGAGAGGGGTTTCTTGCGTTCGGGGTTCTTTGTTTCTCTTTGATTTCCAACCTGGGGGAAACTAGCCCTGAGCTAGCTCAATGGCTTTGCAGTTACGTGGGGAAAGGGAGACATGGCTTTCATAACGACAATTAGAATTGTTGGGGGGTCCCCCAAAGAACCAACAACGCCAGTACCGTGCAAATCGTGAGGCCTTCACGCGATATCACTTCTAAAGCATTGCTAATGCGATGTAATGATTATTTGCAGCCTGGAATTCTTTATTTTCTTCTCTCCATGACCGCGTCTGCGTTGCTCTTCTGGCCTCTCTGTACAGCTTGTTTCCTGCTGCAATTTCAGGGGAAAGAGTAACTTAAGGACTATTTCATCCACAGAACAATAAAACTTGAGCAGAAGCTTCTAAAGAGTAATAACCAGAAATAAAAAGCGGAGACATTTTTGCTTACCTCCAAAGCTTAGGGGGAGAATGGAATACAAATCAAAATAAATTCTCGTTTCTTTTATAAATCATCTTGGGTAGAATGGAAGAGTTTTTTAAGAGGTTCAAATTAGGGAATGGTGCAGCTAGAACATTAAATAGAGGGTAGTGGAAATTTTACAGTTACATAAGTTAATGCAGAATTCCACTTAGAGGAATAGAAATTTTGGGCTCTGTACCAAGTCTTTTTACATTAATTTCGTTCAATTGTGCCAATCCAATATCAATTAATATTAAATGATTTCCTGTTTTAGTTCTAGCTAAAAACTACTAATTTCTACTCCAAGCCTTACATTTATAGTACATTGTGCATCTTTCTTCTGTTTTATAAATTTCCATTCCTGGCTGATGACTTAGTAGCTAAGACTTAAAGCAGTTTTTATGCTTTTAAAATTTTTTGCAAATTACGTTTATTAAATTTGCTTTCATTTCATATAATACCACTAAATATGATTGATAGCTGTACTGGATCTAACATCAGAAATACAAATTATAACTAATTTATTATATTTAAGACTGTTCCCTGGTAGTTCCTTTCCTTTCAGAGTTAATTTAAAAGAAAATTATTGACCCTATTCCTTTTCTAAGAATTCATTTCACATACTGAAAGCCCTAAATGTGCAACCTTTAAATTTGAGGACAGCATGAGCAATGCCAAAAAAAAAAGATACATGTTGTAAGCTTTAATCTTACTTTTTGTAGCATGTTCTTGAGATAACAATTGAAACAAGCTTTTGGTTACTGATGATAAGAAATGGCGGGGAAAGGAGAGTTTAATAACTAGAAACTGTGGCAATTTGATACTAAAAAATAAGGCTATTTGTTGCAAAAATAATCTGTTCTGAAACTAGAAAAATACTTTTTCATGCTTTGTATTCAGGAGCCCAGGTTGAATTCCCAACACCTCATGGCACCCTTAAAACCATGGGTAGTAACCATGTAGCTATGTAGGGTGTTCCCTCAGACACGCACGCACACACACACACAGCTCACTCACTCAAAATCAGATGAGAAAAGGTTTGGCTGACCAGAAATGCATGCCCCACAAAGTAATTGTAAATACCAGACAAGAAAAAAAAAAGAAAATACCTACCCTTACCATAGTCAGGCTAATTATAGATTTTTTCCCTAATAGTTTTCCACTATACATAACTTGCCTATGTAATTTGTATTTTCAAAAACACCCCAAAAATGTAGAACCCTAAAGATGATGGATAAATTTGAATAGACAGAAATTTCAAAAGACCATAAACTCAAAAAGTAGATTACAGAAGTGAAAAGATATGGTTCCCTGAAATAATGCAAAAATGTGTTACCAATCAAATAAAAACAAGTACTACAATAGAAAAATAGTATATTAAGAATCAATTTATTATTTTTGGGAATCAGTTTATTAGGAAATGTTGGTTAATCAGACCTAGGGACGTGCCTCAGAAAAAGCACTTACTTGTTTTGCATGTTAAAGTTCTGCATTCCATTACTGACACTTAAAAAAAAAAGAAAACTGCTCAACGTAAGGGCCACTGAGATAGTATGGGGGTTGAGGCACTGTTCTGGCATGTGGCCAACCCCTGATGTCATTCCCAATACCAGAACTCTGAGCACCATCAGAAGTGATCCAGCAATAAGCCCTGAGCACAGTCTGGTGTGCTTCAAACAGAAAAATAAAAATGCTCGACTTTATTTCTCATTGAAAAATACAAATGAAATACCAATTCTTTTCCATTAACACACTTTTTTAAAGTTTATATAACAGTGAAGAACAATTTCTCAAAAACAACTGGTAAAGGTATAAGTGATTTTCTTTGAATTCTTTGAAAGTACTTTATAACATAAACCTAGCATCTTTATTTATAGGACTCTATCTTACAGATTTGTTCATATAAATATATATGGAAAGATTTTCATTATTGGTCTGTCATAAAGAAAAATGACAGCAATAGAAATGTCTGTCATTGGAAGACTGATTAAAGAACTTCGGATATAGCCATATAATGGGGTTCTATGTCTATCACTGAAACAATTTACTGAGAGAGTAGAGAATGTGGAACATTGGCAAAATGCCTCCCATGAATGTGTGAGGCTGTGAGTTCAATCCCCAGCTCTGTGCTAAAAAAATATTCATAGATACGTAAATATGTCTCTCTAAGATAAAAGAAAAAGTTAAGCCCCCAAATAGCTATCTCACTTATGAATAGAGCAACATATAATGTTATATATGTGTAAAGCATTTGTTAAAAATAGTCGATAGATAGGGGCCGGAGAGATAGCATGGAGGTAAGGCGTTTGCCTTTCATGCAGAAGGACGGTAGTTCAAATCCCAGCATCTGATATGGTCCCCTGTGCCTGCCAGGGGTGATTTCTGAGCATAGAGCCAGGAGTAACCCCTGAGCGCTGCCAGGTGTGACCAAAAAACAAACAAACAAACAAACAAAATGAAAAATAGTCAATAGACTCCCAACTCTTTTTCCCTCTTTCCCTTTTCCTTTTTTCTTTCTCTAGTAGTTCCTTTCTTTCTCCTTCCTTCATTCTTCCCTTCCCCTTTTCTTCCCTCCCTTTCTTTTCTTCCTCTTCTTTCTTCTTCCTTCCTCCTTTCCTTCCCTCCCTTTATCTTTCCTCCCTCCTTCCCTCCCTTTCTTTCCTTCCTTTCTTCCCTCCTCCTTTCTTCCTATGCTTCAGCCTGTTGAGTTCTCTATCCAGCGCTCATTTGATCCCTTCTTTTTAGATCCAAAAAAAAAGAAAAAAATATTCAGGAATAAATTTTAATATTTTAAAAGAATATTCAGAAAGCCTCATAACAGTTCTCTCAATAAATAAGTCATCACTAGGAGTGGAGTGATAATACAACGGGTAGAGCGCTTATCTTGCACCTGGCAGACCCAGCCAGGTTCAATCCCTGGTACCCTATATAGTCACCACAAACACCGCCAGAAGTAAGCCTTGAGCATTGCCAGGAGTTCAAAATCAAACTCCAAAACATCAAAAAAAAAAAAAAGGAAAGAAAAGAAAGGAAAGAAGTAGTGAAGGTTTGAAATTTTGCCATTGCTTTATTTATTTATTTATTTATTTATTTATTTATTTATTTATTTATTTTTGGTTTTTGGGCCACACCAGCGGTGCTCAGGAGTTACTCCTGGCTGTCTGCTCAGAAATAGCTCCTGGCAGGCACTGGGGACCATATGGGACACCGGGATTCAAACCAACCACCTTTGGTCCTAGATCAGCTGCTTGCAAGGCAAACGCCGCTGTGCTATCTCTCCAGGCCCTTTGCCATTACTTTAAGAATTACTATCTTCTATCAATGTCTGTACAATGAGTTAGTACATGTAAATTTTAAGATCTTATACCAGGTACCACAGAGATGGCATGGAGGTAGGGCGTTTGCCTTGCATGCAGAAGGATGGTGGTTCTAATCCTGGCATCCCATATGGTCTCCCGAGCCTGCCAGGAGCGATTTCTGAGCGTAGAGCCAGGAGTAACCCCTGAGTAACTCCTGAGTGCTGCCGGTGTGACCCCCCAAAAAAATCTTATGCCAGTTACTTTGGAAACAGTTTGATAAGTCTTACAATTAAATATACACTTATATGACCCAAGCAACATTAATCCCAATTTTTTATTAAACCACATACTCTGGTTGTATAGCTACTATTAATGAAAAAAACTACAAAAGGTACATGACGGGGCCGGAGAGATAGCATGGAGGTAAGGTGTTTGCCTTTCATGCAGGAGGTCATCGGTTCGAATCCCGGCATTCCATATGGTCCCCTGTGCCTGCCAGGAGCAATTTCTGAGCATGGAGCCAGGAATAACCCCTGAGCACTGCCGGGTGTGACCCAAAAACCACAAAAAAAAGGTACATGACAAGTCTCTTATGTTTTAAACTTGTGAATCATAAAATGTTGCAATAAGGAAGCCAAAGAAATAGTAAAGGAAATAAAACTATCGCATACATGAATCAAATCCCATTTTATCCCTGGCACTACAGGTGTTACCCTGAGCACTCCAGGAGTGACCCTAAACATAAGCCTGGAGTAAGCCCTGAGCATGACTGCATGTGGCCAAAAAACAGTCCAAAATTTTCTGATTTTTGTTTGTTTTTTTTGTATTTTGGCCACAACCAGGAGCGCTCAGGGGATAGTTCTGGCTCTGCACTCAGAAATCACTCCTGGCAAGCACCAGTGACCATATGGGATCCCAGATCAGCAAATACCCTTCCTACTCTGGCACCCATTATGTGCCCCACAACTTCTAATTAATGTAAAGATATTTACTTCTGGCCGGGCGGTGGCGCTGGAGGTAAGGTGCCTGCCTTGCCTGCGCTAGCCTAGGACGGACTGCGGTTCGATCCCCCGGTGTCCCATATGGTCCCCCAAGAAGCCAGGAGCAACTTCTGAGCGCATAGCCAGGAGTAACCCCTGAGCGGCACAGGGTGTGGCCCAAAAACCAAAAAAAAAAAAAAAAAAAAAAAAAAAAAAAAAAAAAAGATATTTACTTCTTTGTAAAATAACAAATTGAAATTCTAGTTTAAAAATCAGCATTTTTTCAATGAAGTTTTTATTGAAAATCAGCAGTTTTGGGGGCCAGAGAGATGGCACAGCAGTAGAAAATTTGCCTTGCATGCGGCTAACCCAGGGTTCAATCTCTGGCATCGCATATGATCCCCGGAGCACCACCAGGACTGACCTGAGTACAGTGCCAGGAGTAACCCCTGAGTACACTGGGTGAGGCTAAGAAGAAAAACAAAAAGAACAGGCATTTTTTTAAAAAAATTTTTGGCCACACCCTGCATTGCTCAGAACTTACTCCTGGCTCTCATCTCAGGGGTCACATCTGTCTGGGTTCAGGGAGCATATGGAGTGTTAAGAATCAAACCCAGGGCCAGCTGCATGTAAGGCAGCCACCTTACAAATCAACTTTTTGATCATACATAATGTAATTTCCAAGATACTATTATTACATCTCATATGAACTTATATGACTAAGGACTTGACATTACATAATCCAAAGTAGACTATGATCTACAGTTCAATAGGAATTAGGTGAACCCATTAGCCTTGGCTAAAATGAATAGCTGGCATGTTCTAGGACATCTCACATCCTTGTTACTGAATTTTATTCTTTTTTACACTAACATAATATATCCAGGATGAGTTAATAGAATTAAAGCTCTACCTATAAAAGGTGCAATTTTCTGTTTCCTTGGCATCCAATCCAATAACATTCTTTTTGTTTTGTTTTGTTTTGTTTTTTGTTTTGTTTTTTTTTGTTTGTTTGTTTTTGGGCCACACCCGGCGGTGCTCAGGGATTACTCCTGGCTGTCTGCTAGAAATAGTTCCTGGCAGGCACGGGGGACCATATGGGACACCGGGATTCGAACCAACCACCTTAGGTCCTGGATCAGATGCTTGCAAAGCAAACACCGCTGTGCTATCTCTCTGGGCCCCCAATAACATTCTTGATAGTTTGAAATTCTATATTTCTTCTGCTTACTTGCTCCCTTCTTAGTCTTCTTTCCTCTCATTCACCTACATATGCTCTTACTGGCCCAGTTAGCTGATAATTGTGCTCTTTGTTATCATTCTTAAGCATAGCCTGGGGACTGGAAAGCAGGGACATGCCTGACATGGGACATCCCAAGTTCCATCTCCTACTGGCCCCTGAGTGTTACTAAACATGACCTACAAAGCTGAGCAGAGTAGCCCTGGAACTCCTGAGCACTGAAAGCAAAAGGGGCCAGAGAAATGGCTTAAAACTGCAGTGAATGCTTTGCATTTGGGAGCCCAGGTTCAATTCCTAGAACTGCATAGTCCCCTGGGAAGAATCCCCAACATCATTCATTGGAAGTGACCACCCCATCACATCCGCAATGAAAAAGAAAATGGTAATCAAAAATCCTCCACAGCAAACGAAAAAGAATCTGGAGAACCCTACGTTCAATCTGAAGTAACACATGTTTCCCCCAAAATCTTCTGGGAGTGTGCTCCCACAGAAAAGAACTTAGGGAGGAGCTGGGGAGATGATTTAATCACATACATACACCAGCCCCTGGTGCCATCTCTGGCACTACATGACCCCCAGCACTATCGGAGTCCCTCGTGGTGGTCTGTGGCATCACAGTGCCACATGCCACATGCCACATGAATACTATATGTTCAGACCCTAGCACTTAACTATCACAAAGTTGTCCAGATGAGTCCCCATGATCCCCTGAATATCTCTTGGGAGCTCACCGCCACCACCAAAACAATAATCTGGGGTTCTCCTTAAATACATATCTTAATATGCTACACTGGGGCTAGGACAGTACATAGATTTCTGCATTTCTAATAAACTTCAAGGTCAACTTTAGCTTATGTGCAGCGTTAACGTCCACACACAGAGATTGGAGAGTTACCACAGCAGGAAAGGCACTTGCCTTGCATACTGCTAAACTGGATTGGATCCTCAGCACCTCCTATGTGCCCTGCAAAAGTGAACCCTGAGCTCAGAGCCAGGAGTCAGCAATGGGACTGCTAGGTATAGCCAAAAGAAAAGAGAGAGAGAGAGGAAGGAAGGAAGGAAGGAAGGAAGGAAGGAAGGAAGGAAGGAAGGAAGGAAGGAAGGAAGGAAGGAAGGAAGGAAGGAAGGAAGGAAGGAAGGAAGGAAGGAAGGAAGGAAGGAAGGAAGGAAGGAAGGAAGGAAGGAAGGAAGGAAGGAAGGAAGGAAGGAAGGAGAGAAAGAAAGAAAGAAAGAAAGAAAGAAAGAAAGAAAGAAAGAAAGAAAGAAAGAAAGAAAGAAAGAAAGAAAGAAAGAAAGAAAGAAAGAAAGAAAGAAAGAAGAAAGAAAGAAAGAAAGAAAGAAAGAAAGAAAGAAAGAAAGAGAAAGAAAGAAATGTCTAACGAGGCAGGCTTTGGGTGTGATCAAACCTAGAGACATTGGTGAAGGGAAGTTGACACTGGAGGTGGAGTTGGTGTTGGAACATTGGATGCGTGAAAGTCTAGTATGGAAACATTAATAAATCACAATGTCTAAATAAAAAATTATTCTTTTCTATGTTTTTGGGTCACGCCCAACGATGCTCAGGGGTTACTCAGACTCTGCACTCAGAAATCTCTCCTGGAAGGCACGGGAGACTATATAAGATACCGGGATTCAAACCATCATCCACCCTGGATAGGCTTCATGCAAGACAAAAGCTCTATCGCTGTGCTATCTCTCCGGCCCCAAAATAAAAAGATTCTTTAAAAAATCATTTAAGATTGGGGGCTGGGGCCCCACAGTGGTTGGGAATTTGCCAATTCTAGTTATAATGATACTTCATTAAACATTATTTACTGACTGCTTCTTGGGACTGGTGATAAAAAAATATGAGTAATTCTGGTACCAAAGCAATAGTACAGTGCGTAGGGCATTTGCCTCGCATGCGGCCAACTTGGGTTTGATCTCCATCATCCCATTTATTCCTCCAAACCCACCAGGCGTCATTCCTGAGTGCAGAGCCAGGAGTAACCCCTGAGCATGACTGGGTGTGGCCCCAAAACAACATAAAAGGATGAGTAATTCATGGACTTTGACCTCAAAGAACTTGAAAGCTATTAAGAAAAGTTAGTCAGGTTCAAAGAAATCTAATCAACTATTATATGCACTCTATTATCAAAGATTGACAAAGTAGCACGTATGTACAAAGGAAGATGTAGGAAGCAGTCAGGAAAGGGTTCATAAGAAAGGCGAGAGAGGAAAAGACTGTAAAACAGAAGTTTACCCAGGGAGAACTCCACACAAATGCTTGGAAAATCAAAAGGGAGAGTTTCTCTCCCAGACTACAAGTAATGCTTTTGACCAACACCTAAGAATTGCTGGTGATGTTTATGCTGAAAACCAGCAGGTGCCCAATCACAAAGCAGTGGAGGGAACGCCTTAGGAACGCCATATCAAGCTAAGGAAGGAGCTTGGTATCCTGGAAACAACGAGGAGCTATGAGAGGACATGCAGATTGACAATTTAGCAAGATTTTTCTGCATAATGGAGTGGGAAGGGCTAGATGGACGAAGGTGATGGGGCTTACACGTAGTAGAAGCAATGCTAATGTTGTCAAGGTTTAGGTGAGGTACCTGTGCTTTAGTCACAATGAAGCTATTACAGTTAATAACTTTGTCTTGTCTTAAGAATGCATTTCATCCCGCCTCCTTTTTTTTCTTGTTTGTTTTTGAGTCATACCCGGTGATTCTCAGGGTTTACTCCTGGCATAGCGCTCAGGTATTACTTCTGGCAGTACTCAGGCAACCATATAGGTGCAAGGGATTGAACCCAATTTAGCTGTATGCAAGAAAAGTGCCTCTACTGGTACACTATCTTCTTCCTATTTTTTTCACATCACCAGTGGTGTTTAGGGGATATTTTTTTGTTTTTCTTTCTCCTTTCTTTCTTCTTTCTTCTTTCTTTCTTTCTTCTTTCTTTCTTTCTTTCTTTCTTTCTTTCTTTCTTCCTTCCTTTCTTCCTTTCTTTCTTCCTTCCGTACTTCTTTCCTTCTTTCTTTCTTTCTTCCTTTCTTTCTTCCTTCCGTACTTCTTTCCTTCTTCCTTCCTTCCTTCCTTCCTTTCTTCCTTCCTTCCTTTCTTCCTTCCTTCCTTCCTTCCTTCCTTCCTTCCTTTCTTTCTTCCTTTCTTCCTTCCTTCCTTTCTTTCTTTCTTTCTTTCTTTCTTTCTTTCTTTCTTTCTTTCTTTCTTTCTTTCTTTCTTTCTTTCTTTCTTTCTTTCTTTCTTTCTTTCTTTCTTTCTTTCTTTCTTTCTTTTTCTTTCTTGTTCATTTGTTTTTGGGCCACATCCAGCGGCACTCAGGGGTTCCTCCTGGCTCTGCACTCAGAAGTCACTCTTGGCAAGCTCAGGAGACCATATGGGATGCAGAGGATAGAACCTGGAAATTCATCCAGGGTTGGCCTCAAGCAAGGCAAACGCCCTACGCTGTGCTAACACTCTGGCCCATCAGGGGATATTTTAAACTCAGAGCAGATTCCTGGCTGTGCTTCAGGGGGACTGGGGCTCTAACCCAGAGCCCTATGCATGTCCTGAATACTTTTCAGTCCTTTGTACTATCAGAATTTTTTTCCTTCAGATAGAGCCACCAAATGGCTATATCTCCATGGAAGGTGGAACTTGGTATGAGTTATCTGGAAAATTAAAGAAAAAAAATACCCTGTCTTCTGTTTAAATTGTTTGAGAAATACTAGCCAAAAGAATTCATTCCTATCAGCAGCTAATTATTTCATGTTTCATGCTGGCAACTGGTTCTGGTTATTTGTATGAAGTAGTAAAACATGTCATAGGATTTGTGTTGACAGATGACATTTGCATTATTTTTTCTTACTGCCAACATTTAATAAGAACAACAAAAACATATAAAGGCACTGAAAGACCTATCAAGTCAGATGTAGGGTTTACTTTAAAGGTCCTAATCTTCAGTAGGATTCTTCGGTATAATTAGGAGATATTATTTATGATCTTAAATATGTAGATATTTGCAAAAGCTGGCTCCCTGTGTGTGACACCAGGCGGGGAAAATCCGCAAAAGTACACCGGCCCAGTGGGGCTCAGCTGTGAAAGACTGTGAGTGTGACCTGTCTATGTCTGTCTACTGTCCTCTTGCGTGAAACTCTTGCGAGTGGGGCAAAAAGAGGCTCCAGCGGAGCACGGCCGCTCCGCTTCGCTACGCGGCCGTGCACTCTTTCTAAGGAAAGAACTCCATTGCAACAAGAAGGAAAAATCACACTAAGAACGGCGCTATATCACAGAAGCAAACATTTCTCTCTGGACTGTCTTCTCTGTTGCATGCTCGGGCCTAAGATTTGACCCAGTGTGAGGCTTCATCCACGGAGGACTCCCCTCCCTTAGAGGCAAGTCAGCCCATCCAGAAAGGGAGGAGCCAGAGGAGTGTGCTGCCTACATCATATAGACAATGAATACCACCACAACACGTAGAAAAACCCATAATACAAGTGTGACAATGGGGAAACAACGTAGGCCAGCATCAGACATAGAGAATGAAGATGACAATTCTGAGGACCAGATAATGACTGAACAACTAATCAACCTCTCAGATAAGGACTTTAGACTAGCAATATGGAAGGTGCTCAACAGACTCCAAGAAACCATGGATCGAGTTGAACAGAACACTAATAAGAACCAAGAAAATATGAAGGCAGAAATGACAAAACTCCAAACTGAAATAACATGTCAACTAACAGGACTGAAAAAGTCAGTAAACGAAGTGAATGACAAAATGGATAAGCTCTGGGACAGGGTATCAGAAGCTGAGAATAGACTTGGTGCTGTGGAAGATGAGATACATAACAATTCCATACAGCAGGAGAGATTGGACAAAAAACTTAAAGCAAATGAGCAGACAATGGAAAAATTAGTCAAAGAATGGGAACAGACGAAAATAGAAGTCTATGATAAGATCAACAGAAACAACTTAAGAATCACTGGAGTCCCAGAGACCCAGGAAGAAAATTTCCAGGAAGAATCAATGGTCAAGAACATCATTAAAGAGAAACTTCCAGAGCTAAAGAATATATGTGATCAAATCCTGCATGCCCGAAGAGTACCAACCAAAAGAGACCCCAGAAAAACCACCCCAAGACACATCCTAGTCACAATGACAAATCCCACAGATAGAGACAGAATTCTGAAAACAGCAAGATCAAAAGGGGAAATCATGTTCAAGCAAGCTTCCCTGAGATTTACAGCAGACCTGTCACCAGAAACGCTCAATGCCAGAAAGCAGTGGTGGGATATTGTGACAAGACTGAATGAAATGAATGCTTCACCCAGAATACTATACCCAGCAAAACTCACTTTCCGGTTTGATGGAAGAATACATGGTTTCACAGACAAAAAACAGCTCAGAAACTTCACAGACACAAAACCAGTCTTAAGAGAAAAACTGAAAGACCTAATCTAAGACAAGACTACCCAAAAGACACACCAAATTTTGAAATAAAGATGGCGTTAAATCCCAGGACAATTCTTTCTCTCAACGTCAATGGACTAAATGCACCAGTTAAGAGACACAGAGTGGCTAAATGGATCAAAAAACTCAATCCAACCTTCTGCTGCCTACAAGAAACGCACCTGAATAGTCAGAACAAACATAGACTCAAAATAAAAGGCTGGAGAAAAGTTATCCAAGCAAACAACACCCATAAAAAAGCTGGAGTGGCCATACTAATATCAGATAATGCAAACTTTATACTCAGGAAGGTTGTAAGGGACAAAGACGGACATTTTATATTAATCAAGGGGTACGTAGAGCAGGAAGAATTCACTCTCCTAAACATATATGCACCGAATGAGGGGCCAGCAAAATATTTAATACAACTGTTGACAAATCTGAAAAATAATATCAACAACAACACAATAATTGTGGGGGACCTTAACACGGCTTTGTCAACACTGGACAGGTCAACCAGACTGAAACCCAACAAGAATATACTAGACCTGAGGAGAGAAATGGAAGAAAGAGGCCTAGTGGATATATATAGGACACTCCATCCCCAGAAACCTGGATACACATTCTTCTCCAATGTACATGGGACATTCTCCAGGATAGACTACATGCTGGCACATAAAACATACCTCCATAAGATCAAGAGGATAGAAATTTTGCAGGCTACCTTCGCTGACCACAAGGCTCTGAAATTATTTGTGAACTCCAAAGGGACTCAGAAGAAACACTTTAACACCTGGAAGTTAAACAGCCTCATGCTCAATAACCAGTGGGTCCGAGATGAAATCAAGGAGGAAATAAAAAGGTTCCTGGAAACAAATGACAATAAAGACACAAACTCTCAGAACTTATGGGACACAGCAAAAGCAGTACTGAGAGGAAAATTTATAGCTTTGCAAGCACACATCAGGAAGGAAGAAGGAGCTTACCTGAGTAGCTTAATGACACAGCTAATAGAACTAGAAAATGCTCAACAAAAGGACCCAAGAATAGGAAGACAGAAGGAAATAACAAAGCTGAGAGCAGAAATCAACGAAGTGGAAACTCAAAAAACAATCCGAAAGATCAACGAAAGCAGAAGTTGGTTCTTTGAAAAAATAAACAAGATTGATAGACCACTGGCAAACCTAACAAAGAAAGAGAGAGAGAGAAACTTGATAACTCGTATCAGGAATGAAAAAGGAGAGATCACTACTGATATGACAGAGATTCAAAGGGTAATCAGAAACTACTTTGAAAAACTCTACGCCACTAAAAATGAGAACCTGGAAGAAATGGATAAATTCTTGGACTCTTATAATCTTCCACGGTTGAAGGAAGAGGATGTAGCATATCTAAACACCCCCATCACCATTGATGAAATTAAAACAGTAATCAAATGTCTGCCGAAAAACAAAAGCCCAGGTCCAGATGGATTCACTAATGAATTCTATCAAACTTTCCAAGAGGAACTACTGCCAATCTTGGCAAGACTCTTTCATGAAATTGAACAAACAGAAACACTTCCAAATAGCTTTTATGAAGCCAACATCACCTTGATACCTAAACCAGACAGAGACGCTACCAAAAAAGAAAATTACAGACCAATATCACTGATGAATGCAGATGCAAAGATCCTCAACAAAATCCTGGCAAATAGGATTCAATGCCTCGTTAAGAAGATCATCCACTACGATCAAGTAGGTTTCATCCCAGGAATGCAAGGCTGGTTTAACATCCGTAAATCTATCAACATAATACACAACATCAATAACAAGAAAAATAAAAACCACATGATCATATCAATAGATGCAGAGAAAGCATTTGATAAGGTCCAACACCCATTCTTGATCAAAACTCTCAGCAAGATGGGAATGGAGGGAACCTTCCTCAATATAGTGAAGGCCATCTACCACAAGCCAGTGGCAAATATTATCCTCAATGGAGAAAAACTGAAAGCCTTTCCTCTAAATTCTGGCACAAGACAAGGCTGTCCTCTCTCACCACTCCTATTCAACATAGCACTGGAAGTACTTGCTATAGCGATTAGGCAAGAAAAGGATATCAAGGGAATCCAGATAGGAAAGGAAGAAGTCAAGCTCTCACTGTTTGCAGATGACATGATACTCTACTTAGAAAACCCTAAAGACTCTATCAAAAAGCTTCTAGAAACAATAGACTCATATAGCAAGGTGGCAGGCTACAAAATTAACACACAAAAATCAATGGCCTTTCTATATACCAATAGTAATAAGGATGAAATGGACATTAAGAAAACAACCCCATTCACAATAGTACCACACAAACTCAAATATCTTGGAATCAACTTGACTAAATATGTGAAGGACCTATACAAAGAAAACTATAAAACTCTGCTCCAAGAAATAAGAGAGGACACACGGAAATGGAAACACATACCCTGCTCATGGATTGGCAGGATTAACATCATCAAAATGTCAATACTCCCCAAGGCATTATACAGATTTAATGCCATCCCTCTAAAGATACCCATGACATTCTTCAAAGAAGTGGATCAGACACTTTTGAAATTCATTTGGAACAATAAACACCCTCGAATAGCTAAAGCAATCATTGGGAAAAAGAATATGGGAGGAATTACTTTTCCCAACTTTAAACTGTACTACAAAGCAACAGTTATCAAAACAGCATGGTATTGGAATAAGGATAGGTCCTCAGATCAGTGGAATAGGCTTGAATACTCAGAAAATGTTCCCCAGAGATACAACCATCTAATTTTTGATAAAGGAGCAGGAAATCCTAAATGGTGCAGGGAAAGCCTCTTCAACAAGTGGTGTTGGCACAATTGGATAGCCACTTGCAAAAAATTAAACTTAGACCCCCAGCTAACATCATGTACAAAGGTAAAATCCAAATGGATTAAAGACCTCGATATCAGCCCCAAAACCATAAGATATATAGAACAGCACATAGGCAAAACACTACAGGACATTACAGGCATCTTCAAGGAGGAAACTGCACTCTCCAAGCAAGTGAAAGCAGAGATTAACAGATGGGAATATATTAAGCTGAGAAGCTTCTGCACCTCAAAGGAAATAGTGCCCAGGATACAAGAGCCACCCACTGAGTGGGAGAAACTATTCACCCAATACCCATCAGATAAGGGGCTAATCTCCAAAATATACAAGGCACTGACAGAACTTTACAAGAAAAAAACATCTAACCCCATCAAAAAATGGGGAGAAGAAATGAACAGACACTTTGACAAAGAAGAAATACGCATGGCCAAAAGACACATGAAAAAATGTTCCACATCACTAATCATCAGGGAGATGCAAATCAAAACAACGATGAGATACCACCTCACACCCCAGAGAATGGCACACATCACAAAGAATGAGAATAAACAGTGTTGGCGGGGATGTGGAGAGAAAGGAACTCTTATCCACTGCTGGTGGGAATGCTGTCTAGGTCAACCTTTATGGAAAGCGATATGGAGATTCCTCCAAAAACTGGAAATCGAGCTCCCATACGATCCAGCTATACCACTCCTAGGAATATACCCTAGGAACACAAAAATACAATACAAAAACCCCTTCCTTACACCTATATTCATTGCAGCTCTATTTACCATAGCAAGACTCTGGAAACAACCAAGATGCCCTTCAACAGACGAATGGCTAAAGAAACTGTGGTACATATACACAATGGAATATTATGCAGCTGTCAGGAGAGATGAAGTCATGAAATTTTCCTATACATGGATGTACATGGAATCTATTATGCTGAGTGAAATAAGTCAGAGAGAGAGAGAGAAAAACGCAGAATGGTCTCACTCATCTATGGGTTTTAAGAAAAATGAAAGACATTCTTGTAATAATAATTTTCAGACACAAAAGAGAAAAGAGCTGGAAGTTCCAGCTCACCTCAGGAAGCTCACCACAAAGAGTGATGAGTTTAGTTAGAGAAATAACTACATTTTGAACTTTCCTAATATTGAGAATGTATGAGGGAAATGTAGAGCCTGTTTAGGGTACAGGCGGGGGTTGGGTGGGGAGGAGGGAGATTTGGGACTTGGGTGATGGGAATGTTGCACTGGTGATGGGTGGTGTTCCTTTTATGACTGAAACCCAAACACAATCATGTATGTAATCAAGGTGTTTAAATAAAAATTAAAAAAAAAAGGCTGAGAAAAAAAATATGTAGATATTTAATGATTGTGTTATTCTTCATTACATTTGGTACTGTTATGAATGTTGCAAGATGTTGGTTTTTTATAGGAATGCAATCATTTTGGAAAGCAGAAAGAAGCATTGTTGTTAACAGGATTAAAAAACATATACTGGGCCCGGAGAGATAGCACAGCGGCGTTTGCCTTGCAAGCAGCCGATCCAGGATCAAAGGTGGTTGGTTCGAGTTTCGGTGTCCCATATGGTCCCCCGTGCCTGCCAGGAGCTATTTCTGAGCAGACAGCTAGGAGTAATCCTGAGCACCGCTGGGTGTGGCCCCAAAACTAATATATATATATACCAACTCCCAAGTAAACAGTTTGGAAGCTTTTTTGTCACTAAAAGTAATTTCATTAGAAGTGGCATTACATAAACAATCCAATAAGACTTTTATTGGCTCCTATGCATGCTTATAAAGCCACGACTACACTAATAATGAAGAGAGATGCACTTACCATCAATAACAACAAAGACCACTCCTTAAATTTAAGTGCAATTGTTGTTGTTAGTAACTGGCAACATTAAGTAAAATTCAAACAGTGGAACCAATGTCAGCATTTGATGTCTATCATTGGTAGCAAGCACGTATTGTTATATGCTTTTGGTGTTAGAAGTGATACTAGGGGCCGGCGCGGTGGCGTTAGAGGTAAGGTGTATGCCTTGCCAGCGCTAGCCTAGGACGGATCATGGTTCGATCCCCAGTGTCCCATATGGTCCCCCAAGCCAGGAGCGATTTCTGAGCGCATAGCCAGGAGTAACCCCTGAGTGTCACCGGGTGTGGCCCAAAAACCAAAAAAAAAAAAAAAGAAAGAAAGAAAAAAGAAAAAAAGTGATACTAATGCTAGAACTGTTTATAGAAAGATTAAGAGGTATGAAGAAAGAATAAATAGTGACTTGAAAATTGGAAGGGAGCTAGAGAAGGAAATTCTGAAAAAATACATTTTATCCCCAAACTATATTCAGTATTGAGTTAGATTCTGTACTGAACTTTTTTGTTTTAGTTTAAGCTCTACAAGAAATATTGAATGGACTGAAGATTGTGTGTTGCAGACCCGGTTTGGAACCCCAACACCCCTTATGGTCCACTGAGCACCTCCAGGAGTGATTGCTGAGTGCCGAGCCAGGAGTAACCACAGAGCGTTGCCAGATGTGTCCTCCCACCCCTCCCAAATTAAAAGGAATATTTGAAAATGATAAATTTTGAATAAGGTCAAGTAAGTTATATAATAATAATGTATTAGTGTTACCCTTTTTCTCCACAAATAATTGCAAATTATATGATGAAATTGGGAAGTCTCTGCTCAGGTGGTGCTGGGGACCAAATCGAGGTAAGTTGTGAGCAAAGCAACTGCTTTACCCCTTCACCCAATAATTTTTTGCCAGAAAGTAAGGAATAATCACTATGTGACATTGTTGTGTGTGTGTGTGTGTGTGTGTGTGTGTGTGTGCGTGTGTTTGCTGGTATTACTGAAAAACAAAACAGTGCTATGAGGAGATGGTTATACAGTAAAATATGGTGATTTCCTGAATTGTTAAAAATATAATGGTATTGGGGCTGGGAAGGTGGCGCTAGCATAGGACGGACCGCGGTTTGATCCCCCCGCGTCCCATATGGTCCCCCCAAGCCAGGAGCGATTTCTGAGTGTATAGCCTGAGCGTCAAACGGGTGTGGCCCAAAAACCAAATATATATAATGGTACTGTGGTTAGGTAGGAGGTATATCGTAAAAGATATACTCCAAAGTATTTAAGAATAAAGGGGACATCACATCAACAACTTATGCTCAAATTATTCAGGAAGAAAGATAGTGTAAATACATTCCTTACATATGTTTTGTAACAGCTAACTATACATGTCATCTCAACTCCATCCCACACTACACAGAGTGTGAGGGCCTTGCAGTGCCCTGGATCTCCTAGCCCCAGAGGGCTTGGGAGCCTCCAGAGATACACCAAGTGATGCTGGGGAATCTTATCTGTAGTCACAGATCCATGCCCTTTTTTCTATGTTACTATTAATATGTTTCACATGTTGGGTGTTCTGGGGCTACTGGGTCTGTGCATGGAAGTTGAGAAGTTGTTCCCAGTTGTTCTTAGGGAACTATGTGGTACCATGTGGTAGTGATGGAACCCTGGGTTCCAGTTTGCAAAGTATGCACTCAGCCCTTTGAGCCCCACCCTCTTATTTGGATGGTTTGGGGGCCACACCCAAAAATAAGTTAATCCTGGCTCTGCACTCAGGAATCACTCCTGGTGGACCATTTGAGAAGCCAAGACCAAACTCAGGTCAGCCATGTGCAAATCAAGCACTTTACCTTCTATTCTATCTCTCTGACCCTCTATTTTGCTTTTACATTTTTTCTATAGGGAATATTCTATTTTGCTTTTAAAGGTATCAGTTTGAGTTTATATCTTCCAAATAACTATTGGTGTTACATTTTTTTGTTTGTTTTTTTTTTTTTGGGTCACACCCGGCAGTGCTCAGGGGTTACTCCTGGCTCTACGCTCAGAAATGACTCCTGGCAGACTCTGGGGGAGAGGGGCATATGGGATGCCAGGATTCAAACCACCGACCTTCTGCATGCAAGGCAAACACTACCTCCATGCTATCTCTCCAGCTCTGGTGTTACATTTTTATAATAATATTGTACTCTGGCCAGACCTATGAAAAAATTAAATAAAAGAGTAACTGTTTGAAGACCTTCCCCAGGAAATAGTATAGCTGTGTATATTGTCCTAGTTTTTATAATTGGACACAATAAAATGCAACTTCCGTTACTCATTGTATTTATTTGGTGTAAACTAAGAGCAATCACTCATCTAGCAGTAGGAAAAAATTTTATCTACACTCAAATACTACTTGCATTCCAAGCATCTGAGTCCCTTTTGGGACTCCTTTGAAGTCTCACATTCTCCAGTATGGTCTCTTGAATACCACACTACATATCAGGCTATTCCTTTCAGTTCTTAAAATTGGGAAATATAATGAAAGCAGAGTGATACATCAAAATATTAGAGCAAATCTGGTTTGATCCGAGGCAGCACATGTTCCCCCATGCATCACCAGGATCAACTGCCCAGCAACAATAACCAACAACCACCAGGGACCATCCAAAAGCAAAAAACAGGGGCCAGATTGATAGCACAGTTAGTAGGGCATTTGCTTTATAAGCAGCTGACCTAGGTTTGATTCCTGACTTCCCATATGGTCTCCTAAGCATAGCCAGAAATGTAAAGTGTAGAGTCAGGAGAAATCCCTGAGCACCACAGAGTGTGGCCCCAAAACAAATAAAAGCAAAAAAAAAAAGAGGATTTGAGAGATAGTACAGTAGGTAAAACACTTTCCATGTTTTTTTTAAATAATATCTTTATTTAAGCACGATGATTACAAATGTGTTTCTAGTTGGGTTTCAGTTATAAAAAAAAAAGAAGACCTCCCTTTACCAGTGCACTCTTTCCACCACCAATGTCCCCATCTCCCTCCTCCACCATCCCCTGCCTGTACTAGAGACAGGCATTCTACTTCTCTCACTCATTACCATTGTCATGATAGTTGACAGTATAGTTATTTCTCTAACTGCACTCACCACTCTTTGTGGTAAGCTTCATATAATGACCAGTCCTTCCAGCCCTCATCTCTATTTCCTCTGGGTATTATTACAATAATATCTTTTATTTTTCTTAAATCCTATAGACAAGTGAGACTGTTTTGAAGACACTTTCCTTGTTTTGATCCCCAACACCATGTATAGTCCCTTGAATACACCAAGAGTGATTGCTGAGTGCCAAGTCAGGTAGGGAGTGGCCCCCCAAAATAAAACAATTTAGGTCTGGAATGATAGTACACTTGCTTTGCCTAATATCAACCCCAACTGGAATCCCTGGACACCATATATGGTTTTCTGAGTTCTATCAGGGATTACTCCTGAACATGGAGTTGGTAATGACCCCTGAGAACCATTGGATGCACACATACGCACCCAAAAATCAAAAAGATTGTCTAAAAGTTAGTAACTTGCTTTGCATGTGAATCTCAGTTCAATCCCTGGTACCATATGGTCACCCAAGCACAGAGCTAAGAGTATCCCCAAACACAACTAGGTGTGGTATGCCTTAATAGAGTAAACCCCCCACACATAAATGACACTTTCCTACAGTCTTTAGAATGAGAAAATAATAAACTTTGAATAAACCTTTTCAAAAGGACTACTAGATAGAACTTAATGAAGTCATTTAAGAAGTAGTCTATGGAAGATGCCAGTCATCAGAGACATTTTTAAAAATCAGAGACTTTTCAATGGGGTCTTTACTCCTTTATGAGCTGTTGAAACATTCTTAAAGTTTACAGCCTACCATTCTGCAAGTCGAGACCAATAAAACACCCACTTGACCAATTCAGTCTTTCCCAAGAAGAAATTTAAAAGCAGTTTGAAAGGACATTCATTAGTTTCAAGTGTTGTGACACAGACCTTAAAAACCTTTGAAGTATAATGATCAATCTGATTTTCAGACACAGTATAAAAATAGTATGCTGTTTGATTGGAGATCCGGTTCTTTCCTTCCATTTGCAAACAGCAGTATATGAAAAAAATAAAAGGCAATCAAAATGTAAGAGCAGCATTTGCGTCATAACATTATTACTTCCACTAAATTCTGATTTTGATTTTTGTTCTGTTTTATTTTCGGTCACTTATTGCCAAGCTCAGGTCATCATGTAGTGCTATGTTTGATGCTCAAGAGGAGATCTACAAATGAAAAATCAGGAACACTTATTTGAACATAGTTAAGTAACATGGCTAATACAAGTTGATGTGCAAAGTTCCACAAAGACTTGGTTTTGAAAACATTGTAATGCTTAAGGCAGATGGTTCCCCATATCCCCTATATATATGAAAAATATCAAAGCCATATTTTTCACAGGTATCTTTGAGTTAATGATGAAGAACTCTGGACAAGTTATATGTGTACAAGAAGTCACATATAAGGATGGTCATTACCAATTTTTTTTGTAATGTAAGGGACCTTAATGACCATAACTGAAAAGTAGGTATGTTACATTCTATCCATATGATAGAATGTAATCATTAAAATGAAGGAATGCCACATGGATAAGTTTCAAAAATGTTATATTTGAAAGAAAGGATGGTGAAGCTAGAGAAAAAGCTTAGTGGGTTGAGAAAATACTGTCTTTGGGAAACTTGGGTTTGATCTTTGCACCACACAATCCTCTAAGCATTGTGCTACTAATGGTCCTGAGCACCACCAGGTGTGATAAAATATAGCAAGCTTTCCAGGTAATATTAGAAATTTTCATTTTATATGTGACATATATCAGGCACAGGGAAATTAAGAATTGGCCCAAGATCATACAGCTAATACAGAAGATATAACAGACACCTCTGGGTATAACACATGTATTCTTATTTACTTACAAGAGAGCATGAGTACTGCCAGAAGAGATTCCTTAGCACAGAACCAGGAGAAAGCCTCATAGCGTGGCTCACAAACACACAAAAAGCATGTATTTACTTTGGCAGGGGTGTGCACACCCAGCAGTGCTCAAGGAATGTTCCTGGCATGATGCTCAAGAGACCATATGCAAGAACCTTACCACCTGTGCCTCTCTTCAGCCAAGACATTTTCCTTTAAAGGAAAAAAGCCTCCAGTAGATATGAGAAATAGATTATTTTTAAATGTAGGCATGTTGATTTACAATGGTGTTTATTTTTTTAGGAATCCAGTCTTGCTACAGCATATCGGTCATCAAAATCTCTCTCTAGATCTCTCATCCCCCTAACCTGAATTCAGTGAACTTAGTTTTGTAGACAGACTCCCAGGCTTTGTTATCATTAGCCATTGTTCAGTGCTTTACTATGTTTGTCCACATATGAGTGAGATCTTTCGGTGTCTGTCCTCTCTTTTACTTACTTCATTTAGCATGATACCCTCCAGTTCCATCTAAGTAGTAAACTGCAAGATTTCATCATTTCTTATAGATGAGCAATATTCTTTTTGTGTAATTTGGGTCTGGAAGATGTATAGATTACAATTTTTTGGACCTGGGTGCTAACTCAGATGACTGGAGCACATGTTACCTTTATGGTAGACCCAGATTGATCTCCAACAACAGATGTTCCCACTTCTCCCAGCACTACCAGGAGGAACCCCTAAGCACCAAATAGGCAGAACCACTGAGTACCATCTGGCATGGCTCTTCCTTGAAAAGAATAATTATGTATTGTTTCTTTTGTGGGGGGAGAGGGTTGTTTTGGAGTCACACTCATGTTGTTCAGGGAATTCTGTGTTCAGGAGACAATAATGCAGAGCTGTGGTTCCAAGTAAGGTCATCTGCATGCAAAGTAAGCATCTTACCTTTTGTGTCTCTCTGTCCACCCCCAAAATTGGTAGTCCTCAGGGGCCTCTCCTAGCTCAGCCTTCAGGTGTCATTCCTGGATCTATGTTAGGGAAGAAAACAAGTTCTTTTCCCACTTATATGTTATTGGACACTTGGTTTGGGAAACTTAATATCTGACAATTCAGGGCCAGAGCAATAGTACAGCAATTAGAGAGCTTGTTTGCATGCAGTTAACCTGGGTTCAATCCCTGGTACCATTTATAGTCCCCTGAGCACTGCCAGGAGTGATTCCTGATTAAAGAGTCATAAGTAAACCCTGAGAACTGCTGGGTGTAACCCCCAAACAAAAAAAAACTGGTGCTGGAGCAAGAGCACAACTAGTAGGGCGCTTGCCTCACACACGATCGACCTAGGTTTAATTATTAGCATCCTATAGGGTCTCCAGAGCCTGTCAGGAGTAATTTCTGAGTGCAGAGCCAGTGGTAACCCCTGACTAAAGCTGGTTCTGGCCAAAAACCAAATAAATATTTGACAATGCTGGGGCCTGAGAGAGAGAGAGAGAGAAAGAGAGAGAGAGACAGAGAGAGAGACAGAGAGAGAGACAGAGAGAGAGACAGAGAGAGAATAATGGGTAAGGTTGTAAGGGTAAAAATTCAGGGGTCCTCAAACTTTAAATGGGAGGCCAGTTCACTGTCTTTCAGAGCATTGGCGGGACAGACTATAGTAAAAGAAACTATGAACAATAGTGGCCCACTGGGTGTAGTGTGAGGACCCTTGCCCAAGACTGAGGAAGGCGGGGAGTCGCAGAGTGAGGTGCACATTCCATACATATATGCTGCAACCTGGAAAGAGATGGCTGCTAAGCAGGACAGGGAGCAGCGGCAAAATCTCCTGGTGAGTCACATAAATGTCCTCGGTGGGCCATATTTGGCCAATGGGACATAGTTTGAGAACCTCTGGGTAAGGTAGTACAATGGGTAAACCCAATTTAATTGGCCCGCAACACACATTCAACTCCCCCAAGAACACTGGGCTGAGGCAAGAGCCTGGAGTAAGCTCTAACTATCACTGAGTGTGGCCTCCAAATACCTCCAGCAAAGAAAAAGAAAGAAAAACAAGATTTGAAATTTTTTCTCTAGTTTTTCTTAGTATGTGAAACATTCATAATTTAAACAATAAGTTTTATGTTGGCATAGTTATTTGTTTAAACGTATACCCCCAAAAATGTTTTACAAAGAGTAAATGAAAATCCAGCATATTTTTCTTGGATGTCAAGTATAATAAATCATTCCGATTGCAATTTTAAATATTTGCAAAAATTAGTATAAAATAAAGATCCTACGAGGGCTGGAGTGATAAGACAATGTATAGGATGATTGCCTTGCACTCAGCCAACCCAGATTTGATCTCTGATATTGCATATGGTCTCCTAAGCACTGCCAGGAGTAATTCCTGAGTGCACAGCCAGGAGTAACCCCTGAGCACTTAGCATGGCCCCCAAAACAAAACAAAAGACTGTAAATTTAGAGACCTTTTCTCATTTCCACTGAAAATGCAAAAGGATGTTTAATGAAAGCTCAGAGATAAGATCTGAAAAGATCTTAAGATATAAAACATGGAAATCCACAATAAGCTATGAACATTCATTTATTTAAGCATGGCATATATATGGTATATTGAAGAAACTATGGTTAACTTTATGTCAGAAGTTCACCTAACCTTTTTTTTTCTTTTATATTTTGGGATCACATCCAGCAACGCAAAGGTTTTACTCCTGGTTCTTTACTCAGAAATCTGCCCCTGGTGGTGCTCAGGGGAACATTTGACATGCCAGGGATTGAATCTGAGTCAGCCACATGCAAGGCAAGTGCCTTACCCACTGTACTATTGCTCTGACCACATTTAACCATTTTTAAATATTCTTTAGATATAGTTTTGTTTTTGGGCCACACCCTGAAGCACTCAGGGATTACTCATAGAACTAGGCTTAGAAATAGCTCCTGGCAGGCTCAAGGGACCATATGGGATGCTGGGGATCGAATCTGTCTCCGGCCCGTGTCAGCCACATACAAGGCAAACAATCTACCACTGTGCTGTCACTCCAGCCCCTAAAATTATATTTTATTGCTGGAGTAATATCTCAGTGCACTAGAGTACATGCTTTATTTACAGATGCCTTAGATTTAATCCCCAGTACTACATGATCCACCCAGCATGACTAGGAGTGATGCTCAAACACCCGGACTGTGTCCTCCCCTCAAAAGCAAAATAGTTGTATTGAAACAGGGAAAAGGGAAAATTGTGAAAACAGCTCTCAGAAGGATCCTGGTAAACTAACAAGTTTGAAAAGATGCACAATTCTATTTGAACAATAATAGAGCCGTGTATTTGTCTAACAAGTAACACAGCATTTAAAACATAAAGGTCAAGCGACAAAGTTAAAGAAAGGAAGAAGGGTCTGTTGCAGCAGCTTATTTTTGTTTTTTTTTTTGTTTGTTTCTTTTTTAATTTATATTGAAGTCAAATATTTTTACAGGTTTTATAAATATCCTTATTTATACCTCCTGATCACAAGCATGTTTGTAGTTGGGTATTTATTATATATATATAACATCTCCCTTCACCAGTGCAAGCAGCTTATTTTTGGAGGGGGTTGGGCCCCAATGCTGTGCTAAGAGCTTACTCCTAGTGGGCTCAGGGGACACTATAGGGTACCTAGGACCCATCTGGGTCAGCAGCATATTATACTCGCAGTATTATAGCTCCAGCAGCCTTTGTCTTAATTTGCTATAAAGGGACTGTTTCTCTTTCTATTGACAACCTAGACACCTATATATGTCTATCTCCTTCCTTTAAGTACAACAGAAACCTGCCTCCCCCCAGACTTAATGACTGTAGCCTTCCCCCAGCCATACAGTTCAAAAGGGCTTGGAATTTGATAAATATTCATGTTATTTTCCTCCCTTTTAATTTTTTTTGGCCTTCCTCTTACTTACATATTTCAAAGCACACTTTTCCTGTCCAAAAGCATTGCCCCCATTCTTTAACCTGGGAGTCGGTGGAATTTTCCACTGCAAATGTTGCTGTCTAGTTACTGTGCCCATAAATTATGTTTCTGAGCATTGATTCCCAATGATTTCCAAAGCAGTGTTTGACCCACGTTCTGGGGGTCAGACAACTTTTGGCACATCCATCGTCCAATCTTGAAAGTAACATGGAGTTAATTACCATGTTTATGAGACATTTGTGCCTCGTTTCTCTAAGTGTGTGAGCTCACCCTTTGATGAGGAGATCTGAACAAAGGGGGAGAATGAAAAGTAAAATAATAAAACTGGATTTTTATATCCTAAGAAAGCGCTCCAAGTACTTTTCCTCCTTCCTCCTCCTCCTCCTCCTCCTCCTTCTTCTTTATTATATTATTCTATATTCTATAGAATATTATAATTCTCCATTATATTCTATAATATATCTATTATTCTATAGAATAATATTATATTATTCTATATTATTATTACTATTAATACTGTTTTCATCATCACCATTATTAATCATTATTATCATTGATCATCATTATTATCATCGTCCTCCTCATCATCATTATTCTGCATTTGTCTTTGAACCTTCCCTATGAACTGTGTTTTTGGGAGCTAAGGGGAAGGGCTTTAGAAATCATTTTTCCTTTCAGTTTCATTATCTGTTAACTGGGAATGACTATATAGTCTTGCCTTAATTTGGTTCCCTGAAGATAAGTTACTAATCAGTATAGTAAGTCCATTTGCTTTTCTTGTTTTAGTTTTTGTTTGGTAGTGCTCAAGGATTATTCCTGGATCTGCACTCAGGGCTCAAACCTGGATTCGCTGCATGCAAGGCAGACGTCCTTCCTGGCCCCACCATTCTCTTGTTTTAAAAAATGAGAACAGATGAGGCATGAGCGATAGCACAGAGGGTAGGGCTTTTGCCCTGCATGAGGTTGACCCAGGGCTCAATCCCTGGCATCCCATATGGTCCACCAAGCCTCACAAGAGTAATTTCTGAGCACAGAGCCAGGAGTAATTTCTGAACACCAACAAAAAAATAAATAAAAATGAGAATAGAGGGGCTGGAGAGGTAGTACAATGAGTAGTGTACTTGCCTCCGATGCAGCTGACTTGGGTTTGATCCTTGGCACCCCAAACAGCGCCCCAAGCCTGTTGGGAGTGATCCCTGAGAACACAGCCAGGAGTAGACCCTGAGCACCAACATGTGTGGTCTAAAAGATTCTAAAAAAATTAAACAAATAAAAACTTAAAATAAGAACAGAGAGGTGGGAAGAGAAGGACAAAATAAGAACATAAAAAGATTAAGATAAAATCCTTAGGTTAAAGGAATTGGTGCTCTAACATTGCATGCATAAAACCCAATCATGAACAACTTTGTAATTCACAGTGACTAAATTATTTTCAAAATCCTGTTGTTAAGATTTCTTCTGGGGCCGGAGAGATAGCATGGAGGTATAAGGCGTTTACCTTTCATGCAGAAGGTCATCAGTTCAAATCCCGGTGTCCCATATGGTCCCCCGTGCCTGCCAGGAGCAATTTCTGAGCACGGAGCCAGGAAAAACCCCTGAGCACTGCCGGGTGTGACCCAAAAACCACAAAAAAAAAAAAAAAAAAGATTTCTTCAAAGATGGGCCAGAGAGATAGCACAGCAGAAGGGTGTTTGCCTTCCATATAACCAATCCAGGATGGATGGTGGTTCAAATCCCGGCATCCCATATGGTCCCCTGAGCCTGCCAGGAGCGATTTCTGAGTGCAGAGCCAGGAGTTAACCCTGAGCTCCACTGGGTGTGACCCAAAAACAAAATAACAAAACCAAACCAAAAAAAAGATGTCTTCACAAAAACAGAACATATATTATATAGATATCAATATTTGTATCTAGAAATATGTGCATATAAGTATCTATATATCAATAAATATGTTTATAGTAAATGTAAGGGTTTGTTTTTGTTTTTTATTTTGTTTTAGGATCTCACTCAGCCCTGGCTAATCCTGGCTAGTACTCAGGTGTCACACCTGACAGTACAATGCCTCGAGCCAAAGCAAACAAAAAGCATGTGCTCAGTCCATTGAGATATCTCTTTAGCCATCAACATAAAGGGTTGTTTTGTTTTTAATTTTTGTGTGTGTTGGGTCACACCTGGCAGTGTTCAGGGTTAATTCTTGATCTGTGCTCAGGAATCACTCCAGGCGAGGCTGAGGGTTGGGGTGATCATATGTACTGCTGAGAATCTTGACTGCATGCAAGACAAGTGCTCTACCTGCTCAGTAAATATAAATTTTAGTATATAAAGTTGCTGCCTATTATATACACAATGTTTGACCACATATTTGAGTAGCTTGTAGCCAAGTCAAATTGACATGTAAATTAATGAACACCTCCCCAACTTGATCCCTTCTCCCATCCCCAAAGATAACCAGTTTGGGAGCCAAACAGATAATACAGTGGGTAGAGTTATTGCCTTGCATGCAACCTAACCAAGTTCAATCCCTGACATCCTATTTGGTCCCCAAGCTCTTTCAGAAATGATTTCTGAGCACAGAGCCAGGAGTTAGTCCTGAGTACTGCTACATTTGGCCATAAAATAGAAAGGTAACCTATTTGGAGTTTGATGTACATTCTTTTTTTTTTTTTTTGGATTTTGGGTCACACCTGGTGGTGCTCAGGGGTTACTCCTGGCTATCTACTCAGAAATAGCTCCTGGCAGGCAAAGGGGACCATATGGGACACCAGGATTCGAACCAACCACCTTAGGTCCTGAATCGGCTGCTTGCAAGGCAAACACCGCTGTGCTATCTCTCTGGCCCCTGATGTACATTCTTCTAAATCTCTCTCTCTCTTTCTTTTTTTTTTTTGGGTGGGGGTCACACCTAGCGGCATTCAGGGATTACTACTGGCTTTGTGCTCAGAAATCGCTCCTGGCAGGTATAAGGGACCATATAGGTTGCTGGGAATCGAACTACGGTCAGTCCTGCCTGGGTCGGCTGCTTTCAAGATAAATGCTCTACTGCTGTGCTATCACTCCAGACCCACATTATATGTTTTTTAGTATATTCTCCCACCTGACATATAGATCCTCCATGACTTTAACCACTATACAGAGCCCCATTGTATGACTAAATACGTTTTAGTTAACCATTCCCCTATTGTCCTTAGAAGATGTTTCTTGTTGGGGAGTTGAGAGGATTAAGTGAGTTACCTACTTGCTGCACTATGTTTCCAGTTACTGAAGATGATTCTTAAATCATGTCTAGTTTCAATACCTGGCACCCCACTGAATAGTCACTGAGTACTGCTGAGAACAATCCTTAAGCACTAATCCAGGAGTAAGCCTCAAGCATGACTGAGTGTAGCCCCCCAAATAACTTTTGAATGTTTTAAGTTGAATGTGGCCTAATTCAGATCCTTGAGAAACAATTGGTAGAATGCAGTTTAAAGAGTGCAATGTTTGGGCTGGAGTGGTGGCACAATCGGTAAGATGCTTTGCCCGTGCTAGCCTAGCACAGACCGTGGTTTGATCCCCTGGCGTCCCATATGGTCCTCCAAACCAGGAGCAATTTCTGAGTGCATAGCCAGGAGTAACCCCTGAGAGCCACCAGGAGTGGCCCCCAAACAAAACAAAACCAAAAAAAGAGTGCTGTGTTTGAGCAATAGATAGTATAAAGGGTTTAACAGTGGGTCCTTGAATTAGGAACCTGGGCTCAAGCTCTATCACTAACTGTATGATCCCAAGCATGGCTTAATGACAAAAAGTGCAGGCCTGAGCCCCAGAGTGGTTTGTGGTGTCATCCATATGCTTCAAGTGCAGTCCATGGATTCTGCCATTTGGAATCCCAGCAATGAAACAGAATATGTGACCTCCAGTACATAGCAAAGCATGATTGAGTACTACAACTAAAGTGTGCAACTGTAGCAAGTGCTGCTCTAAAGATATTCAAGCATGCTGGTCAGGAGTACATTCTCCAACAAGCAACAAACACACACACAATAGAATAATTACTAAAATCTTGGACTTTGAAAGTGATGGAACTCTGTAAAAGCTTAGAATGAGGAGACATACAATATCAGTAGGTCATTTTGGTGCAATTATATAGGATGGACAAAGGAACAAGAATAGTAGCAGGTAGGGGTGGAAGCAATAGCACAGCGATAGGGCATTTGCCTTGCATGCTGCCGACTTGGGAGGGACCCAGGTTCGAATCCTGGCATCCCATATGGTCTCCTGAGTCTGCCAGGAGCGATTTCTGAGCACAGAGCTAGGAGTAACCCAGGTGTGACCCAAAACCAAACCAAAAAAATAAAAAAAAAATACCAGAATATAGCAATGGGGGCAGACATAGAAATAAGAAATGTCATCAGGGGCCAGAGAGATAGCATGAAGTTAAGGCGTTTGCCTTTCATACAGAAGGAAGGTGGTTCGAATTCTGGCATCCCATATGGTCCACTGTGCCTGCCAGGGACAATTTCTGAGCATGGAGCCAGGAGTAGCCCCTGAGCGCTGCCGGGTGTGGCCCAAAAAACAAAAAAAAATGTCATCAACAGGAGGAGACAGTGTAATATCTCTACATATGTATATGATATATTAGTTGCACTACAGTTAAAAATGACTTGATGATATGATTAAAACCCAACTACAAACATGCTTGTAATCCTTAAATAAATAAATAAATCCTTAAATAAAGATATTATTAAAAATAAACAGACTTGATAAAGTCTACTCCAACCTATGTTCTTGCCCCTTTGCAAAGTAATTCTGCAACTCTTCCTAATAGAAAGTGGTGTTTATCTCCTTCCATTGAATCTGAGTTGATCATGTAACTTGCTTGACCTATACAATGCGGTAGAAATAATATTTTGGGTTTTATGAGTTTAGGCAGGCCTGGAGAGACCTAAAAGTCTCTGCTTTTCACCTGGGCACACAGATGGCATGTAGAAAACATCTTCATTAGTTAATCCAATTATTCTAAATAGCACATATAAGTGATATCCTGTGCTTATTTTTCTTCTGGCTTCTTACAGTAACATGGTATCTTACAGTTCAATCCATGTTCAGTGAATTTCATGATTTCATTATTCCTTACAGATGTATATAATTCCAATGTGCAAATGTACAACATCTTAATGACCCATTTGTTATTGGATATCTAGAATCATACCAAATCTTATGGTGGAGGGAAGTTGACACTTGTGGTGGGATTGGTGCTGAAACCATTGTGTGTCTAAAACTCAACTATGAATAACTTTGTAAATCATGGAGCTTCCATAAATATTACTCTGGGAAAAAAAAGGAAAGAAAATGAGTGTAAATGAGTGTAGCCTATCTTGTTGGGAAGTGGGCAAAGTGGAAGAACTCTGGGGACAGAGAGACCACATGGAGGCAGAGTACCAGGAATAATAATATTCGTGCTGAGACCAGCCCCCAACTAACATACAAACTGTTACCACATCAATGAGCCCAGGAGAAACCCCAGAGAACCCAGGAGTTCTTGAGAAATAGTCATGTTTAACCACTCACTTTGTAGAAGTGTTTGTGACGTAGCAATAGGTAAGTGACACACGTTGACAACGGAAAGGTGAACAGAAATTCCCTAGGAAGATGGTTTGAGGAAAGAGCTTTCCATGCTGTGACCATTCTAAGCAAACACACAGAGGAGTGCCAGTACACGACCTGTGCTGGAAGGGCAAGTGGTATTGGGTGGTTAACAGAAAAACAGAAGGTATGCTGCAGGAGGCAACTGACAAAAGGGTAAATTGCATCAAATTCGAGGAGGAAAAAATGTTATTACCAGCTGTAGTACTATATCACCTCTTAGAACATCATCCAGGAATTGTGCTCCTTTTTGTATAGTTCCTTTCCTTTGTAAAATGTTTTCTCCCAAACCCCCTCAAAGAAGTAAAGTCATGATCAAGTTCTGTTCAAAATCATCATGTAGTAATTACTATAAAACATTTTTTTTGTTTGGGGGCCATACCCAGCACTGCTTAGGGGTTACTCCTGGCTCTGCACTCCTGGCAGGCTCAGGGGACCACATGAAATGCCAGAGATCGAACCTGGGTCATCTGCATGCAACCAATGTGCTTAGGTCCCTAAAAAACACTTTTATGAATTTAGCTTCCTAGCCAGTGGTTATGTTCATGTTGCCTTTCTTATGTTGCTAAGTTAGCTTTTTCTGTTTAATTATTAAATAAGCAAACATTTATTGAGTTCCTAGCATATATGTCAGGCACTTGAGATTCAGGGAAAAAATGCCACATTTTTTTGACCTTCTAGAAGGTTACAGTATGATGAGATTGTTCGGTAGTTGGAAACTAACACACAGCATGCTTATTCTCAAAAAGAAAGGAGAGGGGCCGGGAAGGTGGCACTAGAGGTAAGGTGTCTGCCTTGAAAGCACTAGCATAGGATGGACCGATCCCCCAGCATCCCATGTGGTCCCCCCAAGCCAGGGGCAATTTCTGAATGCATAGCCAGGAGTAACCCCTGAGCGTCAAACGGGTGTGGCCCAAAAACGAAAAAAAAAAAAGAAAGAAAGGATAAATTTAGTTATCATGTAAGACAACACATTATTTACAAAAAGAATTCCCATCAAGGTCCTCTTTTATTATCATTTAGGTAACCTGGTTACAATAAGATGTTTTTCTAAAATAATAGACTCCAGGTTCTTTTTACTTAGTTTTTTAATTTATTTGCATACTGTAGTGACAGATTTGGATATTGATAAAAAGCTCCAGTAAATATTGATAGCCAACATAAATTTTTAAGAAACACACGTTGATTTACAAAACTTACAGAATTTTTCTGTTCTAATTCCTAACATACCACGAGTGTCAGTGTCTCTCCACCAATAACACAAGGTTCCCTCCCTCTCCCCAGCCTACCTCCCTAGCAAACTGTTTAGAATAGTGTCAAAGACATCAAGTACAAAGGAATCAACAGAACAAAAGAGTGAAATAACATACCTTAAAAAGACTACACCTCAGGCCCGGAGAGATAGCACAGCGACCTTGCAAGCAGCCAATCCAGGACCAAAGGTGGTTGGTTCAAATCCCGGTGTCCCATATGGTCCCCAGTGCCTGCCAGGAGCTATTTCTGAGCAGCCAGCCAGGAGTAACTCCTGAGCACCGCCGGGTGTGACCCCAAAACCAAAAAAAAAAAAAAAAAAAAAAAAAAAGAAAGACTGCACCTCACTCATCAAAGAAATAGATGATATGGAAAAATATTCCATGTTAATGGAGTAGAAGAATCAACAGAATCAAAATGATGGGGGTGGTTAAAAATGACCGTTCTATCTGAAATATTCACTCAATACAACCCCATAAAAATTCTTATAGGAAATCACTCTGGCCCTTTCTCCCTGAAATTCTTATGAATTGTTTTTGTTTTACATTGTAGGTAATAAAAAATCCTAAGATCAGGTGACAGAGATGATTCAATAAGCTGAGCACATAATTTGTATGCAAGAGGCCTTGGGTTGATCCCTGTTAGTGATTGTTCCCTGGAGCACTGCCAGGGAACCTCCAAAGACTGAGCTAGAAATTGCCTTGAGCACCACCCAGTGTAGCCCCAAAATAAAACAGAGGCTGGAGAGATAAGATAGTATGTAGGGTGCTTGTCTTGCAGGCAACCTACCTGGATTGGACCCTCAGCATCTCTTCTAGTCCTCCAAATATTAACAGGAATATTTCCTACGTGCAGAACCAGGAGTAACCCCTGAGTGTGACACTGACAACATCCCTCCAAAAACAATCTTAAAACCAAGTCTGTGTTTTGCACATTTTTTTCAATTATTTATCTCTCAGAGAGTTTAAATCAATTCTGTGCTAATACTTGCAGTCTCGGGCTCTGGATTTCTGAAAACTTATTACATTTTTTCTTTGCCATGCTGGGGATCAAACTCATGCAAGGCAGGAGCTTTTCTATTACAGTCCACTTTTTTGGTTTTTGGGTCACACCTGGCTGCATTCAGAGGTTACTCCTGGATCTGTGCTCAGAAGTCACTCCTGACAGGTTCCAGGGACCATATGGGATGCCAGGAACGAACCGGGGTTCGTTCCAGGTTGGCCTCATGCAAAGAAAATGCCCTACCATTGTTCTATCACTCTGGCCCCTGCAGTACATTTCTTTAATGGCTTCTTCTCTGCCCAGCTTTCGTGGGGAGGTGTTTAGGGCCATATTCTACTATGTTCAGGATTTACTCAGACTCTATGCTGAGAGAATATTCTTGACTATAGGCCTTAATGGAAATTGGGGGTAGGTCCATACAAGTAAAGAGCTTTAACCCTTGTACCATCTCTCTGATCCCTGTTTCACCATTTTGCTATCAATAAAAAAAACTGCTTCCTTTAGGGGCTGGAGAATAACATAGCGGTAGGGTTTTTGCCTTGCCGATCCAGGGCGAAACGTGGTTCAAATCCTGACATCCCATATGGTCCCCCATGTCTGCCAGGAGCGATTTCTGAGTACAGAGCCAGGAGTAACTGCCCTGAGCACTGCCGGTATGACCCCCCAAAAAAATTAAAAAAAACACACAAGAGATTTGACAGGTAGAGCAATAGTGCCATGAGTAGGTTTCTTGCCTTATATGCAGCCAACCTGGGTTCAATCCCTGGCATATCAAATGGTCCCCTGATTCCCACCAGGAGTGATCCTTGAGCACAAGGCAGGAGTAAGTCCTGAGCTCTGCCAGTGTGGCCCCAATTCAAAAAAAATAAAAAAGGTGGACCTGAGTGGTGGTGCAAGGGTGGTCCTCCAAGCAAGGAGCAATTTATAAGTGCATAGCCACGAGTAAACCCTGAGCGTCACCGGGTGTGGCCGAAGAACCGAAAAAAAAGTGGATTTCTTGAGGTGGGGATTCTGAATGCTGAGTGATTTCTTTTTTCTGTAAAGGGGAAGGAAGGTAGGCCAGATAAATTTGGGAATCTTTGATAGTCCCACTTTGTCCACATATTTGTAAAACCTTTAGGAAACCAGCCTCTCCTTTACTCCCATGTTTTGCCCTATGTGTATCTTGATTTTGATCCAGCTAAATTGTGATCTCTTCTAGTACATACTGGTTCTGAGATCCCTACACTGCCTCCAGGATATTATTTTCCTTCTTTCTTGGATGATACCCTTTAAGTATTTATAGAGGTAGAAAGTATCCCATCGAACATATAGGATGGAATAATTTTTTGTTTTGTTTGTGTTGGTTTGGTTTGGTTTGGGGGGGCCCACACCCAGAAATGTCAGAGCTTACTCGACTGCACTCAGAGCTCAATCCTGATAGGCAGTGATGGAACTTAGGTCGGCTGCACTCAAGACAAGCCCTTTACCCTCTGGAGTATCACTTTGGTCCATATTTTGGTTGGTTTAGGGGCCACACTGGCAGTGCTTAGAACGTATAACTGGTCTCTTCATTTAGGAATCACTCCTAGTGGGGTGCTGGGGACTTAAATTAAACCTGATCAACTACACGCAAGGGAAGGGCCCTACCCTGTATTCTATCTCTCTAGTTCCCAGGATGTTGTTTAAAATAATTCTGTTATTTTCCAAGAAGATATGTATAGTAGTTGGACTTTAGACATATGCATTAATCATTATTTAACCACTCCTAGTCTTGTATATTATACTAATGAGACACTAGGTAGATCTTTGACTTTGACCCGGCATTCATTTCAGATCTAAATCAAGGTGTTTGTTGGTTTGATTCTATCTGAGTTACCTCACTATTGACTCACACAGAATAATTTAATTGGAAGGTTCAATCAGATGGGCCAGAACTCGTTTGTCAACTTCTGTTCTCCTAGGATAATAATTATCTAACAGAAATTATCAATGACTATTGCTAGAGTCTGTTTCACTTCACTTTGGTTCTATTACTAGTTTTGGGGTGCAAATCTATATTCAATGCTTAGACCTAATGTTTCTTCATTTCTACAGGTAGGATGCTGGCCTTGCATGTGGCTGACCCGTGTTCGATTCTCCCGTATCCCATATGTTCCTCTGCGCCCTGCCAGGAGTGATACCTGAGCTCAAGAGTGGTGAGTAACCTCTGAGTATTTCTGGGTGTGGCCCAACAAACAAGACTATAAAAGTCTTAACTAAAGCATTTTCTATCAGTGTAAGGATTAAACATTTCAAATATTTTCTTCTTTTTATTGGGGAGCATCACTCCCAACAATGCTCAGGGGGCCATATGTGGTTCTGGAAGTGAAGTGGAGCTGACTGCATGAAAAACAAGGTACCTTAACAACCCTGTGTAGTTTCTCTGATTCAGAATTTATTTTTCTTTATCAATAAATATGAATGGAGTTGGAGTGGTAGGATAGCAGATAGAGTGCTTACCTTGAACCCAGTGACTAGGATTCGATCCCTGGTATCCTATATATTCCCCAGATTGATAGGACTGATTCCTGAGCACAGAGCCAGGAAAAAGTCCTAAGCACTGCTGGGTACGGACCAAAACAAAGCAGAAAATGAAATAAATATTAACAAATATGAACCAGATATGTTGCAGCGATGAGTCCTGGATTAAGTATATTTCTGTCCAAAATCAGTGTGATTTCCCCACCCATTTTAATGAAGATTAAAATACAACTTTATTATTATTATTATGAATTTTTTTGGTTTTGAGTCACACCCGGCAGTGATCAGGGGTTACTCCTGGCTTTGCACTTAGAAATCACTCCTGGCAGGCTCAGGGGACCATATGGGATGGCAGATTTGAACTGGGGTCTGTTCTGTGTTGGCCACATGCAAGGGGTACACCTTACTACTGTGCTATTGCTCCGACCCCTAAAATACAACTTTATAATAAACAGTTACAGGGACCAGAGAGATATTACAAGGAGGGCACTTGTCTTGCATGTAGCCAACCTGGCTTTGATTCCTGGCATCCCATATGGTCCCTGAGCAGAGTCAGGAGTAATTCCTGAGTGTAGAGCATCACTGGGTGTGGTCCCAATCCCTCCCTTCAATAAACATTTACATAGGCATGAGGAAGAATTGTTTGTATTCCCATTTTGTTGGTGAGGTGGCAATGTATGCCACCTTACTTGTTCTTAAGGCTTACTCATGGCTCTGAGCTCAGAGATCACACCTTGTGGTGCTCAGAGGACAATATATGGTGCCACAGATTGGATCTATCTCAGCTGAATGCATCGCAAGTACCTTACCCATTGTGCTGTCTCTTTGTCCTGATATTAAGATGTATATTTCTTTTTTTTTTAAATATGGAACGCTTCACAAATATTTCTTTTTTTTATCTTCCTAGGAAACCTCCCAAGCAGTGTTCAGGACACCTCAAGGCCATTCCTGATGATGCTTGTTTCTGCTATGCAAGACAGGCAGCTAACTGCTTGGGTCAAGTGGGCTCAGTAGACAATGTGGTATTGGGAGCAAAACTAGAACTTCAACTATGCAAGGCATAAATTTTGTCATAGAAACATAGCCCTGGTACCCAGCTTTGTTTCTTTTTTGTTTTATTTTAAATTTATGAACCATTTTGTAAATTTAAGAAATGCAGTCACCATGTCTGCCCATGGTCAGCTCCATAGACTCACTCGGTTCTCAAAGAGATTTAAACCAAAGAGTGAAAAATCATAGGTACACCTGCAATGGCCCCAGGCTGCCAGGGCTGCAGAGCTACAGAGACCCCAGGCCTCCAGGGCCCAATGCTACAAGGTTCACAAGGGCCTGTGGGGCCCTGCTGCTGAGTGGGGCCTCGTGCCCACCCAGGAATGCCAACATATAGCAACCGCCTGCTTGGGACTGAGAGAGAGAGTAGAAGTAGAAGCTAAGTATTTTTTTGGTTTCTGGGCCACACCCGGTGATGCTCAGGGGTTACTCCTGGATGTGCCCTCAGAAATCGCTGCTGGCTTGGGGGACCATATGGAATACCGGGGGATTGAACCGCAGTCAATTGAACCGCAGGCTAGTGTGGGCAAGGCAGACGCCTTACAGCATGAGCCACTGCTCCAGCTCCTTAATTTATCGGTTTTTGATTCTAGAACATTCACTTCTCAGATGCCAGTTCTCAGATTTAGGGTGCAGCTTTAATTTATTGTGTCCATCATGGACAGTTAATATCTTCATCTATGCTATTTGAATGGTAGTTAGGAAAGTCCTGATTATTTTTATTGATAAAGTTACTGACATAATTGTAGATTCGTGTACAATTATAAGAAGTAATAGAGATATTCTTGGTAAACTTTGCCCAGTTTTCTCCAATAGTAATATCTTGCAAAAACTTGTAAAACTTGTATAAAACTACAGTTTTATATCAGATCCATAATATCAAAAGGCAAATCACTGGTCTTTGGGGGTAGTCGGGGCTTGGCCACTGAAAAGTCCTCAGGGATTACTCCTGGTGGTATTCCTGTGACCATATATGTGGTCAGTGCTGGACATTTGATCCAGGGTTAGTTGGCATTGCAAGCCAAGCACCATATCTCCTATACTATTGCTCAGGCCTCAGTCCATTGGTCTTATTCAGATTACCTCAGGTTCTTGGTTTGTTTTTATTTCTTGGGCCACATCTGGGGTGCTCTAGAACTCTTGGCAGTGTTCAGGGGACCCTATGTGGTATCAGGGATCAAAGCAAGTTTAGCCACAAGGAAGGTTAACCTTAACCCTGTACTATATCTCTTGCCCAGATTCCCCCCCAGCTTTAATTATACTAATATTTGAGCATATGTACATGCATTAATTTATAATAACCTGGGTGCAATTATAGATTCATCACCACAGCCAAGCTCACAACTGTTGTTACACCCCCAAGGAGTCTAGAGTTGACCTTTATTGGGCCTCCCTCTGGACTTCCAATCCTTGGCAACCACTAATCTGTCCTCCATTTCTTAAATTGTCTTTTCAAAGGTGCTATATAGACACTTTTCAAAGTTCTCTGCAATTGGAGTGAGAAACATATGCAGTGCTACAGTATTTCAAGAAGATTAAGGCCCTCTTGTGCATTTCATTTCATTTGATGGAATATATTTCCCACTAGACAAGTAAAGGAGTAAAATGGACCTGTTCTCTAGATATTTTCCTAAAGTTTAGCTTACATTAATAACTGAATTCCTTCAGCAGTGAGAACTATTTCAAATCATGATTTCTATGAAAGAAACAGTAACTAAACCATTGCCTTGTAAGCATGAGATCATAAGTTTGATTTTGGAGCCACACTGGGTCATGCTCATGGGTTACTCCTGGCTATGTGCTCAGAAATTTCTCCTGGCTTGGGGGACCATATGGGACACCGAGGATCGAACCCAGGCCTGCCTTGGGTCAGCCGCATGCAAGGCAAAGGCCCTACCACTGTGCTATTGCTCCAGCTTCGAGATCATGAGTTTGATCCCCAGCTCCACTGCATGCATAGTGAGATCTTGGCAGCTCTGTTTTTTGTGCCTAGGCTGAGACCCGCAGCTCAGCAAGCATGTTCCAGAGAACATAGAGTGTGAATATTGCAAAAGCGCTCTGGAGCCCTACAATCCAGAGTGTGATCCAATAAAGCCTAGAGGGCAACCCCCTGGTAAGCACCTGTGCAAGTTCTGTGACCTGGTGTGTGTCCCCTATGAGCACCATGACCAAGAAATAGTGTGAGATTCTCAATCACCACAACAAAAGCAGGAAAGGGAAGTGAGGGGAGGGAATGGAGACTAAAAGAAAGCTTTTGCCAGGGATTCATATATTTCATTTGTCATATACATAGATAAATGACAGAGTTTTTGTTTTGGGAACACAATTGGTGATACTCGTGGTTTACTGCTGGCTCTATCTATGCTCAGGGATCACTCCTAGAAGGCTTTCAGGTCTATATAGGGTGCTGGGGGTCAAAACTGGGTTAGCCACATACAAGACAAACCCCCTCCTCACTGTACTATTGCCCTCAACATTTGACTATTGCCTATCTTTCCTTTTCCTATTACTAAAGAGTTCTGTATACTGTGAGTTTTCAACTTATCAATAAAAATACAGGTGAGTCTCATTTGAATTCTCCACTTCCTGTGATTATGAGTGTCTTTTCTATCTTCTCTTTTCCTTAAAAAATGACTTTATCCCAGCTGGGTGCTAGAGTTCTTCTTTGTTTGTTTGTTTCTTCTATTTCTTCTTATTGTTACTTTCTCTTTTTTTGTAGATTTCTTAACTCATCTCTTCCATCTTTTAAATAAATGATTGCTTTATTTATGCAAACAATTCAATATAGGCAGGAGTAATAGCCAATGGATAGTGTGTTTGCCTTGCACATGAATTACCTGTGTTCAGTTCATGCATGCCATATGGTCCACTGAGTCCCACCAGGAGCAATCACAGAGTGCATATCCAGGAGTAATCCCTGAGCACTGCCAGGTTTGGCCCCCCCAAAACAAAAACATATAAATAACTAAATAATTGAAAATAAAATGGCAGGAAAAAGAAGCAAGTAAGAAGTGTAAGTACAGCAAAAAAAGAAATTCAAGTACTGGACAAAACAAAGTCTCCTGTTGGGTTTCAGTGTAATAACTGAGGTGATTTTCACAATATTTTGAGAATCTTATTTTTAAAAAAGACATGAGTGACACAGTGAAAGTAAAAATATTGAGAACTAGAAGTAGATTGCTCAAAAAATTAGACTACTCCAAAGGAAAGACTTGAAGAATCCCAAAGGCAACGGATTAGAGGTCTTTACTACTATTGTGAGCTGCATATTATTCCAATGGCAACTGGTACAGTAGCTAAGTAATGTAGTAGTAACTCAAGAACAAGGAAAAGCTATTTGAGCTGTCATTTTGAATTCCTATTAAAGAGGGAGCAGAGAAAACCTGTCTGCGAAATTCACTGCAGTATGTAATTACAGACTTTGAAAGCATGGTTCTTCCATGAATCTCAAAGCATATTACCAACTTTAATTATTTTTCATAACACCTTGGTGAGGCCATTATTCCCTGCAGATAGATGAAGAAGAAACAGAGACAGAAGATTACCAGTCACCTTCAAATCACACCATGAGTCACAAGCAGAGTTGGTCTTCAAAGAAATTGGTCGTTTAGATTAAATGACCATTTTCAAATGAATAGCAAATACTTGATAAGTACTTCGAAATTCAGCTTCTATTTTTTGTCATTTGTTTGGAAGCTTAGGGGTCCAGATTCTTTTTAAGATAGAGTGCTTTCCAGAGAGCTATTATTCAATGGAACGAGTATGGAAATATGCTAAAATATTATACAAGACACATGCTACAATATACTTATAAGCCTACATAGCATAAATAACCCGAATAAATTGTTTGGTCTTCCATCATTAACTTTGGATCAAAAATAAAGAAAAACAAACAAATGAGTACAATCATAAAGCATTAGTCTTTGGAATGGCCTTTAACTCTCTCAGATCTTTGAACTTTTGTCACATAACTTTCAGAAAACCTATGGCAGTTATTATTGTCCAGACTCTCATTTGTCCTTTTATGTTCCTATAATTATGATGGTTGATACCATATGATCTAGCACCGTATCACATTATATTTACACTCTTGAGTTCCTTTCATTTTTGTGTTAAACAGCACAGTGGTTACCAGTGACCCTCATATTATGTTTGGAATGGGGAGTTCTCTGTGAATGATGAATGTAAAGCCTTTTCTGCTAAAAAGGCCCCCCCAGGAGTGCCCAGTCTGTCTTATTATATCATTATTCGCCTGAATTTCTGAACACACTGCAAACACTGGATACACACTGTTGGTTTGCATTAATCGGATTAAGATACATTGGTGGAGGCTAACAATGAAGTACAGCAAGTTTTCATTCATTTTACTAAACAAACTGGCTTAATATGAATATATATTTCAGGGAAAAAGGAACCTTGGGAGACTCATATATTCCATTGAACCACAGAAAAAGCTTAGAACGAGTGATGGTTGCATGGTGAATGAACATTCCTTACATTCCTCTCAACATACTTCCCAGAATCTGCTTTAGCAAATCACTTACTCGTTTCCTGCTCAGAAATTCAAAATCTATCATACAAGTTGAACTTCTATAATCTGTAGGGGGAGGGCCAAATTTATCTTGTATACCAAAGAAGAGCTAGCACATCTCAAGAGTCCTTGAGGAGTCTCTAAAACACCTTTAAACTTTTCATTCAAGACCTCCTTTTGGTTTTTCAGATGTGTCAGACTTTCTGGAGTCTGCTTGGATACGATTTCCTTCATGGAACTCCATTCTGCCTCCTCCACCACTTTGAGGACTTCCTCCACAAAACTTTGCCGAGATTTGGAGAGATAGTAGAGCTGGTAGGGTACTTTCCTTGCATGGGGTGAATCTGGGTTTGATCCTCAAGTATCCTTTATGTCCACTGAGCCCAACCAGGAGTGATCTCTGAGTGCACAGCCAAATGTAAGCATAAACCTTGAACACTGCCAAGTGTGGCCCCCAAACAAACAAAGCTTTCTCTTAGACCTTCCCCCAAAAGGATCAAATCAAGTTTCTCTTACTCTTCAGAGTTCTGTAATGTAAGTACTCCCTAGTATTTGCACAGAGAAAGATACATAGTAGGAATTCGGTGTTTGTTCATAAGAATGAATGATAGGGGGCCCAGAGAGATAGCACAGCGGAGTTTGCCTTGCAAGCAGCCAATCCAGGACCAAAGGTGGTTGGTTCGAATCCCGGTGTCCCATATGGTCCCCCGTGCCTGCCAGGAGCTATTTCTGAGCAGACAGCCAGGAGTAACCCCTGAGCACCGCTGGGTGTGACCCAAAAACCAAAAAAAAAAATGAATGAATGATGCTTGCTCTTGAAGCCTGCATTCTCTCCTGAACTCATACTGTTCTGTCTTTACATGCTTGCTTGTCAAGCCCGTGAAGCCCATGTTCTCCTGAACACTTATTTTTTTCTTTCTCACCCCTCCCATCTTTCTCAGTAAGTTTTGTTCAATAAAAACCTATCTTGTTTGACTTAAAAAAATAAAATGTGTGGACTCCAGACTACTACTGGGTGTAGCCCTATTGACCCTTAGCACCGCCTGGAGGGGCGCCTGCAAAAGCAACAAAAACAAGGGCCTGAGTGATAAGAGATAACTCAATAATCTGACTCTATGCTTTGCACGTAGAAGACTTGGGTTACATTCTCAGCCCTGCATGGTTTCCTGAGCCCTACCAAGAGCGACCTGGGAGTGCAGAGCCAGGAGCAGCCCCCAGCACTGCCTAGTGGGGCCTAAAAAATAAAATAAAGCAAAAAGAAAGTAGAACAAGAAAGAATGAACATTGTAACAAATCAGTATTTTTCCGCAATTCATATATTTGTCAATCCACAACCTTTTAGGGTCGGGTGCAGTCATCCCAGATAGTGATCAGCAAGCCGTTTTCTGCTGTGTTCAAGGTACCTGTGTTTGCTTATCCTCCAATGCACAACTTCTTAGAAGAGATTTTTCTACTGTTAATGAATGCCTGTCTGCCTTTCTTTCTCCCTTTACTCATATATCTAAATACTGAAAAATTTCACTCAGGGATTAGTTTTCTTCACTTCCAAGGTGTGGCCTGGCAATATAGTGACAAGTTATCTCTTCCATTTCCAGATTGTTTTTTTGTTTTATTTTGGGTCCACAGTTGGTGGTGCTTGGGAACTATTTGTGCCAGAGTTGATCCAGGGATTCTCTGGGACCCATATTATGCTGGAGATCAAACCTGGGCCTTCTTGAGGCTAGAACAATCATGCAGAGTGTAGGGCTTTGTCTTGCACACACAGTAGAGCCAGTAGAGCCCCAACATCCCATATGGTCTCCTGAGCACCACAGAGACAGGAGTAACCCCAAAGCATCTGATGTGCTCCCCCCACAAAAAAAACCCAACCAAACCTGAACTTTCCACATGTCAAGGATGCACTCAGCTCATCGAGCATGCTCTCTGACCATCCCCATTTCTAAATTCTTGAGATCAGAAACATGGTTTAAAACCACAGTTTTTTAGAATTACTTTTTCAGTTCTAGTTGAAAGGACAGATTAAGGAGCACATATACTAATTTTTTTTTTTTGGTTTTTTTTTTTTTGGGTCACACTCGGCAGTGCTCAGGGGTTATTCCTGGCTCCAGGCTCAGAAATTGCTCCTGGCAGGCACAGAGGACCATATGGGACGCCGGGATTCGAACCGATGACCTCCTGCATGAAAGGCAAACGCTCCATGCTATCTCTCCGGCCCCATATATACTAAATTTTTTTACTTCTTTGTGTTGTTGTTATTCTTGTTCTTGTTGTTCTTGTTTGGTATCATTTGGCCAGACCAGTTACCATCTGAAAAGTGAGCTTGCATTTTAACATACAGACTCTTAAATTCTGACACTTAAGAAGCCAATTTAGGGGCCCGGAGAGATAGCACAACGGCGTTTGCCTTGCAAGCAGCCGATCCAGGACCTAAGGTGGTTGGTTCGAATCCCGGTGTCCCATATGGTCCCCCGTGCCTGCCAGGAGCTATTTGTGAGCAGACAGCCAGGAGTAACCCCTGAGCACCGCTGGGTGTGGCCCAAAAACCAAAACCAAAAAAAAAAAAAAAAAGAAGCCAATTTAGGGGCCAGAGAGCTGGCAGTAGAGGTAAGGTGTCTGCCTTGCAAGCGCTAGCCAAGGAAGGACCGTGGTTCGATCTCCCGGCGTCCCATATGGTCCCCCAAAGCCAGGGGCAATTTCTGAGCGCTTAGCCAGGAGTAACCCCTGAGCATCAAACGGGTGTGGCCAAAAAGAAAAAAAAAAGAAGCCAATTTAGCTAATTCATGACAAAAATTAGTTAGAAACATTTTCATTGCCTATAAGGACAGCTTGAGTGGTGATTCACTGTATGATTTAGGTGAGTCACATAACCTCTAAGTCTGGGGTTCCTCAGCTGTAAATTACAGAGATGTTAGGAATATAATGAATAAGAGACACAAAAGCATACTGCAAGAGTTCCAGACCAATTATTTTATTGTGCCTAAATTGATCTGTTTAATATATTTTTATTTTCACTTGTCAGAAAGCAGAGCTGACCTAACTGCCCAAGGAAATCTATCTGAGGGTCACTTGAATGACAGGATTTATAAACACAATTTCCACAACTATATACACGTTCTCCAATTATCTCTGCACCATTATCCTTTGTTATACTTCCAATTTAAATACAATGAGTAATCTTGTATCTTGTATTGTAGAGATAGAAGGCAAAGAGATTATATAGGTAAACATTTTTGTTTGTTTGGGGGCTATATCTGATGGTATTCACGAGTTATTCCTGACTCTGTGTGTGGTGTCAGGGATTCTAACTAGTGTATGTGTGGGAGGGATGAAAGACAAGCATCTTAACACCTGTACTATCTATCTGGACCCCTAGGTAAAGATTTTTCGTAACCATGGAAATACAGAGAAACTGTATAAATGAATTTCATAATCGACATCACTGATTAATCAGATACTAGTCTACAACTGTTTTGTTTTGTATGAAAATAACCCTAATTAATCTAATGAAGTCAAATTAGAAAAATAATTTCTTGGGATATATAGCGGGTTCATTGTTGGTTTACAACTTGTTTTTGCCCAATCTGATACTCTATTGCATGCCTTTACTCATAAGATTCTTACAAAAATCCTCTAAGGTATATTCACATGTATTAATAACATTGCATTATCTATTTCTTTATACTTCCTAATGTAAAATAAGTCTTTTTAAAAATCTTAATTAGAATTTTTCAAACTCCCTGGCAGGATCTGAACTCCTTTCCTCACCCTCACCTCCATCCCACCCAGGACGTACCTGGAGAGACCTGGCAGGACCCTGAACTTCCCGAGAGTGAATTGGTGGCATCCAGCAGAACCCAAATTCAAGCAGCAGGTGCTTGGCTCCTTCCTCACACAGGTCAGATCAGTCAACAATGTGGCTTCCCAAGAGAGGAGCCACTAACGTGGCTGCCTGATAATCTCCATATCTCATAAGGTCCACATGTTGGCCTTGTGTACTGAACTTTCAACAGGGCAGCTTGGCTACTTAAGTCACATTAGGCCAATAGAATATTAGCTATTACTCCTATCAACAATCCTTCAAAAATCCACAAAAGTAGCTGTGGGAGCAAAATACAATAGAACCCTAATCACAGAGTAGTAGTAAATTCAGGGCAAAGAATATATTCCTTAAAGCAATCCAAGAGTCTCTACACAATTATACAGGACTAGGAAAGAAGAGACCATTAACCACTGATCTTCCCCAGAGTCCTAACTGGCAGTTGGGGGACACTGAAAATGTATTGGAAGGACCCCCCAGATGACCACAAGCTCCATGGGAAAATAGCACAGAGCCACTCCAAAGGAAATAGACTAAGATAGGAGCCTTGAAATCTCAACCAGGAATATCCACCTATACAAATTCTCTGAAAAATGATTTTAGAGAGGAAGTATTGAGGATATTTAATGAGAGTTTAAAACAATGGAATGGATAGCCAATAAAATACAGAAGCATATGAGACCAGAAAAGAGAAGAATATCAGAAGAAATATTAGAATTAAAAATATTTGTAGGCAAAATGAAAACCTCAATGAAAGGCTTTAACAGTAGTGTAATAGAAGCTGAGTACAGTCAGTGAGATCCAAGATGAGATGCAGAAAACTTCCAAACAACAGCAGAATATTTTTAAAAAAAAAACTCAAAATAAATGAACAACAGACAAGAGAACTTTGGAAAAAATTTAAGAGGAAAAACATAAAAATCATCAGAGTCCTACAGAACCAGGAAGGCAACTCTGATGAAATACCACAGTCAAACATATCACTGCTGAGAGTGCATGCAGAGCTAGAGAGTCCATGTACCCAGGAGTGCATATAGGAGACCTGAAAGATACCAGCTATAAAGACCAAATAAAAAAACTTTCAGACATATTTTTATCAGAATGGTGAAAGCCATACATAAGGGTAGAATACATAAAGCAATAAGATCAAAGAAATACATTACATACAAAGGAGTGCCCTAAGATTTACAGCAGGCCTATCAAAATGAGACTCTCTGGGCCCAAAGACAATGGTGGGATATAGTTAAAAATAACAATGAAATGAATGCCTCACCAACAATATCCAGCTAGACTCTCATTCAAATTTGAAGGAACAATACACAACTTCATGGATAAACAACAGCTCAGGAACTTCATAGACACAAAATCAACATTAAAAAAAGAACTGGAGACTGGAGATAACAGGTTGGGTATTTACTTGTACAAGCTGACCCAGGTTCAATCTCCAGCACCACATATGGTCACTCGAGCTCTACCAGGAGAAATTCCTAAGTGCAGAACCAAGAATATACCCTAAACCTCAGCACATGTGTCCCCAAAACCAAAAAGAATAAGAACTGAAGGAACTACTCTACATTTTTTTTGGTTTTTGGGTCACACCCGGCAGTGCTCAGGTGTTACTCCTGGCTGTCTGCTGAAAAATAGTTCCTGGCAGGCACGGGGGACCATATGGGACACTGGGATTCGAACCAACCACCTTTGGTCCTGGATCGGCTGCTTGCAAGGCAAACACCACTGTGCTATCTCTCCAGGCCCATGAAGGGACTACTTTAAAGCAAGACAAAACCCACAAACACATTAAACTTCTACAGAAAGACGGTGCAAAATTCCATGACAATAATCTCTTTCAATGTCAGTGGTCTAAATGCACCAATTAAGAGACAGAGTGTCAAAATGAATTTAAAATGGAATCCAATATTCTGATGTCTGCAAGAAATATAATTGAATAGTCAGGGCAAACACAGACTCAGAGTCAAAGGTTGGAAGACAATCCTTCACGCAAATATCTTCCTCAAATCAAAATGGCTGAGATGACCATCCTAATATCAGGTGATATAGACTTCAGGTTCAAAAAGGTTATATTAGACAGAGTCATTTCTTTTTTTTTTTTTTCAGAGTCATTTCTTAATGATCAGGGACTAAGTACAGTAGGAAGAACTCACACTCTTCAATACATATGCACCTAATGAGGGACCAGCAAGCTATGTAAAGCAACTACTAATAGATTTCAAGAACATTAATTGCAACACAATATTATGTTTTGTTTTGTTATGTTTTGGGTCACACCCAGTGGTGCTTAGGCGTTACTCCTGGCTCTGCACTCAGAAGTCTCCCTGGTAGGCTCGGGGGACCATATGGGATGCCAGGAATCGAACCGGGGTCCATCTTGTGTTGAGCTGGCCGAGTGCAAGGCAAATAAATGCCTTACCGCTGTGCTATTGCTCTGGCCCGCAACACAATATTAATTGGAAACTTAAACTCCACTCTTAAACACCACTGTTCGATAGATTAATTAAGCAGACTAAAACTCAGGAAGAACATATTGGCTTAGGCAGAACTGAAGATAGGAATTAGTGTGTGTGTGTGTTTGTGTCTTTTTGTTCCACTAAAGCTTAACACATATTCTTCTGCAAAGCATATGGGATGGGACATTCTCCAAGGTATACCACATTCTGGGCCAGAAACAGATCTTCACAAAATCAAGAGGACAGAAATTGCATAAACTAACTGCTCAGACAATGATGCCTAGAAAATAAAAGTTAATCACAAAGACAGAGAATTAAATCACACACCTGGAAATGAAACGGCTCACTATTGAACAACCACTTTGTCACAGAGGAAAGCAAAGAAGAAATCTAAAGATTCCTGATATCAAATGGGAGTTACCAGAATTTGTGGGACACAGCAAAAGCAGTGTTGAGAGGAAAGCTTATAACTTTGCATGTATTCATCAGGAAAAAAGAAAGGTGTCTCAGCCACACCCCACAGCTGCTACCATGTAAGCTCATTGGCCTATCTCCACAAATTCACTACTAATCTCAAAAGATATGCAAGCCAGGTAGCAAAATTTCACGGGAACATGAGTATTTTGGTTGAAAACTCTAACATGCCCTGTGGATGGAAGTAAATCAAGTCCTCACTCTGCCATACTACACAGTCACCAGTCTATGCCAATGGCCCAACTTCACTGCTACAAACAATCTCTGCAGAGACACCTAACCAACAAAAACTCCAGTTTCACTGTTTCGAGGCTGAAAACTCTGGGGACTTCTAAGAATGGGGGTGGGTAGCCTCTCCCCACATTCCTCTGTACATCCAGAAGCCCCAACAGCCACATTCACATCTCCAGCATCAAGTTCATGGGTTCAGTTTTAGAGATTCTGGGATTTCTGGAGCAAGCAGCTGTATATGCTTCTAAATTCAATACTGACACCCCAGTAAAAGCACACCAAATTAGATGGGAAAGTAGAATAGAAGCTGACTAATTTCAATAAACGAAAACAGAATGCTAATCTGTAACAAATAACAGTAAAAACCCTCAAGCAATGAACTAACGACTCCATATTGTGACAATTTTCACAAATCTTCTTTAAAGTTTTTTTTCAATGATTTCTTTAGCCATTTAATTGTAATAAGCAATATAAAATAAATTATTTTGTCTGCCAAGGCAGCAGGCTTGGATGGGGGAAGGGTGGGAAATGGTGGATAATGGTGGAGGGAAGGTTACATTAGTGGTGGAATTAGTGTTCAAACTTCGAATGTCTGAAACAACTGTATCATGAACAACTTTGTAAGTCACAGTTGTTGTCTTAATATAAAATATAAAGTCTAATACTGAATGAGGCCTTTCTCTGCAAGGTGCCTTTACCCCTCCTGCAGGTGGGTCTGAAGGTATGGGATAATGGCATAGAAATTCAAGGGCAGCCAGTTAAAGTTTCAGGAGTCAGCCAGTTTTATTTCACGGCCCTAACCAACTACCATGTGCATTTCCTCACATGGCTTCTATACTAAACTTTTCAGGCAGCTTCTTCTCTGCTGCTCTCCGTGATTCCTCGCTCCTTTTTCTGCCTCCCCTTCCCCGAAGGCAACACCTTTATTCCAAACCTCAGACCCACCCCTCCCAGGTGTGGGTGGGTCTGACCATCCAGGTGATAGTAACACAGGGCATTGGGGGAGGGGTAGTCTCACACACAGTGTTTAAATAAAGTAATAGAAAGGGAAGAAAGAATGGAACCCTATAAAAAAAACTTGAATATGCAGCTTAAGACATAAAAAATGACCAACAAAAGGAGTCCAAACATGCAGGAGGAAAGAAATAATAAAACTTAGAGCAGAAATTAGTGACTTGGAATCCCAGAGATTAATGAAACCAAGAGTTGCTTCTTTGAAGAAATACACAAGATCAATAAACCAGAAGTAAGACTCACAGACCTAATAAACCACATCAAAAGTGAAAGGATGGGGTCCGGCAAGGTGGCGCTAGAGGTAATGTGTCTGCCTTGCAAGCGCTAGCCAAGGAAGGACCGTGGTTCGATCTCCCAGCATCCCATATGGTCCCCCCAAGCCAGGGGCAATTTCTGAGCATTTAGCCAGGAGTAACCCCTGACCCCTGAGCATCAAATGGGTGTGGCCCAAAAAACAACAACAAAAAAAGAAGTGAAAGGATGGGCCCGGAGAGATAGCATGGAGGTAAGGTGTTTGCCTTGCATGCAGAAGGATGATGGTTTGAATCTCGGCATTCCATATGGTCCCCCAAACCTGCCAGAAGCGATTTCTGAGTGTAGAGCCAGGAGTAACCCCTGACCCTGCCGGGTGTGACCCAAAAACCAATAAATAAATAAATAAATAAGTAAATAAATAAAAAGAAGCGAAAGGAAAAAAGTCACAGCAGATACCACAGAAATTCAAAGGATAATCAGATTATTTTGAAAATCCATATGTCATGAAAAAAGAAAACCTAGAAGAAATGGATAAATTTTGGACTCCTATAACCTCCTAAGGCCAAAAAGATATAGAACATCTGAAGAGACTTATCACTAGGAAAGCATTCAAAATGGCAATTAAAAATTTTTCCCCAAATAAAAATTCAGACTCAGAAAAAAAATTCAGACTCAGATACATTGAATTAGTAAATTCTTTCAAACCTTTACAGAAGACAATCCTTTCAGACACTTTGAAAAAAAAAAACAGAAAAAAAGGAAATACTCCCAAATAGTTTCCATGAGGCAAACACTACCCTAATACCAAAAGCAGACATGGGTGTCCCTCCCCTCCAAAAGAGAAGAATTACAAGCCTGATAAAGAATTACAACCCTGGGGCCTGTGAGGTGGCGCTAGAGATAAGGTGTCTGCCTTGCAAGCACTAGCCAAGGAAGGACCAAGGTTTGATCGCCGGTGTCCCATATGGTACCCCCAAGCCAGGGGCAATTTCTGAGCACTTAGCCAGGAGTAACCCCTGAGCATCAACGGTGTGGCCCGAAAAACCAAAAAAAAAATTACAACCCTGATAAAGATCCTCAATCTAACAGTAACAAATAAAATTCAACAATTCATAAAAAGAACATACAGGCCCACGATCCAGAGCCACCACTATGTCTGCCCATTGGCCAGTGCCATAGATTCAGAAGAGAGGCAAACCAAGTTGTGAAAAATCATGATAGTCTCAAGGCTAATCACATTGGGTCTGCTTCCCTCGCCCTACTGAAGCCTTGGCAGCTGCATGCACTCATCACACTGTCACCACAAAAATAAATAAATAAATAAATAAAAAGTTTCACTGCATTTCCACTAATCTCTTTAGCGACACCAAACTGCCAAAAACAATTCAGTTATGCCAATTTTGTGTCTGAGATTTCTGAGGTCTCTTTGGCACCTGGGTGGGCCAACCCCCACAACATTGTACTTTCAGAAATCCCAGAGGCCACACCTATGAACCACTGCTGCTACCATATAGGCTCATCAGTCTAGCTCCACAGATCCTCAAAGTTCTGTACTGGACAGCCATATATGAAGCCACATGACATCTCCATAGGTTTAATATTGACATCCTAATAAGAATATACCAAATTAAAAAAAAAAAAATAAAAAAATAAAAGGGGCCGGGCGGTGGCGCTGGAGGTAAGGTGCCTGCCTTACCTGCGCTAGCCTAGGAGACGGACCGCGGTTCGATCCCCCGGCGTCCCATATGGTCCCCCAAGCCAGGAGCGACTTCTGAGCGCATAGCCAGGAGTAACCCCTGAGCGTTACCGGGTGTGGCCCAAAAACCAAAAAAAAAAAAAAAAAAAAAGAATATACCAAATTAGATGAGAAATTATCATAGAATCCACCTAAACTCAATAAACAAAACCAACAACAGCGTGTTCAACTAGAAATAAACTATTTAGTAATCCTTCAAACAATGAAATAATGACCCATTTTGAGATGACAATTTTCACAAAAAATGTTTTTTGGGCCACACTGGGGAGTGCTCAGGGGTTACTCCTAGCCTTACAAATTTTCTTTTAATAAATATTTTTCATAATTCCATTACAAATTATTTATAACATAAAATATTAATAATAATTCAGACCTGCCAAGGGGCAGGCTTAGGGAGTATGGAAAACTGAGGACAATGGTAGAGGAAATGTTACACTGGTGGAAGAATTGGTGTTGGAAAATTCAATGCCAGAAATAACTGTATTATGAGCAAATTTGTAAACCACAATGTTTAAAATAAAAACATTAAATTAAGGGGCTGGGAAGGTGGCGCTAGAGGTAAGGTGTCTGCCTTGCAAGCGCTAGCGTAGGACGGACTGCAGTTCGATCCCCCGGCGTCCCATATGGTCCCCCCAAGCCAGGGGCGATTTCTGAGCGCATAGCCAGGAGTAACTCCTGAGCGTCAAAAGGGTGTGGCCCAAAAACAAAAAACAAAACAAAACAAAACAAAACATTAAATTAAAAAAGATCAAAAAAATAAAAATTAAAAAAAGATCATACATTATGACTAAATGGGATTCATCCTGGTGATGCAAGGATAGTTTAACATATGCTTGTCAAAATATGTCATAGCAATATTAGAAAAAAAACATATGAGGGGCCGGAGAGATAGCATGGAGGTAGGACATTTGTCTTGCATGCTGAAGGACCGTGGTTCGAATTCCAGCATCCTATATGGTCCTCTGAGCCTGCCAAGAGAAATTTCTGAGTGTAGAGATAGAAGTAACCCCTGAGCGCTGCCTGGTGTGACCCAAAAACCAAAATATATATATATATATATATGATTAGATGCCAGAGTGATAGTGCAGCAGTAGGACATTTGCCTTTGCACATGGCTAACCCAGGACAGACCACTATTCGATCCCTCTGTGTCCCATATAGTCCCCCTAGCCAGGAGTGATTTCTGTGCACATAGCCAGGAGTAACCCCTGAGTGTCACTGGGTGTGGCCCCAAAACCAAAAACCAAACCAAAACAAAACAACAAAAAAACCCATACGCTCATATTAATTGATGTAGAAAAAGCACTTGGTAACATCTAAGACCCATTTATGATAAAATCTCTCAACAAAATGAGAATTGAAAGTACTTTCCCTCAACATAGTCAAAGCCATTTTACCACAAGCCCACAGCAAACATACTCAATAGGGGAAAACTAAAAGCTTTCCCATTAAGATCAGACACTCACCAATTATATTCAGTATAGTTCTGGAAGTATTTAACATAGCAATTAGCAAGAAAAAGATATTAAAAGTACTCATATAGGAAAGGAAAAAGTCAAGATCTATTTGTGGATACATAATACTATATTTTGAAAACACCGAAGAATCTATTTAAAAAAACTCCAGGGGCCTGAGAGAGCACAGCGGTAGGGTGTTTGCCCTGCAAGCGGCTGACCCAGGACCTACATTGGTTCAAATTCCAGCATCCCATATATTCCCCCCATGCGATTTCTGAGCAGGGAGCCAGGAGTAACCCCTGAGCATTGCTGGGTGTAGCCCCAAAACAAAACAAAACAAAAAAAACTCCAAGAAACAATAGATCTGTACATTAGAGTGGCAGGCTACAAAACTAACATGAAAAAGTTTATGGCTTTTCTATTTGCAAATAATCAAACAGAGAAGAAATGGGGGGGAACCCATTCAGAATAGCAATAAAAATTGCCACAGAAATATTGCCACAAAAAATAGCCACAGAAAAATCAAATATCAAGGAATCAGCTAAACCAAAGAAGTGAAAGAAGTATATAAAGAAAACTACAAAACACTTCATGAAATTAAAGAGGGCATGAGGAAATGGAAATATATTCCATGCTCATAGATTGGGAGAATTACATAATCAAAATAGCAATGATCCCCAGGGGCTGGAGTGATAGCAGAGGGTAGGGCACTTACATTGCATGTGGCCGACTCGGGTTCTATCCTTGGCACATCTTATGGTTCCTTAAGCCCACCAGGAATGATTCCTGAGTGCAGAGCCAAGAATAACCCCTAAGCACTGTGCGGTGCACCCCAAAACAAACAAAGGGCAATAAACCACAAAGCATTATGCCGATTATGCAGTCCCTCTACGGATACTCATGACATTTTATCTTTTTTGCAATAATGTTAATATTTATTTAGGCGTGTTATTATTGTGTTACATAGTGACAATTGTTACATAGTGATAATAAATGAGAGTCATGATACATTTTTATAAGTAGATAAACACTCCTGAAATTTATATGAAACAATAACTACCCCAATAGCCAATGCAAACCTTGATAAAAAGGAGATGAAGCTGGGAGCTATCACTGTTCTCAACTTCAAACTGTACTATTAAGTGGTGGTAATTAAAACAGCCATAGTAATTACAACTAGAATAAAGACCTCATCAATTTATTAAAACACTGTGGTTTACATAGATACTCATATACTTTGGTGGCATTCCATGTTCTAACGCCAACTTCACCATCAGTGTAACATCCCCTCCATCTTTGTTCCCGGATTCTTATCCATCCTCAAGTCTGCTCCCTTGGCAGTCAAAAGGTAATGTATTTAATACTATTTGTTTACAACTAAGTGGTAATAGAATTATTGAAAAACCTTCAGCAAAAGAAAATTTGTGAAAATAATTATATCTCACATTGGATTTATTAAGTCATTGTCTGAAGGATTCCTAAACTGTTCATTGCTAGTTGATAATTATGTTTTTTGAAACCTTAGGTTGCTTCTATGCCACTATGATACCTAATTTGGTATATTACTACTGGGTTGTCAGTACTGAAAAATTGGGAGGCATTGCATAGCAGAGTATGTGGCTGCGCACCCCAGGAATTCCATGACATGTTGCTGACATGGAGGTGGAAATTGCCGGCAGTCCTTCCAAAAAGACTCAAGAGTTCTGGATTAGATATCTCTGCAGAGATAAGTGGTAAAGTGATGAAGTTGGGCTATTGGTGTGGTGATAATTGTGAGTTGTGGATGCAGCTGCTAAAGCATCAGCAGGGTAGGAACTTGGCCTGCCCCTTCCTGAATGTTCCATGTAACTAAAAGCATCTTTAAAGATGCCACTAACCTAGCAAATGAAAGCAAACATAAAAAAATGTGACTACTTTAAATTAAGAAGCTTCTTTACCTCAAAGTAAATGAAGACCAGAATACAAAGACAGCTCACAAACAGGGAGAAGTTATTTTCCAACACGCATTCAATAAAGGGGTAGTATCCAAAATATGTAAAGTACTGGTAGAACTTTACAAGAAAGAAAATTCAAATTGGAGAGAAGAGATGGACAGAAACTCCTCAATGAAGAAGTAACAAATGACCAAAAGGCATATGAAGAAATACTCTATATCACTAATCATAAGGAAAATGCAAATTCAAAACAACATGAGATACCACCTCACACCAAAGGCATCTGCACTCCTTATGTTCACTGAGCACTATTCACAATATCCAGAATCTGGAAACAACCCAAGTGTCCAACAGCTGATGAGTAGATAAAGTATGGTACATCTAAGCAATGGAATATTATGTAGATGTTAGGAAAAATAAAGTCATGGCATTTACGTATACTTGGATGGACATGGCGAGTTATCCTGCTCAGTGAATTGAGTCAGGGGGAGAAGGACAGACATAGAATGATTGCATTTATTTGCGGGATAAAACATAGTATGAAATATGAAAAAAATAATATAAAAGTAATATTTAAAGACAATAGAAACCAACACCAGGAGGACTGTTTCATAGTAGGAAACCTGTCATAAGAGGCAGGGAGAGTGTGGTTAGGACAAAGAAGGGACCAGTATGATAATAGAAGTGGGAAATGTCCACTGGACAAAAATAGGTGCTGAAAGAAAGTAAAGTAACAGGTATAATACCCTTTCAAATAACAGTATTACAAACCACATTACCTAAAAAGAAAAAGTGTCTGCCATTGAGACAGGTTGGGGGAGTAGGAGGGAAACTGGGGACATTGGTGGCAGGAAGTATACACTGGTGTAAGGATGGTCCTAGAATATTGTACAACTGAAACACAGTCATGAACAACTTTCTAACTGTATTTCATGGTGATTCAATAAAAAATTCATTTTTTGGGGGGGGTCACACTCAGCGGCGCACAGGAGCTACTCCTGGCTTTGTGCTCAGAAATCATTCCTGGCAGGCACGGGGGAACATATCGGATGCAGGGATTTGAACCACCGTTGGTCCTGGGTTGGCCGCTTGCAAGGAAAACGCCCTAATCGCTGTGCTATCTCTCCGGCCCCAATTAAAATTTTTCTCATATATCACCTAAGAATAAAACATATCTGAAGTTTAAAGAACAGGAGCAATAGCATAGCGGGTAGGGCAATTGCCTTGCACGCAGTTGACCAGGGTTCAATCCTTGGCATCCCATATTGTTCCCAGAGTCTGCCAGGAGCGATTTCTAAGCACAGAGCCAGGAGTAACCCTTGAGTACTAATGGGAGTGGCCCCCAAGAAACAAACCAACCAAACCAAACCAAAACAAAAAAAGAACACCTGAAGTTTAAGGTAGAAAATCAAGAAAGGTTTAAGTTCAACAGACTCCACTCCATAGTAATCAAATAAGCAAAATAATCAAGTAATCAAAATAAACAAAATATGTAGTTGAAAGAAAAACAAGTTTTTCTAGATGAGTTAGGTCATTCTCTTAATTATTAACAGCATCTTTTGTTAAACTTTTACTAAGAAGCTCGTACACAATGTTTGTTTAGCAGGAGTCCTCAAACTTTTTAAACAGGGGGCCAGTTCACTGTCCCTCAGACCATTGGAGGGTCTGACTATAGTAAAAACAAAACTTATGAATGAATTCTTATGCACACTGCATATATCTTATTTTGCAATGAAGAAACAAAACAGATACAAATACAATATGTGGCCCGCAGGACATAGTTTGAGGACCACTGGTTTAATGGAAAAAAATTGGGGTCAAGGATTGAAACCAAGATTTGTTTTTTTAGGAGTGGGGGCTTGGATCACTCCTAGCAGTGCTCAGTGCTTACTCTTCAAACTGTGCTCAGGTTTCATTCCCAGGGGTGCTTGAGCAACCCGATGCTTGTTGGAGATCAAACTGGCATCAGTTGCATGGCTGATTATGGCTATTAAGGCAAATACTTTAATCCCTGTACTAGCTCTTTGACCCATGAATCCAATTCTTCATATATGTGAAACATATGTTCTACCAATGATCTTCATTCCTAGATCGTTGAACAAAAATAGATTTTAAAGCAAGTTTTTTATGGCTTCAGATTAATTTTATGGGGGAGAGATTTCAGGCTCTACTGAACATATTCACGTTTTCTTTTTTTCCTTAATATCATTGTTAGCAATCTGGCAGAAGCAGAGCTTAATCTCTGCCAAACAAAATTATAGTATTTAATGATAAAATACATTTTTATGCCTTAGTCAAAAATTAAAGACCCTAATAAGCTAATAGAATTAAAAAGACCTTGGGGCCGGGCGGTGGCGCTAGAAGTAAGGTGCCTGCCTTGCCTGCGCTAGCCTAGGACGGACCGCGGTTCGATCCCCCGGTGTCCCATATGGTCCCCCAAGCCAGGAGCGACTTCTGAGCACATAGCCAGGAGTAACCCCTGAGCGTCACCGGGTGTGGCCCAAAAACCAAAAAAAAAAAAAAAAAAAAAAGACCTCCTTAATAACTGGTAACAGAATATAGGTAAAGCTGCAAAATATACACTGAATGAAAAAATAGCTTTCCAAACAAGTTTATGTAACAAATCAACATCTACAATTCTGCATGTAAACTGTATTATAGAATAATAAAATTTGTTGGAACAAAAATTAGACTTTGAAACCAGGTCATTGCATAAATATTATTACCTTAATCATACAGTATAATTATTATTTGGTTTGGGGGCCACACCTGGCCACGCACAAAGGTTACTTCTGTCTCTGTACTCAGGAATCACTCCTGGCACGGCTCAGGATACTAGGGACTATACTATACTATGTGATACTAGGGCTGAACCCAGGTTGGCAAGTGCCTTAAGACCTATATAATCACTTTGGTCCAAAAGTATTATTTAGTAGTGCTGAGAAATTAAATCCAGTCTCTCACATATGCAAGGCAAGTGCTCTATCACAGAATCACACCCTTGACTCTCCTAGTCTTCTTTTTTACTTTTGGTTGCCAATTTGTTTTGTTTGGCTTTGTTTGGGTTTGGGGTGGGCCACACCCAGCAATGCTCAGTGTCTGCTCTGGTTCCTATTGAGGGATAACTCCTGGTGGCATTTGGGGAAGCATGCAGTGTCAAGAATCTAACTTGTGGGCCGGAGAGATAGCACAGTGGCGTTTGCCTTGCAAGCAGCCGATCCAGGACCAAAGGTGGTTGGTTCGAATCCCGGTGTCCCATATGGTCCCCCGTGCCTGCCAGGAGCTATTTCTGAGCAGACAGCCAGAGTAAATCCTGAGCACTGCTGGGTGTGGCCCAAAAACAAAAACAAAAACAAAAAAAAAAGAAAAGAAAAGAAAAAAGGAAAAAAGAATCTAACTTGCATCTCTGACATATAAAACTTGTGCAACTCCAGTTAGGACAGAGAAGGGACCACTATGTCAATGATAGTTGGAAATGATCACTCTTGGCAAGAACTGAGAACTGAAAGGAAGTAAATTAATATGCATGATGCTCCTTCAAGTAAAATATTACAAACCACGGTGCATAAAAAAGTGAGAGAGAGAGAGAGATAGAGAGAGAGAGAGAGAGAGAGAGAGAATGTGTGTCTGTCATAGAGGTTTGGGGTGGTGGACTGGAGAGCAACTGAGCAAATGGCTGACAGCAAATGAACACTGGGTGTTGGAACATTGTATGACTGAGAACCAACTATCAATAACTTTTATACTCTGTATTTCACAATGATTTAATAAAAAAAAGTTTGGTTTGGATGAAGGGCACAGCTGGTAGGGCATTTGCCTTGTGCACAGCCATCGCAGGTTTGATCCTTGGCATCCCATAGAGTTGGTTCTCTGAGCCCGCCAGGAGTGATTTCTGAGCTCAGAGCCAGGAGTAACTCTTGAGCACCTCAGGGTGTGGCTCAAAACCAGAAACAAGAAAATAAACTAACAAATCCAAAAAGGAGAATTCAAAGAGGGGAAGGACAAAGTTTAGTTTTTTTAACTTCCTTTTTTGTCTGTGTTTTGGGGTCACACCTGGCAGCGCTCAAGGTTACTCCTGGCTCTGCACTCAAATCACTCCTGGCAGGCAAGGCCCTGCCTGCTGTGCTATCACTCTGGCCAGTGATTTTTTTTTAATTTTAATTTACTTATTTTTGCTTTTAATTTTTTTGTTTTGAGGCCACAGCCTGTAATGCTCAAGGAGTACCTCTCGCTCTGTGTTCAGAAATCACTCCTGGCAGGCTGGGGGGTACTAAATGGAATGCTAGAGATAGAACCTGGGTCAACTGTGAGCAAGGCAAATGCCCTATCTGCTGTGCTATCGCTCCAGCCCAAGGCTTTAGCTCTTTCTGGGTAGATCTGTTCTATACAATTTCAATAGCTGTTGGCATCAGCACTTACAAGTGTCTTAAAATACTTAACTCTTTTGTTGCTTGATTCTGGACGATACTTGCATGGCAATGAGAAGGAAACTAAAGGAAACTAGCAGTAAAAAGACTGAAGATTGAGTCATACATAATTCAGAGCACAGTATGCAAAAGTTTTGTTGAAAGTAGAATCAGTACGGAATTATAAAAATGTGGGCTGAACGATAAGACTAAATCAGAAAATATGTCACCCTTTGATCTGTGCAAAAGCCAAGATTGCTATATACAGATGACTGGTTGTTACAACCAGGACTGGACAGTACACATCCAGGGACCACCACCAACAACAACAGCAACTAAAAGCTCTAGCCTAGCTTTTGGTCTACAATCTGTTCAACAAACAAGATCTCCAATTCCAGAGGTCTGACTGAGACAACCGCAACTGAACGGGTCTTCCAGAAACATAACGAAAGACTTTATCCCAGGCTCCATCCTAGGAGCAACATAATGATCAAGACCACCAACTACAGAAGATGGATTAAAATGACACTAAAGAAGCAGAACTGCTAGAACCACAAAGAAAGACTTCATCATAAGCTCCATTCCTTGAGCTGCACAGTCACCAAGATCTCTAGATACAGAGATCTGATTTTATCACCCAAGATGAAGCAGAATTCTTCCATACACCACGAAAGCACCGAGTGGAGAGTAAATGATCATGCAAGGAGTCTATAGTTAATCCCATGACAGTATATTTCAGGGGTGGAGAAACCCTGTATCTCCTAGGCCAAGGGAATTCCCTCTATAATATCCCTCAATAGTTACTGTGCCTATGCAGGGAGAAAAAGAAAAGGAAAAAAAGCACAAAAAATCATTTTTCCACATATTTATTGATTGATTGATTTTTTTGACGTCTTTATTTTGGTGTAGATATTGAAGTTGATGTCTCCAATATTATTTTATTTTATTTTATTTTATCTTTCTTTTTATTTTTGCACTCCATCATGATTTGATTTCAGAACCGAGACTATTGTGTGGTGCTTTGTTTTATTGCTGTAGTGCTCACTGGATATTTAATTTGATATTTCTTTCTGTATTGTTGTGGTGTTTCAATTACCTTTTTCACATCCTCTCTCAAACTGAGGTTGAAAGCCTCGAGAAGGACTCTGCCCATTTTCAGCATATTTGACTTTTTTTTTTTCTTATTTTGTACCCCAATCTATTGCTTTTCTTTCCTTCAAACAAAACCACATAACTCGATTTATCTAGCTCCGCCTCTTAAATAGAGGGGGAAACAAGGGAGGGTACCAGGACCAAACATATATATGATCACTAATAGTAAGCTAGACAAAGAGGGGACCACCTACTCTAGCAGTCTGGGGGGTGATGGTGGGGTATATGGATTGCAGAAAGGGAACTGGGATGGGGGCAGGACAAATTTGGTGATGGGTATTCCTCTGATTCAGTGTTAATATGTACCTAAAATACCACTGTGAAAGATATGTAACCCATTATGATCAAAATAAAAATTAAAAAATGTGGGCTGGAGCAATAGCACAATGGTAGGGCATTTACCTTGCACGTGGCCGACCTGGGAGAGACCCAGGCTCGATCCCCGGCATCTCATACCGTTAGTTCGTCTACCAAGCCTGCCAGGAGCTATTTCTGAGTGCAGAGCCAAGAGTAACTCCTGAGCATCCCCAGGTGTGGCCCCAAAACAAAAATAATTATAAAAATGTGCATGTTTATTGAAAATGTTATTGGAGACAATATAGAATCATTATTATACACCTACAAAGAAAAAAAAGAAAGACAAGGGGCTGGGGAGATAAAGCAGATGGGTGGTTGCTTGCAAAAGGAAGACTGAGGTTCGGTTTCCAGAAACCAAAATGGTCCCTGAGCCCCATCAGTAGTGATCCCTGAGTAAAGCCAGGAGTAAGCCCTGAGCATGGCTGGGTGTGGACCCAAACAAAATATAAACAAAAAGATATTGCATTTTATTTATTTATATTTGTTTGGGGAGCCATACCCAGTGGTGCTCAGCGGTTGCCCCTGACTCTGTGCTAAGGAATTACTCCTGGCAGGGTCTGGGGATCATATGGGATGCCAAGGACTGAACCCAGGTTGGCTGCATGCGAGGCAAATGTCCTACCCACTGTACTATTGTTCTGGTCCTAGATATTGCAATATTTTAAAGCAGTTTATTTATTCATTTATTGATTTTGTGGGGGCACACCTGGTGGCGCTCAGGGGTTACTCCTGGCTCTGTGCTCAGAAATTGCTCCTGGCAAGTTCGGGGGACCATATGGAATGCCACAAATCAAACCAGGTCTGTCCCAGTCCCCTGTATGCAAGGTAAATGCCTTAATGCTGTGCTATCTTTCTGGCCTCCCAGATGTTACATTTTATACCTTTGTTTTTCATGGTAAAAAATTCAAGATTGGCTATTAGTTGAAAGGAAAAGATGGGGTGAAGGGAGGGAAGTCATTTGCACAAAGCTACATACACCAATTCAACTTACAGATTTTAGTCATTTGGGTTTTTTTTCCTGATATTTTCATTTTGCTCTATAGCCAGCAATGCCCAAGTTCCAGTGCTCTAGGTTCTGTACTCAAGAGACCCTCTGAGTGCTGGTTGGTGGTACCATATGTGTTTAGTAATATGCATGACAAGCCACCTTAAATATAGTACTATTCTCCTTCAATACCTGCTTTTTATTTTTATTTTTTGGTTCTGAGGCCACACCTGGTGATGCTCAGGGATTACTCCTGACTATGCGCTCAGAAACGGCTCCTGGCTCAGGGGACCATATGTGATGCCAGAGGATTGAACCGTGATCTGTCCTAGGTCAGCCCCGTGCAAGGCAAATGCCCTACTGCTGCGCCACTGCGCTGGCCCCCAATACCTGCTTTTTAAAAAATATTTTATAGTTTGGAAAATATGGTTACAATAGAGATTTTAAGGCATTGAATTACAAAGTTACTATACACCATCACCAACTGCACCAAAGTGCATGGACCGACCCTTCATCTGTTTGGTTAGTTACACTGGGCGATGTCAGAACCCAAGCCTCAACATAAAGCATGCAGTCCATCCACTAGGCACTGTCTTCTTCGCCCAGTCACTTCCATTTTTTAGGGGGGGACACTTGGTGTGCTCAGGGACTTGGTGGTGCTCGTGGCTCTACATTCAGGGACTGATCACTCCTGGTGGTGCTTGGGGTAACCATATGCAGTGCGGGGGTCCGAACACAGGTTGGCTGTGTACAAAGCCACTCTACTTAGTCTCTGCGCTATAGTTCTCAGCCCCCAGTCATTTAGGTCTGGATTTTACGCCTGTACCACTTTCTAGTGATTTTCAAATTTTAACTACTGTTAGATCCACACTGAGGTCTTGCTAAAACAGATTTTTGGGTCTGTCATATGTTTCTTATTCAATATTTTGGAGTTGGGGCTCAATAATTTTCATTTCTATCAAATTCCCAGGGGATGCAGATGCTTCTGTTTCCCGAACCATGCTTTGTAAACCTCTGGAGATTCATATCCTAGGCAGTTCTTAACACATTTATTCTAAAAGCGCATTGCAAATAAAAGTGAGAACAACTTATAGGTTTGATTTCAGGGACACTACCAGTGGCACTCATGGGCTACTCTGAGCTGCTGGGGATGGAGATCACTCCTGAGGGTAGTTGGAGGACCAAGTGACGTCCAGAGCAAACACTCCTGGTTGAAAACATGCTTTGGCCATTCCTGTCGCCAGCCTAACGGTGCTTTTTAATGCTATTACCAGTCTTAAGAGTGATTTTTTCCCTTAACCTTCAAGAGATAGGATTTTATTGTTTTATTTTGGTTTTTGGACCACACGCAGCAGTGTTCAGGGCTTACTCTGGCTCTGTATTCAAGAATTACTCTTTGCAGGAACAGGGGACCGTATGTGGTGCGAGGAATCAAACCTGGCTGACTGTGCAAGACATCTGCACTGCTGCTCTGGCTTCTGAAAAGGCTGATTTTAATCCCTGTTGACTGGTCCATTAAAAATCTACAATAATAGTGGTATATTAAAAAAAAAGGTAATGAGGGCCCGGAGAGAGCACAGCGGTGTTTGCCTTGCAAGCAGCCGATCCAGGACCAAAGGTGGCTGGTTTGAATCCCGGTGTCCCATATGGTCCCCCGTGCCTGCCAGGAGCTATTTCTGAGCAGACAGCAGGAGTAACTCCTGAGCGCCGCCGGGTGTGACCCCCCCCCAAAAAAGGTAATGGGGCTGATGAAAAAGGGCAGGGGGTACAATGGTGGTGCGCAGTGGCCAGCTGATGTGGGTAATATCCTTGGAACCATATATGGTCCTCTGACTTGCAGGGGTGATTTCTGAGTGCAGAGCCAGAAGTCCTAAGCACCACCAGGGGAGAGCTCCCAAGCCAAAATAATAATATTTTTAAAGGGAGTGGGAAAGATAGACTTAGGAAGTTGCATATTGGGGAGTTGTTATGAGTCACACCTCATAGTGCCCAGGCGACCATTGTGGTACTGGGGATTCTACCTGGGCTACTTGCATGCAAAAAACCCTGTGCCCAGCCTTCTCTCTCCAGCATCCTGCATTTTAGTCATTTTAAGAAGAGCACATCAATTTTGAGAAAGTAAAACAAACCATTTACATAATTTTAAAGAATAGTACTTTATTTAATGTTTTATTCACAGAAAAATATGTTTTTATTTATGAAACATAATGGGAGAACATCAGTGAAGTAAAATTTTCTTAATGGGACTGTTTCTATGACATGAAAAAAGGCATAAAATTATATTCACAAATATTGTACATGACAAAACATTTCACATGATTATTCACAACACTAATACAATGACGTAAAACAGTCATTCTGTCAGGTTAACGTATGATAATAATGATATAAAACTGAAATTACAATCAGCTTTCGTTAGAACAAATAAAAATACAAATTTGCTACTAAGCAGACAAAATGACAACATATACTGAGAGTAACTTTTAAGTGTTATAATATATAAGAATGCAGTAAATGCCAAAAATCTATATGCATTACGTGTAAACTCTAAGCTTCAAAATAGAATCTTACTACCCAAACATTGCCATATTGTATAATTCAGAGATATATGTGTTTAAGATTGTCCTATTGTATTCACTACAAAGTATCACTCACTATGTGAAAGGTATGGTATAGAACAGGTGACAGAATAAACATTAGAGACCTGCTGAGAGAAGGAGTGTGAAGCTTCTCCTCTTCAAACTGTGTCAGTCTGGGCTGCAACAAATTAGTTCTAGAGCTTTCAACCACTCACCTTCTGAGCCTCCCCTGCCTCATCTGTAAAATGAGGGGGATGAATCAGATACTCTCAAAGGTCACTTCCAGGTCTCCTGTTTTATTATGCTGCAAATGAAATCCATGTTGCGCTGATATAGTAAGTCTATGCATCAAACTGACACTGATTAGGAAGGTGGGAATATGCCACCTTCTATTAGGAAAAGTTCAACTAAATTTTTTAATAGGCTTTTCAACTTAAAAAGAATTTCAGGGGCTTACGATGTGACTCAATGGTAGTGCACATGCCCCCTAATGGGATTCCCATTAGGTTCAATTCCCAGCACCACAAACACAAAGAGGATTTCAACCTTTCAAGGACTTGACCTATTTATCATCATTAATATAATTATGAGGAACACCAAAACCATGAGTACTAGTCATTAAAAGAGCTCTCATCTAAGTGTTAGGCCAAGGACAAGGCAACTTCATGTGTGTCAGAAGAGAATTAACATTTATAAGTAGGTATTTTACATACATGGTCTTCCTGAAATCTCATAACTTTGTAAAATAACTGCAAACCTAATTTCACAAAGAAATAGCTACCTCCTTTTCTCCCACTTCTTTAAAGCAAATTTGGCTAAAATGAGATACATCTGTCAAAAATTCCTTTTATTCCTCTTCCCCCTTTTCTTATTTCTTGAATAGAAGTGATACATAATTTATCCCATGTCTCCCACCCTCTCAGCCCATCCCCATTAAACACAATTAGGAAATTCTGATTTGGAGCTGAAGAGTATGATACATGCAACTCGTGCTAGAGTGGTAGTCTCCATTCCAAATTCAAAAACACAAATTTTATCCACTAAAATAAAAGCATAAAAATGAACTACCAAAGTTTAAATAATGTAAGGTAATAATAATAAAGGTAATCAGGACTGGGTCATATTATATACATTTCCCATCCTACTCCACCAGAGCCTCTGAATGGGAAAAAATACCTAGCAGGAAAAGCAATTCAAAGCCACTTCTGGCCTGGAATTTATGGATACTAAAATCATTCTCAAAAATTAAGACAAAGCTTATTATGAACACTAAATTATTATGAATAAAGATAACTACATAACTAATTATTACAAAACAACTTTACTCTTTTTTTTTTTGGCCACACCCATTTGATATTCAGGGGTTACTCCTGGCTCAGCGCTCAGAAATTGCCCCTGGCGTGGGGGGACCATATGGGAAGCCAGGGGATCAAACCGCGGTCATTCCTTGGCTAGCACTTGCAAGAAAGACACCTTACCTCTAGCGCCACCTCGCCGGCCCCACAACTTTACTCTTAACGCGACTAACAAAATAGGTGATAAGTTCAAAATATTAAGAGTGAACTTTATAAAGATAAGGAAGAAGTATACTGAGAATTATTTTGGAAAAGGGGAGAAGGCAGAGATTTTTTTTTTCTGGTTTTATCTTTGACCTTACAAAGTGGGACTTGCCCAAATATATGGGGGAAAACTAGTGTTTTGCATAGTGAACACAAACACTGGTGGTGCTGGGGTTTGGGGGGGAACGGACCATATGGGATGCCAGGGATTGAACCAGGGTCAGCTGCCTGTAAGGCAAGCACCCTACCTGCTGTACTATCACTCCAGGCCCAGTCTTTGTACGTTTTTGATTAGAAGCTGGAATACCGAGTGATTTAAGAACCTGAATCTACAACATCTTTAAACAATTCTTAAAATAAACTTGCTAACCACATCAGCTTTATGCATTAAATTTCACAATTCACAGGGAAAAAAGTCTTAACTCAAAATCTTCAAGTTCTAAAAGAGTTTTTTTTAAAATAATTTTCATGGGGGGATGACATCTTGTGGTGCTCAGGGAACCATGTAGTGTTGAGGGATCAAACCTACGCTCTACCTACTGCACTTTCTTTCCATTGGCCCCTCCCCTTGTAGTTTTAAGTTTAGTCTATGAACATAAAACTCAACTTAATGAATATATAATTAAACCTAAGTGGAATACAGTGCAAAGTAAAGAACTGGAGATTTACATAAGACAAAAAACAGGTGGTCACTAATGATTTTTAAAAAGCATTTACATTTGCAATGTTTATTTTAAAAATTTTTTGTTTTGTTTTGTTTTTGGTTTTTGGGCCACACCCAGTGGTGCTCAGGGGTTACTCCGGCTATCTGCTCAGAAATAGCTCCTGGCAGGCATGGGGGACCATATGAGACGCCGGGATTCGAACCAACCACCTTAGGTCCTGGGTCAGCTGCTTGCAAGGCAAACACCACTGTGCTATCTCTATGGCCCCTTATTTTTGAATTTTTTGAGGGATATAAGGTTTAGACCACATCTGACCATGCTTAGGACTTACTTTTGGCTTTGCACTCAGGAATTATTTCTGGTGCTCAGAGGACCATTTGGGATGCTGGGGAGTGAACCCCAGTGGTGATGCAAACACCCTACCCACTGTACTATCACTCAGGCCCTATAAATATGCAATGCCTTAAATGAACATTATGTAAACAGCAGTTAGGAAAACATGTTCTAATATTGTTTTTCTCAGAAACTTTCTGTAATAAAATGCCTCACTCACCTCTACAAAAGGTCATTGTGAGAATCTTGGTAGGTTCAATGAAGTAGTTAATTTCTATTTTTCATCTACATTGACTGCTATTCAAGTTTTATTTCCTTTTTAATATTTAAACAATTCTTGTCATATTTTATAATTTTCATTTTTTTTGTTTTGGGGCCACACCTGGTAGTGCTCGAGGGCCCAGGTGGTGCTGGGAATTGAACCCAGACCCTTGCATGCAAAGCATGCATTCCAGCCTACTGAGCTCTCTCAGACCCAATTTCTATAAGATTTTTATGGATCTTGAGAGAACAAATATTTCAGAAGTACCTACTATCACTAGTAAAAAAAGAATTTAGGTAGAGAGTTGACAGTTTACCCTTATATACATCTTAATCATACTAATCACAAAAAACTAAGACAAAAGGATAGGAGACTCTCAACATGAAAAGCTGTCACTATAATTACAAGCAGTGTACAAACATGCTTCTACTTTTACCTACGTAAGCTGACAGATGTTTAAAATACTGGGTTAACAAAGATCTTTTAGTAAAGTGACTTAGGCAGGCTTAAACTAGCAAGGATTAAGGATGAATCCTCACTAATTAATTGGAAGATCTGAGAGACATATTTTATACTTCATTTTACAAAATCAGGAATATTTATTTTGAAACAAGAGAAGACATGATCTACCTGTCAGAAAACTACCACTCAGAAATGTTTTTCATCCACAAAACAGGAAAAACATAAAAATACTTAAATTTCACATTGGCACTAAAAAGGTTAACTGTCCTGTCTTCCTGGATTAGAAAAACTAAAGCTGAGCAATAAGTAGTTTTGCAGGCGTTTGAACATGCCTAAGCCTTTAAATCAGTAAGAGTTTCTAAAAATTCTGATTACAAAATACATACTTATAAAATTAAACAGCAAAATTAAAAAAGTAGAAAGTGAAAGGTCCCTTTAATCTGCGCTGGGACCCATTAGCCCACCCCCACCCCCCAAGAAAAACCATAGTTAGTCATTTAGTGCATAACTTTCCAAATATTTTGTTCGATATATTTACAAACACACACATACCCCTTCATGTGGTTCATGCTCTATAAAATTTTGCTACTTGCACTTTATACTTAATACATCCTTGATTTCACTCCATGTCAGTACATATAGACTAGATGGCATTCTATCATCAACTTTTTGAACATATTAATAAACATCCACACAAGTACATAGTACATATGTATCATTTTAAAAGAAAATCGACAGAATCATAAAACAAAGAAAGCTATCTAAAAATAATTTCTCTTTTCACCAGCATGGAGCAGTTCATTCCTTTTCACACAAAGCGAATTATGTGATTGGAGAGATTAACTCTAATCTCCACATTTATACAGAACACTCCGTTTGTTAAGTCTATCGAAAAAGAACGAAAAAGTCAGTTGATTAATTCAGTTACACTCAGAAGCTATGTTAAGTCAGTGTACTACAAATACACATTGTGATCAGTTACAATATATTTCTTAGTATAGATTTCAATTAAATGACAGTAAAAATGATAAATAATACAGCGGCTATTCTGAAAAATCCAGAAATTAAAAAAAATCAATTATCACCTCTTAACACTGTAGTTTATGTTTTTCCTACTTGGTAGCAAATGCTAATGAAATTCAATGCTGATTGCTTTAAGTGGGTTCACATTACACATTCAAACAGTGTAATAAGAACATTAACACGCCTACTGCAGAGTTACATTTTAAGACATAAAAATTTTCTGCCTGAAAGTAATGACTGTGTAGCACATAGGACATTTGTCAACTGCTTCAGCACATTGTTTACAAGTGACCAGATGTCCACAAGGAATAAAAGCTATAGCAATATTTTTATCCATACAGATTTTACAAAGTTTCTCCTCTTGCAGGAGTCTTAGTTGCTCTTCAGGACTAATATCTGCACAAAGAAGATAAAAGAAACGTTAATTTTAGACTGTCATAACTTGTTTAAATTCACTGAACCATTTGAACTCCTACTACGTGCAATGAGCAAATCAAGTACTGGCTGATGGGTGACTCACATATGCTTGGTCCTAGGTAGCATGAGCTAATACTGTGGAAGTGAATACAAAAAACCAAGTGACAAGTGCCATATTAAAGTCAAGTACAAAGTGCTGTGTAACAAGATGGAAGAACTAGTTCTGTTCAGACAGGGTGAGAAGACTTCATAGGTTAGTGACATTTAACTTCAGGGATAGGAGAGAAATAGAAACCTGGGTTTGATCCCTGGCAACCTACATGGCCAGTGAGCTTGCCAGGAGTGATCCCTCAGCACAGAGCCAGGAGTGATATCACAGCACTGCTGGGTGTGGCCCCAAAACAAAGCATGTCAGAGACATAATATCAAGCAGGTTTACACAAGGAATACATCAGAGAAAGTACCCACTCTTAGACTGGACACAAAGTAAAATACCAAAATGTTAACAGAGCAAAGATTTCCAATTCTCTCCTTTCAAACATGGAACAAACTGGCTGCGTGGAAAGCAAATGCCTTACACACCGCACTATCACTCCAGCAATAACTTTACATTATCTTAAATCAATTCTAGAATAAACTGATGTTAGTTCTGGTACACTGAGGACTGCTGGAAGCTTACCTCTCCAGCACCAAACTGAGAGTAGTGCCCGAGTACAGCTGGGTATGGTTCACAACCCAAAACAAAAAAAAATTCTTAAATGTTTTTTATTTTTTTAGGCCATGCCTGGCAGAGTTCAGGCAACTATAAGTGGTGCTGGGAATCAAGCTTGGCCAGATATCTGAAAGCAAGTGCCTTCTCCACTGTACTCTCTGTTGTGTATCATACAAAGATACATAAAAGGATTAAAATACTTTAGCATATACACAAGAAATAAAGAGCTTTATACAATGTCTAATTATAATCTTACTTTTGATGTTGGGGATCAAACCCCAGGCTTAATATATGCAAGGCTTGTGCTCTATTGCTGAACCATATTCCTGGCACACACTATGTAATTTTTACAAAGAAAGAAATACTGAGTTGGAGCTATTTTTAGAAGACCAATTACTGGGGCATGCTTTGTCAAACAGCCACTTGGGAAAAAAGCTAGCACTGAATCTAAGAATCTGTAAACAATAACATGCTTTTCCTAATAACTTCTATCTACTTTACTTCAATTAGGCCTGCCCACCTACCCTATATGTGTACGTCTGTATATCCACATATATATTTTGGTTTTTGGGCCACAACGGCAATGTTCAGGGGTTACTTCTGGCTCTGCGCTCAGAAATTGTTCCTGGCAGGCTCGCCACCCTATATATATTCTTTTTTGGTTTTTTTTGGCCACACCCGTTTGACACTCAGGGGTTACTCCTGGCTATGCGCTCAGAAATTGCTCCTGGCTTGGAGGACCATATGGGACACTGGGGGATCGAACCGCGGTCCATCCTATGCTAGCGCTTGCAAGGCAGACACCTTACCTCTAGCGCCACCTCTCCGGCCCTGCCACCCTATATTTTATATAAAATTAAAAGACTCAGTGTTTAGGAGAAGCAGAAAGAAGTTCTAACATGAGAAAATAGTCTATGTCAATCTATCTATTTATTTATTTTAGGTTTTGGGCCATATCAGTGGTGCTCAGGGGTTACTCATAGCTCTGTGCTCAGAAATCATTCCTGACAGGATCAGGGACCATATGGGACTCCTGGGATGAAACCCACATCAGCTGCATGCAAGGCAAAGGCCCTCCCCACTGTGCTATCATCGATCAGGCCCCAATTTAGTGTGACTATATGTAGGTCAAGTGGTGGAATTCCACTCTTGCCCCTGAAAGCTGCTTCTTGGTTTGGCCCTCTTTCATATACCATCTTAAAGTAGAATACCTGTCTTGAATACAGGCAGTGGTTGGGGGGAGTGTAAGGGGCATTGGTGGTAGAATGTTGCACTGGTGAAGGGGGTATTCTATTTATGATGGAAACCCAACTAAAATCATGCTTGTAATCATGGTGTTTAAATAAAGATTTTATTTAAAAAAAAAAGAACTCCCATGAAATTTGGTTAGGTAGAGAGAACAGACATTCTACAATGCATTGTGTTAGAAGAGTCTAATAGCAGGGGTCTTCAAACTATGGCCCGCGGGCCACATATTGTATTTGTTTCTGTTTTGTTTCTTCACTTCAAAATAAGATAGATGCAGTGTGCAGAGGAATTTGTTCATAGTTTTTGTTTTTACTGTAGTCCGGCCCGCCAACGATCTGAGGGACAGTAAATTGGCCCCTGTTTAAAAAGTTTGAGGACCACTGATCTAATAGTAACCTAACACATTCTTCTGTTGTACAGCAGCATCCAGTATAATAAATAATAGCTTATTATCAAACAAATAAGCTTGAGTTGTAATTAGTGTACAGAGAAAAGTGATATAATTGCTTTTGGTCTACTGGAGTAGAAACATGACCAAGTCAACAGTTTTAATTTTATTTTATATAGTCTATGGGTCACAACCAGCAGTGCTCAGAAGTTATACCTGGCTCTGGACTGAATCATTCCTGGAGGGCACAAGGGAACAGAGTATGCCAGGAATAAAACTCAGGTCAACAGTGTTCGAGGCAAGTGCTCTACCTGCTGTACTATCTCACTCAATGGTTAACTTTAGTATCACCAATAAAAGTAAAGCTCTTATAGGTTTTATTTGAGGGGGGCATATTTGGTGGTGCTCAGGGGACCATACAGAATGTCAGGGACTGAACCAGGGATGGTTGCATGCAAGCCAAGAGCTGTGCCCACTTTACTAGATCTCTAGGCCATAGGTTTTCCAAATAAATGTATTCTTAGGAAAAGCAGTCAATTGAATCATCTCATCTCATCAAAATGATGTCATTTTAAAAATCATTACTACAATACCACACCCAAGTACCCAAAACTGAATTTGGTTAGAAACGTTTTATTTAAACTTTAGGATTGCTGACAAGAAGTAGAGTACCTGTTATCCTACTGTGTTGTTTTGGGGGCAAAATGCAGATGTGTTTAGGGGTTATTCCTGGCTCTGTGCTCAGTAGTCACTTCTGGCAGTGCTCAGGATACCTTATGTGGTCCAGAGACTGAACTGGGATTGGCACTCACAAGGCAAGACAAGCGTTTATTTTGGCTACACCTGGTGATGCGCAGGGGTTACTCATGGCTCTGACTCAGAAATTACTTCTGGTGGTCCTTGGGACACTGTATGGAATATGCTGGGATTGAACCTAGTTGGCCATGTGCAAGGCAAATGTCTTACCTGCTGTACTACTGCTCCAGGCCAATAAGGCAAACACTTTAATATTTACACTGTGTTTCTGGCCATTGCTGTCATCCTTAAGGAAGTTGTTTTAAGTAATTTATTTCTGTGGTATTAGGGATTAAACTCAATTCTCCTGAATGCAAGGGATGTGTTTTTATCACTGAGTCACATCTTCAGCCATGGAGGTCATATTTATATATGTATTTTCTCCTTCCTCAGAGGAGTTTCATGCTTCTCTGCACTATTTAATATATATTTCCGTATTATGTTGCCATTCATTCAGATATACTTATTATATCAGGGGTAGCAAACACGCGGCATGCAAGGCAAGTGCCCTACCGCTTGCGCCACCACTCCGACCCCATCTATGTCATATTTTTTTAAAAATACAACTATGAATAACTCTGCAAATTACAATGATTTAAATAAAAACAAGTTTAAAAAGTAGACACATGTGAGACCAGAGTGATAACAGAGTGGGTAAGACACCTGCGATACACATAACTGACCTGGGTTCCATCTAGCACCACATATGATCCCCAGAGCCTGCCAGGAGTGATCCCTTAGCACTGCTTAGTGTAGTCCAAATATTTTAATAGCCCTACATACCTTTTTGCAAGGAAGTCTGACTTGATTCATCATGTACATTATTTTTCTGAGCACTAATTAGATCTGCAACCAAGACCTCAAGTGATTTATAGTTGTTTCCAGAGGTCTGAATTTTTTTCTCCATTATTTTCTTGATATCACTGAAATGGAACCCCATTCGTATGGCTTCTTGTACCATAGGATTTTGGAAGGCAGTATCATCTGAAATGAAAATTGGTAAAGGAAAAGAACATAAAACTTAGACAATTATCTTCAATATCATCCCAATAGCAACATTTTTTTGTTTTTTTTTTTTGGTCACACCTGATGACACTCAGGGGTTAGTCCTGGCTTTGTGTTTGGAGGACCATATGGGATACCAGGATTCAAACCACCATCTGTCCTGGGTTGACATGTGCAAGGCTAATGCCCTACTGCTGTGCTATTTCTCTGGCACAATAGCAACATATTTAAATAGTAAAACCAAACAGAAGGAAAACAGTCAGCCAAGAGCTACTTTTGGGGGGGCAGGACAGATATCATGGAGGTAGGGCATTTGCCTTGATTGCAGGAGGACAGTGGTTCAAATCCCGGCATCCTATATGGTCCCCCGAGCCTACCAAGAGTGATTTCTGAGCACAGAGCCAGGAGTAACCACTGAGCGCTGCTGGGAGTGACCCAAAAACCAAAACAAAACAAACAAAAGAGCTACTTTGGGACGATTTTTGAAATATTTATGCATTTAAAAGGTAATTCTGAAAAGTTTACCATTAATTGAAAATACAGTATGTACTTTGTAGCATTATGTTTAGTACTTTAGGACTGTGAAGAAGGGCCGAAGGAATACACAGCAGTAGGGCATTTGCCTTGTAGGCGGCTGACCTGGGATGGACCGGGGTTTGATCCACAGCATCCCATATGGTTTCCCCCCCCCAGTCAGCCAGGAGTGATTTCTGAGCTCAGAGCCAGGAGTAACCAGAGTGTCGCTGGGTGTGGCTCAAAAACCAAAACCAAAACCAAAAAACTGGAAAAGTGATATGATAAAATACTAAAAAACACCCGATGTTTTATGAAACAGGTGGTGGACCCATCAGCAATCAACCCAAGGTACTTAAAGAGAGGACAGCTTTACTAACTCATTAGCAATTATTTTGAAAAAAAAAAATCCTGAAAAATATAGAGAAGCTCCATTCTGTGATCTTGACTTTCCTAAGCCTTGGACTTGGTTTCTGTAGAAGAGGGGGAAGAATTAGATTGGCCAAAGAAGCAAAGAGAGGGGCTTGAGATAGTTTGATGAGTGCTCAATTTGGCAGTCCATTTACTAAAATTGGAAATAACTAAATGGACTGGTCTGTGTTATTGCATCCACACTGATCACTGTCAGATGTGACCCCAAAATAAAAAAAAGGAAATAGAAAATCACGGCAACAATAAAGCAAGAATATAGGATACAGACGTAAGTACAAAAAGAGACTTAAAACTCTTTCTTGGGGTGCGGGGGACATTTGACAGTGCTCAGAGCTTACTCCTTGGCTCTGTCAGGAATCACTCACAGTGGGGCTCAGAGAACTATATGTGGTGCCAGGATCAAAGCCAAGTCAGCTGCAAGTGCTCTTTTCACTGTACTATTGCTTGGTCCTGAGGCATCAATTTTCTGACTCATCTATTCTACTCTGAATTATTAAAAATTGGTGATAAAGGCCAAACAGACAGCTCAACAGCTTGAGTGCATATTCTGAATGTGACAGACCCAGGTTCGGATCTCTGGCACTACAGTCCTCTGAGCACCCTGGGAGCACAGCCAAGCACTGAACCAAGAGTAGTCCCCAATACTGCTGGGTGTGCCTTCCCCAAAACTGAATAAAAGTAAGTGCAAATAAAGGACAAAAACATAAGAATAGTCACATCATTATTTGAGTACCAAAATGGAAAGAAATCGTGTCCATCAGATGAGCAAGTAAATATTTACTAAAAAATTGTACAGCAAGAAAAAAATTGCCACAAAGAAAATCTCATAGCTATAAGCAAAAATGTCAACATATCTAATATATGATAATAGAAGTCACTATAAAATGGATGTGGGTATTAAGAAGGGGCTTGATAGAACATTTGGGTGGTGGGAATGTCTTCTTTTGTGCTATCAGGGATCTAAGGTAAGGTTTTTACAAACACAACCTACTTCTGAACATCCCTCATCATTAAAATGTTCCATACTTTGGTCTGGATCTTAGTTACCCTCCTGATAACACTGCCTTCCTTGTTCAAGGTTGTTTCATCAAGACACTGATGACCAGGCCAGGGCTGTCTGTGTAGTTTACATGTTCTCATGGCTGAATGTTTTTTTTTTGGGGGGGGGGCAGGGGTATACCCGGCAGCACTCAGAGATTAGTCCTGGCTCTGTGCTCAGAAATCACTCCTAGAAGGCTCCAGGGACCATATGGGATGCCGGGAACCAAACCCAGGTTTGACCTGTCCCAGGTCAGCCACATACAAGGCAAATGCCCTGCCACTGTGCTATCACTCTGGGCCCCTGAGTGTTTTTTAGGGTACTCATGTTTTCTCCCAACCATAATGATAAGCATGTGAGGCTTGTAGGCATGTTTAAATTGTCCCAGTTTGAGAAAGTGAATGTGACAGAGATGGGAAGAGGGGAGATGGGACGGCAAGGATAGAAGCCATAAGAGGAGTGGGGAGACGAGGGGAGAAAAGGGGAACAAGAAAAGAGACTGAAAGGAAAGAGAAGGGATGGAAGAGGAGAGAGAACTTTCTTGTATCCTGAGAGGCTCTGACCACCCAAAATCTGAATTAGAGTAAGGCTGGAAAACAAGTGAATGAACACTAATGCATGTTTAATATTAAAAGAGTTTTGGGTCATAAAAAACTTGGTGATGTTTTGGTGACCATTAATATGCCATAGGAACTTACCTTTTGTATATATAATTTACCTTTTGTAAAACTTAAACTGGTTTTGTTATATTTTCTTAGTTTCAATTCCCAGAAGCTTTAAAGTTAAATAATGTGTGAAAATAAATATTATATAATATTTCATATAGTTTATTGATGTATATTAGACCTTAAAACATTCTTTATCTTATCTGTTTTGGGAATACATCTGAAAATGTGCAGGCATTATTTCTGGCTCTGCAAGAATTACTTCTACCAGTGCTTTGGAGACCATTTGGGATGCTGTGGATGGAACCCAGATATATCACATACAAGGCAAGTGTCTTGTCCGCTGTACTACCGCTCCAGCACAAGTCTGAGTGGTTTTTGAGCTATTTTTGAGATTTGTAGGCGGAAATGTCTAGGGAATAATTGTTTCCTTGTTCTACTGGTTTTCTGGCTAGTTTTTATGGCTTCTGCCTATCTAATTAGACACTGATGGTTTCCTTTCATTCCCTCATTGAACATTTATTTAATGATCTCTTTAGATACTTCTACACAACTTTATCCTTATTTAATGAGTTCAGATTGTAATATACATCTTCTTGGATATCCTGCAGCTGTCTCAAACTTGCCATATACCAAAAGCAGAGATAAGGCTTTCTTATTAAAAATATAAGAGTTGGGGAGATAGCTCAAAGAGATAATGCATATATTTTACATCTGGAAGGCACTGGTTGGATCTTTGGCACCACAGTCCCCCAGAGTCAACTTGGAAGCAGCTCCCAAGTTGCAAGCTATACTGTCAGGTTTCCCCAAAAGAAATTTTAATAAAAATCTATGTAATTTCTAAAATATGAGCTATAAGAAATTTGTATTTATGTCCAACACAAAATTCTTATAAAGAAATATCAAAATGTCTCTCAAACCAAAAAGAAACTTGAGACATATATGAATGCATATAACTTCATATACATGTAAAATTATAATATGTATATAGTACATATATCATATTTAGTATATAGTGAATATACAGTATATGTATGTAGTATTCCATTGCCTTGCAATTCTTTTTTTTGTTTCTTTTGTTTTTGGGTCACACCCTGCGGTGCTCAGGGGTTATTCCTGACTCTGCACTCAAGAAATCGCTCCTGGCTTGGGGACCATATGAGATGCCGGGAATCGAACTGGGGTCCGTCCATGGTTGTCTTCGTACAAGGCAAACAGCCTACCACTGTGCTATTACTCTGGTCACGTCTTAAAATACTAAATGGATGATGCTGAATATGGGAATATGACCAGACTTATTCCAAATTAAACTTTCTACTATTTTTTTTTGTTTTTGGACCACACTTGGTAGAGCTCAGAGCTTATTTCTGGCTTAGTGAATCAGGACAATATGGTGTGCCAGGGATGATAACTGGGTTTGCCATGCGCAAGTAAAGTGTCCTCACCACTGTATGATCATTCTGGCCCAAATTGTCTACTATTTTTAAAATCTGATGTCTAAGTTGAGAATTAGAGCTGTAGTGTGATGTAGATTCAGAAGATCTGTGTTTACAGTTCTACTTAGACTAAGTATTTGCAGTTTAACTATAAGCAGGTCATGTAACCTCCTTAATGGCTTCATCATCTGAAAAGTGGGGATGCCAATATACTTGTTTAATATCTTTCTGTCCATTTTCTGATACTTCAAGATGTCTCAAAAAGTAAAAACAACTCTGTGATTAAAAACCTCTACTTCTTATGGGACTGGAGCAATAGCACAACAGATAGGGCATTTGCCTTGTATGCTGCTGACCCAGGTTGCTCCCCGGAATCCCGTATGTTCCCCCAAGCTTGCTGGAAGTAATTTCTGAGCACAGAGCTAATAGTAATGCCTGATCACCATCAGGTGTGGAGCAAAAACCAAACAAACAGACAAACAAACAAACAAAACCCCAAAACCAAGGGAAACCACCTCTACCCCTCCATGAAGTGATAGTTTCCAATTTGAATGTAAACTTACTGAAATTATTAAGTTTATAGCAATCCCCTCAAATAAATATACCTGGCCTTGAAAGAGTAAGTTTACTTTTGCATTCTACAAATTACTTTGATATATTGCTAGTAATTATAAGGATATTTATTTTAATAAGAATATTTACCAATTCTTTTAGTTAGTGAAGAAATGTTTTCAGCAGTTCTTGCCTAAAACAGAAATATAAATTATCAGTTAGAATTCTTTTTGGTAGAAGGTAATTACCTTAATGTAAAAATGTTCATCATGAACTTATAAATTAATTTTATTTCAATTCAACATATGAATATATATAAAAGGCACAGAGTAACTGAGCTAGAAGGAAGTTCAAAGATCATCCAACCCAAATCCATTCCCTTTACAGACAGGAGCAGAAGTTCAAGAATACTAAACTACTTGACAGAAGCAGTAGTTCATGGCAGAGCCATAAAAGAAATGCTGGGCCTCCAATCTCTTTCCACCTCATAAGAGTGCTTTATCAACCAAGTTCACGATAATAGAGATTGATTAAGATTTACATAATTGCCTATAAAAAGTTTAAAGCTACTTTATCAATATAAAGTAATTATACAAAAAGTTTCAGAAGGCTAGGTGATTAAGAACTTTTAGTTTTTCAAGCCCAATTTTTTTTGCCCAAAGTGATTTAAAATACTATGGAACTAGAAGATAGATAAAAGAGCTGGAATACATGCTTTGTATACAGGAGTTCTCTACTTGGTATTTTTGGGGCAGTGCACACTGGTAGTACTCAGATATTATTCCTGGCTTTACACTTAGGAATCACTCCTGTGGAGCTCAGGAGAACATATAGGCTGCTGAGGATCAATCCCAGGTGAGCTGCATGCAACCAAGTCTCCTACCTGCTGTAGTTATCTCTCCAGCCCTGAGCCCTGGGTTATACTTCCTGACATGTTATGGCCTCCCACATATGCTGAGTAACTACCAAGTACCAAGGAGGTAGTAGGCCCCCAAGTACCACTAGGTATATTGACAAAACCACCATCAGTAAATAATATTATACTGTGGACACAACCTTTAATAAACCACACTCACAAACACAGCAATCTAAAAAACAAAATATTACACTATCAATACATAACATTTGAAAATGTATGCCTACAATGGGACTTACCAGAGACTCCCCATGTGAATGGGCTAAATGAATACTGTTTATAAATTCCTGCCCCTTCTCCTCCAACAGATATTTACACCTAAAGATAAATGGTTAAAGTTTATTAGGTGATAAATCAGTAAACTTAAATATATATAATGTTTAATCTTATGAAAATTCCCCAATCTGTTGATTATCTTCTGATTATCTTCTCTCTCTGTGTCTCTCTCTTTCCTCTCTCTCTCCTCTCTCTCTCTTATGAAAATTCCCCAATCTGTTGATTATCTTCTGATTATCTTCTCTCTCTCTGTGTCTCTCTCTCTCCTCTCTCTCCTCTCTCATATATTTGAGTCACACCCAGCGGCGCTCAGAAATTTTGGAACACATCTAGTAATGTTCAGAAATTACTCCTGGCTCTGTATTCAGGGAAACTACTCCTATAAATACTCAGAGAACCATATGAGATGTGGGGGGGATCAAGTTTGGGTCAGCTGTTTGAAAGGCAAATGCCCTATACTCCGCACTATCTCTCCAGCCCTTTTTTATCCACCTCTCCCCAGATTTTTTCCACTATTGTGGTGCTCAGGTCTTACTCCTAACTATGTTCTGGAAGTGCTCCTGTTCTGGCAGATCACTCCTGGCTGTACTCAGTGGACCATTTGGGATGCCAGGGATCAAACCTGGGTTGACCATGTGCAAGGCAAATTGCCTCTCCTGCTATATATACTATTGCTGTGTCTGGCTCCTATTTTCTTAAATAAAACATTCTGCATTTAGGGTCTGGCGAGGTGGCACTAGAGGTAAGGTGTTTGCCTTGCAAGCACTAGCCAAGGAAAGATCGCGACCACAGTTCGAAACCCAGTGTCCCATATGGTCCCCACAAGCCAGGGGCAATTTCTGAGTGCTTAGCCAGGAGTAACCCCTGAGCATCAAATGGGTGTGGCCCGAAAAACCAAAAAAAAAAAAATCTGCATTTGGAAAAAAGTCTAATTCCATTACTTTACTTTATTTTTTACTATTTCTAAGGGTTTGTAAAATAAAATGCTATTCAATTCCATGTTCAGTTGTTTTTTATTTTATTTTGTTTCTGGATCATACCCAGCAATCAATGCTCAGGAGTCACTCCTGTTTTTCCTTCAGAAATCGCTCTAAGAAGGTTTAAGGAACCATATGGAATGTCAGAGATTGAACCTGGGTCAGTGGCATGCAAGGCAGGTGTCCTATCCCCTGTACTATAACTCCAGCCCCACAACTGTTTCTTTTTTGGGGGGTTGGGCCACACCCAGTGGCACTCAGAAGTTATTCCTGGCTCTGTTCAGAAATTACTCCTGGCAGACTCAGGAGACCATATGGGATCGAACCTAGTCAGCCACGTGCCAAGGTAAATGCCCTACACAACTGTTGTGCCCAACACAACGGTTATTTTTAAGGTTAAAAATTTAGGTTTCCTGGGTCTGAAAGAGAGCAAATGAGGTAAGCTACTTTCCCCAAAAGATTAATAAATTTCCTTCATTATTATACCAATATTTAAAACAAAAAGCATCAATGAGAATGTTTAACTTTTACTATATTATCACCTAGACATTTAAATAGCAATTTTACAAGTTCTATTTATTTAAATAACTAATAAATTGTATATTTTCATTATTATATTTAGACCACAACTGGCAGTGCCCAGGGGACCATATGTTGTACAAAAGCAAACTAAGGTTGGCAGCATGCAAGGCATACCTGCCATACTATGCCCTCCAGACCCCAAATTGCATATTTCCATTCATTTTTTAAAATATCTAATTCATTGAGATCCTGTGATAAACACTTTTATTTGGGGGGGACACCTGCCAGGCTCAGGGGACCATAAGGGTTCCATGGACCCTCATATGGGACCTGAGTTGGTTGCATGCAATGCAAGAGCCTTTACTGCTGTACTCTCTTACTTTCTCACTCTCTCTCTCTGGACCCATACATTGTATATTTTATTTTTTTATTTGGGGGGAGTTTTTGAGTCACACCTGGCAGTGTCCAGGGATTACTCTTGGTTCTGTGCTCAGAACTCGCTCCTGGCAGGCTCAGGAGACCATACGGATGCTGGGAATCGAACCGTGGTCTGGCCTGGGTCGGCTGCGTGCAAGGCAAATGCCCTACTGCTGTGCTATCTCTCCAACCCCCAATATGCATTGTACATTTTAAAGGAATGTACATTTGAATCTTTCCATTGAAAATTGTTTAAAGTTAAATTTTGTTTCAGACTCAGGTTTTAGGCTACACTATTTGTAACTCAAACATTAATGCCAGTTACATATCTTACATTATGAAATATGTATACAAAGTACATGTTACATTATGTATATTTTATCCTTTTGGGGGGATAGATCACATACAGCTGTGTTCAGGGACTGCTCCTAGAAGTATTCAGAGGAAACATATGTGGTGTGAAGAATCAAACCAGCGTCAGCCAAATGCAAAATAAAGGTCTTTATACCCTGTACTATCTCTTCAGCCCCTATATATTTTAAAGAAAGATGGCAAAGAGACATTTAGAGGATTGTCGTCATTCTAAGATGCCACAGATTATAAAAAGCTTGAGTATTTTCTATCAATAAAGCACCACCAGATGTGTCCTGATTTCAAAGACTAGAACACTGTCTTAGAACCAATAAGATAAACTAATATTTGCTAATATGGGCATGAGTTATTATAGATTCCTAGGCAACATGGACTTTCTTGTGTTCATTATGAAAGAATCTATTTCATTTTAAACTTTTTTGGGGGCCGCACCCAGTGATGCTCAGGAAATTACTCCTCATGGAAACATGGAATTATATGACATACAGGTCACCTAATCTGGATTGCTGTGTACAAGGCACTCTACCCACTATTTGATCTCTTCTAATAACAAAAGTGTGTATTCCTAATTTGGCATTTAGAAATGGAATAATCTGGGGCAAGGTTGTAACTCAGCTATATGTAGATCACTTGCCTTGCTTACATGAGGAAGGCCCTGGGTTCTATCTCTGGTATCACAAATAAACCCCAAAGAAATGGGATAATCTGGCAGACAGAGAGATAGTGCAGGGGTAAAGGACCTGTCTTACATGCAGCCTACCCTGATTTGATCTCTGGCACTGCCTTTGGTCCCCAACATGCCAGGAGTGACCTTGAGCATAGAGCTAGCTCTGACCACCACTGGGTGTGGCCTGAAAATCAAAAAAGAATAGAATAACCTGAATGTCACAGATGTAATAAACAATGGTCGCTAGACATGGCTTAGATGATTTTTCCCTATAAAGTAGGTGACCCCATTTTTAGAGACCTGGTGTGAATTTCCAGCCATGGTAAAAGCAAAAATAGTTGAGGTGAAAAGTTATTCAGGTCTTTCCATTCACTGCACTGCCCAATTTGCCTTGGACTGATTAAATTTTAAATATCTTACCCGGGATACCATTTTGCATGTTGTTCCCAAGGGTCTTCACTGGGCTTCCATTCAGTTAGTCCTCCTCCACAATGAAAACACTTTACTTTATCACCATCACCTAAGAAAACATACAAAGAGAAAAACAATAAATTTGCTCAGTTAGAAACTTATACTCAAAAAAAAAAAAAGCAACTTATACTCATCATGAAATCCGAGAAAATCGGGGCCGGAGAGATAGCACAGAGGTAAGGCATTTGCCTTGCATGCAGAAGGACAGTGGTTCGAATCCCGCCATCCCATGTGGTCCCCCAAGCCTGCTGGGGGTGATTTCTGAGTGTAGAGCCAGGAATAGCCTCTGAGCGCTGCTGGGTGTGACCCAAAAACAAAACAAAAACAAAAAACAAAAAAAAAAAAAAAAACAACAAAAAAAAGAAATTCGAGAAAATCTTAAATGATATGAAAATCTCAGAACTTTTTAGAAGAAAATATTAAAATTCACATGTAAGTAATATATTTGGGAAGAAAACACACTAAGTTCACGGAATAAATTTGAAGTATTTTACAGAAGGCAAAAGTACCCACTTTTGGGCCTGGAGAGATAGCACAGCAGCGTTTACCTTGCAAGCAGCCGATCCAGGACCAAAGGTGGTTGGTTCGAATCCCGGTGTCCCATATGGTCCCCTGTGCCTGCCAGGAGCTATTTCTGAGCAGACAGCCAGGAGTAACCCCTGAGCAACGCCGGGTGTGGCCCAAAAACCAAAAAAAAAAAAAGTACCCACTTTTCACGTGAAAAAAAATGGCAATTCTTTTTTTAACATGTTGTTTAGGTCAAACATCACCACACTTAAAACTTTTTCAAACCATGAGGCTTTAACATACTAAAATTCCAAGGTAAATCTAAGATTCTAACTACATAACAGTAAACAAACCAAATTTTATAGCCAATATTTTGTATTTTAGCACTATTCCATCTTAAAGGAAATGGATCAGATACATCATGGTAAGTTTTTCTGAATAACTCCAGAAACCATCACACCACGAGTCCTTCCTGTGCTATGGCAGTTCACTTGAAAAGCACTCATTTCAATCAGGGTAGAATACAGCACTATTCAAACATATGGTCTATGTACAAAAGGCAGATGTCAATTTTAGTATCAGCCAAACTAAACTCTGTTAAACTCACATGGTTGTTGTGAATTATAGATAAATCACATAGTAGATATTTAAATGAACTTTTTCACATGAATTCAGTGGCTAAAAGTACATATATTAACATCATAGAATAATAATGGTAGGGGCCGGAGAGATAGCATGGAGGTAAGGTTTTGCTTTTCATGCAGAAGGTCCGTGGTTCGAATCCTGGCATCCCATATGGTCCCCCGTACCTGCCAGAAGCGATTTCTGAGCATAGAGCCAGGAGTAACCCCAGAGCACTGCCGGGTGTGACTCAAAAACCAAAAAAAAGAAGAATAATGGTATAATCATGCCAGTTATACCTAAATATTTATGAGTTCAAAATTCTCCAGCCATTTATTTTAAGAGCTATGGGATAGTTGGAACATTATTTACTTTTTTTGTGGCCACACCTGGTAGCATTCAGGGGTTACTCCTGACTTTGAGCTCAGAAATTATTCCTGGCAGGCTCGGGGGACCAAATGGGATGTTGGGGATTGAACCTAGGTTGGCCGCGTGCAAGGCAAATGCCCTACCCCATTGTGCTATCACTCCAGTTCCAGTTGGAACATTATTAGTCTTTTATTGTTTTTTGGGGGGGCCACACCTGGCAGTACTCATGGTTCACTCCTTACGGGGACCATAAGTGATACTAGGGATCAAATCTGGGTAAGCTGCATGCACGGCAAGCACCTACCCACAGTACTATTGCTTCATCCATAATTAGTCTGTTTTTATAATAAGGTTTACCTAAAGCATAAAATCCAGCTCTTGCAAGCTGCTCCTTGTTAACCGAGTACATCCAAGTCCCAAAAGTAACGATTCGTGCTTCATAATCTGCCATAGCTGGACTTCTTGGAGAATTCGTTGAATTTGGGGAATTCCTATCAGAACTTGCAACATCAGATTCACTTCGAATGTTAAGATTACGGCCCAAAACAAAGAAGCAATTAGGAAAGTGACGTCTGTGTTCTGACCATGCACGATCACAAGGTTCCCAATTTTTCAGTTTTCCACCACAACAGAAGCACTGCACTTGGTCATCAATACCTGTGTAGTAGAGTCCAGCACTGGCTAACTCTCTTGGAGTTAAATGGACGTAATCTGGCCAGTTCTGAAATGACTTTAGTCTAGCCTCTTCACTACACATGGCAGGGTTCCTTGGATACACGGTATCTGATAGATCTACAACTTGCCCAGTTCTCAAAAGGTATTCTGCATGTGTCTCAGATGGTCTGTCTACAACTAAATGATTTCTGTTTCCCATACAGTTTTCAGCCTTGTACTGACCATTTTGGACACCAGAATTTGTAGGTGGTGTAATATTATTTTCAAAATAAAAGCCATTAATAAATCTACAACTTGGGGATACTTTCCGGTGTCTTCCAACTGCTGAGTCTCCATACTGCCATCTATCTACTGCTGCATGACAGCTAAAGCACCGCACACAGTCTCCTTCACCAGTATAGAGAAAACCAGCGCGGGCTAATGTTGATGCAGAAACAGGACTACTACTTGGGAAATTAGCAAAAGTTTTTAATCTGTTAAACTCTTCTACAAATTCTTCATCCTTATTGATGTCTGCAGGCACACAAGTTTTAGATCCTTCAAAACTGTTCAAAGTCATCTTCTCTTGAATAACAGAACTTGTCCACCTTTTCTAAAAAGAGAACATTACATTAGGCAATCCAAACTGTAGAAACATCAGCAATATATTTTGATATTAGGAAATAAAAAATGACCCACTAATGACATAAAACTTACGTAATAACTAAAATAGGTCTAAGTACTAGCGTTCTACATTATCACATGATTTCAAGTCACAAGCGAAAAACTTCAATTTTTATTTTCCCTTTTAAAAGTGCTATTAAGCACATAGAAACAGAAATAATTATTTTACTTTTGGCTCTAGTCATTGAGCCACACACCCAGCACTGCTCAATGCTAACTACTCTAGGATCAGAAATCATTCCTGTAGGTGTTCAGGGGCTCATGCAATGTCCAGGTCTCCTGTATGCAAAGATTGAACTGGGTTAGTTGACATAGCTCATCCAGAATATTAATTTTCAAGTGCTTATCCTAATTTAAAAACACCAATATAATGCAGAATTTATTATGACTAGTCATGCAACAATTGGGGGGAAGGGAGCTCCCAACTGGGAGCTGGCAGTCATTACTGGTTGTTCTTGGCCAACTGGGCTGGAGGTTCAATGAAGGGTGCTTAGAAAGTACTTCTGGGGTTGGAGAGATAACATGGAGGTAGAGCGTTTGCCTTGCATGCAGAAGGACGGTGGTTCGAATCCTAGCATCCCATATGGCCCCCCCGAGCCTTCCAGGAGCAATTTCTGAGTGTAGAGCCAGAAGTATCCTCTGAATGCTGCTGGGTGTGACCCAAAAACCAAAAAAAAAAAAAAAAAGAAAAGAAAAAAGGGAAAAAGAAAGTACTTGTACTTCTGTTAGGAGCTGTGGTGCCACACCAGGTGGTACTCAGAAGCCTTCAGAGCCACCTCCCATGATGCTCTGGATATCACGTAGTACTTAGAATTAAACTGTGGTGGGCCAGATGCAAGGCATACATGTGACTTTGTCCCTAAACTTGTTCTGCCCTGCCATGTAAAGTTATTAGTTACGAAAAACATTAAAGCATGCATATTATTGACCATCTTACATAAGCAAGACATCAAAGCTCAATTTTTCCAATAAGAAATGAATATTTTTGGGGCCGGGTGGTGGCGCTAAAGGTAAGGTGCCTGACTTGCCTGCGCTAGCCTTGGACGGACCGCGGTTCGATCCCCCGGTGTCCCATATGGTCCCCCAAGCCAGGAGCAACTTCTGAGCACATAGCCAGGAGTAACCCCTGAGCATTACCGGGTGTGGTCCAAAAAAAAAAAAAAAAAGAAATGAATATTTTGGGGCCGGAGAGATAGCATGAAGGTAAGGCATTTGCCTTTCATGCAGAAGGTCACTGGTTCGAATCCTGGCATCCAATATGGTGCCCTGAGCCTGCCAGGAGCGATTTCTGAGCATGGAGCCAGGAGTAGCCCCTGAGTGCTGCCGGGTGTGACCCAAAAAAAAAAACAAAAAAAATGAATATTTTGGGTCTAAGTGATAGTACAGAAAGTAGGGAGCTAACCTGGAGTTCAATTCTCTACACACTATATATGGTCCTCTGAGCGCTACCACGACTGACCCCTGAGTGAAGCAGGGATAAATCTTGAGCACTGGTGTGGTCCCAAAACAAAAAGAAAACAAACAAAACCTAATATTCTGACTATAAATTTTTAGTATTTATTTTCTTTTTACATTCTATCTACTATATCTCTGACCCCAGTCTTTTTTGCTTAGTAAAAGAGTAACTTTTATTCATAATATTGGTTCCAATGTGTTAAGAGCATCACTTGATTCTGATTTTAATACACAAACAAGTTCTTTTTGTTGGAATCGGATCATTTCAGATGTATATAATACTGCCCTCTAGAGAGTGGTTGAGGGAAAATATTGAGTATTTTTTACTTTAATTGCAGTAAATTTTGCTATAAATTTCCCATAGCCAAGGAACAATCTGTTCAAATGAGAGCACTTTTGAAGCCTCGTTAGATACCAAATTACAGCTATGTAATATTTAACCTAGGTAAAGTACTAAAATGAAATGGTTGGGTGATGGTGAGTGACAGATTACCCTCTAAACTGGATGCTTCTGACAATAAGAGGAAAAAAATGACACTAGGACAGAATCTTGTACAATGCCTAATAATATGTTCAGTACATGTTTGACAAACAAAATATAAGACTATTACCACTTATTAAATTTATTAAGAAACTTAGTAGCTCTTTGATCATTATATTGATATACTGCTTGAAACATCATTTCTTTAGAAGTTAAACGCAGGCTTCTCTTTCTGCCTTGTAGTCTAGCAGTAGACTTCAGTCTCTTATCAATTCACAACAGTATTAATTCAATACTTCAAGAGCTATGTCTGCACATTTTCAGTTTGTTTAGATTTGGGGGGGAGTGGCAAACCAGGTGCTCAGGGTCCTGAACCCAGGTCAGCTGCATGCAAGGCAAACGGCCCACCTGCTGTGCTATCTATCACTCCTGCCTCTGCATATAGTAGTTTTAAGAAGATTATTTCCATAACTTCATACTTTTTGTTTGTTTTTGTTTTTTTTTTGGGGGGGTCACACCCGGTGACACTCAGGGGTTACTCATGGCTATGCACTCAGAAATTGCTCCTGGCTTGGGGGACTATATGGAACTGCAGTCCATCCTGGGTCAGTGCAAGCAAACGTCCTACTACTTGCGTCACCACTCCGGCCCCTCTTTTGTTAGTTTTTATTGTTTGTTTTTTTTTCCCCTTGGCTTTGTGCTCAGGGGATCATGATCAAAGCTGGTGCCATGGATTAAGTCTTGGTTGGTCACAAGCAAGCTCAAGCAATAACCTCTATATTGGCTCTTTGGCTTGAAGTCTGAATTCAAATTCAGGAAGTAAAGTGATGAACATGGGATGGGAAGGGACCACAACATAAAAATCTTTATAATAAAAATGTATTGACTTTTGAGCTGGAGCAATACAACAGCGTCAGAGCACTTGCCTTGCATAAATGTTGACCTGAATTCGATCCTGAGCACTCCATATGGTCTCCCAAGCCTGCCAGGAATAATTCCTGAGCATATGCCAGGAATAAGCCCTGAGCATCTCTGCATGTGACCCCAAACAAAAAGGAATGTTTAATCTTTCTGGCCCTTGAGTAAACATTTCTAAGTCTAATTATTGTGAAGAATTACATTCAATATAATATAAACCATGAAAATTACCTTCTCCAAGGCAATACATTCAATTTCTCGGGTCAATCAAAATAGAAGCATAAAAAAACAATGAACAATCTCATCTCATTTCACACTAGGCGATATTATGTGTGATACAAATGGTCCCACTTCAGATGATATTAAATAAAACTCCACCAATCAACACTAGCAGGAAAATTCCTACTTGAGTCAAGTGGAAATCTCATCTTTACAGCGTCTATTTCCATGCTAATGGTTTAGATTGCACCACATTGATTCAGAAAGTACTCAAGTGAATACTAGATATTATCCTAATATCAGATCATAAGCTTTTGGGAACGTTAAGAATGAAAGGGACAATGACTTTAATAGTATTATAAACTACAATAGTTTGGGGGCAGCAGTGATAATATAGAGTGTAAAGTACTTGCCTTGCATGAAGCCAAACAGGCATCCCATATGGTACCCCCGAACTCTACCAAGAATGATTCCTGAGTGAAATATCAGGAATAACCCCTGGGTATTGCCAGGTGCAGCCCCTAAACCAAACAACCTAAACAAAAAACTAGGACCTCAATAAAAAAAGATTGGGGGCCAAAGATATAGCACAGCAGTTTGCCTTGCACAAGGCCGACCCAGGACTGACAGTGGTTCGATTCCTGGCATCCCATATGGTCCCCCAACCCTTCCAGGAGTGATTTCTGAGTGCAGAGCCAGGAGTAACCCCTGAGCACTGCTGAGCGTGACCCAAAAACCAAAACCAAAACCAAACAAAAAGAATGAAAGGAATAAAGAGGACTTACAAATTATAGAAGTCTGGGTATTGGAGGAAGACACTACATGAAAGATGGAAGAGGATTTTTCTAAAAAGGATTTAAGCTTAATAAAGATGGGGAAGATATAAAATAAGGATACATAGAACACAGAAAATGTGACTGCAAAAGAAAATGGGGTATTAATATTAAAGAAGGGTAATAAAGGGGCTCTGGATGGGAAAAGGCCTGAGAGCAATAAAATATGCTGATATAATTTAAGGCTTTTTTTGAGAAAGTCTGATCAGGCTTTGTACTGGGTAAACAGAAAGATAAAAAGGCACAAAGTGAAAGATGCCTACATGGGGCAGGAGCGATAGCACAGCAGGCAGGGTGTTTGCCTTGCATATGGCCCACTGGGGTTTGATCCCCAGCATCCTGTATGGTCCCCCGAACCTGCCAGGAGTGATTTCTGAATAAAAGAAATCCTTACTCCTGGTGTAAGTAACCCCCTGAGCCCAAAACCCAAAAAAGAGAAAGCAACATACCAATGAAAGCTCTAACTGCTAGGCGGTCATGAATCTCGAAGGGGGTATTAAAAAAAATGACACTATGGAAACCAACACTGGCACACAAAGAATGAGGGAGCAGTACCACATCTGCACAAGCATAAGGAGAATAGCATATTTCAAAGTAGTAAGAATAAATTAAATAGGGCAGAGCAGTAAGACAGCAGGCAGGGCATTTGTCTTGCATGTGGCTGACCCGGGCTGAATCCCTGGCATCCCATATGATCCCCCTGGCCCTTTCAGAGATGATCCCTGAGTAAAGAGTGAAAGCTAAGCCCTGATCACCATACATTTTGGCCTCCAAAACATAAAGTGAAAAGGAATAAAATAAACATGGGCCAGCTACTATGAGAACTACATAGGTGTTTGCCTTGCATTTAGCCAGTTAGTTTAATCCCGGGCAACATGTGGTCCCATGAGCACTGCCAGGTGTGGCCATTAAAATGCACTATATAGCACCACAAAGACCATGAGGAGTGTGATCCCCCGAGTGTAGGGTCATGACTAAGCCCTGAACATGCCCCCAAACAAACAAAAAAAAAGAAAACATATACAGACCCATTGTGTGTATTTGTGTGTGCTGCCAAGACTTTAGGGTAAAGAGAATTATGGTTGCTGACCTAATGATAATGTAGGGCTGGGGAGATGGAGGTGAGAGAAAAATATACAGAGAACCCCAGCCTGGCAACTGGTATCCAATATGAAAAGCAAGATGGTAAATGGGATGGTTGTCTGTTCAGACACTTCCACTACAGCCCTGGCCTATCACACAGGGAGGAATCGTGTTACGTCTATTACCTGCCTTACTTCCAGTTACCCTGTGGAACTCAGTGACGATCATCAGCACTGGGCACTGAGCTGCCTCTGCAGGTGCACCTTAGGCTGCAGCCAGGCACTCTGCTCTGGAGAGGCAGCCCTGCACTCAGCATAACCAAGGCTGCTGGCACACTGAATTTCAGTTTTGTTGTTGTTGTTGTTGTTCTTTTGGGCCACACCCAGCAGCGCTCAGGGGCTACTTGTGTCTCTTTTCTCAGAAATCGCTCCTGGCAGGCTTAGGGGACCATGTGGGATGCTGGGGATTGAACCCGCATCCGTCCTGGGTCAGCCATATGCAAGGCAACCGCCCTACCACTGTGCTCCCACTCCGGTGCCTCTTTCACTGGTTTTCATTTGGAAAGGCAACATCTTTAACATCTGGGGAACTTTAAGGATTCTGCAACATGTTTGTGAGGTACCTAATATTGATATTTTAGTATGGTATGCAGTTACCCAGATAGACTTAGTCTTTGTGAATAATAATTATCATAAAGCAGTTCTATAAACCAACTCACTGCTCAGGAGTTGTTTCATTTTGGAGTCACACCTGGTGGTTCATAGTGGCTACTCTTCAATAACCAAGAACAAACTGGAACTCCATGTGCCTTATGCATTGCCAGTTGAGCTACCTCTCCAGCCTCTGCTTAGGAATTTTTACGAAAGAAAGAAGCAGGTAACAGTACCTTAGGTATCAATAAGCTAATGAAAAGAGAGGTTTTAGCCAATGTATTGTGGATTGTCATTCCAAAAATAAGGCAAGACTAGTTAAAGGAATCCCCCGTGACTTAAAAGCTGCATCTCTTATTACAAACATTCCCTCACAGACACATCACAGAATTTGTTCATTTTTACAACATTGAACATTTTGGGTCAAATGGTGATACTACATACCTTGGAGATGGTCCCAGGACTCATATTCTAGCTTACGTAAGGTGATCTGATTCATAACATGGGACAACTAGCAATTAGTTGATGAAATTGTTTTATTTTTGACTTTTGGGCTACATGCTGCAATGCTCCTGAAATTACAACACTCAGGAATTACTCCTACTGGAGGTTAGGGGACCATATAGTGCCCAGGAGAATGAACCTGGGTCAACTGCATGCAAAGCAATCACCTATCTGTTGTACTAGCTCTCCAACCCCAAACTGATGAAATTTTAGAATTTAATGGTATAGAAAGTTTTGAAGGGACAGTTTATCTATTAGCACACATGGTAATTAAAAATAGTTGCAACCCCTCGAACATGTATCTATATGCTTGCTCTTCTGTTTCTTTGCTTGCCTAGTTCCACTCCAGAGAAGCTTGTGTTTTCTTTTGAACACTTTTCTCCCTCTCTCCTCTCACATATTTCTAAATAAACTTCAATAAAAATTACCTTTTTTTGATTCACAAGAAAAAAATAGCTGCAACCTCACCATAAATCTGACACCATTAAACCAGGAAAATAATGTTAACAACAGCAGTAGGACTTCTGGCAGCAACCCCAATCTGAGAAGGGAGTTCAGGCTATTCACAGATAGAACGAATCATTGAGCCAAAAGAAGACATTAAAGTAGATGACACTATTACTAAAGATAATAGCATGCCATAGGAAATTCCCACAGCTGTTCCCATTACTGACTGAAAGCCTGGAATGTTTGACACAAATAAAACTCAGTCTTGTTTTTATTTTTTGGTTTTTTGGCCAACCTGGCAACGCTCAGGTGTTACTCCTGGTGGGTTCGGGGAAATGATATGGTATGCCAGGGATCAAATCTGGGTCAGCTAGTGTACAAGGCAAAAACCCTACCCACTGTGCTATCACTCTGGCCCCTAGAACTCAGTTTTGAGTCTGGTTAGAACAGTTTTATTCCTTCTATTAGTTATGTGAGCTAGCAAGTAGCAGAAACAGAAAAATAGTTTTGCCTTTGGACCACACTCAGCAGCATTCAAGGCTAACTCCTAGCTCTGCTTTCAGGTATCACACTTAGCAGGTTTTGGGGCATCAGGAGTCTTTGAGAAATGAACAAGGGCTGGCCATGTGCAAGTCAAACACCCTACCTACTGGACAATTGCTCCAATCCGCACAAACAGAATTTTGAACATATTTTTCATATCAAAACTCTTAGAAGACAGATAATCATATAATGAACTATGTTGTCCAAATGTTTTTTTTTATGTGAGAATCTCATGGGATTTGCAAACCTGATTAGTTTAAAAGCTATTAATCCACTGAGTCAATGACTTGGAAATAAGCATAAGAACAACAATAATGCACATTTTAAATGTTATTAAAATAAAGAAAAATAGAAATTGGATTATAGAAGGGCTAGGGCAGGAGGGGCTTGAGGAGAGTAACAAGTAATTACTCTGTTTCTTTTTGGAGTGCTGAAAATATTCTAAAACTGTAACTATCGGCCTGTGAGATAGCACAGCGGCGTTTGCCTTGCAAGCAGCAGATCCAGGACCAAAGGTGGTTGGTTCAAATCCCGGTGTCCCATAGGGTCCCCCGTGCCTACCAGGAGCTATTTCTGAGCAGATAGCCAGGAGTGACCCCTGAGCACCGCCGGGAGTGGCCCAAACCCCCCCCCAAAAAAAAAACTAACTACCATCACACAACTTTATGGCATATGTAGCATGTGTTTATACCTCAATAAAGTGTTTAAAAATTAAACAGTTTGTTGTTAGTATAAACTGACAGGTAACAGGATTTTTTTTTTTTTTTTTTTTTTTTTTTTTTTGGTTTTTGGGTCACACCCGGCAGTGCTCAGAGATTATTCCTGGCTCCAGGCTCAGAAATTGTTCCTGGCAGGCACGGGGGACCATATGGGACGCCGGGATTCGAACCGATGACCTCCTGCATGAAAGGCAAACGCCTTACCTCCATGCTATCTCTCCGGCCCCAGGATTTTTAATCTAACACAAAGGGATCTTTACTAATAAGAATTTGTGCTTTTGACATAGAAAACTAAAACTTCATCTTTTGGATTTTTTCGGGGTCATTAGGACCACCTGGCTATTTCTGGCTTTGTGCTCAAGAGTCACCCTGCTAGTGCTTGAGGAACCAAATGAGGTACTTTATATTGAACCAGTATCAGTCACATGCAAAACAAGCATATCACCTCCTCTCTCAGGCCTGTATTAATTTCTGCCTTAAGTGGTAACAGTATTTAACCTGTTGTAAAGGTCCCTGTTAATTTTACTTTTAGCTACACTCTTAATTCTAATCTGCAGACTTATTCTTTTGTTTCAGGGTTACATGAAGAGGTGCTCGGAGTCTATGCCAGACATATTGCTGGAGGACCATGTGGCGCTAGGGATGGAACCAAGACCTCAGTATGCAAAGTATGCACACTATCCCTTTGAGCTGGTTCTATTTTGGTGAATGAGAATCTTTGCTCTTATGGTCCCAGTAACCTTTTTCTTTTTTTGGCTTTTGTACCACACCGGCATGTTCAGAGGTCACGCCTGTCTCTTCACTCAGGGCTCACTCTTGGCAGAACTCTGGAGATATGTGTTCGCGGATGAAAACCAGGTGGCCTGCACGCAAATCATGTGTCCTACATGCTGTATCTCTCCAGCCCAGTAATTTGTTTCCTAATGTTGCTCTTCTGTTATGAGTAATTTTTCTCTATTTGTGTGTGTTTGCAACACTTCTGTGTTGTGTTTGCAACCTCCTGGTGTCGGGGACTAGAACCTGTGTCAGTTGCCAAAGCCACATAAGAAGTAAGTGCCATGGGGCCGGAGAGATAGCATGGAGGTAGGGCATTTTCCTTGCATGCAGAAGGATGTTGTTCGAATCCCAGCATCCTATGTGGTCCCCTGAGCCTGCCAGGAGCAATTTCTGAGCACAGAGGCAGGAGTAACCCCTAAGCGCCACTGGGTGTGGCCCAAAAACAAAACAAAACAAACAAAAAAAGAAATAAGTGCCTAACCCCCTTTTTTCCTGATGCAAAATTGAAGCCTGGGCCTCATATATGCAAGGTATATGCCCTAACACTAAACTACACCTTTGGCACACAGAAATGCTATTTGGGGGACAAAGGAGATGGCTCAAAGAGACAGAGTGCATGCTTTGAATGCAGTAGCACTGGATCTATCTCTGCCACTGCATGGTCCCCAGAGCACTACTGGGAGTGACCTCTAAGCTAGGAAAAGCACTGACAAGTATGGCCCAAAGACCAAAAACAAATCTATAATGTCACTAGTTTCAGTCATTACAGCATCTTAGAAAAATAATCTTCATATATGTACCAGACATTTAAAAATTATTTTGGGGGCCGGAACAACAGCATAGCCATAGGGCATATGCCTTGCATATATGAGGCCCAGGCCTCATATGAGGCCGACATATATGAGGCCGACACGGGTTCAATCCCCGGCATTCCATAAGGTCCCCTGAGCCTGTCAGGAGCGATTTTTGAGCGCAGGGCCAGGAGTAACCCCTGAGTGCTGCCGGGTGTGGCCCAATAATAAAAAACAATTTTTTGGCTGTGAAGACTAATAAAAAATTTAAATTTAAATTTATTTAAACTTGCCAAGAAACTAACACTGATGACTGAAAATTAACTTTTACATATGTATTAAAAATTTAAGTTGGAAAAAATTAAATTGAATGTGTGAGCACCACAGTCAAAGTGTCTCTTTTGGTTATTCCAACATTCTCAACAACCAGGTAGAAGGGGGAGAAATACAAAATTATGTTAAATGAGCACCAGAACATAGAGCACTGTTAACAAGTAGCAATGCCTTTCATCTTTTTTTCCCTGATCTAGCTCAGACTAGATAATTGTACTTCACCCTTCTGGTTTCTGGAAGAAATTAATCAAATCACTGGCCAGCAGGTAGGGCGTTTTCCTTGTGTGTGGCTGATAGGCTTTGATCCCTTGCATCCATTATGGTCACTGGAGCACCACCAGGAGTCATTCTTGAGTGCAGAGCTAAGAGTAAACCCTGAACACCACGTGTACTCAAAACTAAAACTAAAATTTAAAAAAAGTAAAAAAAATCTAATAGCAACAGTTTCACCTAATTAACTACAAACACTTAATATCCCAGCAACCAAGAGTTCTGTTTCCCTGTTACCAGGCAAAAAGCATTCTTCCAAGTAACCGTATTTATGCTTCTCAGTACAAAAATGTTTTGATTAGAAATGTGTTTGTATAGAAAAATAGGGTCTTTGCAGAAAGAATCAAGTAATGAGGTCATTAGGGTGGACATTCATCCAGTAGGACTGCCATCATTAAAAGACAAAAAAAAAAAAACCAGGCAGAAGGCAATAGAAGAAGGTGATATGAAGATGAAGGCCAAAAATGGAGCGAGGATGTTACTGAGCCAAGGAACACCACAAATCAAGGAAGAAGAAGAGAAAGGAACAAACAGCTTCTCCCTTAGTGTCTTTAGAGAGCAAGCATGACAAGCATGACTGCCAACACCTTGATTTTGGGAGCATATGGTTCTTTGCATGAGGAAGTGCTAGGTTTGATCTCTAGATGCTCAGCACCACTGTCTCCCTCCCCCCAAGCACAGAACTAGAAATACAACCACCAGATGTGACCCCAATAAGAAATGATAGGCTTCACAAAAGTTTTCATAGCAATATAATACAATTTCTGTATGTATTAAATAGAAAACACCACCGCAATTTATTATAAAACTCTCTTTAGAGATGGAGAGATAGTACAGTGGGTAGGACATTTGCCTTGTACTCAGCCAACTCTAATTCTATCACTGGCACCATATATGGTCCCCAGAGCCCTACCAGCAGCGATACAGAGCTGAACGAGGAATAAGCCCCGAGCACAGAAATATTACAAGATTTTATCAGTTGCTTTTTCCCTACAGAGGATCCAGCACAGAGATCTCATCAAATAATGAGATTTCATTCACCTTGCCCAATGGCAGTCAAAGCCTCTTACTTATCTTAAAGTATTAGCCAGTTTGTTCCCTGTTTATTTTGTTTTGCAGTCACTCCTGGCAGTATTGTCAGGGCTTAGTCCTGGCTCTGCACTCAGATCATTCCTGGTGGACACAGAGAACCATATGAGGTGCTGAGGACAGAAACAGGGTCAGCTGTGAGCAAGGCAAACACCCTGCCTGCTGTACTATTTCTCCAGCCCTTGTTCCCTTTTAGAAAATGGATTCAGATTTATAAAGTTGCAGTTATCTAGAAAATGTATCATAAAAATCATAAAGTTAAAAAACCTGAATTAAAAAATGGTGTGCAGGGGCCGGAACAGTGGCGCAAGTGGTAGGGCGTTTGTCTTGCACGCACTAACCTATGATGGACCGTGGTTCGATCCTCCCGGCGTCCCATATGGTCCCCCAAGCCAGGAGTGATTTCTGAGCACATAGTAGGAGTAAGTGACCCCTGAGTGTCACTGGGTGTGGCCCAAAAACCAAAAAAAAAATTGACATTGCCAGATATATGGTAAAAGGGCTGAGTACAGAGTTTGCAAGCAGGAGGCCTGGGTTCAATTCCTGGCACTCTATGGAATGACCCCCAAGCACAATATAGGGACTACCCTCCTAAGCAATGCCAGGTGTGTCCCAACCCTCACCCCAATAATTCCACTGTTACACTTTGCTGTATCTACATAAAATCCTACCTTCTAGTCTAGTTGTTCATTTATACTCCTGAGGCCAAACAATTGAAACTATGAAGCATATTTTCTTATAACTTTAAGTTAATTTTATATTAATTACATTCAATCAAATCAAAAGTTCTTTCCCTATTAAGCACTACAGCCATTCAAATAACTGAATGACTTTAATAAGTACTTAGCACATTTATTAGTACTGCTGTATACAATATTACTTGATCATGAAATGTAGTTCTGTAAATACTTGAAAGGACATGTGGAGAATCAACAAAGAGAATATCAATTACACTTAATTTAGAAAGTTAGAGTAATACTTACATTTTAATAAAGACCTCCAATCTTACTCCACAGGTACAATTGCCTAAGAATAGACCCACAGTAGAATATCCCTTCATGTTTCCTTCAACAAATTAAGGGACTGTGTTCCCCACCCCAAACTGTTTGCATTAGAATAAATAGAGTTCAAACTCAATTCATACAAAGGGTCAGAGATATAGTACAGTGGTTAAAGGTATTGTCTTTTTTTTGAGGGGGTTGGGGCACACCCTGCAATGCTCAGTGGTTACTCCTGGCTCAGCACTCAGTACTTGGTAGGCTGCATGCAAGGCAAATGCCCTCCCTACCTGCTGTACTATAATTCCAGCTCCAAAAAGCTTGTCTTAAAACAAAACAAAACAAAACAAAACAAACAAATAAAAATCTGGGCCAGAGCAGTGGCGCAGGGCGTAAGGCTACCCTTGTGCGTGCTAGCCTAGGATGGACTGTGGTTCGATCTCCTGGTGTCCCTTATGGTTCCCCAAGCCATGAGCGATTTCTGAGTGCATAGCCAGGAGTAACCCCTGAGTGTCACTGGGTGTGGCCGAAAAACAAAAACAAACAAAAAACAAAAAGCTTGTCTTGCATATAGCAGACCCCAGATCAAATCATGGCACCATATAGTCCCCCAAGCACCCTGAGCACAGCACAGGTGTGGTCTAAGCTACTTCCCCCCGCCACCAAAGAATTAACTTATGATCATAAAGGGACTGAATATCACTATTATTCCCTCTTCCATTTCACTGCATTTGTATCTGTCTCTCACACAACAGAAAAGCAACCAACTCAAGCAAAAAACCCAAATGACCTGAATAAATACTTTTACAATGATGATATAGAGATGGCCCACAGACAAAAGAAAAATTGCTGACCACCCTTCCCTGAGAGGGGAAATTAAAACCACAATGAGATATTATCATCTCACTTCAGTTATAATGACCTAAATCAAAAGACTGGAAAAAACATGTGTTTTATAGACGTGGAGAAGAATGGAACTTTAGTACACTGTTGGTGGGTATAAACAGCTGCCTCAATGGAAAATTAGGAGGATTCATATAGAGGCCAGAGTGGTAGCACAGCATTTGGGCATTTGCTGTGCATGTGGTCAACCCAGGTTCGATCCCTGTCATCCCATATGATCCCCCAAGCCTGCCAGGAGTGATTTCTGAGCGCAGAGCCAGGAGTAACCCGAGTGCCAACGAGTGTAGACCAAGGTGTTAGGAATGTTGAACTGCTGAAGGGAGGGTGTTCTATTTATAACTGAAACCCAACTATAATCATGTTTGTAATTATGGTGCTTAAATTATTAAAATACAAAACAAGAAAAGGATTTATATGGTGAATCCTTGCAAAACTAAAATGAAAATATTATGTGATACAGACTTCATCGAGGCATTTATCTGAATGATATAAATGCATTAACTTGGGGTCAAAAAAAAAGGGTTGAGTATATGCTGTACATGCTTTGCATGAAGGAAGCCGGGATTTGATCCCCAGCACCACTAGGAACAACCCCTGTGCAGTGCCAAGTATGATCAAAGACAAAAACTGGAAAAACTAACTTTTAAAAACCCACAAATTTGGGCCAAAAAGATAGTATAGAAAAGATGGTTGCCTATACATGGCAGGCCCCAGTTTGATCCCCATTACTGCATATAGACCCCAAGCACCACGAGGCATGATTCCTGAGAGAGTTAGAGTAGGTCCTGAGTACCACAGTTATGGTTCCAAAAAATTAATTCAAAAAGATATTGCACACTTATGTTTATAGCAACATTATTAAGGCAGCCAAAATATGGAATCATAAGAGTCCATGGTAGGAAGCTTGCCACAAAGAGTGGAGAGTACAGTTACAGAATGGTCTAATATGAAAGGGACATTCATGGCACTCTTAATTAACAGTAGTGCAAACTACATTGTCAAAAAAAGAAGAGAAAGAGAGAATATGAAGTAAAACACCTACTCCAAAGGCAGATGAGAGAGGATGGGTGGTGGGGAAGAGGACATCAGGGAGGGTGAGAGGGAAACTGCTGACATTGGTGGTGGGAAATGTGCACTGGTGAAGATTGTTGTACATTGTATGACTGTAACTCAATCATGAACTTTATCTGTGGAAAAAATAAGTAGTATGAACAACTTTGTAACCATAGTGCTTAAACACCAAACTAAAAAATATGGAATCAACTGAAATGTCTGAATGAATGGATAAAGAACTTATATTAATCTAGTTATAAGAAATGAAATTGTACCATTTAGACAAAATAAATACAACTTAAGGTGATCATGATTTGTTAAAACAAATAAACTCAAACTGGCAAAATAACAAAATCAGGGCTAGAAAAAAATAACAGTAGTGGGCTAATAAATCCATATGCTTTCCATATATAGGAGGCTGGGTTATATCTCTGATGGTGGATGGTTCCCTATGCAATATATCCAGTAAACCCTGAGCACCTTTGAGTATCCAAAAATAAACAACAAAACGGGGCCAGAGCGGTGGCGCAAGCGGTAGGGCATTTGCCTTGCATGCGCTAACCTAGGACGAACCGTGATTTGATTTTCCGGCGTCTGTATGGTTCCCCAAGGCAGGAGCGATTTCTGAGCGCATAGCCAGGAGTAAACCCTGAGCATCACCGAGTGTGGCCCCAAAAGCAAAAAAGAAACAAACAAACAAAAACAAAACAAAACACAGTAGAGTCTGACACTGAATATCTATGGCTTTTCATTTAAAAATAATATATAATTTGCAAAAAGGAAAGGGAAAGAAAGATATGCTTTGGGTCTTTATCTTTTTTTCCTCACACTGAGAATCTCTCTCTTTTCTTTCCCAAACTGGTGGTGTACAGAACTTACTTCTAGCTCTGTACTCAGGGGATCATTGAGGTGCTGGGAATTGAACTTGGGTCTGACACATGCAAGGCAACTGCCCTACGTGCTATACCATTTCTCCAGCCCAATTGCTAGCTATTGTTGAGTTCAAAATACAGGAACTTCACTGAAAAATTTTTATGAGGGTCAAAGGGATGGAGTCAGTTTGGATTTCAAGTATTGCATGATTCCCTGAACATGCAAGGGTCACCTTTCCACCCTTAGCACCATGCTCAGAGTAGCTCCCAAGCACTGCCTTGCATGGCCCCAAAACAAAAAAGCAAAAAGATTTCTGAGTTATTTCTATTACTAGGGTTATGACTTATAAAAATATTCCATTAATTCTGAATTTAATCAGAAGAAAGGAATCATCACCAAGATCTCCCCTTTGAAATTACACTGAACTATTGTTTTTTGGCTTTTGGGCCACGCCTGGCTATGCTCAAGGGTTACTCCTGGCTTTGCACTCAGGAATCACTCCTGGTGACACTTGTGGAACTAAATGAGATGTCTGGGATCAAACCTGGGTTAGCTATATGGAAGGCAAACACCCTACCTGCTAAACAAGAGTTCCAGCTCCTCATTGAAATATGTTTATAAAAGGGCAGCACAGCAGCAGAGATGAGTGCAAGTTTCACATACAGGAGGCCTAGGTTTGAATCCCAGAACATGGTCTCCACAGTACCACTAGATTGATCTCTAAGCACCAAACAGGAGTTGCCTCTAAGCCCTCTCTGCTGTGTGTGGCCTAGAAACACTTTTCCCCAATACAGAGCAGCTCAGAATCAAGTACAATGAAAAGTAAAATCACTGTATTTTGTAACCACCCAGAAGCAAAATTTGCTCATCTATGACCATGAGGAACTGGATAATAAAATCATTCGTTTTAAAGATATGAAAACCAAGGTATAAGGAAGTTAAATGACTTAACAAAGGTCACAGAGCTGATTAATAGCACAGAACTTATTCCTCATGACACTTGCCTAGATAGATACTCCTGGTACTACTGATCAGGGCAGTCAGATGATTCTAGGCCAGTGAAAAGCTCAGTGGGCTTGAACAGTAATTTTCAACATTTTTGTGCAAAGGCACAATTTTTTCATTAAAAAAAATCACGAGGCACGCCACCATTAGAAAATGTTAAAAAAAAAGTTTAACTCTGTGCCTATATTGACTATATAAAGTAATTCTCTTGAACAGGAATCAAATAAACACAAAGAAATTATTTTATAATTACTTTATTATGAAATAATCTAATAATTGGTCTATTTGTGAGCCGAAGCCGCATGTTACGGATGAAATTGGAATTTTTCCCATGGCACACCAGACAATATCTCCTGGCACACTAGTGTGCCGTGGCACAGTGGCTGACAAATGCTGCTGATGCTGAAGTTATGGGTTCCATCCCATGTATCACATGGTTCCCTAAGCATGGAAAATCACCTGGCACTGAGTCAGCAATAGCCACTAAGCACTGTCCCTTGTAGTCAAGCCCTCAAAATCAGATGGTTTCACAAGCAATAGGTTGAGGGGTTCTTTGTTTAAAGGGAGAATGGGCCACACCCTGCTGTACTCAATAGCTACTCCTGGCTTTGTGCTCAGGGATCAGCCCTGGTAGTGTTTATGGGGCCAGATGTGGTGTCAGGCATTGAGCCAGAGTTGGCCATTTGCAAAATGAGCATTTTAACCTCTGTTGGTTAAAAATTTAACAAATGGGGCTGGAGTGATAGCATAGTGGTAGGGTGTTTGCCTTGCGAGCAGTGACCTGGGACGGACCTGTGTTCAATCCTGGGCATTCCATGTCCAATAAGCCTGACAGGAACAATTTCTGAGCCAGGAGTAACCCCTGAGTACCACCGGTGTGGCCCAAAAAAACAACAAAAAATTTTAACAAATATTTGGCAGATTTGACTCCTATCTGGGTTTGAATTTTTTAAATGACACAAAGAACAAGGTACAGAGATAGCTCAAAAATCTGAAAAAATTTTGATGAGATATGAAGCCAAACTTTAAGCCTGAGCTCATATAACTCGTCAGTTCTCTTAACTTTTACATGCTGTTAATAATTAAAATAAAAATGTACTTTATAACTCAGAATATTTTCATATATGATATCTAAAAGCCCCTGAGAACAGCCAGATATGCTCTAAACAGTATATGTGTGTGTGTGTGTGTGTGTGTGTGTGTGTGTGTGTGTGTGTGTGTGTGTGTGTGTGTGTGTATCTGGGAGAGGATGAGAAGGAGAGAAGGAGAGAGCATGAGAAAGAGAGTAAGGGAGAGAGAGGACCAGAGTGATAATACAGTAGATAGGATATTTGCCTTGCATGTGGTGGCCTGGATTCTATCCCCAGCACTCCAAATGATCCCTTGAAACCCACCAAAAGTGATCTTGAGTACAGAGCCAGGAGTAAGTCCTGATACTGCTGTTGTGGCCCACAAACAAAGAAACAAACAAAAACACAAAAGGAAAGGGAAAGAGAACCAGGGTACTCCAGAATGAGCAGTCTTATTCTAACAAATCTTAAATTAAAAGGAGAATGAGCAGGGATGGTAGCTTGTACTTAGGCCTAGGGAATTTAATAAGAAGGTCAGAGACATAGCACAGCGGTAGGGCATTTGCCTTGTACACAGCCAACCCAGGACAGACGGTGGTTCGAATCCCAGCATCCCATATAGTCCCCCAAGCCTGCCAGGGGGAATTTCCGAGTGCAGAGCCAGGAGTAACCACTGAGCACCGCCGGGTATGGGCCGGGTATGGGCCAAAAACAAACAAACAAACAAACAAACAAGAAATTTAATAAGAAAAGGCTTTTATATTACAGATGTTCAAAGTACTATTTTTGTTGTTTTAGGACCAGCTGTTCTCAGGGATCACTCCTGGTGGGCTCAAGGGACCATATGGTTTTCTAGAGATCGAATCCAGGTCAGAGGCTTCCCAAAACAATTGTCTTAACTGCTGTATCTCTCTGGCCCTTAAAGTTTTTAATTAAATGGAATGTATGTTTAAAATATAAAAATATGGAGACACCTAAGAGACTTAGTCACTTGCCTGCTATCCTTTGACCTCTAAGATACAAAAGTAACTTCTGTTCAATCTAATATCAATTTATTTTATTATTACTATTTCTGTCTCTTCAAAGCTATTTACACAATGACCTTTTACAGTGTTGAAGATTAGATTTTATAATACTATCAATCACCAGATTAGATGACAGAGATAAATATATGGAATCAGATATCTCATCTTCCAACCTCAAAAGAACAAGGACATCTATTTTGTCATAGTAATCTGAGAGAATATCATGCAATATAATGCTTGTTATATAGCAAGTTATCAATAACTTATTTTGTAAATACTTATTTTGTAAAAGATGAGTTTTTTTCTTTTTATCACTTATATGAAATTTAAATGTTAGGCCTAGTGAAAAAAGCAGAATGTCATTTCACACTTGAGATCTTTAGAAATTAATCAAATAATTTATCAAACAAATGCATGTTTATAACCAAATATAAAAACACTTACATGAACATATTTCAAGCAATATACACATTAGTGATACATTAATTACAATTGTTTTTAATATGTTGAAATGAGTTGGACTAAACTTTAGCCAATATTACTCTGTCATCCTAGTCAGTCATTGAAAGCACTAGAATGCAATAAAAGTACAGGTGTGGTACAAGGAGCACTGAACTAGGACTTTGACTCTGGTTCAAGGTCTGCTAATATCATTTCTGTAATTGTTTCTAGGTTCTCACAATATGAAACACACACTCTACTACTGAGCTCTATACTACCTTGTCAATTTTGTTGTTTTATTTGTTTAGGGGACTGCAATCAGTGGTGCTCAAGGACCAAGGAGTACAGGGCTTGAACTAGGTCTCTGTATGCAAAGAATGCACTCCAGTCTTTTGAGCTATCACCCCAACTATCTATTAATGAGTCTTTTATTTGTTTGGGGGCCACATCTAGTTGTGCTTAGGGCTTACTTCTGACTCAACACTCATGGGTTATTCTTGCCTGTCTCAGAACACAATTTTTGGTGCTAGGGATCAATACTGGGTCAGCTTCATTCAAGGCAAGTCCCTGCTGTACTGTTTTTCTGGCCCCTCTATTAATGATTCTGTTGTAGGCAGATAGGTAGGAAGCCCTGGAAATGCACTTTCAGGGAATAATAGAACTTAAAGAGACTCCTGGGATTGAAGCAGTAGTACAACACTTGCCTTGCATGAGGCCAAAACTGCCAGGAGTGATTCTTGAGTGCATAGTCAAGTTACCTCAGAGCATCTCTAGGTATGACCCTCCCACCAAAAAAGAGAAATTCCTTAACCTCGAAGTAGCCCAAAGTGATGAAGACACATCCCTTTGAAACAAATCGTGAGCTCTTTGGACAGGAAAAACTGAAGCATCAATCACCTTGCAGAAATCCAAGGCTGCATGCTGAAAAGGGCAGAGACCTCAGAACAAGAGAAATTACATAAGAATTTATGAGATTATAAGGTCGGAGTGACAGCACAGCAGACGGGGTGTTTGCTTGCATGAGGCCGACCCTGATTTGATCCCAGGCATCCCATATGGTCCACAGAGCCTGCCAGGAGTAATTTCTGAGCTCAGAGCCAGAAATAATCCCAGAGTGACACAGGTGTGGCCCAAAAACCAAAAAAAAAAAGAGAATTTATAAGATTATGAATAATCAACAGTGTAAGGGGATAAGAATATGAGAAGAACATCAACTGTGCTGGGCTTTCCTGTGACAACACCTAGATTAATTTTTATGTAAGCAAAACTCCAGGAAAATGTCCATTTGGAAGAACTGTATAAAAGTTCCTCTTGAGAATGCCCTTAGGGGCATGTTCTTCAAGCCAATGACCTTCCTTGAAGAGGTATCTCATTTGTTTGCTTCAATGCTTCTTGGCTTGCTCTTTTCTACTCTGGAGAAGCCTCTGTTCCTCTTATCTTCCCTCGCATCTTTCTAATTACATTTCAATAAAAACTATCATGCTTCACCACTTCATCCCCTCCTGAAACTTTCTATAAGGGAAAGGTGAAGGACCCTGGACACCTAAGCCAAGGTTAGGACAAAGTATGCCAATACTGATCTCGGCCAGCCATTTATTTCCCCCAAGTACTGATGGCAAAAGAGTGGAGATGGCAGAAAGGTGGGAACACTTTTCCCATGTGTACTTCCTTCACTTACCACTTTAGTGAGCAACAATTTTTTGGGGGATCACACTCAGCAATGCTCAGGGGTTACTCCTGGCTCTATGCTCAGAAATCGCTCCTGGCAGGCTCGAGGGACCATATTGGATACTGAGATTCGAGCCAATGACCTTCTGCATGAAAGGCAAACGCCTTACTTCCATGCTATCTCTCTGGCCCCGTGAGCAACAATTTTTATCCTATCATCTGTGGATTCCACACTCGAGATCTTTTCTTTCTGAAAGGAGGCTGTGCTCAGGGCTTACTTCTGACTGTACTTTTAGAGAGTAGTCTGAGAAGGGGGCCCCAGAATCATAATCAATCTCAACAACTGCAAAGTATGGACAGGTCTTACCTGCAGGACTCTCTCTGGTTCCCTCAGATTTTTCCTTTTGTCAAATTTTATAGCCTAGGAGTCAGAGTGATTGTACAGTGAGTAGGACATTTGCTTTGAGAGCCGCCTACCTGAGTTCAATCCTCAGTATCCCATATGGTCCCCCTTGCACTGCCAAAAAAAATTCCTGAGTGTAGAGCCAGGAGTAAGCCCTGAGAATTGTGAGATATGGCCCCAAAACAACCCCCAATGATACCCTGAATGCCCCTGAAGAAATATGTCACTTAAGTATGTGGCTTCGGAGTTATAGAGATAAATAGAAAACCATTAAAATTCCTGAACAAGGCTTGAGCAATAGTAGAACCAGTAAGACAATGAAGTGGCCTACCCAGCATCCTACAGTAATTCCTGATTGCAGAGCCAGGAGCAATCCCTGAGCATCACTGGGTGTGGCCCCAAAAGAAAAACAAAATTCCTGAATGGTTGGAGTGATAGCTCAAAGACTGAGAGAATGCTTCAAATTCCCAAGGCTCAGGGCCGGAGAGATAGCATGGAGGTAAGGCATTTTCCTTTCATGCAGAAGGACGGTGGTTCAAATCCCAGCATCCCATATGGTCCCCCGTGTGCCTGCCAGGGGCGATTTCTGAGCATAGAGCTAGGAGTAACCCCTGAGCGCTGCTGGGTGTGACCCAAACCCCCCCCCAAAATCCCAAGGCTCTAGTTTGACCCCAACAACTCAAGATCCTCAGAGTGACCCCCAAATAGAGCTGGGAATGTCTGACCCCCCCAGTACTCCTGGGTGTGGCCCCTGCATATCAAATAGCTGAAAATCAAACTATACAAGTAGACCTGCCCCAGGAGTAACCTCAGCATCATATGATTCCCCAGCACTATCACAGTACACCCCTGCAAATCCTGAGTCCTGAGGTATAGCTGAATAGTAAAGCACTAATGTCACATGTGGAGCCCCTCTTTTCAACCCCTGGAGTCACACTCACACAATTCCCACACAGCCAAGGAACTCTGCACACAGCAACACTGAGTTAAGATCCTAGCAACAGGGCTGGTGAGATAGTACAGTGGGCAGGGCTCAGGTTTTGCATGCAGCCCACTAGAGTTCAATCCCTTGCAACCCATACTGTCCCTCTGAGCTGGGCCATTAGTAAGCCCGGAGCACTGCCAGGTATGGCCCCAAAATCAAAATAAATTGAAATACCCAGAACCACTCAAAGTGACACCCAAGCACTCATCTGGGAATAGCCCCTCCACATCTCTAGATGTAGCCCAAAAGCAAAGAAATCTCCTCTGTGTGGCCCAACAAACATTTGCAATCTCATTTCCTTGTACATTGTCTTTCCCTTTCTTAAGGAGAATTCCAGGACCCAATCTAAAACACTCTTGTGTTTAACTGTAGATGGAATTAAGATTAGTCCACCATTTCAGGGTTAGATGGTTTTCCTGGATCTCTCCAGTGTAAACAGGAAGTATACATGTCTTAAAATTCTTTTCTCCTGCTAATTGGTTGTACTTAGTGTGTATCTTCTAAGAAAAAAGAAAGAGGGTGCAAGGAGAAATCTCAAAAGGGGATGAATGCATGCTTATCATGCCGGGGACCTGGGTATGAGCCCTAGCACCACACTGTCCCCAGAGCATTAAAACACACAACCCCCCACATACAGGACTAATAATGGGGGGACAGGTGAGTTAAGTACAGCTTACTTGGCTCAATCTCTGGTACTGTTTACAGTCCCCTAGCACTGCAAGGATGCTCTGTAAGCAGAGCCAGAAACAGCCCACAAACATTGCTGGGTGTGGTTGAATCAACACCAACCCATCTGGCCAAAAATAATCTGAAGAATGGTGGGGACCTACATAAATTAACTTAAAGGGAATAGAGTATTTTCTTTACAAGGGTGAGTCCCTACTTTCAATTCCCAGCATGGCAAAAAAATTGAGAAGTGTAAAAGCACATTTATTTTCATGCACTATATTCGTTATTCAATAACCAAAAAGTTAGCAAACTTGTACAAATAAATGCAGGTAGCATGTTTTCAGTTTTTACATTTTAAATAGATAAAAATATGAAGAGATGGGAAGACCCATAAAGTTATCAGACCTTCTTAGTCAGTAGGGCTGAAATGAACCACGTATGATTTACCAAAAAAATCACAAATACATCAATTCAGATCTGTATATTATTTAACTCTGAACATTTAAATTTTGTTTGGGGTCCACACTCTGTGGTGCTCAGGAGTGCTGGCACCTAGCTTGATGATTTTGGGGAGGAGAGGGCTGTCTGCTCTCAGGGGTGATAAGGATCAGACTGCAGCAGGATCAAACCTGGATCCTCAGCATGCAAAGTATGTTCTCCTACCAAGTCATCTGTATCCCTAAACTTTGAACCTTTCATATTCTTTTTGCGGGTAAATACACCTGGCAGTGCTCAGGGGTCACTGCTGGATCTATACTCAGAAATCAGTCCTGGTGGGCTCCTGGGACCATATGGGATGCTGGGAATAGAATCTAGGATGGCTAAATGTAAGGCCAGCTTCCTACCAGCTGTACTATCTCTCCAGTCTCAGAAACCTTTTCATTAAAAATGAATAGTTTGGTAGTAAAAAAAATGAATAGTTGATGGGACTGAAGAGAGTCCAAAGGTTAAGGTAAAGTGCTTGCCTAGCATGTGGCTATGAACAAGCCACTGGAGTAAAGTACGGAGCCAGATATTATCCGTCCCCCAAACAGTACTGGATGTGACCATCAAACTAAAAAAAACTTAAAACTTGCTTGGGACAGGACACTCCAGAACTTGTGAAGTGGGGCCTCAGAGCCCTGTCTCCTATTAGTACTACCAAGTTATCAGAGGGTAGGGGAGACATTCCAAGAGAACAGCTGGAGCTCAGAGTATCCCCCACCTTCACTGTGTCTCCTAGACTGCCAAATAAGTTATCTGAAAATATGCAAGCAAACCTGTATGTATGTATGTATGTATGTACACATGTGAAAAATCTAAAAACTCTTGCCCTTCTTGAATAGAGAAATCCCAAGCACTGATTTCATAAACATATTTAATTACTGAGATGTATTTAGGTACATTCTTTATCTTGGAGATGAGGCTGCACACATCTCCACTTGAAATACTCTCAACACTCTACTGCACAGCACACTTGCACTCTATTTCTCTGTCTTTCCTTTTTGGGATATTTTGGGCCACAGCTGGAGGGTTTCAGGGCTCAAGTATTGGTGTTGGGGGAACCATAAATGGTATATGAAATCGAACTGAAATGGACCACCATGAGCATGCCTTAAGCCTTAAACTATCTCGCCATCCCTAAATAAAACTATGTCACATCACTAAAAAGATTTTTTTATATCTGATTGTGCACTGTGGCATGTGACACAAAGTTAATGTCAGAATGTGTAGGGATTTGAATGCATTTAAGTTCTTGCTTGGAAAAGTAGGTAGTGTTCGTTGTAGAGAGCGAGTGTGCAGCAAGACAACATGAGCTCTTTCCTGGGAGGGGGGAGTTGAAGTCATACCAGGAGTGTCCAGGGACTACTCCACTCCAGAGAGAGCGCTCAGCAGATCCTGCAGCTTCCATCCACTCCCTGGCCAGGCCTTCCAGCAATCAAGCAGCTTGAGGGAAACTAGACCATCTTCCTGAATCTAAGTTCCTGCTTTTGTCAACTAAAAGGGTGGGCCTCAGATTCCTTCCAACTCTAAAATGTTCCCATTCCAAAATGGCCGTCTGGAACAGGATTCCCCTGAAACGGTTATTAAGCGAAAGCAGAAACATCGTAGCCATCTCCAGATGTGTAAAAATTAAAAATGACTGCAGGTTACTCTCGAGATAGAATCTTGGGCAGAAACTGCAGCACGATGACCTTTAAAAGTAGCCTCTGATTGATATCGGAGACTTTGGGACAAAGCTTGCAGGGGAGAAGCCTGTACAGTTTCATCAGTAGTAATCACCCCCACCCCCATCCCTCCAAGAAAACCAAGGTGTTAACAGGAGACGACTAAATGTGAGATTGAATTTTTTTTCCCTGCGGGTAGAACATGCTAAAGACGTGCATCATCGGGTAGCAAAGATCGGACAGAAGTCCAAGCTTCTTGGCTCTTGCAGAAGCTCAGAAGGTTCTTTCGGTTTCACATGAAACAAAGTCTCCACCCAGCCCCGTAAGAGCATCAGTTGGGGGGGTGGGGGGGAGAAGGCGGGCCGTTTGATCACTTAAAAAAAAAGTTCTTTGACTCAATTTACCTTAGTCATCACGGGATTGGGGAGGTAGCAAACAAGCCCGCCTGGGGCCACCCACCTTTCCCAGCAACCTCCCACCCCTGCGGCGCCCCGAATTGCTACCGCCCCCCACTCCGCACCAGCGGCCTTCCCGCCCTTCTCGGAGGCGCCCGCATCCCTTCAGGCAGTACCCACCGCGCTCCCAGAAGCCGCCTCGATGGCCCGCGGCGCCCGTCCCGTCCCAAAGGGAAGGTACGGGAAGGAGGGGGGGCACCCCGAAGTCTGGGAACGGCGAGTCCGCTCGGGCCGCCCCGCCGGGGGCGTCCTGAGCCCTGGAGGAAAAGGAAGTTCCTTCGCCTCCACCCGCACCCGCCACAGGCGGGCCCGATCGACCCCCAGGAGCCCTGAGTGGTTGGGGCGGCCGAGGGGGGCCTCACCGGGACTCCGGGCGCGGGCGATCGCTCGGGCGGCCTCGCTGTCCAGGCCGCGGCTGGCTCCGGCCACCCCCCGGACTGTCCTTCCCACCCTTCCCACCGCGCCCGCCCCAGCCCCGCCTTCGGCCCCCGCCGCCATCTTCCAACTTACCCCGCGGGCCCAGGGCCCTGGACTGGCGCGGAGCCCGCCTGGGGCACCGCCAAGGCCCGAGGGCCGGAAAGGGGGGACAGGTAGGCCGAGCCCCGCGAGCTCCGCCCCTCCCCCCGCCCTGGAAGCCGGAACGCGTGCGGCCGACTGCGCATGCGTCGCGGCCGCCTCCAGCCCCGCCCCCTGGCCGGCCGTTTCCTGTTGGAGCCCGGAGGTGTCTTTTCCCACGACGTTGACGGTGCCCGCCCCGCCCCGCCCCGGGGAGAGAAAGAATGAGACGAAGGTCGAGCGCTCGGACGGCGGCCACGTTGAATCTCACTTGACTTGGCTACTGGGCTGGGTATAGAAAGTCTCCTTTTTTTATTTTTTACAAAACCTGTTTTCACTTCACTGTTTGTATTTTTTTTAAGTAATGATTTTTTTATTTAAGCACCCTGGATGCGGAAATGTGCCTAGTTGAGTTTCAGTCCCAGAGTGTACAGTCCTTCCCCAGTGCGACTTTCCCTCCCCCAGTGCCCCCCCCCCAATTTCCCTCTCACCCCTCCCCTGCTCTCAGAACGTGTTCTTTGTTACTGTGTTGTCCAACCTACTTAAGCTAAGCTCCCTGGTTCAGTCTGTCACCTTACAGGGCAAATTGAGGCTCAAGAGTATGAACTACACGCCCCCTTGCTCGAAGCTAATAAACCAGAGAACTGAGATTGCCATCGGATCTGAGTGCCACGACGGAAGGATGGAAGGAACCAGAAAGGAAGACGCCCCAGATAAAGGGGAGATGGGAAACAGAAGTAGGAAACAAAGGAAGTATGAGTATATAAATAGCTGCTCACATCCAACTGTTTTTTTTTTTTTTTACCACATAGGCTGGAGGACCGCCACATGACTTTTGTTTCCAAAACTTGGGCTGCTTTGAAATGAGATGAGGTGACAGGTTCAGATCTTAAGAGGTTCACATCTTCACAGGTCTGGATCGCTCAAAGAGCTAGACTAGGACAGTAGCCCTGTGTGTGATCTCCCAATGCTGTTAGAAGTAAAATTTCCCAAAGATCATAATATCACCTGCAGCCTCAAGTGAAAAGAGACCTGCTGAAACTGGAGAGAGAAGAGCGGGTAGGGCTTGCATGTTCCATGTGTGAGTCCCAAACACAGCAAAGCTAGAAGTAACCCCTGACCACAGCTGGATGTTGTCCACCCACATACAAGAAAGGAGAATCTGTGAGAAGGACTTTTGATTCTGAAACTTTTGCTAAGTTGTTATTCTCCTACTCTTTTTCCATTATAACTTACATGAGATCTCACATGTGACAGACCACTTATAGTAACTGAAAACATATTTAACGCATTTGATTCTCAAAGTTTATCACATATATCGTCAATTACTTTTAGTTTCCAGATGAAGACATTGGCATTTAAAGGATAGGTACCTTTCCCAGAGTCATACTTGTTAGCATGTATGGGAACTACAAGAGTGATTCAAACCTAGATCTTTCTGATTACAGATGTGTCTGATCAATATCCAGTCTTCCTTCTGGCCTCTCTGTTCCTGCACTGTTTTCCTTGCCAAATCCAGCCTGTGCAAAGCTATCTTTGTTAAAGGAGCTACTCCCAGCTAGTGTAAAGGGATTGTTTTAAGTAGAGCTCAAGGGTTCCAGGGCTCCTAACAGTGCCTCTTGCATACAAAGCCTGGGAACAAACCTTTGGCATTATCTTCCCTGGATCACTAAACTCTTCATTAGTGACTCCAGAATACAGTGAAAACTCCTTAACTTCACTTTCCCTCTGCCCTTGGGTGGGTGATCTATACTCTAACAAAACAGAACTATTCTCTGTGGCCCTTCTTCATTCCCAGCTTTCCTGCTTTCCATTATTTCCTTTGCCTGGGTGAAAGACTGTCCCTACTTAAAATTTTTTAACTGATGGTCATATTTCTTTTTCCTCTGAAGCCTCATACTACTTAAAGTTTTTTGGGTTTTTTCATTTGGTTTTGTTTTTGGGTCATACCCTGCGGCTTACCGCAGGGGTCATTCCTGGCTCTGCTCAGAAATTGCTCCTGACAGGCTTTGGGGACCATATGGGTCTGCCCCAGGTCAGCTGCACACAGACAAATGCCCTATACACTGGAATAGCTCTCCAGCCCCCACTTAAAGTTTTGTTTATGGTTTTGTTAGCATCTTTTTTTTTCTTTTTGGGGCCACACCCAGTGACGCTCGGGTTACTCCTGGCTATGTGCTCAGAAATCACTCCTGGCTTGGGGGACCCTATAGGACACTGGGAGATCGACGCCTTACTGCTTGCACCATCACTCCAGCCCACATTTTTTGTTTGTTTGGAGGCCATACCTCGAGGTACTCAGAACTTATGACTGGCTCAGCGCTTAAGGATCACTCCTGGTGGGCTTTAGAGAATATACGTGCTATCAGAGATTAAACCCAGGTCTGCCACTTGGAAGGCAAAAGCTATTCATTCTGGCTGTACTTTGTCTCTGGCCCCTGATAGCATCCTTAAAATGACTATGTCTATAAAATAGTGACTGGGCCAGAGATTACAATGATTAAGATACCTGTCATGTATAGCTGATTCTGGCCTTACATACTGTGCTCTTGCAGCACCAGGAGTCATCCCTGAGTACTGTCAGGTGAGGCCACAAAACAAATTTGGTGGCTATGCACACTCGATCATGGTGCCATCTCTGTTCCTTGACTATAAGTGAACAACTTCTCTATGGAGTGTACTCCATCTGAGGAAAAATCACCCACATCCCAAGTTGGAATTCTGTTATTTCTTTTTTATTTCATAAAACATACCACCAGCACAACCTTCCTGCCACCAGTGCCCCCATTCCATCCTTCCACACCCCCTGCCTATCTTTGAAACATATTTTTTTTCAAACACTATCATTGTCACGATAGTTGTTAGTATAGAATGTACTTTCTTCCTTTTACTTTAGGGTGTTCTCTCTTTTTACTATCTCATATTTACTAAATTAAAATTTTCTTATTTAAAAATTGCAGCAAAGGGGCCAGAGACATAGTATGGAGGTAAGGCATTTACCTTGCATGCAGAAGGTCAGTGGTTCAAATCCTGACATCCCATATGGTCCCCTGAGCCTGCCAGGAGCGATTTCTGAGCATAGAGCCAGAAGTAATCCCTGAGCACTGCCAGGTGTGACCCAAAAACCAAAAATAAAATAAAAATAAAAATTGCGGCAAAGGTACTGGAAAGATAGTGCAGCTGATAAGGCACTTGCCTTGCATATGGATGACTGGATCTTAACCCCCAATACCATAATAGCCCTCAGCCCCAGGAGAAGATATCCTTGAATGCAATACTAGGAGAAAGTCCTGAATAATCACAGGTGTGGTCCCAAAACAAAAAATAAAATCTTAAATCACATAAAATATATCCTTTAACTACTTTATGTGCATAGGTAAGTGACATTATGTATTCACTGCCTGTCTCAACCTTTTCACTATACTTGTGCCTTTGATGTGGAGCACAATACTTTGTAATGTGCAGTAATGCTATTTATGTACATGTCTTATCTCTCTGATGTAACTTTATGTCAAAATTTATATTTAACTCATTTTTGCCATTCCTCAAATAGTCTTTGAGTCGTGATGAATTCTTCTCTTGTAATCCTGCATCTAATCCATCAGCAAATCCTTTCATCTCAATTTTCAAAATACCCAAAATATTATCTATCAGTTCTCATCTACTCCATCACAAGGTTCCAAGTCTTGATTTGGCAACTAAATCAAGGGTTTGCTATTTGGGAATACGTCAGCCACTAGATAGATCCCAGGAGTTGTTGAAAGCAATATTTATTACTTGTAAAAAGTATATAAGGTAGTGAGATCATTCTTAAAATACTACATCTCATAGATCCAGTTTAGTTAGACTTATACTCTATAGTAAATCATGAATGGTGACTGGGTGAAGCTATTAGCCAGGAGTGAGGAAGGATGGTATTGTCCATACACACTGGCTGGTGGTCCTTCTTAAATACAGCATGTTCAGAAAATGGTGAGCTTAGGATGCTTAGTCGAGGAGGTTATGTGCTGATACTTCACAAAGTTCAGGATAATTTAATTCAGGATAACTCAGTCTCCATTTTGGGGGGGGAGCATACCTGGCGGCTGCACTCAGGCATTACTCCGGCCTCTGTACTAGAAATCACTCCTGGCAGGCTCTGGTGACCATATTGATGCTGGGGATCAAAACCAAGTCATCCGTATGCAAGACAAATGTCCTCCCACTGTGCTATTGCTCCAGTCCCAACTCAGTCTCTTTAATACAGTTTAATAAACATTTTATTTTTAAAATTTATTTATAAATGTTTTGGGTCACACCCAATGATGCTCAAGGTTTACTTCTGACTCTGCATTCAGAAGTTAAGTTTGGCTGTACTTGGGGGATCAAATAGGATACCAGGGATTGAACCAGGAAGGCAAATACCCTACCTGCTGTACTATCAAACTAGCCCTCTGTTAAACAGTTTGCAATATATTGGTCTGGCTGGGACCAGTTTTGTTTTGAGCAAACTTGGATGTCTTCAAAGATACAGGCCTTATTCAAGGCTTTGATAAATGAGAACCCAAGAGAAATAATAGGGTGTTAGAAGCTAGAGAGATAGTATAGTAAGCTGTTGCCTTGCAGGCAGGTGACCTGGGCTCAATCCCAGGCATTGCATATGCTTCCCTGAGCTCCACCAGGACTGATTTCTGAGTGTAAAGCCAGGTATAACCCCTGAACATTGCTGAATATAGCCCAAAAGTAGAAAAAGAAAAAATATAATTCTGTTTTGGTACTAGAGAGATAGTACAGTAGGCAAGGTGCTAATTTTCATGGGCCTAACCCAGATTATATACCCTTCATCTCATATGTCCTGTGAGTTCCTCCAGAAGTTATTCCTCTGCACAGAGCCAGGAGTAAGCCCTAAGCATTGCAAAGTGGCCCCCCAAAAAACAAGGAAAGAAAAAACTCTACTTTTAATTATGCAACAGTTTCATGTGCTCATGGACATGTGTGCAAGAATGTTTGTTGCAACAAGGTCCCCACCCTTTTTATTTGGAAACAGTAAAAATACTAAGGTGCAATAATAGTGGCCCAAGGGATAATTTTGCAACTCAGAATTCCTGCCCGAAACCAGGTGAATACAAGTTTGATCCTGGTGCTTCCATGTGTGCCAAGCACTATCCTAGGCATCCCTGCTGTTAGAACCTGGAACTTTATCTGTGATCCCTGATACTGCAAACAATTTCCAGCTGCACTACAGTTAGATGGACATGATCATCACAATTAAAGGATCATGCCTCTGTGCTGAGCACCATTGCCAAGTGTGTAAGCACTACAACCTGTTGATTGATCCTTGGTGAGCATTGTCAGGCCTGAATGCAACCCCTGGACTTAATGGAAACCCCTATTATCAATGGAAAGTGAACAAGGGAAATGTTGGGGGGTGTTTGGGGGCCATTCCTAGAACTACACAGGGGCTACTTTCAGCTCAATGCTAAGAAGTCACTTCCAGTGGTATTTGGGAGACAATACAGCACTAGGTATTGAACCCAGATCTCTTGTGTGCATATCATGTACTCTAGCCCTTTGATTTATTTCTTTGACTTCAAAATTTATTTTTGCCTTGCCAAGAATCAAAACCAGGATATTTATTTATTTTTGGTTTTGGGGTCACACCTGGCAGCGCTCAGGGGTTACTCCTGGCTCTACACTCAGAAATCGCTCCTGGCAGGTTCAAAGGGGGGACCATATGGAATGTTAGGATTCGAACCACCGTCCTTATGCACGCAAAGCAAATACCTTACCTCCATGCTATCTCTCCGGCCCTTATTCATTTATTTTATTGAAACCATTGTGATTTATAAAGTCCTTTCTGTTGGGTTTTAGACATATAGTGAATCAGGGCCAATACCACCCCCAGTGTACACCTTTTTCCACTAATGCTCCTTGCCCTCCAGCTTGACAGGCCCATTTTAAGCCTAGATTGTTAACATTTGGGTCTCTTCATTCCATTGTTGCCTTTGGCTTAAATGTTTAGTTCTGCCCTTTATTAACTCCTCCCATCTTCTCATATTTGTATCTCTCCTCTTTCACTAAGTTTATTTCCTTTTCCTCACTATACTCTGGGGCCATGGGTGTTCGATACAACTCCAATTTAGACCACTGCATTTCTTTATGCAGTTATTCTAAATACATGTAAGTGATATCATTCTTGTATTTATCCTTCTTCTGGCTTATTTCCTTTAACAGTCTTCCAGTTTCATCCATGTTGCTGCAAACTGCATCATTTAATACAGCTATGTAGTATTCCATTGTACATATGTACCACATCTTCATGATCCTCTTGTCTGTTATTGGACATCTAGGTTGATTCCAAGTCTTGGCTATTGGGGCCGGAGAGATAGCATGGAGGTAAGGTGTTTGCCTTGCGTGCAGAAGGTCGGTGGTTCGAATCCCGGCATCCCATATGGTCCCTTGAGCCTGCCAGGAGCGATTTCTGATCATAGAACCAGGAGTAACCTCTGAGCGGTGCCAGGTGTGACCCAAAAAACAAACAAAGGAAAAAGTCTTGGCTATTGTACTGAGTGCTGCAATGAATAGCAGTATGCATACATCCTTTGGGATGAATGTTTTTCTGTCCTGGGGTTAAATACCCAAAAGAAGGATTGCTGGGTCATATGGCAGCTCAATTTTGAGTTTACTGAGAACCCTTCATACTGTTTTCCATAGGGGTTAGTCCAGGTAGCATTCCACCAGCAGTGGATGAGGTTCCTTTCTCATCACAAGAGAGATTGTTCCCAGTATTTTTTCGTTTTTTTGTTTTGTTTTGGTTTTTGGGTCACACCCAGCAGCGCTCAGGGGTTACTCCTGGCTCTACGCTCAGTAATCACTCCTGGCAGGCTTAGGAAACCAAATGGGAAGCTGGGATTCGAACCACCGTCCTTCTGCATGCAAGGCAAATGCCTTACCTCCATGCTGTCTCTCCGGCCACTTTTCCCAGTATTTTTGAGATGTGCTATCGTCACTGGTTTAAGAGGATGTCTTATTATTGTCTTTATTTGGATTTTCATAATGGTAAGTGATGATGAGCTTTTTTTCATGTGTCTGTTGGCCATCTGTTGCTCTTCCTCAGAGAAGTGTCTGTTCATTTCTTCTCCCTATTTTTTGATGGGGTTTTTAGAAAACCAGGATATTTAAAAGAAATATTTGTGGGGAGTGGTGGGCTATATATCCAGTGGTGCTCTGAGGATATTCCTGTCTTGGTGTGCAGAAGATCATGAAATGCTGTTCATCAAACCCAGGACTCCTACTGGCAAAGCTTGCACTTCAGCTCCTTGAGCTATATCTATGCCTCCTCACCCATTTTATTTTATTTTGTTTAAATTTTTATTGTGGGACCTCACCCATTTTTAAGAGGAATAAATAGTATAATGAGTAAATCTTTTGTTTATCAATTGCTAATATGTTAACCTATTTCTACATTTGCTGCTTTATCTATATCTAAATATACATACATTATTTCCCCTTGAATTATTTGAGAGAAAATTACACATAATCTCCAAATAATTCAACATATATTTCTCAAAGCAAAGGCATTCTTTACAGCAGAATCACTTATCACACTCAAGACATTATTTGGTAGGGGGTCACATTGGGCCACACCCAATAGCACTTTGAGTCTATTCCTGGCCCTGTGCTTGGAGGACCTTATATGGTGCTAGAGTCAGTCAGATGCATGACAGGACCTCAATCTCTGCATTATCTTTCTCTGTTCCCTGAGAATTACCAGAAGAGGTCCCTGAGCATTGCCTGATAAGACTCTGCCCTAAGAAGACAGTTTAAAAACTTATGTGTTTTTCTTTTTTTTTTTTTCTTGCATAGGCACAGTAAATATTGGGGAGATTAGAAAGGGAATTCCCTTGGCCTAAGAGATACAGGGTTTCTCCGCCCTTGAAGTATACTTTTATTCTCTTTTCTTCAAACAGAACCACACAACTTGAATCATTTTGTTCAGCCTCACAAATGGAGGGGGAAATAATGGAGGGTGCCAAGACCAGTCATATGAACATTAAGTAGAAATAAAAAAAGGATCAAACTTAAGCACCAAATCCAAAGCCAATGACAACAGAATCGATACCCAGTTTCCAACATACTAGACACAGAGAAGACCACCTATACTAGCAGCCTGGGGGGTAAAAGAGGGGGATATGGGATGCATGCTGGGAACGGGTGGAGGGAGGACAATATTGGTGGTGGGAATGCCCCTAATTCAATATTATTATGTACCTAAAATATAATTGTGAAAGATTTTTAATTCACTTTGATTAAAATAAAAAAACTTATGTGATTTTTTTCAATCCATATTAACACATGCCTCTGCTTTTTGTTTTGTTTGGGTGTCAAAACTAACAGTATTTAGGGGCTCCTCATTTAGGTACTTAGGGGATCATTTGCAGTGCCAGGGATCATAATGAATCAGCCTCCTGTAAGGCTTTAATTCTTGTACCATATCTCCTTCCCCCGTGTTTTTGTTTTCAAATAAAACCCCTTAGAGATGTTTTAAACACTATCTGAGATCTATTCAGATGGCACACATTTTATTTGGCTGCTATTTCATTTAGTCTCTAGCCTAATAAATTTCCACATTTGTGTGTGTATTTCATGACATTGTCTTTTTTGTTTTCTTAAAATTATTTTTAGGGGCCGGGTAATAGCACAGTGGTAGGGTGTTTGCCTTGCATGTGGCTAAGCCGGGACCAAGGGTTGATCTCCTGGCCTCCTATATGATCCCCAGCCTGCCAGAAATGATTTCTGAGCACAGAGCCTGGAATAACCGCTGAGCACTGCTGGGTATGGCTCCCAAACAACAAAAGTATTATTGTTGTGGAGTCCAGGGTTGTGGTGCCAGGGATTGTGCTCAGGGATGAGCTTGCACGTGCAAAGCAGATCAACCACTTATGCCGCATTTCTGTTAGCATTCATTTTTATTTGGTTGCCACACCTGGTAGTGTTTGTGGGTTTTCTCCCAGCTTGGTCAGGGGTCACTCCTGGTGATGCAAAGGGGACTTATATTGTTGCCGAGAGTCAAATCTGTAGCTCTCATATGCAAAACATACACTCCAACTCGGTCCCTTCATTTTTTTTTTTTTTTTGGTTTTTGGGCCACACTCGGTGACGCTCAGGGGTTACTCCTGGCTATGAGCTCAGAAATTGCTCCTGGGTTGGGGGACCATATGGGACGCCCGGGGATCGAACCTTGGTCCGTCCTAGGCTAGTGCAGGCAAGGCAGGCACCTAACCTCTAGTGCCGCCATGCCGGCTCCACGGTCCCCTCTTTTGTTTGGGGCCATACCCAGTGGTGCTTGGTGACTCCCATATCTTTTAGGAGTGGCTCCCAGGAGTCCCTCCTACAAGCACTCATTTTATTGAACTGTGACTTCAACCCACTCTTAACGTATGTATGCATGTATGTATGATGGTGCCAGATACTCTTTCTTGGTCCTTTGACCACTGTGATATTTTTTGGGGGGATGGAGTGATTTTAGCTGTATCTGGCAGTACTCATAGGCTGTTCTTAGGCCCGTGATCAGGAGTAACCCCTGATAGTACTTGGGGATTAGACTTGGGTGGGCTGCATGAAAGGCAAACATCTTTATTTTTTTTTTTGGTTTTTGGGTCACACCCGGCGGTGCTCAGGGATTACTCCTGGCTGTCTGCTCAGAAATAGTTCCCGGCAGGCACGGGGGACCATATGGGACACCGGGATTCGAACCAACCACCTTTGGTCCTGGATAGGCTGCTTGCAAGGCAAATGCCGCTGTGCTATCTCTCCGGGCCCAAAGGCAAACATCTTACCTCTTCCTATTAGTTTGGCTCTCATACTGTTTTGTTTTGTTTTATTTGGTTTTGGGTCATACCCAGCAGCACTCAGGGTTTACTCCTGGTTCTACACTCAGAAATGGCTCCTGACAGGCTCTGGGGACCATATGGGATGCCGGGATTCAAATCACCATCCTTCTGCTTGCAAGGCAAACGCCCTACCTCCATGCTATCTCTCTGGCCCCATAATGTGTTTTTTGGATGAATGTCACTATTCTGAGTCCCTGCTAAGAGGTGATTAGTCATATTCCACTCATGAAGATAAATATCTGCATAAATTAATTGGAATGTTTTGTGCATGGGATATTTACCCCTTCTCTCTTGTTTATATGTTCAATGATTTATATCAATGTAGGCTAATGAAATATAAACTACTTACTTCTTGGGCTTACAGTTTGACTCCTATGTCCTTTGACATTACTTTAGCTTTGAGGGACTTTTTAAAAACTTGCTTACTATCTAGCAGTGGAAATGGTCCTGATTTATCTTGCACATTTTTGGGACCATTCTTAGATTTAACTTTTTCCAATGAGCTCAGGATCCCTTTTTTGGAATATAGTATTAGTATACTAATATAATATACTATATTATGATGGAGTATAGTATGAGATACTATATTTTGGAATATAGTATCATGTCAACATCTGGTAGGGCCAGAGCAATAATACAGCAAATAAGGTGTTTGCTTTACACCCGACTGAATCAGCCTCAATCCGTTGCACCCATGTGGTCCTCTGAGCCTTACCAGGAGTGACCTTTGAGTGCAAAGCTAGGAGTGACTTCTGAGTACTCCCTGGCATGCCTCCCTAAACAAAACAATTACAAAAAGAGATCTGGGAACTAAGTACGCTACTGAGGAATTATTTCTTCATTTTTGAGATATTATTTCTAGGCTTACTCCACAGAGGACATAGATACATGTATATAAACTAATCTACATATGTATTCATAAGTCTGTATGAAATGATACATATCTATATTCATATAATGATGATTTCATACTACCTTTAACACATCATAACATTGGTCACTCTAGCATTTTCTTGACTATATGTAACCATTTTTTGGGGGGAAGTTTTGGCCACACTTGGCGGCACACAGGGGTTACTCCTGACTCTGTGCTCAGAAATCATTCCTGGTAGGCTCAGGGGACCATATGGGATGCCGGAAATGTGTCCTGGATCAGCCATGTGCAAGACAAACGCCCTACTGCTGTGCTATCTCTCTGGCCTCTATCTGTAACCTTTTACTTGCAGCAATGGAAACTACTTCTTTACATTTTCCTGTTAATTTTGTTTATTGTTCAATTACAGTTGACGTGCAGTAGTTCAGAAGTATTAATCTTTATCTTCATGGAAAACAACTTTGCTAACCAGATTTCATTGTCTATGTACAGATCTTTTGCATCTACTATGACAGATGCCTCCCGTTTTCAAAGGTAATTAGAATTATTGACCATCTTCCACTACTGATTCTCTTTTTGAAGAACCTCAAAAAAATTGAACAGAAGGAATCATACGTATTTGTGTATTATGATTATTCTTAGATATATTTTAATGAAAATTAGATCAATAACTACCCCTTGGAGAGAAAGTGTATTTATGTAATGGAAAGGAATAGGTGGGCAATTTTCAAAAATTAAAATTGAGGTAGGGTCTTGCCTTGCATGCAGCCCATCTGGGTTTGATCTCAGGCCTTCCAGGAGTAAGCCCTGAGTACTGTCGGGTGTGGCCCAAATACCAAAAGAAAAGTCATGATATAATCATTATATGATACTGCATATGTTTTGGTTATACAAAATCAATTCGATTTTTTGTATTGTATTAAGTTTACTATCAGAGTGTAGTAAATATTGACATGTCACATAAATAGTATTGCTGAGAGTGACTCCCCTAAACATTGAGCCAGGAATAGCTCCTGAGCACCATCAAATGTGGCCACCTAAATGAAAAAAAAAACCCACAAATGATGAAACATGCTGGAAGTATTTCTATGTCCCAGAGGCAATTTTACAATAGGGGGAAAACGAGCTTCTTGGCCTCTCACTTACTTTTGAAAATAGTAACATCTCCCTGGGATATGAAGCCCAGATTTTGTCATGAAATTCAATGGGATCTCAGCTATCATGCTTTGAACACAACCATAATTTATTTTTTGGAATGCCCTAAGACTTTTGAAACACATGTAATGCAAGGCAAATTAAAAAAAAAGACAAATAAGACCAAGGTTTCAGTTCCTATACAACTCCTGTTCTACACACAAAATAAAAAATGAAAACAGCAACACTGAAATTATGTAGTGTCCCCCCACCTCATTAGACACCCTCCCTGCTTTTGAGCAGCCAATTCTATGCTGTGTCTAAGGGATTTTAAGTTCTATAGCTCTATTCTGAGGATCTAGGACAAAGAATCCATGAGAAGCCACAGAATGGTGAAAATTTCATCTCAGCCTCCCAGGGAGATAGGGCAATAAGTGGAAATGGTTTCTTAGGAGCTTCTTACAGGTTACCAGCCTCTCATGTTCAAAGAGGACCACAAGACATTTTACCAAGATTCATTTCAAAGCTGTGCCTTTGTAAACCAGTGCATGTAGCCATGGCAATACCATCTCCCTAATAAGGCTATTTCTCTGTAGATAATGGATAGAAACAGTCACAAAAATCTTGAGTAGCTGGAAGGAGCAGGCCTCTCTTGAGTGATCTGGAACTGACCTAAATTAATCATGATTTGGAGGAAATCCATTTTCATATTTTTTCAGATAACTAGCTAGCTTGCAGAATCTATATTTTCACCTAAAAATTGATTTACTTCCCTTTGCCACATTTTACTGTGGGAAAATGGTAATTCACAAATTTAACCTTAATATGAATTGGAACATGCTTTACTTTTTATACGTTATTCTTTTTAGTGTATTGTTTCCATTTTTTAAAATGAATATTTTTAGTTTTCTTAGAAATGCCTGAGCAGTCAAGTTTCTGTTCAGAGAGAGCAGACTATGTCAATGGATCTGCTTCAGGATAGTGTCAGAGCAAGACCTATTCCTGTTTGGGTATGCCACAAGTTTCAAGCTGTTAGGAAAAAAAATTAAGACTAACATTAAGTGAGTCGATAACATGCAGGAAGCCTGTGGACTATTTCAAAAAAATACTCTCCTGGAAGCCTGAGAAAATATATGCCAGTAATAAAAATGTATTAGGCTCTTGGGAAATAAAATATGCAACTTGGTTAACTGGAACGTCAAAGAGGTGATTGTAAGGGGGAAAAGGGAGTTTCAAAATAAAAAAGAACATTTCTAATGGGGAAGTCTAGAAAAGACGGAAACTCAGATACAAAGTAGAAATTACATGGGCTAAAAAAAAAGAATGAGTTTTGTACTAGGTACTGTAAAGCTCTTCTCTGATATATATATCCAGGGGGGAAAGCCAGCTAGAGAGTCAGCAGGATTACATGGATTTAAAGGGGATTTGATTTGTGTCAAGAGCCTGGGAGGTAGGGGTTTTAAATTGTTGGGGGCTTAAGTTAGAGGACTTTGGAAAAGCTCTGGGTGAGGCCCTGGAGAGGTGACTGAGTAAGAAAAGTTTTATCTTTCCTTTTCTCTAAATCTCTTCTTTATTCCTCTGACTTGATTAATGCCGTCTCTGGTCTTTTCCTGAATTGGCGTCACTTTGCTCCTGTTTGCCTTGAAAGCCCCTTTTCAACTTCTATTTGACCCCAATCTTGTTTGTTTTCAAAGTGTTGTGCTTAGGAAGACTGCAGAATGCCTTTAATTGGGCTTGCTCTGGAGGCAGCCAAGTTCTCATCTGCAATTGGCCCCAAGGAATTTCAGAACCTAAGTAGCTCTGATCTTGAGTAGGCCAGGGGCAAACAAGCACATGGAAGTCCTTTGTGTTTTTCCGCTGGTGTTGGAGAAGGGCGAGAACCTGGTCACCCTCAGCATAGGAGGGTTTAGCTAGGGGAGACTGACACCTGGTGGTTACACTTGCGAGGTACAGAAGGGTGATAAGAGCCCCTTATGTTTACTGAGCTATTTGCTTCCTGTGAATTATCTCATTTAAAATTCACAACAACCCCGTGAAATGTGTATTTTTCAGCGTGGCATATGAATGATTTATAGGAAACACTTTTTAACTTGGGCTAGGGAGATGGCTCATAGGATGGAAATGCATCTTACTTTGAAAGAGATCCATGGTTAGATTCCTGACTATCTACATCATTCTCTGAATACTGCTGGGAGTGACACCCCCCCCAACCCGTAACCTGATATGAATAATCAAAAGAATGCCACTGGGTATTGTCCAAAACTCAAACCTCCTCCAAATTATAAACTTATTTAAGCAATAGGTTAATGGATTATTTATTTATTTTGTTTTCTTAGTTCCTGGGACAGAGCATGACAGGTTCTCAGGAAATATTTGTTGAAATTTTTTACTTACTAAAAAATGCAACTTGAGTGATAGTACAGAAGGTAAGGCACTTGCCTTGTCCTCAGGCAACCTGGGTTCAATCTCTGGCACCACATATGGTCCCCTAAACCCAGCCACGAATGACACTTATTACAGAACCAGGAGGGAAACCTAAAAGCTACTGTTTGTGGCCCCCAAACCAAACAAAATACCAAAATGCAACTTGAATTCAAAGGCCATTCTAAGGAATAGAATTGATTTGAGTAATGTGCTACTAGCCTGATAAGCCTGAACTTAGTCTATTGCAACTCTTTTTTTTTGGGGGGTGGGGTGGGGGACACAACTGGTAGTTCTTAGGTCTTGGCTTATTCCTGCCTCTTCCATTGAGAATGATAAATGTCAGCAAGAATGCCATGTATATGTATATATATGTATATATGTATGAAAACATATAGAAACCTTTGTTCTGGTGTAGATGTGGTAAAAAGAAACCCTCATGCACTGCTAATGGAGCTGCTGTCTGGTTCAACCCCAGAAGAGAGTCCCGAAGAACCTCAAACTAAAGCTCCCTTATCGTACAATGATTCTATTTCTTGATATTTCCTCCAGGACACAAAAATTCATTAGAAAAGAGGGGCTGGAGAGCTAACACAGCAGTAGGGCATTTGCTTTGCATGCAGCCGATTCAAGACTGATGGTGGTTCAAATCCTGGCATCCCATATGGTCCTTGTGCCTGCCATGGACAATTTCTGAGCATAGAGCCAGGAATAACCCCTGAGTGCCGCTCAAGAAAACAGGGTCATAGTATAGTAGCAAGACCATGTTACCACTAGGAGTGATCTTTGAGTACAGAGCCAGGACTGAACCCTTAGCACAGCTGGCTGTGTTCCCCCCAAAAAGCCCCAAACTATATGAGTATCCATATTTGTTGCAACACTTAATAAAATAGCTAGAATAGGGGCCTGAGAGACAGCACAGTAACAGGGCGTTTGCCTTGCTTGGAGAAGGATGGTGATTCGAATCCCGGCATCCCATACGGTCTCCCAAATCTGCCAGGAAGCGATTTCTGAGCATAGAGCCAGGAGTAACCCCTGAGCGCTGCCGTGTGTGACCCAAAAAATATCTAGGATATTTAAAGTAACTCTGGCTTATAACAACTGATAAGTGAATAATGAAGTTGTGGAATAAATACAACCACAGTGAATTATAAAATCTTGCAATTTGCCACAACCTGGAGGATCTCATATTAAGTGAAGAAAATTAGGACAATGACATACTGGATGTACTCACTAATTTATGGAATATAGAATGGCATTTATAGGGAATGAGAGGTATCAAAAGTGGGAAAAACAGTGGTTCTAGATTATAGAAATAAAACTGCCAGGGATAGAAAGAAAAGGGAAGCAAGTGAGAAGAGGTGACCGTGAAGTAAAAAAGGTGCCAGGCTCAGGGATCCTCTGCTTCTCTCTGGTGTAGAGACGAACTATCTGTACATATATAAACCACTAAATCCCAACAGGATTGTGAGTCTGAGATCCAAACTTAAAGCATTAAAATGTTTCTGTTGGGGGCTGGAGCGGTGGCACAAGCTGTAGGGCATTTGCCTTGTACACGCTAACCTAGGACAGACAGGAGTTCAATTCCCTGGCACCCTATATGGTCCCCCAAGCTAGGAGCTATTTCTGAGCACATAGCCAGGAGTAAACCCTGAGTGTCACCAGGTGTGGCCCAAAAACCAAAAAAAAAAAAAGTTTCTGTTGGTGCTGGAACGATAGGGTAGGGTGCTTGCCTTGCATTTGGCTGACCTGGGATCAGTCCCTGGCACCACCAGGAGTAATTCCTGAATGCAGAGACAGGAGTAACTTTTGAGTATTGCTGTTTGTGCTTCCCAAACCAAACCAAATAAAAAATATGTCTCTATTAGTGCCAGAGCAATAATACAGCCTGTATGGTGTTAGTTCTGCACATGGCTGACCAGGTTTGATCTCCAGCATGTCATGTGGTTCCAGAGCTCTACCAGGATTAATTCCTGAATACAGAGCCTGGAGTAAGCCTGAGCACTACCGAGTGTGGCCCTAAAACAAAAGAGTGAATGAAACAGCTTAGCATAAAGCTCAATAAATACAAGTTTGGAAAAGCTTCGTGTATAGGGGCTGAGATTATGGCCCAGTAATAGAGCACTTGCTTTGAATGTGTTCCGTTCCCAGCACTGCATGGTCCCCTACAAACAGCTGAGAGCAACCCTTGAGCACAGGGTCTGCAGTAACTCCTGAGCCAAACCAAGTGTCCATCAGAACCAAAAGAAAAGGCCATGGGGGCCGGGCGGTGGCGCTGGAGGTAAGGTGCCTGCCTTGCCTGCGCTAGCCTAGGACGGACCGCGGTTCGATTCCCCCGGCGTCCCATATGGTCCCCCAAGAAGCTAGGAGCAACTTCTGAGCGCATAGCCAGGAGTAACCCCTGAGCGTCACAGGGTGTGGCCCAAAAACCAAAAAAAAAAAAAAAAAAGAAAGAAAAGGCCATGGAACATTCACAATGCTGCTCTGATGCCACCATGCACCAGTTCTAAATTGATAACCTGACAATGAGAAAATGGGAACAAATTGATCTAAGAGCAAGTTGTCCTTCCTCATCAGCTAACGATAAGACAAAATCAGAAAACATGTCACCCTTTGATCTGTGCAAAAGCCAAGATCGCTATATACAGACAACTGGTTGTTACAACCAGGACTGGACAGTACGCATCCAGGGACCAACAACAGCAACAAAAAGCTCTAGCCTAGCTTTTTTAAATATAATTTTTATTTTGATCATAGTGGCTTACATATTGTTGAAAATAATATTTTAGGTACATATTTACATAAAATCAGGGGGGATTCCCATCACCAATTTGTCCTCCCTACACCTTCGTTTTTGTCCTACCTCCCATATCCTCTTTCCTCACCCCCAGGGCTGCTAGAATATGTGGTCCCCTCTGTATCTAGCCTACTACTTAGTAGTCTTGCACCTGTTTGGTCTTGGTGCCTCCCTTATTTCCCCCTCTAACTGGGAGGCAGGACTAGCTAGTTCAAGTTACGTGGTTTTGTTTGAAGAAGAGAAAAGTAATAAACTGGGGTAAAAATCTAATACGCCGAAAATGGGCGGAATCCTTCTAGAGGCTCTCATCATCGATTTGAGAGACGAAGGAGAAAAAGAAGGTGAAACACTCCACCAGTACAAAAAGAAGTGTCAAATATCCAGTGAGGACTCCAACAATAACAATAAGCACCACAAAAAAAAAAAAAACACACGCCATGATCTTGAGATAAGAAACATGTCTAGCCTAGCTTTTGATCTACGATTTGTTCAACAAACAAGATATCCAATTCCAGAGGTCTGACTGAGACAACCGCAACTGAATGGGTCTTCCAGAAACATAACGAAAGACCTTATCCCAGGCTCTATCCTAGGAGCAACATAATGACCAAAACCACCAACTACAAAAGATGGATTAAACGACACTGAAGAAGCAGAATTGCTAGAATCACAAAGAAAGACTTCATCATAAGCTCCATTACTTGAACTGCACAGTCACCAAGATCTCTAGATACAGAGGTTTGATGTTAACATCCAAGACGAAGCAGAAGTCTTCCATACACCACGAAAGCACCAAGGGGAGAGTAAATGATCATGCAAGGAATCTATAGTTAATCCCATGACAGTATACTTCAGGAGTGTAGGCCAAGGGAATTCCCTCTACAATATCCCCAGTAGTTACTGTGCCTATGCAGGGGGAAAAAGAAAAGGGAAAAAAAGCACAAAAAATTATTTTTCCACATATTTATTTAACGATTCATCGATTTTTTTGACATCTTTATTTTGGTGTAGAGATTGAAGTTGATGTCTCCAATATTATTTTATTTTATTTTATCTTATCTTTCTCTTTCTTTTTGCACTCCATCATGATTTGATTTCAGAACCGAGACTATTGAGTGGTGCTTGTCTTTATTGCTGTAGTGCTCACTGGATATTTAATTTGATATTTTTGTATTGTTGTGGTGTTTCAATTACCTTTTTCACATCCTCTCTCAAACTGAGGTTGAAAGCATCTAGAAGGACCCTGCCCATTTTCAGCATATTTGACTTCTTTTTTTTTCTTTTCTTATTTTGTACCCTAATCTATTGCTTTTCTTTCCTTCAAACAAAACCACATAACTCAATTTATCTAGCTTCGCCTCTTAAATAGAGGAGGAAACAAGGGAGGGTAACAGGACCAGACATATGTATGATCACTGATAGTAAGCTAGACAAAGAGGGGACAACCTACTCTAGCAGCCCGGGGGGGGGGGGTTGATGGTGGGGGATATGGGCTGCAGAAAGGGAACTGGGATGGGGAAAGGTTATATTTGGTGATGGGTATTCCCCTGATTCAATGTTAATATGTACCTAAAATACTACTGTGAAAGATATGTAAGCCATTATGATAAAAAATTGTGTTTTAATCAGAAATGTTCTTTGACTTACATGTATTATTATATTATATTAATTATATGTTATGTTACTATATTATGTTATGCTAGTTCACCTCAATATGTTAATCAAGTTTGTCTCTTGAATAAATTCTTACAATAAAAAAAAGAAAAGAAAAGGCCATGGAAGGAATCAAAGTGCTAAATGGGCAAGACAGTGCCTAATGAAACTGGCAAGAGTAAATAAGAGTTCAATAACTATGAAAGTGGTGTGGGATAAGTGAGGATAGGGGTTGTGTCTGGGTGGCACTCAAAGAGGAGAGGACAGTATGCTACTAAAGCTCAAGGACGAAATTTAGGTTCTGCTACACAGTATAGTCTTATTTTGGGGGGGCGGGGCACACCTGGTGATGCTCAGGGATTACTCCTGGCTATGCACTCAGAAATAGCTCCTGGCTTGGGGGACCATATGGGACACTGGGGAATTGAACCGCGGTCGGTCCTAGGCTAGCGCAGGCAAGGCAAATGCCCTACCACTTGTGCCACCACTCCGGCCCTACACAATATACTCAAGAGTGGGCTTTTAGTAGGGTGTGAATTCTGTCAAACTATTTGTTTGCGGGAAATGGGTGGAGGGGGCTGTCTTAGACTTGAATGTTGCATCTTTTCTGACTTGGACTTGACTTGTCACGAAAGCTGAAAGTGTTTGTATTGATCCCAGATCCATAGAGTTCCTATTGTGATGGGGTGGTCAGGGGCCCCCTGAGTGATACTAGACCCAGTTCTGCAAACTTGACCATTTTTTTTTCCTTTTTTTTTGGGTTTTGGGCCACACCCGGCAGTGCTCAGGGGTTACTCCTGGCTGTCTGCTCAGAAATAGCTCCTGGCAGGCACGGGGGACCATATGGGACACCGGGATTCGAACCAACCACCTTTGGTCCTGGACCGACTGCTTGCAAGGCAAACACCCGCTGTGCTATCTCTCCTGGCCCCAAACTTGACCATTCTATGCTTGAGCCAGAGATATGGTGCGGTGCCCATGGCTGCTAATTGTAGAGGTTGGTTTTTTTATTTTGATTTTGGTTTTTGGATCACACCTGGCGGCGGTTAAGGTGTATCTAGTGTCCCTTCATGAGCTATAATTCCTGGTACACAAACATGTAATTGATAGATATTTTCCTCTTAAGAACACAACGTATCTCTAAACCATGAGATTTTTTAGTTCATTTTATAAAATGTATTAAAATTACAATCACAAAATTAATAATATGGAAAGCAGAACAAATAGGAATGATGTAAGGCATTTCCCTTAGAAACTTTTGGGTGTCACAGTTTGTGTTACTGAAGGGCTATTCCTGGCTCAGTTCTCAGGGATTATTCCTGGCAATTCTTAGGGGATTATAAAGGGCTGGAGATCAAATTTGATATTACTGTGTACAAATCAGCCTATTGAGCTTTCAGACCCCAACATAATTTTTTTCATAGAGGTCTCTTCTGGTGTTGGAGCTGGGTAAGGTACATGCAGTGTCAGATATCAAACACAGGATCTTGTAAATGCAATGTATGTGTCTTATCATTTAATTCATCATCTCAGTCCTCCTTAGGAACTGGAATGTATGTATGTATGTGTGTATTTATTTACCATACTCAGAAATATTCAGAGTTCTGTGCTCAGAGATAACTCCTGGGGTTCTGGGGTCATATGTGAATCTGGGGATCTATTTCTAGTCAGGCATGCTCACTGTAATATTGCTCTGGCTTGGAATGTATTTGTATTTTATTAGGTTTTTGTTTTTTTTTTTTTTAGTTTTTGGGCCACACCCGGCGATGCTCAGGGGTTACTCCTGGCTGTCTGCTCAGAAATAGCTCCTGGCAGGCACGGGGGACCATATGGGACACCAGGATTCGAACCAACCACCTTTGGTCCTGGATCAGCTGCTTGCAAGGCAAATGCCTCTGTGCTATCTCTCCGGGCCCGTATTTTATTAGTTTTGACTTCCCTTGTTGTTGCTGCAATGTTTGGGGATCACACTTATTGCCATGCTCAAAGACACATGGTTTTTGTGTTTGTTGTGGATTTCATACTGTTTCTTGCTGGCACTTGGGACCTAGCTTGGTTCTTGGGGATCATTCCCTACAGTGTTGTGGGACCATGTCTTGTCTCAAGTCATATCTGGGTCTTTCTCATACAAAACATAAACTCTAGACTTTGAAGCTATCTGTCTGTTCCTCCATGTCCATTGTTATTGTGGTGCTGGTTGATAACTGCAGTTATAAATACATGAAAATACATGAAAAGTCTCTGATTCAGAGTGGTACCAGGGATCAAACTCAAAGCCTCGGGCTGGAGAGATAGCATGGAGGTAAATCGTTTGCCTTTCATGCAGAAGGCCATTGGTTCAAATACCGGCATTCCATATGGTCTCCTGTGCCTTCCAGGAGTGATTTCTGAGCGTAGAGCCAGGAGTAACCCTTGAGTGCTGCCGGGTTTAACCCAAAAACGAAAAAAAAATACCCCCCCCCAAAAACCCTCAAAGCCTCAAAACATATAGTATAGGCTATCTAACACAGGGTTACATCTGTACCTCTCACTGGATATTTATTTATTCATTTATTTATATTTACTTATTTATAGAATTTTATTACAAATTTTACTTACTTGTTTTAAACACCATAGTTTACAAATCTTTTCATAAAACAGTTGTTTGGGTCATTCAGTGTTCCAACACCAATAACACAACCAGTGTGACCATCCTACCACTTTTATCCTCAGTTTCTCACCAACCCCCCAATTCTGACACTATAATAGGCACAGAACAATTTTTTATATTACTTGTTACAACAAAATATCTTTTTTTTAATTTTTATTGTGACCAAAGTGCATTACAAATCTTTCACTGCATCATTTATGGTACATAGTGACAATGAATGAGGAGCATTCCCACCACCAGTGCTGTCCTCTCTCCGCCCCTGTTCCCAGTATGCATCCCATATCTCCCTCCTCTACCCCCCCAGTATGCTAGTGCAACTGGTCTCCACATTACAGCTTGTTGTAGATTGAGCATCCATTCCACCGTCATTGGAGGTAAAAAGGATAAGAAAAAGGGGAGAAAAAAATTTGGTGACAACTACCAAAAAAAGAAAGAAGAGAGAGAAAAGAGAAAGAAAAATGGAAGAAAAAAGAAAAAAATGGACCCGGCAAATAAAAATAAAAATAAATCTCTAGGGCCCGGAGAGATAGCACAGCGGCGTTTGCCTTGCAAGCAGCCGATCCAGGACCAAAGGTGGTTGGTTCGAATCCTGTTGTCCCATATGGTCCCCCGTGCCTGCCAGGAGCTATTTCTGAGCAGACAGCCAGGAGTAACCCCTGAGCACTGCCGGGTGTGGCTCAAAAAACAAAACAAAACAAAACAAACAAACAAACAAAAATCTCTAAATAGTAACTACAAGCGTGAAAAAGAAAGAGGAAAGTGGAAGAAAAAGGAGAAAGAAAATAAAGTAAAAAACTAACAAATCAAAACAAAACAAGAAAAAGTATGGGTGCTGTAGTGGTAGGGTTTGGCGTTCCTCCCACTTTTTTTTTTTTTTTTTGCATAGGCACAGTAAGCATTGGGGAAGAAAGGGAATTCCTGTGACCTAAGAGATTCAGGGTTTCTCCATCCTTGAAGCATACCATCATGGGATCAACTCCTGGCTCCATATATACTCATTACCCCATCCCAAAGGCTTTTTTGTGATGCCAGGAAAGTTTACTCTTGATTGAGTGTGAGAAAATCAAGCCACTGTAGCTAGCGATCTTGGTATTTGTGCAGGTTATAGGTCAGGGTCTAGGATAGAGTCTCAAGGTTCTAGAGGTTCCTATCCATTGTTGTTGTGGTGTTAAGTCTTCTGTAGCACTTGCTCCCTGTTTTCATTCAGTCCCTAAGCCGAAGCCTAGGATATTATGGGTCCAAAGGTTCTGCTCAGTCTCTGTTGTCCAAGTTGGACCTCTGCAATAAGACATCTTGTTGTTGTTGTTGTTGTTTTTTATGTGTCCTGGACTACAGCCTAGGGTTGGGTTTTCCTTATTAGTCCCAAGGTAGGCTCTGTTCAGTCACAGTTGTCAAAGTCAGTTTTCTGTTGTTGGTGCTCTAATTTTTCACAGTTCAAAGGACGATAGCTCTTCTGATTTCCATTTAGTGTTAGGTGATGTGATAGGACAGCCTGGTCTTAGGTCAAGTTTTTCTTTCCTCATTGTCATATCAAAACTGGCACAAATTGGTGCCAGAGTAGTGTTTTAAATCTCCCAATGGAGCTTAGTTCCTGGTGGTGTTGCCCGGAGCTGTATCATTTCTACATCAGGGATCTGGGGTTTCAGATTGGACTAACACTGTCCAATCTCCTGGGGACTGGTTGTATCCACATCACACATGTTCAGGATGGGAGGCACCCTTTTGCTATAAAAAGTGAGTTCTTATCCCTAGAAGATAAGATCTTGTTTCTGTGTCTATGGTTTCCTTTTTTTTTTTACTGTGCCCATACAAAAACGTATGGTGTAATACTGTGTTGCTGGTGCTATTCTGGGTAAGGATGACAGGCTGCACAACAGTCTCTGTCGTCTGGTTTTGTTCTGAGCTTTTATCCCGGTCAAGGCTTTTTGTACCAAGCAGCACCAAAAATGGTAAGGATAGAGAAAAAATGTATATATTAAAAGAGAACGAATAAATAAAACTGAGTTAAAAAGAAAAGGTATTCGAATAAATCAAGTGGTGGAGGAGGCTACTTGTATATTTAGGATTACACATCTTAAGATGTATTGTTATACAGGTATTGAGCTTCCATAGGCAATATAAGACTCCCAATTAAGTCTTTTGATATATTCTTGTGGGGAGTAAAAGCCAAGGTACTTTTCGATTCACAGGCCTTGGAATTGAGTTTGAGAGATGCTTCGCTGCATTACGAGACCATATAGTGTCTTTGAGCTAGGAGTTTTGCTGAGGCCGATTCCTGTATCGTGCAACAGTCTGATTTGGTGGGGGTGAGAGGGGCCATCAAGCATGAGTCAGCAGGTGTGCTGGCTGTAGTTCTTTGCCGATGCATGAGAATGGGGACCCAGAGGGTGTCTTTCACTGAGAAGTTGGAAGGTGGTCTGTTGAGACAGGAGGTCAATCTTGGTGCCTACCAAGTTAGGAACTGAAGGTAAAGAGGGTTAAATTAGGGGAAGATCTCAGGTGCCAGACCTGGCCTTGAAAGCCAGCTTGGCGTGGGGGGCTCTCGGTCTCCAGGACTAACTGGTCAATCCTGGGGGCCTTTGGCCAGCTGTCTGTCCATATTCCAAACCATGCCAGTAGAAGAGGAGCAGTAATCCTGGCATGTGGGATTTTCTGGGTCCAGCTGCAGCCTTCCTCTCCAGTTTGAAAAAGCACGGGATTGGAGTTTCCCTCCTCCCCCCTCCTCCCAGAGCCCAGTTGCCAAACCTAGTCCTGAAGACCAGTTTGGCATGGTGGGGATCTCGGTCTCCTGGACTAGGTGGTCAGCCCAGGAGGCCATTGACCAGCTGTCTGCCCAGATTCCCAGCCATACCCGTAGGAGAGGAGCAGGAATCCTGGCATGTGGATCGTCTGGGTCCAGCTGCAGCCTCCCTCACAACAAAATATCTTATGGAGTAATGGAAAAAGACATAGGAGAACAATACATATAGAAAATACATAGGAAAACACCAAGAGTATGTGGTACCAGTGATTGAACTCAGGAAGGAGATGTGCAAGGCAAGTACCTTACCTGCTGTATTAACTCTCTGGGCCCTTGATAAAAATTATTCATATTTGGTGGTGTTTGGCGTTGCTTGCTCCTAGTGCTTGTGGGTCATTTTTCGTGGTGCTCATTTTTGGGGAACATTTTGGGTTGAGCTTTTGTCTCTGCATGCAAACAATGTGCTCAGCCAGTTGAGTTATCCTCTCTGACTCTCCTCCCGAGAATTTTATTTTATTTTTGGGGGGTCACACCCAGCAGAGTTCAGGGGTTACTTTTTGGCTCCAAGCTCAGAAATTGCTCCTGGCAGGCATGGGGGACCATATGGGATGCCGGGATTCGAACCACCGCCCGTCCTAGTTCAGCTGCGTGAAAGGCAAAAGCCCTACCACTGTGCAATCTATCTGGCCCCTCTCCAGAATTATAAACTATTTTTGTTTGTTTTTATTGTTTTTTTGGGCCACACCCGGTGATGCTCAGGGGTTACTCCTGGCTATGTGCTCAGAGATTGTTCTTGGCTTGGGGGACCATATGGGTCACCAGGTGATCGATCCGTGGTTTGTCCTAGGTTAGTGCTGGCAAGGCAGATGCCTTACTGCTCCATGCTACCACTCCAGCCCCTTAAAAGATTTTTTTGACCTACAGCTTTCCTATGCTTTAAGTCATTGGGAAATTTTATTTTATTTTTATTGAGATGACATTGGTTTAGAAGAGCATGTTTGTTTTAGGGGTATAAAGTTATCTTACTACATCCTTACTCTTAACCTTTAAGATAGAATATTCTTTTTTTTTTTTACCATGATCAGTGTTTCTCAGGGCTTTCATCAGGTTCTGTGCTCATGGATAACTCCTGAAGCAACTCAGGGGACCATATGTGATGCCTGAGATCAAACCTGGGTCATCTGCATGTAAGATAAACTCTCTTCCTGCTACAGTATCACCCTGGCCCAGATATATATATATATACATATATATAACATATATATTTATATAGGTTCTTGGACCATACCTGGAGGTGCTCAAGGGTTAACTCCTAGCTCTGCTCTCAGAAATCACTCCTGGAAGGCTCAGAGGATCATATGGGATGCTGGGAATCGAACTCGGATCTGTCTCGGGTTGGCAGCATACAAGACAAATGCCCTACTGCTGTGCTATCTCTCCAGCCCGCTTCTGTATCTTTTTTTTTCGCTTCTGTTTTTTTTTTAACTGATTTCTTTAACTAAGAATATTTCTCCTGGAACTGGAGTTATAGTACAGAGGGTAGGGTGCATGCCTTGCATGTGGCCAATCTGGTTTCAATCCCCGGCATTACATATGGTCTTCCTGGCAATTTAAGGAGTACTTCTTGAGTGCAGAGCTAGGAGTAACCCTTGAGCAAGGGCTGGGTTTGGCCTAAAAGCAAAAAAATAAATAAATAAATAAAAAACAAACAAACCAATTTTCTGCTCATTCTCTTTTATCTTATGGAAACACTAACATGCAAATGTATTTTCTCATAATGCAGTTTCATAAATATCTATATATTTTATATATGTATGGGTTTGGGACCACACCCAGAAGTGGTCAGGGTTTACAGCTGTTTTATCACTCGGGGTCACCCCTGGTGTGGGTTGAGTGTGGTGCTAGGGATTGAACCTGGGTGAAGCGAGTGCAAAGCAAGTGCTATTTCACTAGCCGTAGCCTTCCTATCTTTATGTTTATCTGTGGGAATCTCCTCCTCCAACTTCTTATCCCACCTGAATGATCAGAATTGCCCACATTTGGAATAGGCAGGTAGAGAAGTCTGCATGGGGTGAGAGAGGGAGTAAGAAGGAGAGTTAGAGAAAGAAGTGTATGAGAGGCGAATGGCAGAAGCGAGAATCAACAGAGAGATTCAGCATCAGCAATTCAGCATCGGCAATTGAGCATCATCAAAGAAGCAGCAGTAGGGGCCGGGCGGTGGCGCTGGAGGTAAGGTGCCTGCCTTGCCTGCGCTAGCCTAGGACGGACCGCGGTTCGATCCCCCGGCGTCCCATATGGTCCCCCAAGAAGCCAGGAGCAACTTCTGAGCGCATAGCCAGGAGTAACCCCCGAGTGTCACCGGGTGTGGCCCAAAAACCAAAAAAAAAAAAAAAAAAAAAAAGAAGCAGCAGTAGCTTCAGCAAAGAGAATTAGTCAGCTAGGAAGCCCGGACAAAGCAGCTGAAAGGGAGCCAAAGGCCAAGAGAGCCAGGAGTAGAGAAGTAGTTGCTAGGAAAAGGCTTAGTATAGAGGCCCTGTGAGGAGGTGTCCATGGCAGATAGGACTGTGAAACAAATGTGGCTGACTCCTGGAACTTCATCTGACTGCCTTGTAAATCTCTCCACCCTCACCCTCCAACCTTCAGATCAGCCAGTCCCCCGCTAATCTCTCCACCCTCACCCTCCAACCTTCAGATCAGCCAGTCCCCCGCTACGGGTGCCGGGTCGAGCCCAAAAAGACCTCGCTATTCCCCTACCATTCTAGGACTCTTTAATTAATATATTGAAACAACATTTATTTATATTTTTGGCCCAAACTCAGCTGTGCTTCAGACTTATGCCTGGCTCTCCAGTCAGGTATCTCGCTAGGTGGACTTAGGGACCATGTGGGATGCTGGAGATCAAAATCAGGTTAGTTTTATGGAAGACAAGTGTCTTACTTGGGCCCCTATCCTATCTATAATTTTTATATCCTATCTATATTTTTCTCTTCTTTTTTTTTTGTTTTTGGGTCACACCCGGCAGTGCTCAGGGTTACTCCTGGCTGTCTGCTCAGAAATAGCTCCTGGCAGGCACGGGGGACCATATGGGACACCGGGATTTGAACCAACCACCTTAGGTCCTGGATCGGCTGCTTGCAAGGCAAACGCCGCTGTGCCATTTCTCTGGGCCCTATTTTTCTCTTCTTTTGATGGTTTCCTCGATTTATATTTCAGCTCATTGAATTGACCTTCATATTCAGTCATTTTGCTGTTGCCCTTTTATTGCATTTTTAGGTCAGCTATTGTATTCTTTAGCTCAGTGATTTCTGGTTGGATTTTCCCCATACTTTATCCTTATTAAAGTTTTCTTCAACTGATTTTCTCATAGAAAAGGGACTCACTATATGCTTGTTGCTTTGAAGTCTTCATTAGTGAGTTTAGACAGTTCATATGCGCTTGGGGTTCTTCCCAGGATTATCTATCTGTGCAGATGAATTTAGTTAGTCAGGGCAGGTAAATTCTTCCACCCCTTCATTATGCCAGGTGTTATATGAGGACTTGGAGCAAAAGTCTGTATTTGCAGGTGCAGGTGGTAATTGGGTATTTATTATCATAAAGTCCAGGAAGTAACTATGTCTCTGATTTGTGTGGTCTAGGATGACTGGACATTTGTTGTCAGAAATGTCCAGCAACAGCAACAAAATTAAAGTGGAATGGATCTGGACTAACACAAGATTCACAGTTGCCAGCAACTTTGCTGTCAAAGTTAAGCAGACCTGATCACTGTCTGGTGGTTCATGGTCATGAGTACCCAGTAGTAGCTGTAGTACTGAGCAGACCTGTTTAACTCTGAGGCCCTTTGTGTGGTTTTGAGGGGAGGGAATATTGAGCCACACCCGGTGATGCTCATGGGCTATTCCTGGCTCTGTACTCAGGGATGACTCCTGGATATGCTTGGAGGTCTCTATGTAGTGCTGGTGATTCAAATGAGAGAAGTTGGGATGCAAAATACCTTAACACCTGTACCATCCCTCTGACCTAGTATTTGTGTTTCCTGCAACCTGACAGCTATGGTAGTACCAAGGTTAAGCAAATTTGAGTAGTTTCCTGGGGTGACAATATTTGGGAAGGACACAAAATACAAGGAGGCCTGGACTGCCACCAAGTGTTCAAATTAACCTTTGGTGTAGCAGTACTGTGAAGATAAAACAATAATATTGGTGCTATTGTAAACCATAACAAAATGTATATATGTAATAGTGGTGAAAAACTTAGGGTACCTTGCTGGTGGTGAAGATGCAGTGCCTTTGATATCTGGGGATGGAGGTGTTTGGATCACACTCAGGAGTTTTCAGGGACCATTCTTGGCACTGCTGATGGGTTACTCCTGCCATATATGGTTGTGGATTTGAATTGGAGTAGGCTGCATACAAGGCAAGATCAATAACTCTACTATTTTTAGGTCCAGATGCAGAAATTTTGTATATAAAACTCATAAACACGAACATTCTTGTAACCATATTACCTAAAGTACAATAAAAACTTAAAAATTGTATATACCAGGAGTGACCTATGCATCAATTTAGGTAGATCTGGATAAAGACCAGAAGTTTTAGCTCATGAGTCCTGGAGTAGGGTGGGGTAGACATTTGTACATCAAGTTTGAACAAACCTGAGGTTCAAGATTGCCAGCATCCAGGTATAACTCTCTATGCACCAAGTTTCAGCAGTGGGTGGCAACCAGAATTATATATATATTATATATATACATATATATTATATATATGTGCCAAGTTTTAGCAGGCCTGGGAGCAACCTGGAGTACAGGATTGCAAGTGCCTGAAGTCACCTGTGCAACCAGTTTCAGAGTACCTGTGTAGTGAAAGTGAGGAGTGAGTTTGTGAGTGCCAAATATATCATATATCAGGTTTTAGCAGACCTAGAGGGGAATCACAGGTTCACGAGAATAAATGCCTGGTCACTTGGCTGCACTGCTATGGTTAAATAGAACTGTATGTGGAGGATAACCCGTGTGTGGGTGGCTTCATATGCTGGGATCTCAGTCACAGAGCATGTCCTCTAGGGTTGAGGGAGAGTACAAAGGCAGTAAATTGCAAATTGGCTGTGATTTGGAAGGGCTTAGATATAGAATTTGCTTTACTAGCAATTAGAAATGGACTGGGAAGAGCTGGGTATGTTTGCTGCTAGGTTAAGCTAGTTTCTCTCAGGCCTCAGTTACCTCAACTATTACCTTGGATTATTTGCCCTAGGATCTGTTACTTAAAAGGAGATCATTTGATATCTACCAGAATGTTTGTGAGAAGTTATAAAAATTGTGCCTGTGCCTAAAAAGAAAAAATGGGAGGAAGGAGGGAGAGAGAGAGGGAAAGAGAGAGAGAAAAGGAGGAGAGACTGGAGACATTGATGATAATAGGAAATGTGCACTGGTAAAGGGATGGGCGTTGGAACATTGTATGACTAGAAGTCAATCATGAACTGTTGGAGGCTGCTTGAACCCTGAGCATAACCGGAACCTCTGAAACTTCAGACTCTACATACAATCAGAGGCACTCGTGCCCTGAGGACAAAGGAAATAACTAAACTCTAAAGTATATTCAAAGCAGCCATCTACCCAGCCAGAGAGAAGTTACCCATATAGAACAACTTGCCTTTGTGTTAGGAAAAGATTAATGTGTTTACAGCTGATGTTTTATTTATGCTTGCTGAGTAAAATTTATAAGATCCTGTTTGGTAATGTTTTACATGACTTGTGCTTTCAGTACAAACAAGATGTTTTACATGTGCTCAGGTCTACCTCTTTACCCCTCCCTATTTTCTGCCCCCAGCTTATGCTGATAAGCACTTGCAAGCTGTAATTGGTGGAAAATTGAGTGACGTACTTGTAACACCCCCCATGACATATTTTGCCTTTAAATGCCAGTCTCCCCGAGCAATAAATCCTTTTGAACAGCGTGAGTTGTCTTAAGCTCTCTTCTTACTAACCTCTCAAGTCTACTTCACAGATCGGTTCTGCTCGAGGGAACCCACAAATTACTAGTGACCTCCATTCCCACACCCCCGCGGGTCGGGGGTCCCCCATCGGGGGTCGCAATGAACAATTTTTTAATTGTATATATCACAGTAATTTAATAAAAATATTTAAATGGTGCTTATTGAAGGGACAGAGCAATAGTACAGTAGGTAGGACATTTGACTTGCCTATGATTGGCCCTTAGTTTGATCCCCAGCACCTCATATGGTCCCCTGAGCACTGCCAGGAATCATTTTTTGGTTTTTAGGTCACACCTGGTAGTGCTCAGGAATTATTCTTGGCTTTGCACACAGAAATCGCTCCTCGCAGGCTTAATAAAATGGAACCTTCTGGTGAATTCACTGCTTGTCAACTAGAAATCCAATATGATGGCCAACAGCAAGGTTTTGAGAGGTCACCAAAATGAGGTAATTTGATGACTGTCCCCTGTGTTCAAAGAAGAACATGGCTTGAAGAATAAGCAAGTAAAGAGAAAAAAAAATAGGTGTTCAGGGGGAGAAGATGGACTTGAAGGAGCAAGCCCCAAATGGCTTTCGAGAGGCTGTTTCATACAGTTCCTCTAAAAGTTTTTATTTTTTCCTGGAGTTCTATGAATACACAGAATCTGGGTATTGATGGTTCCTTCGTAACATCTTTCCTTGCACTGTTGATGATTTTTTTTCATAATATAATAGATTCTTTTGTAGCTTCTCCTTTTCTGAATGGGGGGGTCTACCCTTCTGCACCGAGGTGGTCCCACAGATTCTTCTGTCCAAAGAATTTAGGATTTTCATGTCATAGGGATATAGTCTTCAAGTTTTGGGGATACTTCAGGGCTAGGCAATCTCTTATTTGGTTTTATTATTTCCCAGATGTATTACTAGATCCCTCCCACCTATTTGCCTGCAACATCTCAAAAGTCTGGAACACATGCCTAACATGCCAAAGTCCCCAAGTTCAATTCCAAGCACCTAGTTTAGCCCCCAAGTCTAATTCCATAGAACCTTCAGATATAAGCCTTATAGCATCCAGACTTTTATTACCAGCCTAAGTATTGAAGTATAGTTTTTGGGTCACACCCAGCAGTGTGCAGGGGTTACACCTGACTCTAAGCTCAGAAATCACTCCTGACAGGCACTGGGGACTGTTGTCCCATTTGTGGGGTCCCATTTACTCCTTTATTGGTAATTTGTGTATCCTCAAAGAGCTCCCAGAATGAGAAATTGATTCCCATTCCCTTGTCCCCTTTTTTGGGGGAAATCTTGTAATAATTATCAGCAGCAAATAATCCACACAGACAGGAGGGTTAAGGGTTAAAAGGTTGGGTGAAGAGAGACCTTTGTCAGCCTGCTGCAAGCTCCAAAAAACACCTGGAGCCAGCCAGCAAACTCTCCAAAAGACCCCGAACACCTCGCTCCCAAACTATTTATTCCGCTCTCAACAGCTCCTCCACCTGGAAGGTCAAGGTGGGACAATAGGCAAAGAATAATCTTATGGAAATATTTTCATATACCACAGGGGACCATATGGGATGCTGGGGATTGAATCCCAGGTTTGTCCTGTGTTGTCTGCATGCAAGGGAAATGCCCTACCTCTGTGCTATCTCTCCGGCCCTTAGTTGTATATATTTTACCAACTCTAAGTGTGAAACACTTTCCCCTCAACTTTACTGCTACCATTTCCCATTCTACATGGAATGGGTACTGTTCTCATCCAACCAGCTCCTTAAGCTGGACACTTCAGACTTGTCCTGAGCTCTTTTTAATTTTCTAGCATCCATATATAATCAGTAACCAAAACTTCTATGCCATAAACATTTACTTCTCCCTGTTCAGTCTTGTTTTAGCTTTCAAAGTTCAGTTTTGTATCACTATTCATTTGGAGTGTCTCCTCACCTGTCTCAGGTTCCTTCTTTCTTTCTTTCTCTCTTTCTCTCTTTCTTTCTTTCTTTCTTTCTTTCTTTCTTTCTTTCTTTCTTTCTTTCTTTCTTTCTTTCTTTCCTTCTTTCATTCATTCTTTCTTTCTTTTTCTTTCCTTCTTTTTCTTTCTTTCCTTTTTTCTCTCTTTCTCTCTCTCTTTCCTTCTTTCCTTCTTTCCTTCTTTCTTTCTTTCTTTCTTTCTTTCTTTCTTTCTTTCTTTCTTTCTTTCTTTCTTTCTTTCTTTCTTTCTTTCTTTCTTTCTTTCTTTCTTTCTTTCTTTCTTTCTTTCTTTCTTTCTTTCTTTCTTTCTTTCTTTCCTTTCTTTCTTTTTTTAGGTTCCATCTTTCTTATCACTTCTCTTGGTTTAGTTTATACAGTGTGACCAGTTTTATTTTTATTTGTTTATATCTTGGTTTTGGGACCATGCCTGGTGGCGCTCAGGGGTTACTCTTTGCTCTGCACTCAGAAGTCACTCCTGGCAGGCATGGGGGACCATATGGGGTGTGAGGGATTGAACTCAGGTCTGTTCCAGGTTGGCTGCGTGCAAGGAAAATGCCCTACCAGTGTGCTATCGCTCCAGCCCCAAATTTTATATCATTAAAAGAAGATAGCAAGGCTAAGCAGTAGAGCATGTCTTACATGTTTGAGGTCATGTTATGAAAAAAATGAAGAGAAAGTAGAGGAGAGAGATGGAGAGAAAGAGATAAAAATAGGGATCAGAAATGCAGCTTATGCAGTGGTATTGCCATTATATATATATATATATATATATATATATATAGGGTCTTGTGTTTGAGGCACATCAATAAGTGAAATTGGGATCACATACTCAATACACATAATAAAGCATTTGCTTGAAGCCAACATGGAATCCATCCCCACAACTGCATATGATTTCCTCCAAGCATTATTAGAGGTTTATCATGAGTCTAGAGCCAGAAATAGCCACTGAGCAATGTAGGGTGTGGCTCCTAAACCAAACCAACCAAACAAAAATGCAACCCAGAAGATTCTAATATTGCTACACCTCTGATTAAAATCCTTCGTGGGAAGCTATTGTAGAACTGGAATTGATGAAACTTGATGGTTGTATTGTACAAACAAATAAGCAAAGAATTGAGATGAAGTCATTTGGTACAAATGGAAAAAACAAATTCATCATCAAAGATACTTGAGAGAGCATGAATAAGAGTGTGAAAAATTATCTTGAAGGGTTTCTTATTGCTTATGGGATAAACTCCAATCGAGGATTTAAGCACCAAGGCAATTTACAAAAATGGTCTAAAACTACTTGATTAACCTCATCTCCAAGTATTTTCTTTTTGTGTGTGTGGGAGGGGAGGGTAGATTGAGCTACACCTGGCAGTGCTCATGGCTTACTTCTGATTCATCCTTAAGGATCAATCACTCTAATTGGTGTTCTGGGAACTCTAAGTAGTTCTAGGAATTGAACCAGGGTCGAAGGTGTACAAAGAGAACATCTTAATCTCTTTACTAGCTTGTTGATCATCCATGTCCTTTCTCTTAAAATTTATTTTAAAATAGGGGCCAGAGAGATAGCATGGAGGTTGGGAGTTTGCCTTGCATGCAGAAGGATGGTGATTCGAATCCCGGCATCCCATATGGCCCCCCAAGCCTGCCAGGATCGATTTATGAGCGTAGAGCCAGGAGTAACCCTGAGTGTTGCCGGGTGTGACCCAAAAGACAAAAACATTTTATTTTAAAATAATGGGTTTTCTTTTTGCAACCACACCTGGCACTGCTCAATGCTTACACCTGGCTTTGTGTTCATAAGTCACTATTGACAGGGCTTAGGGGACCATATGTGGTGTCTGATTGAACCCAGGTCATATATCAGGCAAGCACCCTATCCACTGTCTTATCCCTCTAGGTCCTTTCTAGCAAGCATCCTTCACTTCAGTCTTACTGCACTTCCCCCAGTGTTCTCTCGGGTATCCATGGTGATGAATTTGTTTTTCTCCTCTTTGTTCCAGATGACTTCATCTCTCTTCTCTGGTAGGTGAACTCCTATTTACCTGTGAAACTTGTTCAAGTGGATCTTACTTGTAACTTAAATTTTGTACCTTAGGCATCTTACCACACCATAATATTGCCCCCTGGTAGCTTTTCCTAAACACAAATATCCATGTTAAGTGAAAGATGCTAAGGAAAAAGTATATAATAATTTTCTATTATTCAAGAAGAAAGAAAATCAAGAACACATTTATTGATAGAATATTGTGTTTGTTTTGGACCATACTCAGTAATGTTCAGGGCTAACTTCTGGCTCTGTACTCAGGGATCAGTGCTTGGGCAATGCTCGGGGAACCTATTCAATGTCAGGTATGGACCAAGCATATTTTACCCCCATGCTATCTTTCTTGCTTCCAGCACTGGATATTTTTTAAAAATGAAGGAAATATACAGCCAGGCCAAGAATGTGGCTCACAGGAGTAACTCCTGACCTCAGAGCCAGGAATAACCCCTGAGCACTGCTGGGTGTTGCCTCAAAATAAACAAACATAAAGACTGTGGCTCATGATTAAGTGCATGTCTTTCATTCATGTAGCCTGGATTTAATCCTCAGAACCACAAAGGCAATATTTAAAATTAATAAAATTAGGAAAGGAAAATAAACACAGACTGGGGAAGTAGGTCAAAAGGCCACGTACATTCCTTTCATGCTGGAGGCCTGGGTTCAATTCTTGTTACAGCTTGGTTTTCAGACCACCACCAGAATAAACCCTGGATCACGGACCAGGGAGTATCCTCTTAGTACTGCTAGGAGTGTTTCTTCCACTCTTAAGAAACATGATATAAGCAAACCAGAAGGCACGGTTGCTTAACTACAAGAGATTGTGTAAGAAAGGAGAGATGGTACAGAAAAGATGTCAGGAGAAATGAGGGGGCTGCAGAGATAGCACAGAGAATAGGGTGCTTGCTTTGCATGTGGTCAACTTGGATTCAATTTCTGGCACCCCATATCCCTGAGCACTTCTAGGAATATTCAATTCTAGGAATAAGCCCTGAGAACAGCAAGGTGTGGTCCAAAATAAAAAAACTGCAGATAAATGAATATAAATGATTATATAAATTTGATTTTTGTAAGCATATTGTTATTCTGTATAATACATTTTAATAAATATGATGAAAATGAGAACATATTTTACTGAAAGTAAATAGGAAGGTATGAACTGCTTTGTATTTCAAATAACTGCACTTAAAATAGACATGAAGGCAAAAGAAAGGAATTAATGTAAGTAGCTTATGTATCCCTAATTGTAGGAGTCGAGTTGATCTTGCAGTAAGCCAGGTTGCTGTGACCGAAGAGATTTACAGAAGGAGGGGTTGGTGTGTAAGACCCTTGGGACACAGGTGGAGGGAAGCGGGCTTTCTGGTGATGAATTTGGTATTGAAATGACGTAGGCACAAAAAAGTGTGACTAACAGCATTGTAAATCCTGATACTTTAATAAAACTGTTAAAAAAAGAAAGGATACACAGATATGAAAAAGGGGAAAAGCAAGAAAAAAATCATGTCAGATTATGACTAAGCAGAACGTTTCCTGACACCATAAAGAAAGATCTTGGGGTTTTTTTTGTGTGTGTGTGTGGTTTTGGGGTCACATCCCGCAATGCTCAGGGGTTATTCCTGGCTCCAGGCTCAGAAATTGCTCTGGCAGGCACGGGGGACCATATGGGACGTCAGGATTCGAACCGATGACCTCCTGCATGAAAGGCAAACGCCTTACCTCCATGCTATCTCTCCGGCCCAGATCTTGGGGTTTGACAATGAACATGTCCCGAGCCTATAGTCAGTTTCATGATAGTATGCGTCAAGGGTGGAGACTCCCTGTATCTCTTAGGCCAAGGGAATTTCCTTTCTAATTTCCCCAATAGTTACTGTGCTTATGCGCGCGCGCGAGCACAGACACGCGCTAGCACACACAAAATTGCCACATCAGCCCCTCCCTTTCTTTTCCTTCCTCCCTCCCTCCCTCCCTCCCTCCCTCCCTCCCTCCCTCCCCCCTCCTTCCTTCCTTCCTTCCTTCCTTCCTTCCTTCCTTCCTTCCTTCCTTCCTTCCTTCCTTCCTTCCTTCCTTCCTTCCTTCCTTCCTTCCTTCCTTCCTTCCTTCCTTCCTTCTTGCCACACCCAGTGACGCTCATGGGTTACTCCTGGCTAGGTGCTCAGAAATTGCTCCTGGCTTGGGGACCATATGGGACTCCAGGGAATCAAACTGTGGTCTGTCCTAGGCTAGCACGTTCAAGGCAGACGACTTACCACTTGCACCACCGCTCCGACCCCTTTTTCTTCTTTTAAATTAATATTTATAGCTTCTAGACAGGGGCTCCTGTTTGCTTTTCTTTTCTTTTCTTTTTTTTTTTTTTTTTGGTTTTTCAGGCCACACTCTTTTGATGCTCAGGGGTTATTCCTGGATACGCGCTCAGAAATTGCCCCTGGCTTGGGGGGGACCATATGGGACGCCGGGGGATCGAACCGTGGTCCTTTCCTTGGCTAGCGCTTGCAAGGCAGACACCTTACCTCTAGCGCCACCTCGCCGGCCCCTCTTTTTTTTTTTTAACAGAACCATAGAGCATGAATCATCTTGTTCTGCCTCATATTTCTTTTATTTATTTATTTATTTATTTATTTATTTATTTGGTTTTTGGGTCACACCCGGCAGCGCTCAGGGGCCACTCCTTGCTCTATGCTTAGGAATCGCCCCCGGCAGGCTCGGGGGACCATATGAGATGCAGGGATTCAAAGCACCGTCCTTCTGCATGTAAGGCAAACACCTTATCTCCATGCTATCTCTCCGGCTCCGTGCCTCATATTTCTATGGCTTCCTACAACTTGAGAAAAAAAAGTAGATGGAACCAGGGCAAAGCAGTCTCATGAACATTGAATAGAAATAAAAAACGATCAGACCTAAAGTCAATGACAAAAGAATCAAGAGACCCAAACTACAACAAGTTATACATAAAAGGGACCTAGCAGTTCAGGGGGATAAGGGTGGAGGTAAGGGAAACATGCTGGGAACAGGGGTAGAGGGAGGTCAACACTGGTGGTAGGAATGGCCATAATACACTGTCACTATGTACCTGAAATACAACTGTGAAAGACTTGTAGTTAAAAGAAAAGAAAAAAAAGAAATCCTGTCAGGATGGATTGGAATGAAAATTTATGACTCAAATGTGTACATGTAGGTATTCATGCTTGCTTATATTCTTATTTATATACAAAGCATAAATATGTATGCACATGGATGCAGGTTTTTGGAGGAGTTTGAATCACATCCACTGATGCTTAGGGTCTACACCTGGTTCAGTGTTGGGGGATTGCTCCCATTTGTGAATAAGGGGATATGCAGTACAAGGAAATAGAAATTGGGCATTCTCCATGCAAAGTTGCATACTAGTCCTTTAATTGTCTATCCAGTCCACCAAATATATTATTTATTTATTTATTATTTTTTGTTTTTGTTTTTGGGCCACACCAGCAGCGCTCAGGGGTTACTCCTGGCTCTCTGCTCAGAAATCGCTCCTGGCAGACACGGGGGACTATATAGAATGCCAGGATTCAAACCACCTTTGGTCCTGGGTTGACTGCTTGCAAGGCAAACACCCTACTGCTCTATCTCTCCAGTCCCCCAATATTTTCAAATTAATTTATTTAAAGAAAATGCATTACATATTTGACATAACTGATAATAATACATTTTTAGGAAGACCAAAAGCAACATGTTTTAAAAAATAGAAAATTGAAAGAAAAACTAAAGAGATGAAAGAGAAAGAGGGGGCTGGAGAGATAGCATGGAGGTAAGGTGTTTGCCTTTCATGCAGAAGGTCGGTGGTTTGAATCCGGGCATCCCATATGGTCCCCCGAGCCTGCCAGGAGCGATTTCTGAGCATAGAGCCAGGAGTCACTCCTGAGTGCTGTTGGGTGTGATCCAAGAACCAAAAAAAGAGAGAGAAAGAATATTTTTGAAAATTATTGACTCACAATGAATCATTGAAGCACCAGAAGAAAGTTTAGTAAGCTCTTTTTTTAAAAAAAGAGGATAAGAGTTAAAAATAAAGTAATAATGGTGTGAGAGTGGCAATTATTGTTGTTTGCATAGGCCCAGCAAAATATGAGCAAATGAAAAAAAGCCTTGGCTTAAATACAAGGAGACCTTATCTCTGAAATTTTCTGGCATAAGACTGACTCTTGGTTCCGGGCATACTAGGTTGTCCAACCCCTGAGTCATTCTCTGTGGTCACGGTGAAATTTTTTTGCACATTAGCTGTTGTTGGTGTCCGTTTTCTGTAAAGATTCTGGTTTCTATGCACTTCCTTCATTGAAGTCAGGAAGATGTGCAGCATACTCGAGTTTCACCTCACCATTAGATGTGAAGTGTCCTGCCCTGCAAGCAGGTTGTTGCTGTTGCTGAGTCATCTGAGTGTTAAGGGAACACTCCTTGTAGTAAGTCAATGCCAGGGTAGCGGTAGGGTCTTCTCTGGTAGAGGTTTGCTTCCTGGTGAGGTTGTAGACAATTGTGGTCATTTCCATAGATGGTCAATGGTTCAGGGGTGTATGGGCAATGCCCACTCTTCTGAGGCCTGAGCCAAGTCATTATGCTAATGTTCAGGGTATAAGGCCTAACTGCATTACCAAATTTTTGTTCCTATCTCTATTATAAAAGACCTTGTTTGCATATGTAGTATTTTCCCATTTTAGTGCGCCTATGCAAAAAAAGGAACAATACAACAATGTATTATTGGTGCCTTTGGGGAGCTGAGGGAACAAGTCCAACAATCCCCTTAACTTGGTTCTAATATGAATTCTAAAGCAAAAGTCTCTTCTACCAGAATTTCTTATTCAACAGATCACAAAGAAAGAAAAACAAACAAACAAAACATTGGGCACAATTGTCACTGTATAAGGGGATATTCAATACGAGTTATAGGGGTTAAGGGAATACATCTAGGATATTCAAAGGAGATATGCATGTCCCTTTCATGTCATTAGAAATAGTTGGGAGGAGGATTCTGAATCCTGAACACCACTTAAGTCTATGATTTGGCCTTCTGGAGTCTGCAAAATGACTTCCAGCAGTTCCATATAGGGAAATGCCTATGATTGGGAAATATTTAGAAACCTAGTATGGTAGCAACCACAGTTACACAATAAAGGAAGGTGGAGGACAGGAGGCCATTGAGAGCGTATAAGAAGGAACAGAGTGCTAGTTTCTTCTCAGCCCGAGAGTCTATTTTTTCACTTTGGTAGCTGGTTGGCAGCTGGCTTAAGTGGGGATAATAATGTGCTTCGTGGGGAGCCAAGAACTGAGAGGAAGGGGCTGGAGAGATAGCATGGAGGTAAAGCATTTGCCTTGCATGCAGAAGGATGGTGGTTCGAATCCTGGCGTCCCATATGGTCCCCCGAGCCTGCCAGAGCGACTTCTGAGCATAGAGCCAGGAGTAACCCCTGAGCCCTGCTGGGTGTGAACCAAAAACCAAAAACCATAAAAACAAATACACAGAGTAAAAATGGTTAAATGTGGGGTAATAGGCAAGTAGTTGTCTATAACTTCCACGCGGGGGCGCTAGCCCCCAAGCGGTTTCAGAATGGGCAAGGGTAAGAAGGAAAGTTGTGTGCAACTTCCTGAAGCCAGTCCCTTTTGTGCTCTTTTGCTGCCATCCCCCATGCTGGCAAAAACTCCTGGCTCCCAGGAAGGAAAGAGATCCTTAAAGAGCTGGAAGCCCGGAACTTCACCATCCCCACCCAAACCCTCCCTCCGGAGCAGGGTGGGAATTGGAGAAAGCCTGAGGTCCCCTCTAAAGTCCTCTTGGACACCCACCTCATTGGCCCCTGGGAGTGCGGCCCAGGGCTAGCCCTGGAGTTCCAGAGGAAGGAGATGGAAGGGTGCTGGGGTGACCCAAGCTCTGCACCCCTCCTAGGCCTGGTTAAAAAGGCCTTTAGCATGGAAGAGGCCTGCCATTCTCTATGCTGGCAAAAGCTCCCGTCTCCCAAGAAGGAAAGAAATCCTTAAAGAGCTGGAAGCCCGGAACTTCACCACCCCCACACAAACGCTCCCTCCAGAGCAGGGTGGGAATTGGGGAAAGCCTGAGGTCCCCTTGCACCCACCTCACTGGCCCCCTGGGTATGCAGCCCAGGATTTGCCCTTCGAGAGGAAGAAGATGGAAGGGTTCTGGAGCGACCCAAGCCCTGCACCCCTCCTAAGCCTGGTTAAAAATGCCTTTGACATGGAAGAGGCCTGCTATTCCCCATGCTGCTAAATTCTCCCGGCTCCCAGGAAGAAAAGAGAAAGCCCCCAAATATATTTTTAACTAAAAGGAATACATATGGCTAGGGAAATGTCTCAAAAGCTTACATTCAACTTCCAGCACTGATTTATCCCACATAGTCTCATGAATATTGCTAGCTGTGGCCCTAGCAGTCCCCAACACCTCTGGCCTCAAGTAGCATTGCATCACTACTGAGTACAGAAAAGTAAGGCCCACCAAAATAGGTCAAGCTTGTCAGGAATGATGGCCATGCCCCACATGCTCGGGGTGGGGATTTAAAAAAAGAATTCAGAAATCTTAATGATTATCATCATGATAAAATATTAGGTAAGCACAAAATAAGAAATATTTCATTTACTTTACAAAAGAGTTGAAATATGTTTTGTCTGCTTGGGGCCAGAATTTGATTCACAGCACTGATTGGTTCTCCCAATAAGTGAAGAACTGCCAGGGGAGTGACCCCCAACCACTTTGCCAGGAGTAACCTCCAGAACTGCTGGATGGACCCCAAATCTAACAAACAAAAAAGATACTGTACTTTTCAAAAATGTCAGAGTCATATAAGGTAAAGAAAACCTGTGGTTTTATCTCATTATTTTTATTTGATTTGGTTTGGTTTGGGGGCCACAACAGGCAGCACTCAGGGGTTACTCTTGGCTCTGTGTTCAGAAATCACTCCTGGCAGGTTCAGGGGACCATATGGGATGCTGGGGATTGAATCCAGGTCTGTCCTGAGTCAACAACGTGCAAAGCACATGCCCTAACACTGTGCTATTGTTCAATCTCCTTATATTGGGATTTTGTGCCACTCCTTATTAAATTCAAGAATAACTCTTGGGGGCCTGGAGAGATAGCACAGCGATGTTTGCCTTGCAAGCAGCCGATCCAGGACCAAAGGTGGTTGGTTCGAATCCCGGTGTCCCATATGGTCCCCCGTGCCTGCCAGGAGCTATTTCTGAGCAGACAGCCAGGAGTAACCCCTGAGCACCACCGGGTGTGACCCAAACCCCCCCAAAAAAAGAATTACTCTTGGAAAGCTAGGGAGACCATATATGGTGCCAGAGATTGAGCCTTAGATATGTGAAAGGCAAGGAACTGCCCTACTTGCTAAACTATGGCTTTGTCCCTCAGCCCGTGGTTTTAGAAAGTAGGTCTTAAAAGTTTTACCACCATGAAAAAAAATCGTAAAAATTGTCAATGTAGCAATCTTAAGTGGTTATCATTTCATAAAATATACATATACTAAAATGTCACATTGTGTACCTGAAGCTTACACAATGCTATTTGTCAGTTATATCTTAAGGAAAAAACTAGGGAATGTTTAATTTTAAAAATTAAAAAAAATTAAAAAATAAAACTTAAGAAAAAGAGGGGCCACAGTGATAGTACAGCTTTTGGATGTTTGCCTTGCTTGCCTGTGGCTGACCTGAGTTCAGTACCCATCACCTCATATGGTCCCCAAATGCCAACAGGAGTGATCCCTGAGTACTGGTTGATGTAGCCCCCAAAACAAAATAAAATAAAATAAATAAAAAACATTGACAGAGTATATTTTTAACATGTGGAAATGTGACTAATTTAAGAATGCCAAAGAAACATAACTAAAAGCAGCATCCGACTCTTTGACTGGATAGTAAAAGTTGTGGTGAAATGCTCCAGTATGTAAGTAATATTACTGTATTTTTTTTGTTTTTTGGGTCACACCTGATGGCACTTGGGTTCCTCCTGGCTCTGTGTTTAGAAGTTGCTCCTGGCAGGCTCAGGGGACCATATAGGATGCTGGAATTCGAACCTGGGTCCATCTTGTGTTGGCCACATGCAAGGCAAATGCCTTACCGCTGTGCTATGGCTCCAGCCCCTACTGTATTTTGGAATAAGGCTTTGCAGTATTTAGAGTAAAGATGATCGTGTATGTAATATATATGACTCTCAATAGTTCATGGGAAAACATACATAGATCAGTATTGACAGATGATAGTTTACAATAATACAGAACATGGGATAAAGTTAACAATGAATATATTTTGATAAATAGTGCACAGATAGCCATAGTATTTTCTCTTTTGTGATGTTTGAAATCATCTCCCAGTCAAAAGTAACAAGACAATAATATCCTTATGAAAGTACTTATACTGTAATTCTTCATAGTTTGTGAGAAATTAGACATGCACCAATCTTACTCATCATTTCTACGTACTGAGTGTGGGAGGAGGCCTTCAGAGTACAGTATGACTAGTAATGGTGCTTTTCATATTTGTTGATTGGCCTGAATCATCCACAAAAAAATATCCTGCAAAGGATGTACTGATGAGAATATTTCCTGGGTGATGTGTTAGATAGGGGTTAAAGTAGTTAGATTTTTTTTTCTGCTGGTGGGGCTGGAATTATAGCACAGAAGGTAGGGTATTTACCTTGCATGCAGTGGACTGGGATTCAATCTTCAGTATCCCATATAGTTCCTGGAACCTGCCAGGAATAATTTCTGACCACAGAGCCAGTACTAATCTCTGAGCACCACCTGGTGTGGCCCCAAAGCAAAACAAAACAAAAATTTCTCCTGGTGCTCTTATCAAAAGCATTAGTCGTCAGGGATACATGTATAACTTGGTGGCAGAGCACTTGCCTCCTGTGTACGTGAGGCCCTAAGTTAATTCGTTGGTAGCCTTGGATTCTCTCGGACTCCTGGACTCTTCAGCTCTTTAGGTTTTGTTTTGCTTTAGTTTTTTGTTGTTAATTTTCTTGGTTTATTTTTGGGTCACACCCAGCAACGCTCAGGGGTTACTCATGGCTCTGTGCTCAGAAATCACTTCTGATAGGCTCTGGGGTTCATTTGGGATGCTTGTGTATTAAACCCGGGTCAGCTGCATGTAAGTCAGACACCCTGCCTGCTGTGTTATAGCTCTGGGCCCTTTTAGTTAGTTAGTTTGTTGTTGTTGTTGTTGTTTTTGTTGTTTTGTTGTTTATCTGGTTTGTTTTGGGCCAGACCCTATACCAAATGTGTTCTGGGTTTGCTTCTGTTTTTATACTCCAGATCACTTCTAGAGTTGAGGCAGCTTTGTGGACCATAGGTGGTGCTGGGGACCAAACCCCACTCAGCAGTATGCAACCCAAGCAACCTGTACACTGTACTATCTCCTTGTCCCTCCTCAGTTCTTCATATGCTAAGGCTTTTCTAAATCTAATTCTAAATAATTTGCACAGATGATGTTGAAACACTGCTTCCTATTAGCTCTTGCAATGGGTCAAATAATTCTCCAAACTAGTGACTATAGAGGTCAGAGAGATAGTATAGCAGGCAGGCCACTTTCTTTGCACACAACCAGCCAGCGTTTGACCACAAGCACTCGACAGAGTCCCAAAAGCAGTGATTCCTTAGAGCAAGCCCTGAGTACTGCCAGGTGTGACCCAAAAACTGAAAATAAAATATTTGTGGACACTCCCACACCACTTTTATATAAAGACTATTGTAAGCCACAGCAATCATGTGACTCAGGAGGGAAACTATCCAAACAGATGACTCTCATTTTATCTGCCTCTAGTGAAGAGAATGACTCATTCATTAGCATTCATGATTGCTCACTGCTTTTACTACAGCTTTTGACCATGTTTTTTTCCAGGTTCTCATTTTTAGTGGCGTAGAGTTTTTCTTTTTTTTTTTTCTTTTTTCTTTTTTATTTAAACACCTTGATTACATACATGATTGTGTTTGGGTTTCAGTCATAAAAGGAACACCACCCATCACCAGTGCAACATTCCCATCACCCAAGTCCCAAATCTCCCTCCTCCCCACCCAACCCCCGCCTGTACTCTAAACAGGCTCTACATTTCCCTCATACATTCTCAATATTAGGACAGTTCAAAATGTAGTTATTTCTCTAACTAAACTCATCACTCTTTGTGGTGAGCTTCCTGAGGTGAGCTGGAACTTCCAGCTCTTTCCTCTTTTGTGTCTGAAATTTATTATTGCAAGAATGTCTTTCATTTTTCTTAAAACCCATAGATGAGTGAGACCATTCTGCGTTTTTCTCTCTCTCTCTCTGACTTATTTTACTCAGCATAATAGATTCCATGTACATCCATGTATAGGAAAATTTCATGACTTCATCTCTCCTGACAGCTGCATAATATTCCATTGTGTACATGTACCACAGTTTCTTTAGCCATTCGTCTGTTGAAGGGCATCTTGGTTGTTTCCAGAGTCTTGCTATGGTAAATAGTGCTGCAATGAATATAGGTGTAAGGAAGGGATTTTTGTATTGTATTTTTGTGTTCTTAGGGTATATTCCTAGGAGTGGTATAGCTGGGTCATATGGGAGCTCGATTTCCAGTTTTTGGAGGAATATCCATATTGCTTTCCATAAAGGTTGAACTAGACGGCATTCCCACCAGCAGTGGATAAGGGTTCCTTTCTCTCCACATCCCCGCCAGCACTGTTTGTTCTCATTCTTTGTGATGTGTGCCATTCTCTGTGGTGTGAGGTGGTATCTCATCGTTGTTTTGATTTGCATCTCCCTGATGATTAGTGATGTGGAGCATTTCTTCATGTGTCTTTTGGCCATTTGTATTTCTTCTTTGTCAAAGAGTCTGTTCATTTCTTCTCCCCATTTTTTGATGGGATTAGATTTTTTTTCTTGTAAATTTCTGTCAGTGCCTTGTATATTTTGGAGATTAGCCCCTTGTCTGATGGGTATTGGGTGAATAGATTCTCCCACTCAGTGGGTGGCTCTTGTATCCTGGGCACTATTTCCTTTGAGGTGCAGAAGCTTCTCAACTTAATATATTCCCACCTGTTAATCTCTGTTTTCACTTGCTTGGAGAGTGCAAGCTTTTGACCATTTTTAAGGAATAATTTACTGATGTATTATATTAAAATATATTTTTGAGTTTTTACTGTTTGAGAGGTTCTGTACTTTTCACTGAGGATACAGCAGTGAAGAAAACAGCTATGTAATGTCATACCATGGAATTTACACTCTAAGTTATTAGATTAGCAAATGTCAACATTTCAACAAAGATAATATATTTCTGGGCTTAAGATAATACTTCTGGAATTATTTTGTTATGTGGGTGAGGTTAAGTAGATAAATTTTATGGTTTCACAATATTATCAGTTAGAGGGTCTTTCTATAGATCTCCTTGAATTGACAGTTAATGCTGTCAGGCTGGAGAGATGGAAAAATGGGTAAGGTGCTTGCCTTGCATGCAGCCAACGTAGGTTCCATCCCCAGCATCACATATGGTTTCCTCAGCACCCCCGGGTGTGATTTTTGAGTACAGATCCATGGGTTACCACAACTGGGTGTGGTCCCATAATGAAAAAAAAATTTTTGTTTTGTTTTTGGGCCACACCCGATGACGCTCAGGGGTTACTCTTGGCTATGTGCTCAGAAATCACTCCTGGCTTGGGGAACTATGTGGGACGCCGGGGGATCCAACCGTGGTGTGCCTTAGACTAGTGCAGGCAAGGCAGATGCCTTACTGCTTGCGCCACTGCTCCAGCCCTGAAAGTTAACTCTTTTAACTTAACAAGTTAAATAGCTCAACAAGCTAGTACACATACTTTGGATGCAGGATACCTAATTTTCATCCCTGTAACCACAAGCTCCCACCCAGCACCACCAGAAACAACCCCTGAACATTGAGGAAAGAGTAGAACCCGAGCAATTGCAAGTATGAGGGAGAAAGAGATAAAAGAAAATGGGGCCCGGAGAGATAGCACAGCGGCGTTTGCCTTGCAAGCAGCCGATCCAGGACCAAAGGTGGTTGGTTCGAATCCTGGTGTCCCATATGGTCCCCCATGCCTGCCAGGAGCTATTTCTGAGCAGACAGCCAGGAGTAACCCCTGAGCAATGCCGGGTGTGGCCCAAAAAACAAACAAACAAAAAAAAACAAGAGATAAAAGAAAATAAAGGATAAGAGATAAGAAATGAGAGGTATTGGAAGGGAAGAGAAGGAAATGGAAGTGGGAGGACAGAGAAAGTACAGGATGTAAGGTACTTTCCTTCTTTGTGGGCAACCCCACTTTGAATCCTCAGCACCACATCCTGAGCACTGCCAGTTGTCACTCCTGAGCATACAGACAAGAACATCCCCAGAGCATTTCCCAATGTGGTCCTTCAACCAAAAAATGGTAAAAAGAAAAAAAATGGAAAATGTTCTAGACTTGTCATCAATATAAGTAGAGAATTAGCATGTCACGATTTTTCCTCAGTGACTGGAGAGAAAATACAGGGACTAAGGCACTTGCTTTGTAGGTGTTTGATCCTCAGCATCATACAATACTGTGAGCTCTACAGAGAATGACCCTTGAGTACACATCAGGAGAGGCCCCTGACCATTGCCACATAGGACTCATCTCACCCACTCACAGGAGAATTTTCTTAAGATAAATCCTATGTCAGCTAATATCCAACACTCAAATTGTAAGCATTTAGAAATATAAATATTTACTCATTTTTGGTAGTTTATAGATAATCTGTAAGTGATATTCCACAAACTGGAAAGAACATGGCTATTTAAAACTTTTTCTCGAGAGTTGCAAGTGGCAAGACTGGTTTCTTGAATTTGGCAGGGGGACAAAAAGCAAGTACCATATAGCAAGAGCTATCTTAAGTGAGGGAAACATCTTGTCAACCTACAGAATCATCTATGGTAAAAGGTCTAGAAATAGCCTCCAACTTCATTCTCCTCCATTCCCAGAGTATATTGCCAGATACTTCCTATTGGTCAAACCCATTTGAAATCCAGAGGTAATAGACATCCCTGAAATGTATATATGGATCAGTACAGAGAAGAGAACATCTATAGAGGTACAGATCAATAAAGAATATGCAGCATAGGCCAGAGTAATAGTACAGTAGGCAAATAGTAGTCAAATAGTAGGCAAACGCCCTACCTGCTGTGCTATCACTCCAGTCCTACAGATTTTTTTTCATAAAATAACTTATTTTATGGTCTGGCCAGATACATGGCTCAGTGATCGAGCACATCTTCACCTGTGTAATGTCCTGATTTTTTTGTTTTTGTTTGTTTTTTGGGGGGGTTACACCCGACAGCTCTCAGGGGTTATTCCTGGCTCTATGCTCAGAAATCGCTCTTGGGGCCCAGAGATATAGCACAGTGGCGTTTGCCTTGCAAGCAGCCGATCCAGGACCAAAGGTGGTTGGTTCGAATCCCGGTGTCCCATATGGTCCCCTGTGCCTGGCAGGAGCTATTTCTGAGCAGACAGCCAGGAGTGACCCCTGAGCACTGCCGGGTGTGGCCCAAAAACCAAAAAAAAAAAAAAAAAAAAAAAGAAATCGCTCTTGGCAGGCTCAGGGGACCATATGGGATGCCGGGATTTGAACCACTGTCCTTCTTCATGCAAGGCAAACACCCTACCTCCATGCTATCTTTCTGGCCCCTAATGTCCTGATTTTAATGCCTGACACTGCATGGTCCTGAGCACTTCCAGGAGTAAGTTAGGAGCATGACTGTGTGTATCACACCCTCATAAATGTTATAGGGTAGGGAGATGTCTGGGGGAGGGGGGCGAAGTAGATGCTTTACATTTAGAAGATCCCTACCACGGAATGGTCTCCCAAACATCATTGGGGAGCAACCCTTAAGCACTGAGTTGGAAGTAGCCCTTGAGCACTTCTTTGTATAGCCTCAAATCAACAACAGAAATTGTAGTTTGTTTTTCAGACCACACCCAATATGCCTTGGGACTACTCCCAGCTCAGTACTCACAAGTTTTTCCAGGCAGTCCGTGGGAGAACTAGGTAATGACTGCAATCAAGCCCCAGAGTTCAGCATGCCAAGCTGAAATTTATGAATACACAGCCCTTTGAATCATCTTCTCAGCTCAACCAAAGAACTTCTAAGCTTTATTCTCTCAAATATGTGTTTTTGGGGATGCACACTGGGCTGTGTTCAGGGATCACTTCTGTTAGAGCTTGGGGGACCTTACGTATGGAGTGCGCAAGTTGAATCTAGGTTAGACATGCATAAGCAAGTTCCTTACCTGCTCTTCTATCTCTCCAACCCCTCAAATGTTCATTTCTGACTTGCCATCTCCTAATATCCTTTTCTAATGTGAAACAAAATCATCTTTGGAATAGAATGCTTTTTGATTTTTGTCTTTTCTGGTTTCCTTCATTACTCAAACCTTTGCAATTCAAACAAAAAGTTTGCAACTACTCTGGGTAAAACAGTCTGTTAATATGATCTGAGCAAATGCCCTCCTAGAAAGTGCATGTGCTTTTTATGCTTTGATTTTGTGTGTAATACTTGGATGTTACAGAATCAGATGGAGGGCCACTTGTTTCTGTCAGACTCACAATTCATACTTCACATTCCTTCTCCCTTACCCCCTCTCTTATCTGAAAACCATACCCATGATAGATTAGAATCACAAGGAACAGAGACACTAGACAACAAAATCAGAACATCAAAGTAGGGATGAAAATGATTAGGGAGACCAAAGGAGCCTGAGGAACCAGTATTTCTTGCCCATACTGAATGATGAAATTTTAAAAAAAGAAAAAAAAAGGTAGGTTGTAAAAAGTTCTAGCATGCATGGAAAAGATAAGTTCCAATTGCAACACAGCGCATTCCTGGGCAGAGAAAAGGAAGAGATCCAAGTGAACCATACACAGAGCACTAATTGGAGATATATATACTTTAGTTTTTGGTTTCTTTTTGTTTGGTGGCCACACCAGTGGTGCTCGGGAGACCATGTGATGCCAGTATCAAAACCAGGACTCATGTGAAGAATACACTCCAGCCTCTTGAACTACTTATCCAGCACATGTATTCATTTTCTTAATAGGCAAAATTCTGTACTGGAGTGATACCTGGACTAGTTGAGTAGATGTATGTTTGCATGCAGATACCATATTTGATTCCTGATGCTACATTTCACACTGGACAGTGTCATGAGCAAACCTTCAGCACTAAGAACAGAACCAGTTGATGGAGCAATAGCCCAACAGGTAAGACAGGACATTTTTTTTTGGTTTTGGGTCACACCCAACCACGCTCAGAGGTTACTCCTGGCTCTATGCTCAGAAATCGTTCCTGGCAGGCTCAGGGAGCCATATGGGATGCCGGGATTTGAACCACCGACCTTCTGCATGCAAGGCAAATGCCCTACCTCCATGCTATTTCTCCAGCCCCATGACAGGACATTTGCCTTGCATGTGGCCTACCGGGGTTTGATCTCTGGCATCCCATATGGTCCCCCGAGCCTACCAGGAGCGATTTCTGAGCGTAGATCCAGGAGTAACCCCTGAGCACCACTGAGTGTGGCCCATATACTATAAAAAAGAACAGAGCCAGAGGAAGCCCTGAGTGTCAAATGTGGCCTCAAATCCTCCCTCCTCAAAATAGATAAAATTCTGGGGCCATAAAGATGGCTCCAAGGATTGGAGCACATGCTCCATATGCAGAAATCCTGACACTTCATGGTGCCTCAAAGCACCTCCAAGAATAGCCTCCCAAGTACCACACCTGAGCCAGGAGTAGCCCCCAGAATTGCTGGGTCTTGGTCCCCTCAGATGTACATGACTGAAATTCTGAAGCATAGAGAACATGCTAGAATTGGGAAAAGGTATTTATTGGGAACCACACTCAAGGCTTCACACAGGCAAAATTTGACCTACATCCCCAGCCCAGAAATTCTGGACTGTAATAATGAATCAGTGAATACTACTTAAGAAAATCTTTGTATGTTTCTGGGTGTGAGGAAGGGACAGGCTACAGCATAGATACACCGGAGGACAGGATATAATGAAGAGTGAAGTGCTTTGTTTTCCAGGATTCAAATGCACAGCAGGTTCCTTCAGTCGAGCCAGTATGAGGTCTGGTAAACTTTGTATTCCTGTTCTGTTTTGAAAAGGGGGTAGTTACAAACCAAAGTTACGAAGCCAGTAAGTAAAGCCAGCTGGGCTAGGGCCAGACTGTGGTTTTGGCATTGATGTGTCACCTCTACCTCTGTGTGACTCAGTTTCCTTATCTGTAAAAAGTGTTGAGAATGTCAATTTGAGAAATGGTTGTTGTGAGTATGGTCACAGACTGACTTATGCTATTGTTCATGTAGAAAAGGTGAAACAGTGGGAACAGTGCTCTAGCTCAAGGCATCTTGCACTTTTTCCACTGGCTACCCCTTTCTGCTGGAGAGATACCACAAGGGGCAAAAGCTTCAACAAGCACCTCAGATTCATTACACAGATGATTACTGATCTTTGTGCCTCTGGAAGCCTCTTACGATTGCTAAACTTTATGACCCTTATGTGACCTCTCTGAAGTCAAGACCCTTAGACTCTTTAAATGAAAAAAAATTTAAAGTCAGACACAGTCAGAGAAATGACTACACTAACAACTACCATGACAATGATAGAGAGAAAAATACAATGCCTGTCTCGAAGACAGGCAGGGGATGGGGAGAAGGGAAATGGGGGACATTGGTGGCAGGAAAGTTGCACTGTTGAAGGGGGGTGTGCATTTTATGGCTAAAACCCAACTACGAACATGTTTGTAACATGGTGCTTAAAGAAATAAATTATTATTAAAGAAAAATAAAAAAACAAAAACAACAAAAAAGAAAACATCATCACCAACAGCAAAAAATTTAAAATCAGAGTACCATGATTTACACAGTTAATCCTAGTTGGTTTTAGGTATACAATGTTACCCCATCAGTATAGCCATTAGAGTTTCAAAGCTGCCACCAGTATCACCAGGTTCCCTCCTCATGCCCGGCCCCAAGCTTACCTCATTGACAGACATGTTTTTTGTTTTTTGTTTCTGGGCCACACCCGGTGTGCTCTGGCTCTGCCCTTAGTGATTGTTCCTTCCAGGCTCAAGGGAGCATATGGGTGGTGAGGTAAGGATCAAGCTAAGATGGGGGAGCTGGAGTGATTGTACAATGGGGAAGATGTTTGCACGGAGCCAACGTGGGTTCAATTCTCCATATCTTATATGGTCCCGGAAGCCCACCACGAGTGATTCTTGAACTCAGAGTCAGGAGTAAACCCTGAGTACCAGAGAATATGGCACAAAAACAAAAAAACAAAACCAACAAACTCAGGCCAGATGAATGCAAGGCAAGTATCCTGCCCACTTGCCCACTGTACTACCTTTCAGTCACCCTACAGACATATTTATAAATTTGAGAGTTGTAGTTTGGATCTAATGCTTACACTGTTATTAGCTCTGTGGTTTAGCTCTATACATATACTACATGTCTACACTTCCTATGTACAAAAGGTCCCTGACTTCTTCCTCTGTGAACTCCCATCCACCACTTGTTACTCTCCCCCATGATTTCTTTCCTTATATGTCCTTCTCATTTCTGAAATGGTAACGAACAAGAGTAATCTAGGTAACATATAGGTAACCTAGGTGACGTACGACTTTGATCATTTGTATCACCTTCTCCTGTTATTCTGTATACTACAGATAAGTGAGATCATCTGTATTACTCTTTTTTTTTTTTGGCCACACCCGTTTGATGCTCAGGGGTTACTCCTGGCTAAGCGCTCAGAAATTGCCCTTGGCTTGGGGAGACCATATGGGACGCCGGGGGATCGAACCACAGTCCTTCCTTGGCTAGCGCTTGCAAGGCAGACACCTTACTCTAGCGCCATCTCTCTGGCCCCATATTATTCTTAGTCTGACCTATTTAACATGATATCCTTAAGTTCCATTCAAGTTGCAGCAAATTGAATGGTTTCGACTTCCTTGTTGCTGCATTATATGCCATAGTGTATATAGACTATACCTTCATTAGGTTTAGCATATATAGGTTTGGGCTGTTGCTCAGTGGTAGGGTGCATGCCTTGCATATGTGAGAACCAGAATTCTATCCATCATTGAACATATAGGTTTATAACATATATTCTATAACTTAGCTATTGTGCTAAGTTCTGCAATGAATAATAGTGTGCATATGTCCTTCTCAATGAATATTTTTGTGTCCTGGGGTAGAGACCCAGAAGTGAAATTTCTGGGTCATGTGTCAGCTCTATATTTATTTTTCTGAGAAATCTTATACAAGGCAAAGTTGTCCACTTTCTCCAACTTGTTGCATAATAGAAATTTGGGACATTAAAGAATGCTGTCCCTTGCAAAACTGGGGCTGTGCTGGAAGGAAACAGAAAGAATACATACCCTGAATTCTCTCTACTCCAACTCTCCAGTTTTGTGTCAGTGCTTACCACTGGCCAAACCCAACCAGAATTCAGAAGGAAAGAGAAATGAGATATAGACTTTGGAAGACATAGGGGTATGGGAGTATACAGATAGTGGTAGAGAATAGATTTCACAACTAAGAGATCCACAGAAAATACCTAGAATTTTTTGGGAAGTCACACCTGGTGGCACTCAGGGGTTATTCCTGGCTCTGCACTCAGAAATCACTCCTGGTTGGCTTGAGGGACTATATGGGATATAGCCAAGAATCAAATCTGGGTTGACCACGTTCAAGCAAAATGCCCTACCCACTGTGCTATAGCTCTGACCTTTGGAAAATTCCCAGAATTTTACAGAGTTCTTGTTTTACCTCTCACCCTTCATTCACATACTTAGGTAGGCTAGGAAGTGTTGTACGTACCCATCAAGAAATGCTCTGGCAAAAAATCTAAAATGCACTTTAGGGTAAAGTTTTAAAAATATATTTAAAACATGGATTGAATGTGATATATACCAAGAGTTACAAGACCTTGGATACTCCCCTACCAAAACCTAAATTGTACCTTCCTCCAAAACAAATTATTATCTTCATATGCTGAGCCACACAGTTTTGATGACTTATTTTGGAGGGCGGATGGAGTAGGGACACACCCAGCTGTGCTTAGGACTCTATGCTCAGAGATATCACTCTTGGTAGTGCTCAAGAAACAATATTTAGGGGCCGGGAAGGTGGCGCTAGAGATAAGGTGTCTGCCTTGTAAGCGCTACCAAGGAACGGACCGTGGTTCGATCCCCCGGCGTCCCATATGGTCCCCCCAAGCCAGGGGCGATTTCTGAGCACATAGCCAGGAGTAACCCCTGAGCATCAAACGGGTGTGGCCCAAAAACCAAAAAAAAAAAAAAAAAAGAAACAATATTTAGGGGCCGGGCGGTGGCGCTAGAGGTAAGGTGTCTGCCTTGCCAGCGCTAGCCTAGGATGGACAGCGGTTCAATCCCCCGGTGTCCCATATGGTCCCCTAATCCAGGAGCGACTTCTGAGCGCATAGCCAGGAGTAACCCCTGAGATTCACTGGGTGTGGCCCAAAAACAAAAAACCAAAAACCAAAAAAACAAAAAAAACAAACATGTGCCAAAGGTCAGGACAAACCATGTTCAGGACAGGAAACATGAACTCTCTCAAGCCCCTACTTCTCTGCCTTCTTGAGTGGAAAATGTATGTGACTCTCCAGATAAATTACCTCAAGACTTAGAACTTGGGGTCTGATATGTGGCTCAGCAGTAGAGTGCATGCCTTGCATATGTGAGAACCAGGATACTTGTTTTTTTGAGCCACACCTGGGGTTACTCCTGGCTATCTGCTCAGAAATAACTCCTGGCTATCTGCTCAGAAATAACTCCTGGCTATCTGCTCAGAAATAGCTCCTGGCTATCTGCTCAGAAATAGCTCCTGGCAGGCATGGGGGACCATATGGGACGCCAGGATTTGAACCAACCACCTTAAGTCCTGGATCAGCTGCTTGCAAGGCAAATGCCGCTGTGTTATCTCTCCGGCCCCACCAGGATATTTTTTCATCATAGGAAGAAACTTTGAGTTTCAAAACAGTATCTCTTTACTCACAAGTTTCTACTAGAGAAATGTCACCATCCTATTGAAGAAATATAGGAAACCTCAAACTGGAGCACTCAAACTCTGCCCAGAACATGGGGTACACAGCCACACAATTTTTTGTTAGTTTTTGATTTTGCATCACACCTGGTGAAGCTCAGTGGTTACTCCTAATTCTACACTCAAGAATTAATCTAGGCAGAGTACAGACCATATAGGATGCTGAGGATCGAACTAGCTTGGCTGTGTGCATAGCAAGCTTTCTACCCAGTGTACTATCGCTCCAGTCATACCACACACATTCCTGTTTTATTTTGTTTGTTTGTTTGGGGGCCACACCTGTTGGTATTCAGGGATTACTCCTGGCTTTGTACTCGTGAATTATTCATGGTGTACTTGGGGGTCCCATATAAGGCTCGGGGAATCAAACCTGGGTTGTTCATGTGCAAGGCAAGCACCCTACCAGCTATACTATCACTCTAGCTCACTGCATACAAATTGTAGCTTATAACATGAGTGAGTAATAACTTAAGTAGAGGCTAGAGATACACTGAGAATATCACTGTCTTTACAAGGAAGAGCTGGAAAATGACCACTTCCCAGTGTACCAGGTGCCAGCTATGCTATGATCTCTAGAACCTCAGGAGCTACCACAAAACAGTAGCATTGCAGCACATCAGTGTCAAGTACAGGACCTATACTCATATCTGCAGACAACACCCCCAAAGCAGTTTGAGTAACTCAAGATGCATGGCCCACATTCACTTAGCCATATGTGAGAATGCTTCCCTTCAGATACCTGCTCCTGCCTCCATTAAGGGGCAGATATGTAGGAAGCCCACCACTGCACACTCTGACACCTGCTAATTAAGGCCTAAGCCAGGGGTCTCAAACCCAATTTACCTGGGGGCTGCTGGAGGCAAGGTCGGGATGATCCTTGAGTGCAAAGTCAGTAGTAAGCCTTGAACATTGGGGGGTGTGACCCAAACAACTAAAACAAAACAGAACAAAACAAAAATGATTGCTCTAGGGCAGGGCCACAAACTGTTGTACAGAGGGCCGAAAATGGCCTGTTTGAGACCCCTGGCCTAAGCACATACTTATGAGTAACCTAGTCTTCAGAGCAAGGTCCGGGATGATCGAAAACAGACTAGAGCCATACCCTAATATACAAGCAATCTCAAAATGACATTGAATGGCCTTGTCTTACCACAGGACTTAGTACACTAGTCAAGCACAGTGATTCCAACTAGAAGTGAGAGTCAATGATTTTTAAGGAGGCTTCCAGAGGAGACCCCAACACAGGCCATGTCTAGGCAGCCCTCACAGCCCAGATTCTGATTGCAGACCCACTTTTGATTGTAAGTTCCAATGGGTACTTCCTGATGGATCCAATAATTCTAACCAATAACCCTTTAATTTCCAGTGCTCTGAACAGAAGAGGGACTAGGTCCCTTGTTCAACACTTATATGGTGGCCCTCTAACATCAGCCAAGGTCCCCAAGTGCTCTGTGTTGCTCAGGGCTCTGTTCTTCTGGTTGAAAGCAGAATTGGGCTTCTCAAGAAACCAGGTCCCAGCAAGCTAGACCATTTGAGAGCTGACACCAGCCCTCAGCCCCTATGATGGAATATGTGTCCTACTTGTACAAAGATGGCTTTAACTCTGCTGTCAGAGGGGCCAAGTTACATTTTGGACCCAGGAACACAGGTCCTGTACTTGACCTGGAGCTTTGTGTTCTACATGCTGTTCTGCTGCAGCTGAGTACATCTCCTTCCAGCCACTGGAGAGCTGGATGGGTACGTCTCCTTCCAGCTTCCCGTTAAATGATTTCTCATGACGGTGGGGATTCAAGGACCCTTCATGCTTCTTGTGATGGTTCAGTCTGTAATGATGTCTCTTATCCTTTCAGCATAAGAGTTATTAGAGGTGGCCCTTGCTGCCACTTGATTAGAGCAGGCCCAATGCACAGCTCCTCCTCTACTTTCTTCTGTAATGCTTCCTCCACCGTTACTTCTCTCTCAACTTTCCCTGGGAGATGAGGGATCTCCTGTACAGCTCGCAGCTGCTCCCCAGGCTTCTGAACAAACAGGTATCTAGTCTTACAGACACCTGTTTAAGGGAGCCCTGGCTCAGAGTCACACTTGATACTATGGGGGCCCTGAAGTGAGCCAGATTAGGATCCTTCCCATGGTGACCTCAATGCTTGATGGAGAAAGATGTGCATGTGGGAAGGCCAGGCCAGACTTTTCTGGGAAGGGGATCCATCTGGGAACTACGGGGAGAAGGGAGTGTAGGGGATGTTTTCCAGAGCCCGGAGAACAGTATTATCGGGGATAGTAGGTGAGTTAGTGGCACAGGTTGGAATGAGGAACATGGTGGCAGTGGAAAGAGGCAGGATCAGAATCTGGGGTGCTAAGGAGGAGACAGTTTCATGGAGGATTTGCATGAACTGTCCAATTTTCTAAATAGCTCAAGTAGGGGAAAGCTGTAAAAATCATATTTCATGCTGAATGCATTATAGATGTCAGAGTTATATAAAGATTCATTTTTGTAGGACCAGTGATGACATGATGATCCTGTCTATCTGGGGACTACATTCACATTCTGTTTTTATTCTTAGCCTGTATGTAGTCCCTGTGGGGAATGGATTACATTTGAATGTTCTCAACATTAAATGTGCCTAGGTTCAGTGGGAGACATGATTTGTTATGTTACAGCAAGTTGTGTATTCGGGAAGCTTGAGTGACAGAGTAACATTAAGACACTTGCTTTATATATGGCCAGCCTCATTTCGATTCTCATCAACACAAACGATGCCACGAACACTGTGAGGAGTGATCCACAATCACAGAGCCACTCCTAAGCCCTGAGCACTGTTATGTGTGGTATAATCCCTTCCCCCTCAATTCAGAATTTATTCAGATCAAACCTGATTAAATTCAGATTAAACCTGGTCTGCTTGACATGTTATGAAGGTCCATTCTTGGTGGGCCTTTGCTGATCTTTATATATCAGTTTATAGATAAAAATCCTCATATGATAGCACAGTGGCGTTTGCCTTGCAAGCAGCCGATCCAGGACCTAAGGTGGTTGGTTCGAATCCCGGTGTCCCATATGGTCCCCCGGGCCTGCCAGGAGCTATTTCTGAGCAGACAGCCAGGAGTAACCCCTGAGCATTGCCGGGTGTGGCCCAAAAACCAAAAAAAAAAAAAACCCTCATCTGAAAGATTCCAACTCTTATTTTATTTTATATTTTGGTTTTTGGGCCACACCCGGCAGTGCTCAGGGGTTACTCCTGGCTGTCTGCTCAGAAATAGCTCCTGGCAGGCACGGGGGACCATATGGGACAACGGGATTCGAACCAACCACCTTAGGTCCTGGATCGGCTGCTTGCAAGGCAAGCGCCGCTGTGCTATCTCTCCGGGCCCCCAACTCTTAACATGCTGAAGTTTTCTTAGCTCTAAGTACTCTTATCTGTGAAGCACAAGAGAGTTGTCTGATTTTAGGAGCTTTTAGAAAAACACATTTTATTTACTTGTTTATTTTTAGTGAAGAAGCTAGTTGTATTGAAAGAAATTTACTTTGAAAAATCTGAGGAGAGAAAAAGAGAATTACATATTTCAGAAAGACCACGAGTTTCTCCACAGAGGAAAAAGCAGGAAGATATAGCTTTAAGACAAGTAGAAGTAGTATGTAGCATATTTCACATTCTTTATCATTGCAAAAATTCTAATAAGAATCCTGGGGCTGAAGAGATAGCACAGCAGTAGGGCGTTTGCCTTACACGCGGCCAATTCAGGATAGACAATGGTTTGAATCCCGGCATCCCATACGGTCCCCCAAATCGGCCAGGAGCAATTTTTGAGTGCAGAGCCAGGAATAACCCGAGTGCCATCGGGTGTGACCACCAAACAAAACAAAACAAAACAAAACAGCTAATAAGAATCCTATTATGTAGTAACCATTATGAAGTGGAATTAATTCTAGAATGTAAATATGTATCAGTATGAAGAAATATATTAAAATCACAGTGGGACAAAACTTTATAGTCTGAGCACCACTGGATGTGGTATCCAATACTAAACAAAAATAAATGTTAATCAATTTATGTCAGTGCCATCACAAGAAAAACATCGGGAAACACCATTTTAGGCAATAATGAGTGCCCAAGGCACCAATCTGGAGATTCCCATCAGTTTGACTGTGTATCTTTGAAACACAAGCCTGAAAATTTTCTCTTTTTTCTTTTTAAGGGAAGAAAGGGACGAGGGAGGCGGGAGGGGCGGGAGGAGTGGGGGGGGGGGCGCCGAGTGTAGTGGAGAGGGTGGCAGAGGGGGGGGGGGAGATGCCTGAAATTTTAAGTCAAGAACTGCTTAAGGGGCCGGAAAGATAGCATGGAGGTAAGGCATTTGCCTTGCATGCAGTAAGAAAGTGGTTCAGGGCCCGGAGAGATAGTACAGGGCGTTTGCCTTGCAAGCAGCCGATCCAGGAACTAAGGTGGTTGGTTCGAATCCCGGAGTCCCATATGGTCCCCCGTTGCCTGCCAGGAGCTATTTCTGAGCAGACAGCCAGGAGTATCCCCTGAGCACCGCCGGGTGTGTCCCCAAAATAAAAAAAAAAAGAAAGTGGTTCAAACCCTGCATTCTATATGGTCCCCCAAGCCTGCCAGGAGCCATTTCTGAGCATAGAGTCAGGAGTAGAGCCTGAGTGCTGCCGGATGTGAACCATTAAAAAAAAAAAAAGAACTGCTTAAGGTCTTCAGGGCATCAGGAAGTAAAGGCAGCCATGTAGTTCACATAAGACATCCTAATAAAGGTGCAAATGGTAAATCAAGCATGTAAAACATATGTTTGAACTCACCAAAGAGGAGCAGTCTCAGTCAGGTGCATTGGTGGAGAAAAAAAAGACAGAACTAAATATCCAAGCCAAAGTCAGCAATGGAATTAAGAAACCCAAACTCTAACAATCTGAACTTTATGTGGGCCCGTTATCTTGGCAGGCTGGGGGCAAAGGCTGGGAAAAGGAATGGACGGTGATTTGAATCCCGGTATCCCCGATGGTCCCCGTGCCTGTCACGAGCGATGTCTGAGCACAGAGCCAGGAGTAACTCCTGAGCATTGCTGGATGTGACCCCAAAACCAAAATAAAATAAACTAATAAAATAAACAAAAATAAAATAAAATATCTGGTTCTGACTAAAGGTAGGGATGCTACCTATGTGTCTTATAAATCAAACTGCCTGCAAGCCCTTAGGCAGCCGAATTTCAGCCAATTACTGGCAACAAGTGGAGTAGCTGGTAAACAGAATGGTGAAAACAAAAAGTTTGTGGACTGAGAACGTGTGTGTGTGTTGGTGTGTGTGTGTGTGTGTGTGAGAGAGAGAGAGAAAAAGAGAGAGAGAGAGAGAGAGAGAGAGAGAGAGAGAGAGAGAGAACATGGAGTGATACTCAAAGTATTTAAAAAGAGAACCAACCACAGACATAAAACTAAGGTAACTTAGGTGAAGCTGTCCACTAGAATAGATGAAGCAATCTATCTTAAAATAACTAAGGATCTCATATTTTATTTAATTTGGACCACTCCTGGCAGTGTTCAGGTCTTTTTTCAGGGATCACTCCTGGCGAGCTAAGGGAATCGATGGGATTCTGGGAATCCAACAGGGTCTGAATCATGCAGGCATCATGCATGTGATAGCCCTAGCTGCTGCTAGATGATTTCAGATTTTAGTTATGTTTTCTTCTCCTTATTTTGTTTTACCTTCTTTTTAATTTTCTTGACTACTTTTCATATTCTTCGCTTTTCGATGATACCCATTCTTTTTTTGGGTACTTTGTGATTTATTCTTCTGAGATGATTTCATCAGCTTCTTTAATTTTTTTCCTGAGCACATTTTCCAGTTAGTTTGAATTCTGTTTGTGAGGATTTTTATTTCTGTTTGTTTTGCTTTGGGACCACTCATGGCAGGCTCAGGACTTGCTCGTTGTTGTTCACTCTTGGTGCTCAGGGGACTATATGAAGTGCCAGGGACTGAATACTGATCAGCTGCTTGCAAGACAATCACCTGATGCACTATACTATCTTTCTTGCCTTCAATTATGTGTTTTAAAATTTTCTGATTAATGCACAGTGTTTGCCATACATATAATTGGTTGTTTAATATGATTACTTCACGTTTTCCTCTGCTTTGTGGTTGTTTTAATGGGGGGATGATTATTCTTGGGGAAGGAGTTGGGTCATCCCGTTATGTGCTCAGGCATTATTACTGGTCATGGATGATATGCTTGTTGTGTGAGATGCTGAGCTATGGTCTGCCACGTGTAAGGGAATTTCTTTAACACTTATACTATCTTCCTGGCCTAGGGAGAAATTTTTAAAAATTATTTTATTACAGTGTTGGAACAAAACTTCTAGAAATGTAAAGAAAGACTTCACTCTAGTCACCATCCTATGACCTGTGCAAATACTGAGGCCTGATTTTATCATCCATGACTGAGCAGAAGTTTTCAGACAGCACAAAAGGACCTAGGGAAGAGAAAGAGCATGTACGGAGCCTAGAGTTATTCCCAGGACAGTATGCTTCAAGGGCGGAGAAACCCTTTATCTCCTAGGCCAAGGGAATTCCCTTTCTATATTTACTGTGCCTATGCAAAAGAAAAAAGCACAAATTAATTTTATTTGTTATTGTTGTTTTTTTTTTCTTTTTCTGTGTGCTTTATTTTGTTTTTATTTCAAGACTGTGGTTATTGTTTGGTTGTTGTCTTTATTGCTGTGGTGCTTTTTGGGTTCTTTGATTTTTTTTGTATAGTTTTTATGTTTTTCTTCCTTTTACACCTTTTTTCCCCTTTTTTCTTAAATTGATATTTATAGCCCGTAGAAGGACTCCTCCCATTTCTTTCTTGTTTGATTTTTACCCCCCCCCTTTTTCCTTTTTTTTCTTCCACTTCAAACAGAACCACAAAAACTTGAACCATTGTGTTCTGCCTCACAAATTGAGGGGGAAATAATGGAGGGTACCAAGACCAAACAGGTGTATGAACATTGAGTAGAAATAAAAAAATGATCATACTTAAACACCAAATCCAAAACCAACGGCAACAGAATCAAAACCCAATCTACAACAGGCTAGTCACAGAGGGGAACACTTATACTAGCAGCCCAGGGGTCAAAGGAGGGGTATATGGGATGCATGCTGGGAACAGGGGTGGAGAGAGGACAACATTGGTGGTGGCAATGCCCCTGATTCAATGTCACTATGCACCTAAAATATTACTGTGAAAGATTTGTAATTTTACTTTGGTCAAAGTAAAAATTATTCCATTAAAATGATTTTATTATTCAAAACTACTTTTAAAAACGTTTGCTTTCTGACTCTGCTTGTGATTTCAACACTTGCACATTTTTCTGCTCAGTAAGGAAGGCACTCTTTTTTTTGTTGGTTTTTGGGCCACATCCATCTGTGCTCAGATGTTATTCTCTCTCTCTCTCTCTCTCTCTCTCTCTCTCTCTTGATTTATGGGTCACACCCAGCAGTGCTCAGGGGTTAGTCCTGGCTCTATTCTCAGAAATCACTCCTGGCAGGCAGGGGGGGACCATATGGGATGCCCGGATTCGAACCACTGTCCTTCTGCATGCAAGTCAAATGCCCTACCTCTATGCTATCTCTCCGCCCCCTCAGATGTTATTCTTGGCTCTGCACTCAGAAATTACTCCTGGCATGCTCTGTGAACCATACGGCATGTTGGGGATTGAACCTGGGTCAGTTTCATGCAAGGTGAATGCCTGATTCACTCTGCTATGGCTCCAGCCCCAAGGAAAGCACTCTTGAATTGTCTCGGACACAGTCCACAGGGAACTACCATAAATTTTCCTGATAATTTTATTTGTGTTTGTTTTAAAAGCCTCTTAACCTTTTTGTTTTGGTATTTCTTTTTTGAGCCATGCCTGGAGGTACTCAGAGGTTACTCCTAGTTCTATGTTCAGGAATTGCTTCTGATAGTGCTCAGGTGACCATATGCGATGCTGGGAGTCAAACCTAAGATGACCTTGTGCGAGGCAAATGTCTTACCTGCTTACTATCTCTTGGGCACAAGCCTCTTAAGGACTTTAGGTCTCACAGTGGCAACTCTTTGAAGTTGACCTGGGCACAAACCAAATGCACATCAATCTTTTTGGTAGAAAGGTAAACAATGCTATTTCCAGGAGTTTGGACAGTCTATTTTTGTTGGAGGCTGTACTGTAGGAAACTCTACAATGATGTAATGTCAAACACCGGGTCATTCTGAATGCCTCCAGATATTGCCCTGGAAGAAATGGGGGGTGATTATTTTTATTATCATCAAAACTGTTTCTCATTTTTTTTCTTTTTTCCCCATTTTTATTGAAGTATCATTCTTGGGGATTTTATTATTATTATTATTATTATTATTATTATTTTTGCTTTTGGGGCCATACCCAATGATGCTGAGAGTTTATTCCTGGCTCTGAACTCACGAATTGCTTTTGGGGGTACTTGGGGGACCATATAGGATGATGAGGATTGAACCTAGGCTGGCCATGTATAAGGCAAGTGCTCTATCCACTTTACGATTGCATTAGCCCTTTACAATATTGTTAATTATACTTTTCATGCATGCATCATTCTAACACATCACCCACTTTTTTCCTCATATTTTGTGCAGATGCTGGGTTTCTGCTTTTTTCTTTCTTTTCTGTGGGCAACTGCAACCAGAAGTCATCAAATGCAACTCCTACCTTTGTGCTCATGGATTGTCTTTGGTGGTGCTTAGAGGACCATGCACTGCAAGATTTCAAAACCAAGTCACCTGCATGTAAAGCATGTACTGTAGCCAGTTGGTGTATCTCTGTGGCCTTTGATGATGTTTCTTTTCTTTTTTTTTTTGGGGGGGGGGTCACACCCGATGGTGCTCAGGGGTTACTCCTGGCTGTCTGCTCAGAAATAACTCCTGGCAGGCACGGGGGACCATATGGGACACCGGGATTCGAACCAACCACCTTTGGTCCTGGATCGGCTGCTTGCAAGGCAAACACCGCTGTGCTATCTCTCCGGGCCCTCTTTTTAAAACAAAATTTAGAGGGGCAACTGTTGATGTTCATGGGTTATTGTTGGCTCTGCATTTAAGGAATCAGTCCTGGCAGTGCTTAGGGGATCATATGGGGTGACAGGGATTGAATGCTGGTTGACCTCATGCAAGGCAAATGCCTACCCAATGTACTATTGCTCTGGCTACTGTGTCTTTTTCTTCTTCTTTTTTTCACTTGTCTTTTTCTAATAAAATATTTTGGGCATTTCTGGGTTAGCAGTAATAACACATGGAAAGAGTTTAGGTGTCTAATTTGGTTTATTAAGAGCACCCTCTTCTGGGAGTTTCTGGGCTAGCAAACAATAATACACGGAAAGATTTTGTGTGCCTAATGTGGTTATAAAGAGCATCCTCTTCTATTGCTATAGTAGGGTTCTTAGATTTCTGACTCTGTAATGCTATTCCTATAATAAATACTTCCTTCTAAGTTACTGCCTTATTACGCTTTTTTCTTGTATAATTTCCAAACCCTTTCCAATATTCTCTTAGTATTTACTTAGTCAAGGTGGGACATCTTACTGAGTGTGAACTCTAAATAATGTTTTTCACTGCTGATCCTCAAAAAAAATTCCCTTTTTCACAATTCCTGTCAGTCGTTTATTCTGTATACATGATATTTTACTCAGTTAATTTATTTAATATAATGCCACTAAGTTTCATTCATTTTGTAGCAGGTATATTAATTTAGTAGTACATCATTCCTTTTTCTGGGTGAAGGTGAATAATATCTGATTATGAAAAATTATTTCATTTTGTTTATCCTTTCATCAGTTGTTTGCTATTTGGGTTGTTTCAACTTTTGGACTACTATAAATAGTGAGGTAATAAGCATTTATGTACAAGTTTTTGTTTGAACATGTTTTCATTCCTCCTGTTATATGCCCAGGAGTAAAAATTACTGGGTTTTATGGGAACATTACGTTTAGCACTTTGAAGAATGACCAGATTCGTTTCCAAACTAGTATTACTCTGAATTCCTGTCAGTATTTCTCGACACATTCATAAAAAAAATTGTTATTTTTTGATTTTATTAAGGCCACCCTAGTAGGCATGAAGGGGTATTGGTTTTCATTTGTAGTTTAGGTTTGCATTTCCAGAATTGCTAGTAGTGTTACTCATTCATGTACTTTATTGCCCAGATATCTATGTATCTATTCACTCATGCATCTTTGCATCTATACATAGATTTATGTACATAACAATGTATGTATTTAATCTATACATATATTTTTGCAGTGACAGAGGTCAGCCTCTGATCTTGTACATTGAAAACATGTGATTTACTGTTGAAACATATCTCGGACCCACCACTTGTATTTATTCTTTGATAAAATGTCTACTCAAGGGGCCAGGCATTCGTACAATGTGTAGGACTTGCCCATGGTTGATTTGGATTCAATCCTCATCATTCTATATGGTCCCGATAACTGGCAGAAGTAACTCCTGAGTGGAGAGCCAAGAATAACTCTTGAGGGGGCCGGAAAGATAGCATGGAGGTAGGGTGTTTGCCTTGCATGCAGAAGGACAGTGGTTCAAATCTTGGCAACCCATATGGTCCCCTGAGCCTGCCAGGAGCAATTTCTGAGTGCATATCTGGGAGTAACCCCTGAGTGCTGCCGGGTGTGACCCAAAAAACAAAACAAAACAAAACAAAACAAATAACTCTTGAGCACCACTGAGTGTATTCTAAAACAAATAAAAACAAAAAGAAGGGGCCAGAGAGATAGCACAGCGGTGTTTGCCTTGCAAGCAGCCAATCCAGGACCTAAGGTGATTGGTTCGAATCCCTGTGTCCCTTATGGTCCCCCGTGCCTGTCAGGAGCGATTTCTGAGCAGATAGCCAGGAGTAACCCCTGAGCACCGCCAGGTGTGGCCCAAAAACCAAAAAAAGAAAAAAAAAGATGTAAACACGAAAAATGTCTAAGTCATTTAGCCATTTTTCTTTTTTTTTCTCCCCAACCCCTGCCCGCCCCAATTAGCCATTTTTCAATTGTGTTCTTTATCTCTTATTGTTGAGTGTTTATGATTCTATACTTTGGATAAGATTCACTTGAAAATATATTATTTATAAATGTGACCCATTCTATTTGTCTCCTTTCATTGTCTTTTATTAAAGAATATTTTTTATTTAAGTACCGTCGTTGCATAAATATTCCTAGTTGGGTTTCAGTCCATAGAATGTACATTTATCTCCACCAATGCAACTTTCCCACCACTAATGTCCCCCATTTTTCTCCTGTTCCTACCCTCTGCCTGTCTCTGAGATAGGCATTCTGCTTCTCTCACACTCTCTTTCCTTTCTGATATTGTGGTTTGCACTACTGTCAATGATGGGATGCCATGCATATCACTTTATCCCCCTTCAGGATCCAGTTCTTGTCTAGAGTGGTGGCTTATGTTATGTAAAATGTTAGAATTTTGATGAAATACAATTTTTCTATTTCACTTGTGGGTTTTTGTTTGTTTTTGAGTCATTCCAGACAGTACTCAGGGATTAATCTTGGCTCTGCACTCAGAGATTATATCAAGCATGGCTCAAGGGACCACATGCGATGCTGGATTGAACCCAGGTTGGTCATCTGCAAGGCTGTACTATCTCTCCATCTGTCATTTGTGTTTTTGATGCTGCTCCTAAGAAATTATTGCCTTACTCAAGATCACAAAAATCACTTCTGTAGTACTCATATCATTTATTTATGAATACTGATTTTGTATACAACAATCTTGTTAAACTCCTTAATTATACTAATTTGCAGCTTTTTTGGTGGTTGTGCTCGGAATTGAGTCCAGAGCCACATACAAGTGAAAGAGGGACTCAATTTGCTATCCCCAAATCTTCAGTAGTTTTATTTTGATCTTCTCTGTACATGAATGTATAAATATATTCAAGTAATTTTTATTTTTGTCTTAATAATTATTTTGTTTCTTGTTGGGTTTTATTGTTCAATAATATGTGGGACAGAAATCGTGATAGTGGAGGTCCATGCACAGGACACAGTCTCTCCACATTCCAGTGAGCAGCTTGTGAATTGACCCCAAACATTACCCTTGATGTCAACAGCCAGTGACATGGTATGACATGGTACAGAAAAGGTTTCTAAGTACATATGTAGGTTATACTCCCTCTGGTGAAAAACTCACTGGAAGGCCTCACCAGTAGAGTAACAGTTGTTTAGGACACAATCAGTTAACTTGAAGATGAGATTTAGAAAACCTTCATAAAACAGCAGAAGATGGAAAAAAGCCACAAAATAAACGAACTGAAAACAAGAGAATTTGGGGATGAATTTAAGAGGAACAAAAAATCATTGGTATCTCAGAGGGCATGTAAAACAAGCCCTATGAAGAAGAAACAACCAAAAATATCTTGCTGAGAAGTTCCTGGAGCTGGAAAGTGCATGCTGCCACATCCTGGAGGCCCTTAGATAAAGATAGAACACTGAATGCAGCAAAGTCAAAGAGGCAAATTATATAAAAAGGAACGTCCTTAAGATATACAGTAGATTTACAAAATGAAAATTTCTTAGCAATAAGACAACAGTGTGATATAGTTAAAAATAGCTCAACAAAATGAATGCCTCATCAAGAATGTTTTTAATTTGTTACATAATTCAGTTTTTTTTTCAGATACAAAGTGTTCATGAGTTTCAGTCATACAATATACAAAATCTCTCACCAGGGCACATTCCCCATCATCAATGTTACCAGATACACTCCCATTCTTCCTCCTGCTTGACAAAGGGGAAGACATTTTTCTTCTTTTGCTCATTCTCATTTCCTTTCTTCCCCCCCCCTTATAGACACTGTGGTTTGCAGTATTGCTAATGCCTGTCACTTTATCTCCTTTAAACACCCAATTCTTGTCCAGAGTAATCATTTCCAACTATCAATGTCATAGTGATCCCTTCTCTTCCCTGACTACACTCCCCCGCTATTTGTGGGCATAAACTGGTCCTCCTACCCATCATATCTATTATCTCTGGATATTATTGCCATACTGTCTTTTTTATAACCTACAAATAAGGGTGATCATTCTATGTCCATCCCTCTACTTCTGATTCATTTCACTTGCATAATACTCTCCAAATCATTCATGTATAAGCAGATTTCATGACTTTATTTTTTTTCGGGCCACACCCGTTTGATGCTCAGGGGTTACTCCTGGCTAAGTGCTCAGAAATTGCCCCTGGCTTGGGGGGACCATATGGGACACGGGGGGAATCAAACCACCGATCGAACCAAGTTCCTTCCTTGGCTAGCACTTGCAAGGCAGACACCTTACCTCTAGCGTCACCTCACCGGCCCCAACTTTATTTTCATAACAGCTGCATAGTATTCCATTTTGTAGATGTACCACAGTTTCTTTAGCCACATACCTGTTCTTAGGCACTTGAGTTATTTCCAGATTCTGGCTATTGGAAATAGCGCTGTGATGAATATAGAATACCGAGGGCTTTTCTGTATCTTGTTTTTAGGCTCCTAGGGTTTATACATAGGAGTGATATTGATAGACCATATTGAAGCTTAATTTTTATTTTTTAAAAGAATACACATATTGTTTCCCAAAAGGGCTGGAACAGTCATAATTCACATCAGCAGAGAATGAGAGTCCCTTTCTCCCTGCATGTGTGCCAGCACTGCTTGTTCTTGTTCTTTGTGATGTGTGCCAGTCTTTGTGGTGTGAGATGGTATCTCTCTTTAGTTCGGAATTGAGTCTTCCTGATGATTAGTGATGTAGAACATTTTTTTCATGTGTCTCTTGGCTACCCTTTTTTTTTTTTTTTTGGATTTTGGGTCACACCCAGCAGTGCTCAGGGGTTACTCCTGGCTCCACGCTCAGAAATCGCTCCTGGCAGGCTTGGGGGACCATATGGGATGCAATGACCTTCTGCATGAAAGGCAAACGCCTTACCTCCATGCTATCTCTCTGGCCCATCTTGGCTATTTTAATTTATTCAATGAGGGAATGTTTGTTTATTTCTTCTTTTCGCTTTTTGGTTGAATTAGTGGTTTTCTCTTGCTAAGGTCTACCAGTGCCTTGTATATCTTAGATGTAAACACCTTATCAGATAGGTACTGGATGAACAATTTCTCCTACTTTGTGGGTGGCCTTTTATCCTAGTCACCAGAAGCATATTAGTTTAATATAGTCATCTTTCTGTTCATTTTTGGTTCCACTTGGTTGGCCAGTGGTGTTTTATCCTTGAAAATGCCTTTAGCTTCAATATCATAGTGTTCTGCCTACATTTTTCTCTATGTATCTTACGATGTCAGATCTGATATCAAGGTCTTTAATCCATTTTGATTTGACTTTTGTATGCTGCAAAAAAGAGGTCTTTGTTGCCTGTAGTTGACCAGTTTTCCCAACACCACTTCCTGAAGAGACTTTTTTTCTTGCTCCACTTTGTGTTTGTTGTTCCGTTATAAAAATTAATTGACCTGGGGGTCAGTCTCAGAATATTTAATTCTATTCCATAGATCTGAACATCTGTCTTTATTCCAACACCATGTTGTTTTAATGACTACTGCTTTGGGGATAGTGTTACCTCCCATCTTCTTTTTACTAAGGATGTCTTTAGCAATTCATGGAGGTTTATTATACCTAATGAATTTCAAGAATGTCTGATCTACTTCTTTGAAAAATGTTATGGGCATCCTTATAGAGACTGCATTACATATATACAAGCTTTGGACCTATTCCCATTTTAATGATGTTAATCCTCCCAGTCCGTGAGCAGGGAATATGTTTTCATTTCATCGTGTCTTCTTTTCATTCTTGAATTAGTGTTTTGTAGTTTTCTTTGTATAGGTCATCTCTGTTTACCCTTTGAATTTCTGAAGTATCTATAGTGACACCCCTTTCATTTATGATTTGTTCTATGAAGTTTCTTTCTCTTTCTGAGTCTTGCTAATGGTTTATCTACCTTCTTAATTTTTTCTTTTCTTTTCTTCTTTTTTTCTGGGGGGGCACATCTGGCAGTGCTCAGGGGTTACTCCTGGATATGCTTGCAGAAATCATTCCTTGCAGGCTCAGGGGACCTTATAGGATGCCGGGATTCTAATCACCGTCCTTCTGCATGCAAGGCAAATGCTCTACCTCCATGCTATCTCTCTGGTCCCATTCTTAGTTTTTTTCAAAGAACCAAATCTTTTTTTTCTAAATTTTACTTTATGGGATTTACAAAGTTCTTTATAGTTGGGTTTCAGACATTCAGTGAATCAGCACCAATCCCACCACCAGTGTCCATCTCCCTCCACCATTGTTTCTCAAGTACATCCCCTACTGTAGCATGAAATAATTAACGATGGGGCTGGATGGCGGTGGATTTCTCTCTGTGCCATCCCAGGCCACGTGGCTCAGCAACCTCCATGCAGTCGGCGAGTTCCAGGCCCAGGTGAAATCACTCACTCACAGTCAGGCGTCAGGAAGCATCATCTTTATTCAAGCCCTAGCCACCACGTGTGTGTGGCCTATTCATAACCTTTCAAGCACAGCAATATTTTGCTAGCCCTGCATCTTATTTCCTGTTAGCCATCTTCCCTTTGGGCTCCATGCTGGCCAAAGACCAGAACACAGAAACCCAGAAGCCAGAGCGCACAGCAGCGCAGAAAGGGCAAGGAGCCAAAAAGGCAAAAAGCCAAAAGGGCCCAATTCCCTTGGTTCAAGCCTTATTTAACATTTCCCAGACCCCTCCCAGGAATGGGAGGGTCTTGCAGGTTACACCTACTATCCGGTTCCCAAGACCCCTCCCAGAAATGGGTGGGTTTCAGGGTTTCAAATAGGTACACCCACATTTCCTCCTTTTCTTAATATTTTATGCACCAACGTAATAGAGTGAAAATTAATATACCAGCCCTTTTCAAAAACATATTTTTGCAAAATATACTTTACACCTGTAACCTAAAACTCTATTAATGCTTTTTTACCAAGCACTATTTTGGAACTTTCATGTTCCTATACTTTTAAACTATATTGGGGGAACTTCATTGTTCCTATACCTTTTCTATACACAAGTACTGCAGCATACATGCATAACATACATTTTAAAAACAGGCTAAGTACATTAAAATACACAGTAAAACATTTTGCAATAGAAAATATTAACTATGAAAGACAACAAAACACATTTAAATTATAAAGAAAATGACTAAGACAAAGATGCAGGTGGTTAGAAATTAGATGTTAAACTGTATTACCTCCCTTTTTTTATTTTTTAACCACTAACTAAAACTTATCCCATTACCAACTATGAGTAAACTATAAAATTACCTGCTAAGTTCCTACACCTAAAATCATAGTTTAAATGATTAATTTGTTCCACGCTGATTTCACCACGTTGATTTTACCACGTGGCTTCTGTAAACTTTTAAAGTTCAGATGTTGGTTTGTCCCACGCTGATTTCACTACGTGGCTTCTTTTCATGGTTTCAGGCCCCGCAGACGATTCTGTTGACCATGAGGTCGCAGGTTCCGCTGCCCGCTGCCGGTTTGCTTCTGCTGTTTTACCTTAGTGATGTGGAGGATGGATTTCAGGCTTGCCGCGGAGCAAAAGCTGAGCTGAGCTGAGCCGAGGCGTTTTTGCTTTTGGGCTGATAGGAGCTTTTCGCCGCTTTTTTCCTCCGGGCAGCACTTAGCAAGCCAGTTTTTGGCCACACCTCACAGGGCGCTTTTGGATGTTCAAAGTTCAAAGTTATTTAAACTAAAAGTTCAGTCCAAAATTTTCAAAGTCGAAATCCAAATTCAAGCCGCAGGTCATTTTCAGAAAATCAGTCCACTTTAAATACAGTCTTTTTTCTCCTCCGTTTCCAATTTAAGCTTTTAATTAGTTTTTGTAGAGGCCGAGGTTTTTGTTTCTTGTAACAAAGTTTAAGTTTTGGGCCTGGGCCTGGGCTGGAGGTGATGCAAGCTTCCACCTCTCCTCTTTTAATTGCCCTTTTTACCCTAGAAGGGGTAACAGCCATCTTTGAACATGGCTTCACGTGGCCAAACACTTTGGGCTGACTGCATTTGAACAAAGCGAAAATTAAACAGAAGAGCAGAAATATTACCATATTTGCTGTTTTATTGGGTACAGGATTCAGGTCAAAGTTCGGAGCGCCAGATGTTGTATTAAATAATTAAGGATGGAGCTGGATGGCGATGGATGGAGGTGGATTTCTCTTTGCCATCCCAGGCCACGTGGCCTCGCAACCCCATCTAGCCGGCAGGTCCCAGGCCCAGGTGATCGGCGTAATCAAGACTCACTCACAGGCAGGCATTAGGAACCATCAGCTTTATTCATGCCCTAGCCACCACGTGTGTGTGGCCTATCTCATAACCTTTTAAGCATTCAGCCATTCCAGGCTACCCTGCGTCTAAACTCTTTCAGCCATCTTCCTCAGAGCGCCCAGCAGGGCCACAAGGCAAAGACCCTTAATCCCCTGGCTTCCGGGTTTATCTACCTATTCCACGACCACCACCACCACCAACAACAACAACAAATAAAGAAAAGGTGCTTCTTGCCTGCTACACAACCTTTCTGGTGTCTCTTCGAAAGATCTATGTACGTCTTAGATTTATCTTCTCAGGAGCTTGTAGTTGATTCCTTGATACATGTTTCTGGTTTTAGACACCCTGTGCTTAGGTTAGAAGTTTTTCTTTACATTTTCCTGTGATGTGCTTATGCAAACAGCCGCTCTTTTATTATTGACTAATTTTTCTTTTAATAATTGTAGACAATATTGTTTGTTTACTAAAAACAAAAGGGGGAATTGTTTTGTATGTAAATATTTTGGGGGATTACTATGTTGCTCACCCTAATCTGTGCCCTACCCTAGGGTGTGACCTGGCATTCTGCCCCCACCCTAGGGTAGGACCTGATTCTGCTTCCACCATTGGTTGGTATCTGATCCCACCATTGGGTGGGACCTGACTCTGGAGTATAAGAGCAAGGGTCTGTGGAAGGCGAGGGCTTTTTGCTGGCTGGAACTGAATCTGAGTCTTTGGACTTCAGTTTTGTCCATCCGAATAAAGCAAATATTTCCACGAGCCTGATTGTCTGCGAGCTGTTTACCCGCCGTTTCACCTCAGAACCGTGGGCTAGACAGGGTGGCAGACGCGTGCTCCGAGCTGGAAGAAAAGGGCCTCATTCTCCATCCCACCATCAGTCAACCTCTTCAGGGGCTGACCTGCTACACCCTACCAGCCCCATCTCCACAGCCTGCCAGTATAACAGGCCCATTTTAAGTTTAAATTGTTAAAGTTTGGGTATTTTGATTCTATTGTTGTTGCCCTTGGCTTTGATATTAGTTCTGTCCATTTTTTTTTTTTTTTAGTTTTTGGGTCACACCCGGCAGCGCTCAGAGATTACTCCTGGCTCTATGCTCAGAAATTGCCCCCAGGGGCCGGGTGGTGGCGCTAGAGGTAAGGTGCCTGCCTTGCCTGTGCTAGCCTTGGACGGACCGCGGTTCGATCCCCCGGCGTCCCATATGGTCCCCCAAGCCAGGAGCATCCCATATGGTCCCCCAAGCCAGGAGCAACTTCTGAGCACATAGCCAGGAGTAACCCCTGAGCGTCACTGGGTGTGGCCCAAAAAGCAAAAAAAAAAAAAAAAAAGAAAGAAATTGCCCCTGGCTGGCTCGGGGGACCATATGGGATACCGGGATTTAACCACCATCCTTGTGTATGAAAGGCAAACGCCTTACCTCCATGCTATCTCTCCAGCCCCAGTTCTGTCCATTCTTAACACTACCAACTCACCTGAGACCACTTCACCCCTGACCTATATCCTTTGATTTTTGTGTTTCTTCTCCACTCAATTTCTTTCCTTCTCCTTGCTATACTCTGGGCCCATGGGTTCAAATAACTAATTCTTGCTTTCATTAATCTTTTGGATTGATTTTAGGTTTCTAGTTATTAATTTCTGCTCTAAGTTTTATTACTTTCTTCTGCCTGCCTGCTTTTAGCTTATTTTGTTGGTAATTTTTCAATTTCTTAAGCCATGCCATTTAATTATCTATATAGGCCCTTCCTTCCTCATGAATGCTTGCAAAGCTATAAAATTTCCTCTTAGTACCACTTTTGCTGTGTTCCTCCACTTCTGATGATTTGTATATTCATTTTCACTTGTTTCCAGGAAGCTTTTGATTTCCTCTCTGACTCACTGATTGTTCAGTAGTGAGCTCTTTAATTTCCTGGTGTTAAAGTTATTTCTTTGTGTTTATTTGTTTTTTGTCTTTGTTTTTTGCCACACCCAGGGACACTCAGGAGTTACTCCTGGCTATGCGCTTAGAAATTGCTCTTGGCTTGGGGGACCATATGGGATGGCCGGGATCGAACCAAGGTCTGTCCTGGATCAGCCACGTGCAAGGCAAAACGCTCTACCACTGCTCTATCGCTCCAGCCCCCTTTGTGTCTATTTGTAACTCACTTTGATTTTCAGAGCACCATGGCCTGATAATATTATTGATACAATTTCTATCCTCTTGATTTTATGGAGATATGTTTTATGGACCAGCATGTAATCTATCTTGAAGAATATCCCATGTGAATTGGAGAAGAATGAAATGTTTATTCAGCTTTTTGGAGTAAAAAGCCCTATATACGTTTACTAAGTTGCTCGCTTCCATTTCTTACCTCAAAACCAGTATATCCTTTATGAGTTTTAGCATGGTTAATCTATCAATAGGTGATTGTGATGTTGAAGTCTTCAAATACTATTGCTATTGATGTCTTTCTTCAAATCTATTAGCAGTTGTTTTAAATATTTACTGGCCCCTCATTGGGTATATATGTATATATATACACACATATATATATACATATATATATGTTTAGGTGTCTTGATTTCTTTATGATATACATATTCCTTAATTATTAAGAAATGACCCTCTCGGGGACAGTGAGGTGGTGCTAGAGGTAAGTTGTGTGCCTTGCAAGTGCTAGCCAAGGAAGGACCGCGGTTCAATCCCCTGGTGTCCCATATGGTCTCCCCAAGCCAGAGGCAATTTCTGAGTGCTTAGCCAGGAGTAACCCCTGAGCATCAAATGGGTGTGGCCCGAAAAACCAAAAAAAAAAAAAAAAAGAAATGACCCTCTCAGGCTGGAGAGATAGCATAGAGGTAGGGCATTTGCCTTGCATGCGGCCCACATGGGACAGACCTGGGTTCAATTCCTGGCATCCCATATGGTCCTCTGAGCCTGTCAGGAGTGATTTCTGAGTGTAGAGTCAGGATTAACCCCTATGCATCGCCAGGTGTGGCCCCCAAAACAAAAACAAAACAAAAAAAAGAAAGAAAAAAGAAAAGAAAAGAAGAAAGAAACGACCCTCTCAGTCACTTATAAAGGTTTTAAACCTGAAGTCTATGTTGTTTGTTATTAGTATGGCTACCCAGCTTTTTAAAGGGAGTTATTATCTTACAACCTTTGACTTTGAGTCTGTTTGATCTGACACTTCATATGGCTTTTGCAGGCAGTAGAATGTGGGTTCAATTTTCTGATCCATTGGCCACTTTTTGTCTTTCAATTGAGCATTTAGCCCATCAACATTAAGAGAGATTATCATGGAAGGTTTTTTTTCCATATTTCTGCAGAAGCTTAGCATGTTTGTGGATTCATTCTGTCTTTAGTTTAAATAGCTCCCTCAATTCTTTTATAACAATATTTTTGTCTATAAAGTTCCTTAGATATTGATCTGTGAAGTTGTTTATTACTCCTTCTAATCTGAATGATGATTCAAATCTGAATGCTTCAGTGATTAAAATCTGAAAGACCTCATGGGAATGTCTGTGGCTGAGTGAAGAATTTTTGGTGAGTTACTAATTGTATTTAAATTCTTCACTATATATCTGCACTGTTTTGGGACCCATAGAATTTCCTTTGGTAAATCTGATGTAAAAAATTTTTTTTGTTTTTTGGGTCACACCCAAAAAGCACTCAGGGGTTACTTCTGGCTCCAGGTTCAGAAATCGCTCCTGGCAGGCTCAGGGAACCATATGGGATGCTGGGATTCAAACCGATGACCTTCTGCATGAAAGACAAATGCCTTACCTCCATGCTATCTCTCCAGCCCCCAAATCTGATATAAATTTTAAGGATCTTCTATTTATGTGATTTCATTATTTAATGATGCTGCTTTCAGTATTCTATATCTATCTGAGGTTTTCATCATTCTGATTAGGGTGTATCTTGAAGTATTTTTATTTGAATTTATTTTATTGTGTGTGATTTAGGCTGCTAGGATGTGGAAGCTTGTGATCTCCAGTACTGTGAACTTTTCAACAGTGACAATTTTGACTGTTTATCTTTATAGGGTTTATCTGCCTGGCCCTCTGAAATGCAAACTATTCTTTTGTGTTTCTCTTGAATTTACCAAAATTCTCTTATCTGTTTATTTATTTTGAGGATTTTTTCCATCTTTGCTCTGTGGAGATTTTTTGTGCCTCATCTTCTAGCTAACTGATTCCATCTTCTGCTAGTGATACCTTCTAGTGACTTTTTCATTTCATCTACCAAGTTTTTCAGATCTGTCATTTCTGTTTGAAGTCTTCCCATTATTGCTTTCATATCCTTTTATGTTTGTTCCATGGTTTCTTTTAGCGCCTTAAATTTTTTAAGGATTTAAGGATTCTTGTTTTGTTTTGTTTTTTGTTTTTTTTTGGGGGGGCACACCCATTTGATGCTCAGGGGTTACTCCTGGCTATGCGCTTAGAAATCACCCCTGGCTTGGGGAGACCATATGGGATGCCGGGGGATCGAACCGCGGTCCGTCCTACGCTAGTGCTTGCAAGGCAGACACCTTACCTCTAGTGCCACCTTCCCGGCCTGATTTAAGGATTCTTAAAAATCCTTATAAAAGGGGCCCAGAGAGATAGCACAGCGCCGTTTGCCTTGAAAGCAGCCGATCCAGGACCTAAGGTGGTTGGTTCGAATTCCGGTATCCCATATGATTCCCCGTGCCTGCCAGGAGCTATTTCTGAGCAGACAGCCAGGAGTAACCCCTGAGCACCGACGGGTGTGACCCAAAAATCAAAAAAAAAAAAAAAAGACCTGAGTGTTGTGTTAAATAATTAATGATTGAATTGGATGGTGAAGGATGGAGGCCTTTGTCCTTAGGCCCTGGCCACGTGGCTTCATCCCCCATCAACCAGCGGGTCTGGGGTTCAGGAAAGTGATGGGTATTGAACTCACTCACAGGCAGGCATCAGGAAGCATCAGCTTTATTCATACCCTATCCACCACATGTGTGTGGCCTACATCATAACCTTTCAAGCACTAGTTATTCTTAGCCCTGCATCTTAACTCCTTTAAGCCATCTTCCTTTGACCTCCATCCTGGTCAAAGACCAAAAGAGGCAAAGATCCAAAAGCCCAAAAGGGCAAAGACCCTAATCCCCTGGGTCAAAGGCTTTATATAACCTTCCAAGACCACTCCCCGGAATGGGAGGGGTCTTGCAGGTAAGGTTACACCTAATATCCTGTTCCCAAGACCCCTCCCAGAAAAGGGCGGGTCTCAGGTATGTACACCTAAATCCAGGGTGGAATTACATTTCCCCCTTCTGTGAAATATAAAAAGACCCTTTTGTAATTCTGACTCCACCTTTAGCCAAAGGTGGGTTAATATTTTCATGCAGCAACGTAATAAAGTGAAAATTAATATACCAGCCCGTTTCAAAAACATAACATTTTTGCAAAATATACTATACACCTGTAACTTAAAATTCTCTTAATGCTTTTCTACCAAGCACTATTCCGTAACTTTCATGTTCCTATACTTTTAAACTATATTGGGGGAACTTTCTGTTCCTATTAACCTTCCCTACACACAAGTACTACAGCATAAATGCATAACATACATTTTAAAAACAGGCTAAGTACATTAAAATACACACAGTAAAACATTTTGCAACTGAAAATATTAACTATGAAAAACAACAAAACACATTTAAATTATAAAGAAAATGACTTAATCAAGACAAAGATGCAGGTGGTTAGAAATCAGATATTTAAATGGGCTAAACTGTTACTACTCCTTTTTTTAAACCACTAACTAACTTTGATTCTACACTTTTGTTGATTGCTGTAATTAATGTTTTTACATTTCAGTTGTTATTCTCAAAATTGATGTGGTAAAAGTAAAGGTTTTACTTTTGTTACTTTGGGTTAGGGGTTAGATACTGTCTTAAATAAGTTATTAGATTGTAATCCTGCCTGGTATTTTGGCCTTTTGCGTGGGCGCATCATTGGAAAAAATAGCAGGTGCGAAAGGAGGTTTTATTCATTTTGGATAGACCCTCAATTTATACATTTACACGGGGAGGTTCTCTGCCTTAAGCATTTTGTTTTGGTTTTGAACTTAAGCTCCCATCTAATAATCGGCCGTACATGGTTCTTCTTTCTCGGACCTCTTATGAACTTCTGACTGGACTAGAACTCCTCTTGGATTGAGTTCAAATACCTATGGATCTTCTTTACTATGACGCCCATTGTGCAGAGGTGTGTGTGCCTCTTCCTTCGAAATAGGGGCCTAATTCACTGCCTCCTAAGATGGGCTTTCTTCTGATCAAGCTGGACTGGAATGGAAAATGTGTTTCTTCTCGCCTGCTACGCAGCCTTGTGAGCATCTCATCTAAGGATCTCTGTCTCCAAATTACTTTCGGGCTTTGTGATTGCCCCGGGAGCTCCCCATGGCCTATTAGGTCCTGAATCTTGGAATTTCATAGTCGACTTCTGCTTTTCCAAGGAAATACTCAGAATTGTTTATCTTGGACGCTGTAGATTTTTTCTACTCTGGAGCTTGTAGTTGATTCTTTTACATCTGTTTCTGGTTTTGAACACCCTGTGTTAGGTTAAAAAAATTTTTTTCTATACTTTTTCCGGTGATGCACTTATGCAAACAGCCACTCTTTTACAATTGCTTAGTTGTGAAAGATATGTAACCCACTATGATCAAAATAAAAATTTAAAAAAAAATGTGACCTTTAGAAAAAAAAACAATTGCTTAGTTGTTCTTTTTACAATTATAAAAAATATTACTTACTTCTGCACATTATTATTGTTTCTTTACAAAAAAAGGGGGAATTGTAGTATATGAAAAAGTTTCCATAAGATTATTCTTGGAATTGTTGTATATAAAAGTATTTCCTTAGGATTGTTCTGTGACTATTGCCCCGCCTAGCCCTTCCAGGTGGGGCGCTGTGGAGTTGGCAATAAATAGCTTGATGGAGAGGGGAGAGGGGTCCCTTTTGCGAAAGCTGCAGGCTGCAGGAGGATTCTCACGCTCTCTTTGCTCAATCTTTTACACCCTATCTTTCTTGTCTGTGTGGATTATTATTTGCTGCGGATAAATATTACCAAGGTCTCCCCCTGAAAGGGGACAAGGGGATGGGAAGTAATTTCTCATTCTGGGGACTGTTCTTGGATTCACAAATACCCAACAAAGTTAACAGCGAAGATAAGCTACACCTGAGCACTGCTGAAATGTGGCAGGCACAAAAAACATAACTTGGGGCTGGAGAGATAGCACAGCGGTGTTTGCCTTGCAAGCAGCTGATCCAGGACCCAAGGTGGTTGGTTCAAATCCTGGTGTCCCATATGGTCCCCCGTGCCTGCCAGGAGCTATTTCTGAGCAGATAGCCAGGAGTAACCCCTGAGCACCGCCGGGTGTGGCCCAAAAAACAAACAAACAACAAAAAAATCCTTATAAAAGGGGCAGAGAGACATCACAGTGGTAGGGGATTTGCCTTGCATGTAGCTGATTCAGGACAGACGGTGGTTCGAACACCAGCATCTTACATGGTCCCACATGCCTTCCAGGAGTGATTTCTGAGCGCAAAGCCAGGAATAAATCCTGAGCACCACCAGGTGTGGACCCCCCAAAAAATCCCTTATAAAATATTTTGTTTGTAGGGGCTGGAGATAGCATGAAGGTAGGGTGCTTGCCTTGCATGCAGAAGAATTGTGGTTTGAATCCCGGCATCCCATATGGTCCCCTGAGCCTGCCGGGAGCGATTTCTGAGCATAGAGCCAGGAGTAACACCTGAGCGCTGCCAGGTATGACCAAAACAAAAAAAATAAATAAACAAAAATATTTTGTCTGTAAAGTATTTATCAAAGGTTATATAGCTGTTGAATACTGACTGGGTCTTTAGGGCTTCTATCTTCACTCATTAAGACTGGTGGGGTGGGCCAGAGAGATAGCATGGAGGTAAGGCGTTTGCCTTGCATGCAAAAGGACGGTAGTTCGAATCCCGGCATCCCATATGGTCCCCCGAGCCTGCCAGGAGCGACTTCTGAGTGCAGAGCCAGGGTTAACCCCTGAGCGTTGTCCGTTGTGACCCAAAACCAAAAAAAAAAAAAAAAAGAGAGAGAAGACTGGTGGGGTTCTGTGCTGCTTCTTTGTGACTCAGGAGGTTCTTTGTGTGCGTGTGTTGTGTGGTTGAGTGACTAGAGTTATGATTTCTTTGTATGATTCTTTTTTTTTTTTTTTTTTGGTTTTTGGGTCACACCCGGCAGTGCTCAGGGGTTATTCCTGGCTCCAGGCTCAGAAATTGCTCCTGGCAGGCACGGGGGACCATATGGGGCGCCGGGATTCGAACCGATGACCTCCTGCATGAAAGGCAAATGCCTTACCTCCATGCTATCTCTCCGGCCCCTCTTTGTATGATTCTAGGGAAGTAAGAAGAGGTGAGTGTAATCCAGGGACCAACAACAACAACAACAGCAACAAAAAACTCTAGCCTAGCTTTTGGAATACAATCTGTTCAACAAACAAGAGCTCCAATTCCAGAAGGTTGACTGAGACAACCACAACTGAACGGGTCTTCCGGAAACATAACGAAAGACTTTATCCCAGGCTCCAGTCTAGGAGCAACATAACGACCAAGAACACCAACTACAGAAGAGGGATTAAAACGACACTGAAGAAACATAACTGCTAGAACCACAAAGAAAGACTTCATAAACTCCACTCCCTGAGCTGCACAGCCACAAAGATCTCTAGAAACAGAGGTCTGATTTTACCATCCAAGACAAAGCAGAAGTCTTCCGCACACCACGAAAGCAGCAAGGGAAGAGAAAATGATCATGCAAGGAGTCTAGAGTTAATCCCATGACAGTATACTTCAGGGGCGGAGAAACCCTGTGTCTCCTAGGTCAAGGGAATTCCCTCTACAATAACCCCAATAGTTACTGTGCCTATGCAGGGGGATAAAGAAAAGGAGGGAAAAAAGCACAAAACAATCATTTTTCCATATGTTTATTTATCGATTGATCGATTTTTTGACGTCTTTATTTTGGGGTGGAGATTACAGTTGATGTCTCCAATATTATTTTATTTTATTTTGTCTTGTCTTTCTCTTTCTTTTTGCATTCGAGCATGAGTTGATTTCAGAACCGAGACTATTATGTGGTACCTATCTTTATTGCTGTAGGGCTCACCGGTTATTTAATTCAATAATTTTTTCTGTATTGTTTTGGTATTTCAATTACCTTTTTCACATCCTCTCTCAAACTGAGGTTGGAAGCCTCTAGAGAGACTCAGTCCATTTTCAGCGTATTTGACTTTTGACTTCTTTTTTTTTCTTCTTATTTTGTACCCCATTCTATTGTTTTTCTTGCCTTCAAACAAAACCACATACCTCGATTTTTCTAGCTCTGCCTCTTAAATAGAAGGGGAAACAAGGGTTCCAGGACCAAACAAATATGATATCACTAATAGTAAGCCAGACAAAGAGGGATCCACCTACTCTAGCAGCCCAGGGGGGTGATGGTGGGATATATGGGTTGTAGAAAGGGAACTGGAATGGGGGGAGGACATAGTTGGTGATGGGTATTCCCCTGACTCAATGTTAATATGTATCTAAAATACTACTGTGAAAGATATGTAAGCCATTATGGAAAAAAATGTTTTTAATCAGAAACTTTCTTTGACTTACATGTATTTTTATTATATCAATTATATGTTATGTTATGTCACTATATTATGTTATGTTAGCTTACCTCATTATGTTAATCAATTTTGTCTCTTGAATAAATTCTTACAATAAAAAAAATTAAAAGTAAACCCAAAAAAAAAGAAGAAGAGGTGAGTGTAGCTTAGTGGTCATGATTTCCTTGTGCTTATTGGAGAAATTATGAAAAATATAAACCATATTCTATAATACAGTTTTTCCCAATGAGTTAAGAGCTTTGCTTTCCCCCCAATCAAAAAGTAGACCTTGTGGGGCCGGAGAGATAGCATGGAGGTAAGGCATTTGCCTTTTATATAGAAGGTCATCAGTTCAAATCCCGGCATCCCACATGGTCCCCAGAGCCTGCCAGGAGTGATTTCTGAGTTCAGAGCCAGGATTAACCCCTGAGCGCTGCCGGGTGTGACCCAAAAACCAAAAAAAAAGTAGACCTTTTACTGTATGTAAAAATACATGCATCCCCTGGCTGCTCATTACCTGGGTATTTGGATCACTTCACTGTGAACAACTCCAACATTCACATCTGCTCCACTGTCCCACTCCAGGTGGCCAGCACTGAGCATGACCAACCTAGTAATATTCATGTCTCCTGCTCAAGTCCAAATGGGAACCTTTTTAATTTCTTATTTTTATTTCTTTCAAACATATTGCTCCATTATCCACTTTTTCTTTTTGTATAACTTATTTTATTTTTTGTTTTTGTATTGGGACCATACCCTGTGGTGCTCAGGGATCACTGCAGGTATTGCTCAAGGGACCATATATGGTGGCAGGAATTGAAGAGAATCAGCCCCATGCACTGCAAATTCCCTATCACTAGTACTATTGCTCTGTCCACATTAAAATTTAATAACCATGAATTAGTTGGTTACAAAATTATTAATAAGTTTTAGGTATGTAATGTTTCAATGCCAATTCCTTCACTATGGTCTACATTCTTCTATCAATGCCCTCAGCTATTTTTCTACAAATTTTTATTGCCATATATTTGGTTTATCCTGCATGTGTGCTCACATTTTAATTCGATATATGTTTTGGTTATCTTGTTTTTGTTTTGTTTTGTTTTTTTGGAGTACCACACCTGGCTGTGCTCAAGGCTTACTCCTGGCAGTGCTTAGAGAACCATATACCACAACATCATAATCATAACCAGTTGTCTAGTTACTTTTATTTTTCTCTGCAGGGGCACATATAGCTGTATTTGTGTCTTCATTTTGGCTCTGCACTCAAGAATCATCTGATAGGGCTTAGGGAACCAGATAGAATGCTGAGGGTTGAACATGGGTTGGCCATATGCAAGATGAGTACCTTGGTCATTGTATTTTTCCTGTCCCAAGTTTTGTTTCTTTATTAATTTTTTTTTGGTTTTTGGGCCACACCCGGTGATGCTCAGGGGTTACTCCTGGCTGTCTGCTCAGAAATAGCTCCTGGCAGGCACGGGGGACCATATGGACACCAGGATTCGAACCAACCACCTTTGGTCCTGGATCGGCTGCTTGCAAGGCAAACGCTGCTGTGCTATCTCTCCAGGCCCTCTTTATTAATTTTTAGTTTGCAAGTTACTTTTCTAGAAAAATTTTATTTCATATAAATCTTAAAATTAATTTGTATAAATTACAACTTTTATATTTTAATATCTGCAACATACCAATATCTTCTTTTATATACATAATCAAGTTTAATTATTTGTACTTGATTTGTACTTGATTAGTCTCACCAATAAAAAGGTCTCATCACATTTTAAAACTTTATTTTATTTAAAGAAAATGCATCACATAATTTTTATAATTTACTCTAATGCATTTGTTTCTAGATAAGTGAAAACGAAGTTATTTTAAAAAGAATAGGAAGAAAAATAAAAAGGAAGAGAAGAAAGAAAAGTTAAAAATATATAGTGAAAAGCAAATTTGTAAAAATTATTTTATCTCCAATGAGGTCATTAAAGTAGTGGCAGAGGGGCTGGAGCAATAGTGCAATGGGTAAGGCGTTTACCTTGTACGCAGCTGAACCAGGACAGATTTCAGTTCGATCCCCAGCGTCCCATATGGTCCCCCAAGCCAGGAGCGATTTCTGAGCTCGTAGCCAGGAATAACCCCTGACCATCACTGGGTGTGGCTCAAAAAAAAAAAAAAAAACAAAAAACCCACAAACAAACAAAAGATATTTGCAGAAAGTTTAGTAAGCTCTTGTTGCTAGCTGATCATTCTGTTATTTCATCTGTTTCCAAATATTAAGTGACCTCAGCTACACATTGCCAACTAAATCGGTGTGTTTCTCTGGGGATCAAGTATCAAGTAAATGAAAAAAATATCAACTACTTGACAGCATCAAGTAAATGAAGTTGTTCAGGAGTTCTGAGCACTATTATTGATACTGTGGCTTTTGTAGGGGGTGTATTCTCAGCTGCCAGGCTTCCAGGAAGTAGGACAATGAGGCGCAGGACTGGGGAAGGTTGCCTGTACTCGCTCCAAAAATAGCCCTGTTGATATCAACCCAAATAGTCGCAAACCTGGAGTTTGGTCAGATTAGCGTCTCTGCAAAGAATCATAGAGTGGTGAAGCAGGGCTATAGGCAAAGCAGTGATAATGGGTGATAGATGCAGCAGGTGTGTCTTCTGCAGGATGGGGTCTTGGCCTGCCCTCTCCTCATGAGATTGCCAGCTTTCTATTGCATATCCAGTGTGCCCATGATTTTTCACAGCTTCGTTTATTTGTCTTTCTAGAAAAGAGTGAGTCTATGGAATTGACCCTCTGTGAACATGTTCTTTATCACATTTCAATAGTATGTAGAAAATTAACTTTGGAAGCTGGTGAACTAATACAGCAAAGGGTGTGTTTTGTCTTGTAGGAGGTCAATTTGGGTTTAATTATCAGCATCACATGATCCCACCAGAAATTATTCCTGAGCACCAGAGTGATAGCACAGTGGTAGGGCGTTTGCCTGTTGCTGACCCAGGAAAGGTCTGGGTTCAATCCCTTGCACTTGAGCCTGCCAGGAGTGATTTCTGAGTACAGAGCTAGGAGTAATAACCCCTGAGTGCTGCCTGGTGTGCCCCAAAAACGAAGGAGGAAGGAAGGAAGGAAGGAAGGAAGGAAGGAAGGAAGGAAGGAAGGAAGGAAGGAAGGAAGGAAGGAAGGAAGGAAGGAAGGAAGGAAGGAAGGAAGGAAGGAAGGAAGGAAGGAAGGAAAGAAGGAAGGAAAGGAGGAAGGGAGGGAGGGAGAGAGGAAGGGAGGGAAGGAGGGAAGGAAGGAGGAAGGAAGGAAGGAAAGGAGGAAGGGAGGGAGGGAGAGAGGAAGGGAGGGAAGGAGGGAAGGAAGGAGGAAGGAAGGAAGGAAAGGAGGAAGGGAGGGAGGGAGGGGGGAGGGAGGGGGAAGGAAGGAAGGGGGAGGGAGAGAGGGAAGAAAGGAAGGAAGGAGTTATTCTTGAGTGCATATCCAGGAATAACCCCTGAGCACTGCTGGGTGCAGTCCAAAGCCCAAAAACGTTTAGATTTGTTGATATTCTATAACTATGATTGATTTGCAATTCATTTCTCTTTTTTCCCCCTTTTATTTTTAAATTATTTTTCCAATTTGTAAAATATTGAGTCACCAGGGATTACAATGCCATAGAATATATTTATGAGAGTTATTCATGATTTAGTTTCAGGCATACATTTTTAGACCACCAATCCCTTCACTAATGTCTTCTATAGTTCATGAAAGTCCCCAGTTGCCCTCTTGCCCCCAAACCTGCCTCTGTGGCAGGTATTTTTCTTCTCCCCACTGGCCCTTCTCTAACTTATCACCTCTACAACCCCATTCCAGTGGCAAGCTTCCACCTGAAGATCAGCTCTCCTGCTCTTCATATCTCTTTTGCCACTGGGTTATTGTTATTCCCCTACAAAGTTTGATTTATATCCTACATATGAGACAGATCATTCTGAATTAGTTCTCCCTATGTCTGATTTTAATCAACATATTGCTCTCCAAAACCAACTATACTGCAATAAATTTTATCACTTTAACTTTTTTATAGCTAAGTTGTATTCCATTGTGTATCTGTAGTATTGTTTTGATTTCAGCCATCTATTTGTGGACATTTGCGTTGTTTTCTGAGCGCAGAGCCAGGACGAACCCCAAAGCATCATGGGGTATGACCTAACCCCCCCCCCCAAAAAAAAAGAAGAAAAAGAAGAATAGACAAGATTGGCCTCGAAGTTCTCAGGCTATAAAGAAACACCCAAAGAGCACCAAGTTCGCCCCAAGGCATCCTGCATCTCTGTGAAGCCACTTGGTGACACCCAAGTGGCTAAAAAGTGGCTCCAGGGGCTGGAGAGATTAACACAGTGGTAGTTTGCCTTGCAAGCAGCTGATCCAGGACCTAAGGTGGTTGGTTCGAATCAGGTGTCCCATATGAATCAGGTGTCCCATATGGTCCCCCGTGCCTGCCAGGAGCTATTTCTGAGCAGACAGCCAGGAGTAACCCCTGAGCGAGGCCAGGTGTGACCCAAAAACAAACAAACAAAAAAGTGGCTCCAAAGTCCTGCTTGGAAATAAGGTAGCATGCACCTAGCCCCAAGTTAAAATACTTTTGCAAAAATCACCAGCTTCTGGTGGGAATGCCGTCTAGTTCAACCTTTCTGGAAAGTGATGTGGAGATTCATCCAAAAACTGGAAATTGAGCTCCCATACGATCCAGATATACCACTCCTAGGAATATACCCTAGGAACACAAAAATACAATACAAAAATCCCTTTCTCACAACTATAGTCATTTCAGTGCTAGTTACAGTAGCCAGACTCTGGAAACAACCAAGATGCCCTTCAACAAATGAATGGCTAAAGAAACTTGTGATACATATACAGAATGAAATATTATGCAGCCGTCAGGAGAGATGAAGTCATGAAATTTTCCTATACATGGATGTGCATGGAATTTATTATGCTGAGTAAAATAAACCAGAGGGAGAGAGATAGACGCAGAATAGTCTCACTCATCTATGGGTTTTAAGAAAAATGAAAGATATTTCTCAACAATTTTCAGAGACAAAAGAGAGGAGGGCTGGATGTTACAGCCCACCTCATGAACCTCACCACAAAGAGTGATGAGTTTAGTTAGAGAAATAACTACATTGCGAACTATCCTAACAGTGAGAATGTATGAGGGAAATAGAAAGCCTGTCTAGAGTACAGGCGGGGGCGGTTTGTGAAGGAGGATATTTGGGACATTGGTGGTGGGAATGTTGCACTGGTGATGGGGGGTGTCCTCTTATATGACTGAAACCCAACCACAATTAAGTTTGTAACCAAGGTGTTTAAATAAAAATACTATTTAAAAAAACGAAAGAAAAAAATCACCAGCTTCCTGTCCCTTCTCCATATTTGACATGGCTGCTAGTGGCTTGCAATCTACACTGTGGCCCCCATTTTAAGAAATATAGCCCTTCTCCCCCCCCCCCAAAAAAAAGAAGAAATATAGCCCTTCTCATTTTCTCCCAGCCCTGAAAAAGTTGCTCCCAAGAAAGGCGAAAGAAAACTGGGGTCCCGGTTGGCCTGGGCGGTGGCCTGGAAGAGAGCACCCCCTTGGACATCGTGGCGCCGGCGCAACTCGCCAGGAGGCGGTGTTTCCCAACAGGCCCAGCGGACTTTGAAGTGGGGGGCCCCCCAAAACCAAACTTTTCTCGAAAGGGCCTGAAAATGCCGCCGGCACCTCGATGCAGCCCGCGACCCCGAGGAACTAGCGCGAAGCTGAGGTGCGGGGATGCCCTCCCCGAGTGGATGGATTGGGATACACTTACCATGGCGAACACCGGACACGTTCGCACAGATGGCGGAGAAAGAGAGAAAGTTGAATTGTTTTCATATTTTGGCTATGAATATAGGAGTGCAAATGTCTTTTCTGCATCATACTTTTGGGACCTTGGGTTATATTCTCTGGAGTGAAATTGTTGGGTTACATGTAACCTTTTTTTTTTTCATTTTTTTTTGTTTGTTTGTTTTTGGGTCATACCCGGCAGCGCTCAGGAGTTACTCCTGGCTCTAGGCTCAGACGGAAATCCCTCCTGGCAGGCTCGGGGGACCATATGGGATGCAAGGATTCGAACCGCCACCCTTCTGCATGCAAGGCAAATGCCTTACCTCCATGCTATCTTTCTGGTCCCAATTTCTAGTCTTTTTTTAAGGAATATTTCTTCCAAAAAGTGCTGGACCAGTTGATGTTCCTACCAACGGTGAATGAGTGTCCCTCAATTCCAGTCCTGGGTTGGATGTTTTTCCTATAGAATTATACCAGTGTTTTAATATGTGTGTATATGTAATGTTAAACTTTAATGGATGAATGATGGACAAATAATTTTCGTCATTGTTTCCCTTGAGTTGTAAAAACTTCATAGAGTTTTCTTGTTTGTTTTGGGATCACACCCACACCCAACATTTAGGGGTGACTCTTCACGCAGCTCATGGGCCAGGGATCAAACCAGGGTTACCCACATGCAAGAGAAGCATCCTACTTGCTATATTATCTCTCTGGCCCCCAGGAAGATTCTTAGTTTTACGTAGTTCCATTAGTTTATCTTTGTTTCTACTTGCTTGTTCAGTAGTCTTTCATCTTCATTACATTGATGGAGTGTTTTACCTATATTTTTCCCTGTATAACTTATGGATTCAGGTCTGATATCTAGGTCTTAAACCATTTTATTTAATTTCTTTTTTTTTTTCGGTTCACACCCGTTTGATGCTCAGGGGTTACTCCTGGCTAAGAGCTCAGAAATTGCCCCTGGCTTGGGGGGAATCGAACTGCCGTCCTTCCTTGGCTAGCGCCACCTCACCGGCCCCTATTTAATTTCTATGTATGGTGCCAGAGAAAGATCTGAGTTCACATTTTCTTTGATTGTGACTAATCAGTTTCCCAACATAACTTTTTAAGAGAATTTCCTTGCTACACTTTATATTTTTGCTCTTTTATAAAACATTAACTGTCCATATTCCTATCTCTTGGTTTTCTATGCTATTTAACTGATCGGAGGGTCTGTCCTTATTCCAGTACTCTGCTGTTTTAATCACTATCACTTCATAACACAGTTTGAAGTTGGGGAAAGTGATGCCTTTCATACTTTCCCCCAAGGATTAATTTAGCTCTTACACCAGAGGTATTGTTTGATATAAATTTCAGGATATTTTTATCTATTTATTTGAAAAAATATCATGGGTATTATTAGAGAGACTGTGTTGAATCTGTACAGCGCTTTGGTGAGTACTGCCATTTTAATGCTGTTAATCCTTCCAAACCATGAACAGTGGATGTGTTTCCATTTCTCCATGTCCTCTTTTATTTCTTGAAGTAGTGTTTTTTTTGTATGTGTAGGTCTTTTGCCTTTTTATTTTAGCTGATTCCTAGGTATTTGATTTTCTGAAGCACAATTGTGAATTGTGAATGGGATTTAAAAATATCTTTTATTTTATTATTTGCTATAGAAATGACAGGAATTTTTGCATGTTAATTTTTTGTTTTACCATTATACTATACAAATATATTGTTTTTAGGTACATTTTGTAGCGTATTTAGGTTTTTCTGGATACAGTATCATGTCATATGCAAGGAATGAAAGTTTAACTTCTTTATTTTCAATCTGGATATACTTGTATTTCCAATACATTGTTGAACAGAAGTGGTGAGAGTGGGCAAACTTGTCTTGTGCCTGATCTTAAAAGGAAGGATTTTAGGCTTTTTTATAGAGTATAATATTCGGTGGACTTGTGGTAAATTACTTAGTCTATGCTGAGGAAATTTCCTTCAACTTTCATTTTGTTGAGTGTAAAATACAACACAAGTTTTGGAATCACCTCAGGCACCACATCTCCAAACCCAGACAGACAGGTCTGAAGAAGGCAGGGTAGCCTCGAAGAATTAATTAACCAAGCCAGTCAGTCAGGAGAGATCCATGGAGTCCATGGCTGCTTTTCATCTTGTTGTCTCTTAGCCTTCACCACAACCAGAACTACTTTTTATGAACCCATTCCCAATTCACCAAGAGGGGGGAAGGTTGAGAGAGAGAGAGAGAGACAGAGAGAGAGAGACAGAGAGAGAGAGACAGAGAGAGACAGAGAGACAGAGAGAGAGAGAACCTATCTAGGTGGGCTTTTTACATATCAAAGGAAGAGGTTTACAGAAAAGAGGAAGTATTTTGTTGGATTTTTGTCTGCATCTCTTCATATTATGATATAATTTTTATTTTTTCTTATATTGTTTTGGTGTATTACATTGATTAACTTGTTTAAGTTAAACCATAATTGCATGCCTTGTATGAATCCCAGTTGGTCATGGTGTATGATCTTTTTGTTGTTTTTGTTTGTTTGTGGTTTTCAGCCACACCCAGTGACGCTCAGGGGTTACTCCTGGCTATGCACTCAGAAATAGCTCCTAGCTTGGGGACCATATGGGGCACCAGGGAGATGGAACCACGGTCCGTCCTAGGCTAGCGCGGGCAAGGCAGACGACTTACGGCTTGTACCACTACTCCGGCCCCAGTGTATAATCTTTTTGATGAGTTATTGGATTCTATTTGCTTGTATTTGTTCAAGATCTATGCAACTATATTAATAAGGGATACTGGTCTTTAATTCTCTTTTTCTGTGCTGCCTCAATCTGCTTTTAGTATCAGAGTAATATTTGCTTCATAGGAATTGGGATTTTTTATGTTTCTTTGATTTTCTGAAAGAGCCTTAAGAGGATTGGCAGTAGGTCTTTAAAGGCTTGGAAGAACTCATTAGTGAATCCATCTGGGCGTGAGTTTTTTGGGGGGCTAGACTTTTGACTACAGTTTCTTTTTCTTTGATGGGGATAGATCTGTTCAGGTCATAATCTTTTGAGTTTCTGTGTTATCTTTGTGACATACCCCCTTTCATTTCTGATTTGATTAAGTAGGGCTCTCTCTTTGTGAGCCTTGCTTAGTGGTTTATTGATCTTAATCATTTTTCCAAATAACTAGCTCTTATTTTTGTGCATCTTTGGATTGTCTTTTTGGATTCCAATTCATTACTTTCTGTACTAAGTTTTGTTTATTTGTTTTTGGGTCACATCCAGTGGCACTCAGAGTTTGCTCCTGTCTCTGTGCTCCATATCACTCCTATCAGGCTTGGGGGACCATCTAGGATGCCAGGGATTGAACCTGGGTTGGCGGTGTGCAAGGCAAACTCCTTACCTGCTGTGCTCCAGCCCAGCAACTTCTTTAAGTTTTATAATTTGTTTCCTCCTTCCTGCTTTGGACTCCTTTGGTTGGTAGTTTTCCAGATTCTTGAGCTGAGCAGTTAAGTTATTAATGTGGGTCATTTCTTCCTTCCTGATGAATGTTTGTATAGCAATGAACTTTACTCATGTTTTTGTTTTTATTTTGTTTTGGGGCCACACCCAGCTGTCGCTCAGTGGTTTCTCCTGGCTCTGCACTCAGAAATCACTCTTGGCAGGCTCTGGGAATCATATGGTGTGCTGGGGATTGAATCCGCTTGGCCTTATGCAAAGCAAACACCCTACCCACTATGCAATCTCTCTAGCCCCCGAACTTTCCTCTTAATACCACTTTTTTTCTGTTTCCTGTAAGTTATGATAGCTCATGTCCTCATTTTCATTTGTTCCAGATATCTTTTTATTTTTTTTCTCAGGCCCACTAGTTATTTAGTAGTGGTCTGTTTAGCTTCCAGATATTTGAGTTGTATCTTTTCATGATTAATTTCTATTTTCATAGAATCATGGTCTGAGAAGATAATTTGTATGATTTCTGTTTTCTTCAATTTATGGAGTTATATTTTGTGGCCCAGCATGTGGGTCTATCATGCAGGATATCCTTTGTGCTTTGGATAAAAATGTGTATTTGGAAACTATATATATGTATATGTATACATATATACACATATATATCTTCTCCTATATTTCCTTACTGAGCTTTAGTCTGGTTGATCTATCAGGTAGTGATGGACTGGTGTTGTTACTGTGTTGTTATTGTAGTCTTCCTTTAAGCCTATTATCAGTCCTTTTATGTATTTTGCTGGTCCCTCATTAGGTACATATAAGTTTAGGAATGTGAGCTCTTCCTGATGTACATATGCATTGATCATTATGAAATTACCCTCTGTCTCTTATAACTTTTTAAATCCTAAAGTTAATGTGGCAGGCACGGGGACCATATGGGATGCTGGGATTCAAACCACCATTTGTCCTGGATCGGCTGCGTTCAAGGCAAACACCCTACCACTGTACTATCTCTTCAGACCCATATTCATTTATTTATTGGCCACACCCCACAATACTTAGGTGTTACTTCTGCTCTGTGTTCAATGATCATTCCTGGTGATCTTCGAGACCATATGTGTTGCTAGCAATCAAATCCAGGTTAGCCGATTACAATGCAAGTACCCTGCCTGCTATACTATCTCATTGGCCCCCTCATATGTCATTTTAGTTGTGGTGCTCAAAGAGAGTCATACCTCTATTTGTGATACTTACACATATTTTTTGTGATGAGACTGAAAATTGCTTGTGGTACCTGGTGTTTCAGATTGCATAACTACCAGCTTCAAGTGTGCTCAGCATATGTGGGATGCCAGGGATTTGAACTCATAACCACAAGCTTGCAAGGCACTTCAAGTCCTTGGATCATTTCTCCAGGCCCACTCTTACATGTCTTTTCTAGATTATGTTCTAGGCAGTGGGTCATGAATTTTCCCTACATTTGCAGAGAAACTATGTGGAACCTTTAAGCTCTAGGCAGAGCAGAGAGAGAAGCAATATACCATTCAATTCTCATGGCTATTGAGCAATGTAGGAATGTAAAATACATTAAAGTTGTTCAAAACTTGGCATATTAAAAAAAACTATGGATTTGAAAGATCTCATATTTTTATAACGATGTATTTTGGCTATTTTAGCCCATATATTGACTCAGCCAGTATCTTTTTTTTTAATTTTTTATTTTTAATTATGAGAACAAAGATGCAAAGAAAGAGGACAAGGTAAAGTTACAGTGATCCAGTATCTTTTTTAAATTAAAATGTAAAAAGTAAATTTTTAGTAAAATTTAAAACAAATTTAAATTTAAACCCAACTATAAATTTAAAAAAGTGTAAAGTGTAAAAAGTAAAGTAAAATGTCTACTAGAACATTTAGAATGAATGACACACGTGAGTCATATTTGATCTTTTTTTTTTTCTTTTTGGTGTTTGGGTCATACTCGGCAGTGCTCTGGGGTTACTCCTGGCTCTATGCTCAGAAATCACTCCTGGCAGGCTCAGGGGACCACATGGGATGCCGGGATTCGAACCACCGACCTTTTGCATGAAAGGCAAACACCTTACCTCTATGCTATCTCTCCAGCCCCGAACTTTATATTTCTTTATATTTCTGCCTTTATATTTCTATTGGGCGTGCTGCACTCATTATTTACTATAGAATTTCTTGAATCCTTTTATTTGGATTCATTCATTCTGAGTACAGGAATGATGTACAGGAATAATCTTACATTCTCCATAAATCTCTGGATAAATGGGGAGGTCCCTCAAAGTTGCTGTGGGTCTCTTTATGTTGCAAAGGGCACACGAGAGAGCAAAGCATACAGCGCCAAGGTCCTAAGCTAAAACCAACCCCACACAAAGTTAACTTGCTCAGGGTAGGGTAATGGCTCCGACGAGTTTGTGTCTACTGAGCCTATGGCTCTAGCTGTGCCCTGAGCTGAGCTCCTGTGGCTGTGTAACGCTCAATTACTGGAACATCTGATGCAATTAGATGAATCAAATGGTGGTGGTGGCAGAGGCGAACTCTGGCAGAAACAGTCACGTCATCAAGGAGGGGGTCTGGGGACGAAGATATAGCATGGAGGTAGGGCGTTTGCCTTGCATACAGAAGGATGGTGGTTCGAGTCCCGGCATTCCATAGAGTCCCCCGAGCCTGCCAGGAGCGATTTCTGAGCGTAGAGCCAGGAGTAACCCTTGAGTGCTGCCGGGTGTGACCCAAAAACCAAAAAAAAAAAAAAAAAAAAAGAAAGAAAAAAGGTGGGGTCTGGCCATGTGCCCTAAAGATGAAGCCAAAAGAGAAGGAGGAGGAGGAAGGGAAGGCTGTGATAAAGAACAAAGAGCAGGGGCCGGGCGGTGGCGCTAGAGGTAAGGTGCCTGCCTTGCCTGCGCTAGCCTAGGACGGACCACGGTTCGATCCCCCGGCGTCCCATATGGTCCCCCAAGCCAGGAGCGACTTCTGAGCACATAGCCAGGAGTAACCCCTGAGCTTCACCGGGTGTGGCCCAAAAAGCAAAAAAAAAAAAAAAAAAAAAAAAAGAACAAAGAGCATGGACTGGCTGCGCCAGAAGATGGGGCTTTCTCAAGCGTGGAAAATCCTGGTTAGGTTCAGGCGTAGCTGTCCTTGGCATGGCTGATTACACAAAGCTGCCCTCACCGCCCCCCTACACTTCTTTCAGGGTCACCCCATTTCCATGGCTTCCCACTGCGGCTGCTCCCGCTGGAACAGGGCTGGGCTGGGCTTATCCGCCCACCCTCAAAAGCCGTTTGTCTTTTTGTTTTGTTTTGTTTTGCTTTGTTTTTGTTTTTGAAAGGGTCAGTAAAATAAATTCTCCTAGCTGGCTAGCGTATGATTGGGAGAACAAAAAGAGGAAGGGCAGGAGGAGGGAGAGATGTCAGTAATGAGAAAGCAGATAAAAACATTATTTTCAAAAAGATGTTTGAAAATGCTTTTAATAGATGCATTCTTGCAACATAGAAAAGAACAGATGATTTCCTGATAAACTACTAGAAATGATTGACCCTGGAAGTAGGAAATCACAAGACAGCAATAGGCATAGAAGAGAATGAAAATTCAGCAGTTGGTTTCAGAATTTAATTCTAGTGAACCTTAAAATAATTTTTACAAAATAACCAATAATTTGACACACAAAAACAGAAATAATTTCAGTAGTATTTAGTTGAATACAGACTAGTCAGTGGTTTTCAACTTGTTTTTAATGAAGAACCAGATTTTTAAAAATTAATTATTGTTGTGGACAATTTATAAAATTCAGTAAAAATTTTTTTAGGAAATAAGTAACAAACAAGGGCAATTTCAATTAAAACATTTAAGATTGGGGCCGAGAGATAGCATGGAGGTAAGGCGTTTGCCTTTCATACAGGAGGTCATCAGTTCGAATCCCGATGTCCCATATGGTTCCCCGTGCCTGCCAGGAGCAATTTCTGAGCCTGGAGCCAGGAATAACCCCTGAGCACTGCCGGGTGTGACCCAAAAACCACAAAAAAAAAAAAAAAAACAAAAAAAAACATTTAAGATTGGAGCTAGAGGGGCCGGGCGGTGGCGCTAAAGGTAAGGTGCCTGCCTTGCCTGCGCTAGCCTAGGATGGACCGCGGTTCGATCCCCGGCATCCCATATGGTCCCCCAAGCCAGGAGTGACTTCTGAGTGCATAGCCAGGAGTAACCCCTGAGCGTCACTGGGTGTGGCCCCCAAAAAAAAAAAAAAGATTGGAGCTAGAGAGATAGCATGGAGGTAAAGAGTTTGCCTTGCATGTAGAAGGATGGTGGTTGGAATCCCAGCATCCCATATGGTCCCCCGAGCTTGCCAGGAGCAATTTCTGAGTGTAGAACTAGAAATAACCTCTGAGTGCTTCCGGGTGTGACCCAAAAACAAACAAACAAAAAAAAACACCCCTGAGTGCTTCTGGGTGTGACCCAAAAACAAACAAACAAAAAAAACATTTAAGATTAGTGTCCTTGGGGCCAGAGAGATAGCACAGCAGTAGGACATTTATCTTGCATGCAGACAACTCAGGTGGTTTGGTTCCCAGCATTCCATATCCCATATGGTTCCCTGTGCCTACCAGGAGTGATTTCTGAGCGCAGAGCCAGGAGTAACTCCTGAGTGCCTCTGGGTGTGACCCCAAAACAGAACAAAACAAAACAAAAAGTTAGGGTCCTTGAGAAGAGGAGGGGAGGGGATGGGTGTGATGTTATGTGCATGAGAAACCATTATTAACAATATTGTAAATTACAGAATTTCAGTCAATAAAAATTTTAAAGATGACTCAAACAAATTTAATTTTTTTCAAGTGTAATCAAAGCCAATTAGCATACGGACAAAATAATTACAGAAATGATTGCTTTTGAGTCCACTAAACACTGTGTGAGTGTCATACTAACAGCTTTCTAAACCTTGATTTTCGTACTATTCCCATGATTTGGTAATGAATAGCTTTGGGTCTGGCACCAATCTTTATTTTTCTAATTAAAATTTTTCGTTATATTTTACTAATTAAAGTTTTAAATAGGAAGTGAGTTTACAGTTTTTTATTACTTTCTTTGTTATTGATCTTGAAGGAAAGAACATTGAGTCTTTCACCATTTAGTGTGATATTTAGCTGGAAAATTTTCACTGATCTCTTTAATAGTTTAGGCAAGCTCCTGTTTATCTGTTGGATAGTCATGTGGTCTTTGTTCTTTATTGTACAAAATAGGGCTTTACATTAATCAATGTAAATATGTTAAACCAATCTTGGGTTTTTTTTTTTTTTTTTTTTGGTTTTTGGGCCACACCCGGCGGTGCTCAGGGGTTACTCCTGACTGTCTGCGCAGAAATAGCTCCTGGCAGGCACGGGGGACCATATGGGACACTGGGATTCGAACCAACCACCTTTGGTCCTGGATTGGCTGCTTGCAAGGCAAACGCCGCTGTGCTATCTCTCTGGGGCCATTAAACCAATCTTGTACTAAGTCCTACATGTCCATAATTGTTTTTCTATCTCTTGACTTGTTAGACTAATATTTTGGAGGGTTTTTGCTTCTATATGCATGGGATATTAGTTTTTCATGTTATCATCTTGCAATAGCTTTGTCTAACTTGATAATCAAGGTTATACTGGTTTTAGAGAAACATTTGGAAATCCTTATATTTGAGGAACATTTTCTGAATGACCTAGTCATTTATTATATTTATACATAGAAAATCCTAATAAACTTAATAAATGGAATCTAGCAATATAAGACTAATGTGTCATGACCTAATAGGGTTTATTTTTGAAATGCAAACATGATTTATCTATAGGAAGACTATTCTAAATTATGACCAGAAATAATTAAAGGAGAAAACTTTTACTTTTATATCCATAAAAATGGAAAAAGCATTAAAAGTATCTCAGCAATCAGGCTAGAGAGATAGTATTAGGGTTTCTCTGCATGCAGTTCAATCTCGAGCCCTGTAGCATGATCAGCTGTGATCCCTAAACACAGAGCCAGGAACAAGCCCTGAACACCACTACCAGTGGCTCCAAAACTAAATAAACAAAATTCAGCAACCATTCCTGGTAAATATTCAATGTACAATAGAAATGGGAAAGGAATGATTTAAATGTCAGAGATTCCTTCTCCAAACGCAGCATCAGGTCAAAGCAGTATGCACATTTACCTTGCCTATACCCAATTGAGGTTCATTCCCTGACAACCCATAGGAGTCCCCTAAAACCACCAGGAATGGTCCCTGAGCACAGAGCCAGAAGAGAGCCTTAAGCACTACCAGGTGTGCTCACCCCCCAAAAAAAATATCCCAACAGCAAGTATTGTGTTAAATGAATCAATACTAGTCATTTTCTGATGGAGTTGTAGCTAAGAGGTAAAACATTTGCCTTTAATGTGTAATGCCCTGGGTTCAATTCCGAGCATCACCCCAAACATGACGTTTTTAGGTTTAAACTACTATTTTCTCAAGCATCATGAATACTGCACCCAGTAGATGGCAGAACAACAAGGTAAAAGAAAACTGGCTCACTAGGCTCGGTCAGAACAGCAACCTTGACTGGTCAAAGCTTGTCTAGAAAGAAACTCTGATGATATTTGTGCCACTCTATTTATCTTTCTCATGGCTGATTTTAGCTTTCACAAAGCCCAAAACATTTGGCTACATATTCGATACATCATGCAGAATTATTCTAGTGTTACTATATTCATAAATAATGATTCTAGTTTAACAAAACCCACCGCAAGTCATACAAATTTCTGATGACTTTTTTCTTCTTTTCTTTTTTTTTTTAGTTTTCCCTGCTTTAAAATAATATTTCTGTTGGGGGTAGGCCACACCCTGAAGAGTTCAGGAGCTATTTCTGTCTCTGAGCTCATGGAAGGCCTGGAAGTTCTTAGGAGACTTTATGTGGTGGCAGGGATTCTAACCAGGTTCCTCTGTCTGTATGCAAGGAAAGTGCCTTATTTTCTGTACCATCTCTTCCACTAATTTTATTTATGTTCTCAACTGGAAATAGAAATGCAAAAATAGCACATTCACAATGCAGTTAACATTTTTTAAACTAGGAATAAATGAAAGAGGAAATGTCTAAGGTTTATTTGAAAAAAAAAACAGTATATATTCATTGAACTAGATAGGATAATTTTATATTTTAATTGTATTACATCTACATATGGTTCAAATAAAAACATCAGCAAGAGACATAGAAGTTAAATTCTTTTTCTTACCCCTCTAAATATTCAGTTTTCTTTTATATGGGTAATTTAAGTTATTGTCTCATAAACTTTCAGAGATATTTGATATTTTTGGCCACACCCAGTGGTGCTGAGGGGTTACTCCTGGCTCTGCACTCAGAAATCGTCCCTGGCAGACTCGGGGACCATATGGGATGCTGGGATTCGAACCACTATCAGTCCTGGGTCGACTTCATGCAAGGCAAACGCTGTACCGCTGTGCTCTCTCCTGCCTCTCCTCTGAAAATTTAAAGGCATCACTCTGTTGTCTTGTCATTCCCAGAGCCTCTATTGGAAATGGCAAGATTCTAACTCTTAAACTTGCCTGTGGCTAATTTTCCTTCTCCTGTTCTCACTGTGCTCACATTTTTCAGCAATGTTGTCTCCATCGTTTCTCAGTGCTGGAACTTGCTAGGTATTTTCTCAGCATTCATTTTGGGAGATTCCCCTTCCTTAATCTTTCTCCTTGTTCCTCACTCCCTTCCTGCCTCGCTCCCTTCCTTTCCTTGTTTCTGATATGGGCCATAACCTTGTAACTTTGAGAGATACAGAAAGATCTTGTTTCAGCATCCCATATGGTCTCCCGAGCCAGGAGCAATTTCTCAGTGCATGGCCGAGAGTAACCACTGAGGGTCATCCCTGAGGGTGTGCCCCCCCCCAAATTAAAATAAAAAGAAAGGCAACCTCAAGTGTCCTTATGCAAATGATAACTGTAGGCAACCAATCAGGGGCTGGCACAATTACTGACTGCAGGGCAGAGCCAGTAATAAGCCCTGAGTATAGCCAGTAGTAGGCAACCTTTTTATTCAACTGAGCCAAATCTCGCCAAAACCACGATTGAAATTTATTTTGAGAGCCACACAGGGCGCGCACTGACAGAGGCGAAAAGCAGAGTCCTGACTCCTGGAGGGGCCGCCCGGCACACAGAAATGCCAAATGAAAAGTGCAAAGAGCCACATATGGCTCGCGAGCCTCAGGTTGCCGACCACTGGATAGCCCATTACGATTCAAAAGCCAAAAAAATCACACATACAAAAATGGGACTGTAAACTGAGTATAAACAATTTAAGTCTGAAGGATAACCAATGGAATTACACATACTAATTTGGCTCACCCGGGTTTGATCCCTGGCATCCCATATGGTCCCCCAAGCCTGCAGGAATAATTTCTGAGTATAGAGCCAAGAGTAACCCTTGAGTGCTGCTGGACATGGCCCAAAATCAACAAAGAAGCTTGTATTAGGGCATAAACAACGTAAGATGACCCTTTCCTCCTCTTTTTGGTCCCATTCTGTTCACTAATCTATAATAACGGGGAACCCAGAACCTCCTCCCACATATAAAGATGGCACTAAGCTACTGAGCCACATTGTTTTTTCAAAAAAACTTTATTTATTGATTGATTGATTGGTTTTTGGGCCACACCCATGGTGCTTAGGGGGGCTACTGGCTTCTGCACTGAGAAATTCTCGCAGGCTCAGGGGACCATATAGGATACCGGGAATTGAACTAGGCCCCTGACCCTGATATTATTTTTTTTTGGGAAGGCCACACCCGGCGGTGCTCAGGGGTTACTCCTGGCTGTCTGCTCAGAAATAGCTCCTGGCAGGCACGGGGGACCATATGGGACACCGGGATTCGAACCAACCACCTTTGGTCCTGGATTGGCTGCTTGCAAGGCAAACACCACTGTGCTATCTTGGCCCAGGGACCAGAATGGTAGTACAGCGGCTAGGGCGTTTTCCTTGCATGCAGCCTATTCCAATTCGATTCTCTGCCTCCCATATGGTCCCCCAAGCTCTCTAGGAGTGATTCCTGAGTGCAGAGCCAGAAGTAACCCCTAAGCACTGCCAGGGGTGGCCTGAAAAACAAAAAAATAAAATAGAATGTTGGTCCACACCCAGTATCTTTTGGAAGATTCCCAGATTGATATTCAGTAATTTTTCCTGTTGATACTCAAGGGAGCATCAACTCAGGTCTCCAAGATATAAAAGTCCTTTGAGCCCTCTCTCTGGCCCTGTTAAACTTTGAAGATATTTGCCAGTTGTCTTACCAAGTGATGATACCATTGTATACATCTACTACTACTGTAGACAAATTCCTGTTTCCATATATAATAATATAATATTATAATAAATATCATAATAATTTAATATAATAATAGAATATAGGGGTCCTGACAGTGGAGCAAGGGGTAAGGCATCATCTTTGCCCACGCTAGCCTAGGATGGACCGCGGTTCGGTCCCCCAAGCCAGAAGCGATTTCTGAGCACATAGCCAGGAGTAACTCCTGAGCGTCACTGGGTGTAGTCAAAAATAATATAATATATAGTAATATTATATATATATAGATATATAAAACTGGGTTTTGGTTTTGATTTACTAGTTGAAGAAATGACTATGTTCTAATGGAAATCAAGTTTGATATGTTCATTTTAAAGTGATTTGGGGGGTTGGAAGGTTTTTTGTGTGTGTTTTTGGGGTTTTGTTTTTTGTTTTTGCATCTAATATCACTGGTTGCTTTAAAAAATGAAGTGTTTGTCTTACACGCAGCCAGTCCAGAATGGATGGTGGTTTGTATCCAGGCATCCCAGATGGTCCATCCTGCCTGCCAGGAGTGATTTCTGTGCACAGAGTCAGGAGAAAACTCTGAGTGCCTCTGGTTGTGGCCCAACAACAACAACACCACCATCACCAGCCATGAGATCTCTTCTTCCCCTCTGGTATCTTCAATTCTGTTGTCAGTGTCTACTTGTTATTTTCATTTTTTGTCCATTTATCAGCTTTCTTTATATGGCATAAATAGGCAAAATCATCAATACCTGTCTTTCTATTTCTTTTTTTTTTTTTTATTTGTCAATGTACTTTTTTTGAGAAATTTTTATTTTTACCACAGTGGATTAAAATTTTTTCACACTAATATTTTAGGTGACATTGAATCAGGGGTATTCCCACTACCAATGTTGTCCTCCCTCCATCCCTGTTCCCAGCATGCATCCCCCCCCCCAGGCTTCTAGTATAAGTGGTTCCCTCTGTGTCTAACTAGTTGTAGATTGGGTATCAATCCTGTTGTTGGCTTTGGATTTGGTATTTAAATCTGATCATTTTTATTTCTACTTGATGTTCTTAGGACTGTTTAGTCTTGGTACCCTCCCTTATTTCTCCTCCAATTTGTTTTTTGTTTGTTTGTTTGTTTTTGGTTTCTGGGCCACACCCAGCAGTGCTCAGGGGTTACTCCTGGCTATCTGATCAGAAATAGCTCCTGCCAGGGATGGGGGACCATATGGGATGCCAGGATTTGAACCAACCACCTTAGGTCCTGGATCGGCTGCTTGCAAGGCAAACACCGCTGTTCTATCTCTCTGGTCCCTCTCCTCCAATGTGTGAGGTAGAACAAGGTGGTTCAAGTTATGTGGTTCTTTTAGAAGAAAAGAAGAAATAAAAGGGGGGGCAAAAATCAAATAAGCAAAAAATGGGAGGAGTCCTCCTAGAAGCTATAAATATCTAGAGAAGAAAGGGGAAAAGGAAGAAAAACATAAGAATATCAAACAGGAAAAAAATAATGCAAAGAGCACCACAGAAATAAGCATCACAACAATAAAGACAACAACCAAACAATAACCATGGTCCTGAGATAAAAATAAGACAAATCTCAAAACAAACAATAACATCAACCAAAAAATAAAACAAGCAACAACAATAACAAAATAAATTAATTTGTGCTTTTTTTTGCATAGGCATAATAAATATTGGGGAGATTAGAGAGGGAGTTCCCTTGGCCTAAGGGATTCAGGGTTTCTCCACCCTTGAAGTATACTGTCATGGGAATAACCACAGTCTCCATTCATGTGTTTATTCTCTCCCCTAGGTCCTTTTGTGATGTCTGGGAACTTTCTGCTCAGTCGTGGATGATAAAATCAGGCCTCTGTAACTAGAGATCAATAGAGACTGGGTGGAGTCTTTCTTTATGGTTCTAGAAGTTCTGTTCCATCACTGTTGTTTTAATCAATCTTCTGTAGTTGGTGGTATTGGTTTTTGTACCGATGCTAGGGTGAAGCCTAGGATAGAGTCTTTCATTATGTTTCCAGAGTCTCAGTTGCAGTTGTTTCAGTCAGGCCTCTGGAAATAGAGATCTTGGTTGTTGTACAGGTCGTAGGCCAAACCCTAGACTAGGTCTTTTTTTATTGGTCCAAGGATAGGTTCTGCCCAGTCATGGTTGTCATACTCAGTCTTCTGAATTTAGCAATCTTGGCTTTTGCACAAATCAAAGGATGATGTGTCTTTTGATTTCATCTTAATCCCAAATTCTTTTCTTTTTATGCAAACTGCAAAATTTCATATTTTAATAAATGTAATAATATTCTTTTATTTATATGTATCATGTCTTTATTTACTCATGGACATTTAGGTTGTTTTTATATTAGCTATTGTAAATAATGCTGCAGTATACATTACGGTACATATAATTCTAAAATAAAGATTTCATACCTTCTAATACTCAGTTGAGATTGCTAAATCACATGGTAGTTCTATTTTTAGTGTAGTGGGTTTTTGTTTTTATTGTTTTGGGGCCACACCTGCCATATGGAGCACATATTCCTGGCTCTGCATTGATGGATCAATGCTTGGTTGGCCACTGCATTGCAAGTACCCTACCAGCAGTATTATTGCCACAGCAAATACTTTCAGTATTTTGATGAAACTTCATATTGTTTTCCAAAAGTGTTGAAACAATTTATATTCCCAGCTGAAGAGTGTAACAGAGTTTTATCTCTTCTACACACTTGCAAACCATTTACTGGTCTTTGAGACAAGCCATTCTAAATGGTGTGAGGTATATATTTTTGTGTTTCTGAGTTAATTTTCTTTAATGAGTGGTAGTGAGCACCACCTCGCATGCCTGTTGGCCATCTATCTGTGTCTTCTTTGGAGCAGTGTATATTCAGATCCTCTGAGCATTTTCATTGGTTTGCTATTGAATTATGCATTTTATATACTTTGTAATAAAAACTACTTATTAAATAAATGTATGATGTACAAATGCCTTTATCTATCCAGCAGACTTTGGTTTTGTTTTTTGCTTTGGGCACATTCATCAGTTCTCAGGGCTTACTCCTGGCTCTGCACTCAGGGATTACTTCTCACGGGTTCAGAGGACCATATGGGCTTCTGGAGATTAATCCCAGGTTGGCCACATATAAGGCAAGTGCCCTATGCACTGTACTATTTTCCAATCCATATATATATACATATATATATTTGTTTGTTTTTTGTTTTTGGGTCACACCTGGTGGTGCTCAGGAGTTACTCCTGGCTCTGTGCTCAGATGTCTCTCCTGGCAGGCTTGGGGGACCATATGGGATGCTGAGATTCAAACCAGGGTCCGTCCTATGTTGGCCATATGCAAGGCAAGCATATTATCACTGTACTATCGCTCCAATACCCCTATATATTTTTGTTTTCTGTGCAGAAGCTTTTAACTTGATGTAGTCTCATTTGTTTATGATTTATTTGGGGGCTCCCAAGAAATGTTTTGGGGATCCCAGAGATCACTTTTGGTGATATCCAACCAACCAGCATTATGTTCTTGCGTAGTGCTACCATCCCCATAATCAAATCTTATCTTTATTTTCAGACTAGACTCTCCCTTTCTGAAAGGAGGGAATGTTCCCATAAAGGCTTTCTACTTCTAGTCTGTACTTGAGTTAATAGTTGACTGATCATGCTTTTCAAAACATTTAATTTTTTTTCTTTTGTTCAAATTTGAAGAAGTTTGAAATTATATCTAGCTGATCACAGGGGCTACTCCTGGTGCTGTGTTCAGGGATCACTCCTAGCAATGCTCAGGAGGACTATATTGGTGGCCAAGTTTGGACCAGGGTTGGCTGTATACAGGAAAAGAATCTTAGTTTTATACAATCTCTCTGGTCCTATATCACTTGTATCCTTTAGATTTTCTATGACCATTAACAATAGCAAAACAAAACTTGGGGTTTTTGTTACTGTTTTTTTAATTTGTCCTTTTAGTTGGAGTTTTTGGGTCCCAATTATATTTGCTCAGGGGCTTTTTCTGGCTCTGAGCTCAGAAGTGATTCCTGGCAATGCCGAGGGACCATATGCAGTGCCAGGGACCTAACAGAACCAGGGTCAACTGCATGCAAGACAGGCAGTTTACAGTTTTCCTCCTGTGCTGTCCCTTTAGCCATAAATCCTTGACTTTTGTGTATTTTTTGGCGGGGGGCATAACCAGCGGTTCTCTGAACTTAACTACTTCTGGCTATGTGCTCAGGCTTGACTCTTGGCAGGGCTCAGTGGACTAGATATGGTGCTGGGGATGGAACATGGGTTGGCTACATGCACCTTAACAAATATCCGATCTCTCTGGCCCCAACATAGTTAAAATGTCTTTCATTTAAGTGCTAGATCTATTGCAAAAATGGTGCATGTCCTTCCATTTGCATCCTCTCCCAAATCCAGCATTGGTGAGTCTCACCAATTGTGATTCTACTACATGCTGCGTATTACCACCAACCTACTTACCACCAATATTTAGGTAATTGTGCTCATATGTTCTATAAGTGATCAAATTCTAGGAACTCAGCCAGTGTCTACTTAAAGAACCACAGTGTCCAACTTTCATGGCAGCAGACTGTGAATTGATTGAAAGCAAGTGATTTATTTGGAAGGTAACCTCAGAAAGCAATGGAGGGAAGGAAGTAGGGAAGCAAAATAGGGAAGACAGAGAAAAACAATACAGAATCTGTTAATGAGCAGGTTTGTGCTATGGGCAGCTGGGACTCAATTCTGCTGGGATCTCTGAAGTCTAAATATGATAGCTTTAGAGTATTCCACCCAGGGAGCCAGGACACGAATCATTTCCCCTTCGTTCATGTCTATTGTTAAAGGTTACTCCTCTAGGCCTTAACTCCTTGCCACTCTGGCCTTCCTAGAACACTGACTGGGCAGACTTCCATGATAAGAGAGACCTCAGGCAGAATTGCAATAAAAAGCTTTTGTCTTACACAGCAACAATGAGTGTGCAAGGGTTGGCAACCTTTAAAACATAAAGAGCCACTTGGACTCGTTTCTGAAAGAAAAAAATACCTGGGAGTCACAAAACCATCGTGACATTTAAAACAAATATAGCACAGCATACATTGCTTCTTATCGTAATGCTATATACAGGATCATGCTGTTAGCTGTCGATCTGAAGAAAAAACTTTTCCATCTAACAATGTAAAGCATATATTTGTGTAAATTAATAGTCAATTAAAATATTTAAGTGATGCCACTCCCCACCCCCCCCTGCTACAGGCCCTGCTGTGAGAGCTGTGGCAAAGCTTCAAAAGAGCAGCAGGTTTCCGACCCCTGATCTAGGCGATGCTGGGAAGGGCATCAACACAGGATGAGAAACAGGAATGATTAACCCCTTTTTAAATATGAGTTTGTATTCTTTTTCTGCTGGAGATAAGTGAGTGCCAATGTACTAGCGCCCTAGAGATGGATTTCTTCTTTGTTTGTTTGTTTTGTTTTTGGGTCACACCGAGCAGTGCTCAGGGGTTAGTCCTGGCTCTACGCTCAGAAATCGCTCCTGACAGGCTCGGGAGACCATATGGGATGCTGGGATTCGAATCATCGTCTTTCTGCATGCAAGGTAAAGACCCTACTTCCATGCTATCTCTCCGGCCCCATGGATTTCTTCGTTTAAAGTTTGAAGTATAAAACTTGGCACTGAGGTCTACGAAAGGTATATGCACTGCAGATAAGTAATGACAATTGAATGTCGGGCCAAAAAAAATTAACTTCATCGATGTTCTCAACTTTCACAAGCAGATTGTGTCTCTGATAGTCTCTCACAGTTCCTTACATTTTTATGTTCTTATTTATCACTCAGGGATGCTATTGTCTGCATGAAACAATATTTAAGTCAGGTGGTTACCTTATGGATCTATGGTGTATTTTCTCACAGCTCTAGAAGGCTTGAGGTTGGGGATTTCTGGCATCTGTTTATCAGCTCAAAATACTAGGTTTAAGGACACTGCAGTACTCATGGCCTTTACCTTAATGCTTGTAAGTGACTTTTACACTTCCACATTCAAGGCAAAAATAAAGGTGAGGGGGCCGGAAAGATAGCACAGTGGTAGGGCATTTGCCTTGCATGAAGACGACCCAGGACGAATGGTGGTTCAGATCCTGGCATCCCATCTGGTTCCTGTGCCAGCCAGGAGTGATTTCTGAGCACAGAGCCAGAAGTAACTCCTGAGCACCACCGACTGTGATCCAAAAACCTAACTAAATGAAGGTGAGGTCAGGGATAGAATTACCGTGTGGTTTTGTTTGTTTGTTTGTTTTTGGGCCACACCTGGCAGTGCTCAGGCTTTTCACTCAGGAATTAGTCCAAGCAGGCGCAGGAAACCATATGAGATTCCAGGGATCAAATTCTGGTCAATTCTGTGCAAGGCAAACTCCCTACCTGCTGCCCTATTGTTCCAACCCTTAGTACTTATGTTTTATTGTTTTGTCTTGAATGCTTTTTTGTCACACTGGCAATGCTCTGTAGTGAGGCATCACTCTTGGAAGTGCTCACAGGACCATATATGGAAAGCTGGACATCAAATCTGGATGGACTGCATGCCTATTGCCTCTCCTGCCACAGTACCTGTGTGTTAAAGCAAAAGTTTTACCAACTGCATATATTTTCTGCAATTACCATATTTTATTTGGTTTTTCGAGCCACACCTGTTTGATGCTCAGGGGTTACTCCTGGCTAAGTGCTCAGAAATTGCCCCTGGCTTGCGGGACCATATGGGACGCCAGGGGATCTAACCGCGGTCCTTCCTTGGATAGTGCTTGCAAGGCAGACACCTTACCTCTAGTGCCACCTAGTCGGCCCCCAATTACCATATTTTTACAGCAAAAGTTTTTACCAACTGCATTCATGTTTTTACAGTTACCATAACAAATTGCCACCAACATAGTGATTTAAAACAACACATATTCAGTCTGGAGAGATAGTCTTTGAAGTAATAATTAAATTAATAAGAGTTCTGGATGGTGGTGGATGATGATGAGGTCTTTATTGGCCAGGCCAGGTGCCTGCACCCCCTTCCAGCCAGCAGGTCTGTGGGTTCAGGGTAGCAGCGAGGAAATGATCCGCAGGCAATCAGGTTCAGGAGATATCAGCTTTATTTAAGGCCCTAGCCATCAAGTATGGCTTCTAAGCTAAACCTTTTAAGCAGACTCCATAAGCAGCCCGGTACTTAAACCTGTTTCTTATCCCTCCATGCCACCAACTCCTCCTGCCACTTCTTCCTGAATCTTCTCTGAATCCCCCTTTACACTCCTGAAGCAACCCCTTTGTTACCTTTGAAAGAAGTGAAAAACATATTTTCCCCTACACATTCCTGATGGGAGTTGTCTGTCTCTTTCTCATGCAATGCAATGTTCCCCCCTCAACCTCCCCTCTGTGTTAACTACCTGCTTGTCTTTTATCTACTGAGTTACAGGTGCTGATCCATTTGCTGGCTCCCCATGGTTTTACAGACCCTGCATTAATTGTGCTGAAGACATCTTGGAGACTTAATGTCTGGATCCCGCTCACTTGGAGACTTGAAGTCTGGACCCTACTCACACCTACCCCCAAAACCTCCGGATTCCCCCATATCAAAGCCCATTCCTGTTTCCTCTGTAAAAATAACACAGCCCACCTGAAAACTGTATAAAAACCCCTTGATTTCAGACTTTGGGGTTCGCAACCTCTGCTCTGCTCTGAGCACGTTTCGAACCTCTGATCGATCAGATTAAACTTGGAACTTGCCTGCAATTTGCTGAGCACGTGCCTTTTTCACTATTCTGTGCTGGGCAACTGGGGGGTCGGGTCGTCCGGATTTTTCATTTTTGGCGAGCCAGCCAGGAGACCCTTACACACCCCACCAGAGCCGGACGAGTGAACAAGGTCTGCTTGGTGAGTTCCCTGGGATCCCTTCTCCCTCCTCCTCCCCTTAGCTCACTCTCTAGTTCCCCGTGTGCTTTGCTCTGGGTTTATCTGTGGGAAGCGCTATTGCAAACAGACCTGATAATCGACTAAGGGGCTTAGTCGTGGAAGTGTGTGACTTTGGAATCCCAGACTGAGGTTCCCACTCGATGCGTATACCGAGTGGCAAAGGAGTTGACGAACTCCAACGCAAAGTCACATCCCTGGCCGCGCGCACCAGGGTGCCTAGGAGGCGATTTAAAGCAACGGGGAAGACGTTCCCTGGTTGCAGGAAGGAGGTCTGTCTGTGTAAAGGTTTGTCTGCGTCGTAGGTTTGCTTTCTGTCGCTATCATTGAATTTGAAACTGTTGTTGGAATATTGGCTTGCGATTTGAGTTGAATATCTGGCAATTCTGATATCGTCATTGTGTTTCTCTATTGTGAGTCCCTTGGGGCTCGTCCTTTGATTGTTGAGCCGAAAAACTTTCTGTTTAAGATCTCTCACTAACTGTATCTAAACTAACGCTACTGAGTCCGACCGCAAAAGTCCCCCGGAGCCAGGTACCCCGTCTTCTCCATAAAAGACGTGGTCCGATAGATAAATCCTGGTGAAGAATAAAGGGTCTCAGTCAAGTCTCTCCAGATAGACTTGCCCTCCAGCAAGACAAACTGAGCTCCGGTTAGGAACACATTGGTTTAAGCAATACACTTCTCCCTCAAGTGGTCGGACATTCTCTTTTTCTATGTCTTCTGTGACTAGTTCTTTCTGTCCCCTTACTTGTAACTGGACTAATCCAGCCTCATATTCTGGTACACTCATCCCAGTTTGTTGTTTTCTCTCTACGGAACACCCTACCCTTGTTTTCGTGTTCCAAATCGGACTCTGTATTGTGTTTTTTTTATTCCTTGTTGGTTGTTACACTGTTAGGTGTGGAAAGAGGGCTTGATATATTGCTGTGTGAAAGAGAGGCTTGGTAACAGCTGTTTGTGCATAAGGCTGGTGAGACCAGGCAGCAATGGGACAGGTACAATCCACACCACTTGCTCTTACACTAGAGCACTGGAAAGAAGTTAATAAAAGGGCAAAAAAACAGTCTTGGGTTATAAAGAAGAGAAAATGGCAGGCATTTTGCTCTTCTGAATGGCCCTCCTTTGGTGTAGGGTGGCCTAAGGAAGGCTCTTTTCATTTGCCATCGGTACGGAAAGTAAAAAGCGTTATCTACCGCGCCAAACCCGAGGGACACCCAGAACAGGAGTCCTATATTCTTGTTTGGGAAGATTTGTGTGAAAGCCCCCCGGAATGGATGCGCCCCTTTCTGTTTCCAACAGCTCCCGACAGCCTGGTCGCCTTGCCGCCTGACCCTGAGCGCTCTTCCTTACCCCCACCTACTAACCATAGCATTCTTCCCGTAAGAACCCAAGAAGGAGGCGCCCCGGAGGAGATAACGAAGCCAGCCCCTCCCGGCTCACCTCTATGCCCACCACAGTTCCCCAACATTTATCCAGATACAACTGATCTTCTTCTTTTCGAGCCCCCCCCTTACAGGCCCACAGAACGGAGATTCGCCCAGCCTGCATCCACACAACGGGAGGCACCTGTCTCCCCTGCGTCTCCCTCAACTTGCGAAAGTTCAGAGAAGCAGGGAGCAGGTCAGGGGGCGTGGCCGCTTCCCGGGTCTGCAGAGCGGGGAGCGTCTGCCCAACCTGCGTCTCCCTCAACTTGTGAAAGTTCGGAGAAGGGAAGGGCAAACGGGGGGGCGTGGTGGGTCACCCCAGCGCCTGCCTCGATCTGCGGGAATGCAGGAAGTGCAGACCAGGGGACGCTGCGGCTCACCGCAGCGCCTGCATTTGGGAGAGGGGAACCATCCACACTGTCAGCTCCCACTGCCCCTCCCCAGCCACCACCACCACTATTAACCAAGGGGCATGACCGGGCCCCTTGCCTGCCTTCTGTTTTAACAACAGACGGACAGGAATCATACTATCCACCCTCCCCCCCTGACTCAGAGGGAGGGGATGGACGCACAGGACCAGCTGCAGGGACCCGGAGCCAGCTAAGAGGACAAAGCTCTGCCCCTCTTGCAGCATCTATAATGCCACTAAGACCAGTGGTCCCCAACGTTCCTTTGCCCGATGGGCATGGTGGAAATATGCCTACCTTACAGTACTGGCCTTTTCCCTCCTCTGATTTGTACAATTGGAAGCTAAATCATCCTTCTTTTTCAGAGGACCCTACTAAATTAATCAACCTTTTTGACTCCCTAATGAACACTCATCAACCAACCTGGGATGATTGCCAACAACTGATAAAAACCCTCTTTACTACTGAGGAACAAAATAGAATCCTGGCCGCAGCACGGAAAAATGTGATTGGGAATGGTGGTTTAATCACCGACAGGCCTGATGAAATAGATGACATCTTTCCTTTGCGCAGACCTGACTGGGACCCCAACGCTCCTGGAGGTAGGGAACATCTGTCCACTTATCGCCAGACACTCATGAGAGGTCTCCGGGAAGCTGCTAGGAAACCCACAAATTTAGCCAAGGTAAAAGAAATAATACAAGGGCCAGAGGAGCCACCAGCTGTCTTCCTAGAAAGACTAATGGAGGCATATAGGCGATATACCCCATTTGACCCTGCTTCTGAGGTCCATCAGGCATCAGTAATCATGGCTTTTGTAGGACAGTCAGCAACAGATATTAGAAGGAAGTTACAGCGGCTAGAAAACATACAAGGCAAAAATTTGCAGGATGTGTTAAAAGAGGCAGAAAAGATATATGAGAAAAGAGAAACAAAAGAAGAGAGAGAAGAAAGGTTAGAAAAGGAACGTAGAGAGTGGGAAGAAGAGAGAGAAAAGCGTAAGAAGGAAGAGGAAGAGAAAGAAAGATTAGAGAGAGAGCGGAAGGAAGATCGGAGAGATTACAGGAGAACTAAGCAAATAGCAAGAGCCCTGGCCGTAGCAGTCAGTGCAGAAAGGGCAGACAGGGACCTGGGCCCACGTAAGAACCCGGGATGGGGCTCAGGCCCGCGTCGCGATTTAGGATCACGACGGAAGCCGCGCAAGCTCGAGAAGGACCAGTGTGTTCGATGTGGACAGATAGGGCACTGGGCACGGGAGTGCTCCCAACCCCCGAAACCTCGCTCAACAAAGACCCTAGCAATAGACTCCGAATGAGGGGGTCGGGGCTCCAATCCCCTCCCGGAGCTCAGGGCTAAGTTTAAAGTGGAGGGGACTCCCGTGGATTTTGAGTTAGATTCAGGAGCAGTATATTCAGTCCTGAAGAAACCACTAGGGCCATTGGCAAACAAAATAACTTTAGTACAGGGAGCAAATGGAAGCAAGTACAGACCCTGGACTACTAGTCGTACAATGGATCTGGGGAGAGGAGAAATAAAGCACTCCTTCCTGGTCATTCCAGACTGTCCTTCACCTTTAATGGGTCGAGACCTATTAACTAAATTAAGGGCACAAATTACTTTTGAGGAAACAGGCCCTGAGGTAATTTTTAGGAATCCAAAAGTCCAACCTATTGGAACATCCATTTTAACCATGAGAGCTGAAGACGAGTATAGAATATTTGAGGAAGAAATCCATACCTCCAAAACAGATCTGGACTGGTGGTTAGAAATAGCACCAGCAGCATGGGCCGAGACTGCTGGACTAGGGCTGGCAAAACTACAGGCACCAGTAGTGGTGGAATTAAAGGCAACCGCAACCCCTGTAAGAATCAGGCAATACCCCATGAGTCAAGAAGCAAAGCAGGGAATAACTCCCCACATCAGAAAGCTCTATAAGCAAGGAATTCTGGTAAAATGCCAGTCCCAATGGAATACTCCACTCCTCCCTGTCAAGAAACCTAGCTCCGGGGACTATAGACCAGTACAGGACTTGAGGGCAGTTAATGCCCGGGTGGAAGACATTCACCCTACGGTGCCCAACCCCTACAATCTGCTTAGTACCCTCAGTCCAGACAGAATTTGGTACACTGTGTTGGATTTGAAAGACGCCTTCTTCTGCTTACCCTTGCACCCAGCTAGCCAGCCGTTGTTTGCTTTCGAGTGGACAGACACGGAGGCCGGCATCTCAGGCCAGCTGACATGGACACGACTCCCGCAAGGATTTAAAAACTCCCCCACCATTTTTGATGAAGCTTTGCATCAGGACCTAAGTGCTTTTCGCGAACAACACCCACAGGTAACTCTGTTAGAGTATGTCGATGACCTGCTGATCGCTGCCGAAACCGAGGGCAGTTGCAGGCAAGCCACTCTAGATTTGCTACAAGAGCTAGCCCAGCTGGGATACCGGGCCTCTGCCAAGAAGGCCCAATTATGCAGACAGGAGGTAACGTTCCTAGGATATACCCTACGTGATGGCAAACGATGGCTGACGGAGGCTCGGAAAAAAGTAGTTGCCCAAATCCCGCCACCAACAACACGGCGACAGCTGCGTGAGTTCCTGGGAACAGCAGGGTTTTGCCGTTTATGGATTCCGGGTTTTGCCAACCTGGCAGCACCTCTATACCATCTCACAAAGGGAGATGCAGCATTTGAATGGACTCCTGATTGCCAACAAGCCTTCGATGCAATCAAGACGGCCCTGCTGTCCGCCCCAGCGCTGGCTCTACCTGATGTGAGTAAGCCATTCACTTTATTTCTGGAAGAAAGAGGCGGGGTGGCCAGAGGCGTCTTAACCCAAACACTCGGGCCGTGGAAAAGACCGGTTGCCTACTTATCAAAGAAATTGGACACAGTAGCCAGTGGCTGGCCCAAGTGCCTTAGGGCAATTGCAGCCGCGGCCCTTTTGGTAAAAGATGCTGACAAGATCTCCCTTGGGCAAAAGCTAACTATAGTAGCCCCACATGCACTGGAAAGCATCATCCGCCAGCCTCCGGACCGGTGGCTCTCAAACGCAAGAATTACACACTATCAAAGTATTCTGCTAGACAAAGACAGAATTCATATCGGAGTACCCGCCACCTTAAACCCGGCCACTCTGCTGCCTGAAGAAGAAGCAGAGCCGGTACTGCACAAATGCCAAGACATACTGGCTGAGGAAAGCAGTACCAGAAAAGATCTCCAGGACCAGCCGTTAAAGCAGTCAGATGTGATATGGTTTACAGACGGGAGCAGTTTTGTAAAAGGAGGAGAAAGAAGAGCCGGAGCAGCAGTAGTAAGCAATCATAAAGTGGTTTGGGCCCAACGGCTGCCAGATGGAACTTCTGCTCAGCGGGCAGAACTAATTGCATTAACAAAAGCTTTAAAATTAGCAAAGGGGAAGAAAGCCACCATCTACACAGATAGTCGGTATGCTTTTGGAACCGCCCACGTCCATGGCATAATTTATCAAAGACGAGGGCTGCTGACTTCAGCGGGAAAGGACATTAAAAATAAAAAGGAAATACTGGAATTATTATCTGCCCTTCAACTCCCCAAAGAACTGGCCATCGTTCACTGCCCCGGACATCAAAAAGGAAATGGAGCAGTAGCAGCAGGGAACCGAAAAGCAGATGCAGAGGCAAAGGCTGCAGCTGAGGGACTACTGCCCTGCCCCGTCGCAGGACCAAGGCCACTTCAGGAGGAGGCATTAGTATGGGTCAGAGAAGACATCCCTATACCTCCACTCAAGCCGGAGTGGAAAACTACAAAAATTGCTGAACTAGATCCGGAAGAGATAGAAGAGCCTGACCCAGAGGCAAGAAGGTTGTTGCCACTCAAGGAAGTACCTAGACAAGAGAAAACTTCAAGAATTCAAGAGTACCTAAAAACACTCCATCGCCTCACCCACCTAGGGCCCAGGAAAATGTTAGAAATTGCAAGAGACTGGCTGGGGGACACGCGCCCCGAGGAAATAAAAAGACTTGCAGAACAAGTTGTTAAGTTGTGCCAGCCATGTCAGCTGGTAAATGCCTACCCTGGAAGAATCCAAATGGGAAAACGATTAAGAGGAACACGACCTGGACAGCACTGGGAGATTGACTTCACCGAGATCAAGCCCACCAAATATGGACTGAAATACCTATTAGTTTTTGTGGACACTTTTTCCGGCTGGGTAGAAGCCTACCCCTGTAAAAATGAAACTGCGCAAATGGTATCTAAGAAAATTCTAGATGATATTTTCCCCAGGTTCGGACTTCCCCAGGTAATCGGGTCCGATAACGGACCTGCTTTCGTGGCCCAGGTAAGTCAGGGATTGGCCAGGGCTCTGGGAATCAATTGGAAGCTACATTGTGCCTATCATCCCCACAGCTCAGGACAGGTAGAGCGTATGAATAGAACTATTAAGGAGACTTTAACTAAATTATCTCTAGAGACTGGCGTAAGTGACTGGATTTCCCTCCTCCCTTCAGCCCTTTTCCGGGCTCGAAACACCCCTCTCCCCTCCCAGTGTAGTTTAACCCCTTTTGAAATCCTATATGGGGCTCCTCCCCCAGTAAAAGTTATAACTGATACTTATGAACCTTCTCTTGCTTCCTCTTCCCCCTTGGCTGCCCGACTGGCTGCTGTCACCACGCTGCAAAAGTGCATCTGGAAAAATCTTCAGCAGGCATACGAGCCCGGGGACCTGACAGTACCACACAACTACAAGCCAGGAGACTCAGTCCTCGTGCGGCGACATCGTGCTCTAACACTAGAACCCAGGTGGAAGGGACCGTATGTTGTCCTCCTCACGACCCCTACTGCAGTTAAGGTAGACGGTATTGCGGCGTGGATACACGCCTCACATTTAAAGCCAGCACCAATAGAATTTAATCAGAATGAGTGGGCAGTGGAGCGAGCAGAAAACCCGCTCAAAATCCGGCTTAAACGCCAGCAAACTGCTCCTCCTGCCTCAACTCCTGTGGTTACTTCTAATTCCCCCAGTCTTAGGGGGGTTTGATCGGCCAGTGGAACACCAAAAGCTGCTAAGGACTCTCTACGGTAACCCCTGTGACTGCCCCGGAGGTCATCAGTTCAAACCTGAGTACCGAGCTACACAGGCAGTCGACTGTGGCACTAAAACGGCCTATCTCCAGCTCAAGCCAACAGCTTCCACAGGTGAAATCAAGGCTCAGTGGGTATGTAAGCAAAAACCCCAACCCCTTCCCCCGGACACGAAAGGAACCTGCCCCCCAGGATGTGTAGAGCTAACTCAGGTACACTCACGGTGCTATAAAACCTATCAGCAGTGCGTTAAAAATGGCCAACTCTACCTGGTGGCGAAACTAACTGATACCTACAAGGGGAGCACTGGAGGTGAATGGGGTCCTGAAACTTTTAAAACTCCATACGGGGCAGCACATTGTCTAGCAAATATTGGAGATGTGGTCTGCTGGCCTCTAAAGGCCCCTTTACATATATCAGATGGGGGAGGGCCCACAGATCAAGAAAAAGAAAAGGAAGCCATAGAATGGGCCGAAAAGGAAGTTTATAACCTAATGCCAAACTGGCCCAAGCACCCCTCCCTTCAAGCTAGGGTGCTAAATGAGGATCTGGATTCAAATATACACGAGATTCTAAAGTACACTCACAAGCTCTTAAATCAAACCAACCCAAGCTTAGCGGCTGACTGCTGGCTATGCATGAAAATGAGTAACGATTGGCCATTAGCAATACCTGTGCCTAAACCAAATATAAGTAGCTTTTCAAACTGCACCTATACCAAGCCCTTTAAGGTAATCCCTCAGGAATTTGACTCCTCCACTTGCTATGTTAGAAATTACTCACTAACCATAGATTTAGGGCAAGTACCAACAACAAGGTGCTCTAACATCTCCGAAGTCTCGTTGGACTTGGGATGCCTCCCCCCAGGACAGGTCTGGGTCTGTGGAGGAAATTTGGCTTATCCAGTGTTACCCAGAAATAGCACAGGCATTTGTGCACCTGCCTTCCTGCTACCCAACATTGATGTTCTCCCAGGAACTGAACCAGTCCCTCTTCCCAGCATAGACCTCCTGGGAGGACACCGAACTCGAACTCGTAGGGCTGTAGTATTACTACCCCTGCTGGCTGCGTTAGGTGTGGTCGGAGGATTAGGAATGGGAGCTGCAGGGTTAGGAGTTTCATTGGACCGGTATAATAAGTTATCTGATCGACTGGCCTCAGACATCCGGCAGGTTTACAAGTCTATCCAGGACCTACAAGACCAGCATGACTCACTCGCCCGGGTGGTCCTGCAAAATCGGAGGGGACTAGACTTAATCCTAGCCGAGAAAGGAGGATTGTGTGTAGCTTTACAAGAAGAATGTTGCTTTTATGTTAATAAATCCGGAATAGTACGAGACAGAATAAAGAAACACCAGGAAGAATTAGCAAAGCGAAGGGAGGAACTCTATGATCAACCGTTATGGTCTCTATGGGGAGGAATCCTCCCCTACCTCCTGCCTCTACTTGGTCCACTGCTAAGTGTACTCTTAATAGTTGCAGTAGGACCCTGTATCGTAAACAGAGTTGTAACTTTTATCCGCACTCAAGTGGGGGAAGTTAAGCTAATGGTGCTAAGACAGCAATATCAGGAAGTACCCACAAAACTCTGAGTAACCACTTGCTGCACCTTGAACTTAACCCCTGAAACCAACTCCGCCCCACCTCAGCAGGAAGTAGTTACAGAAGAGACGTCTGCCCAAAATCCCTTCAATGTTCTTGGCTAGCAGTGGTTACTTCGGTTACTTCTGTGTTAATTCTAAGAATAGAATTATTAACAAGAAGGAGTGGGAAATGAAAGAAGTGAAAAACATATTTTCCCCTACACATTCCTGATGGGAGTTGTCTGTCTCTTTCTCATGCAATGCAATGTTCCCCCCTCAACCTCCCCTCTGTGTTAACTACCTGCTTGTCTTTTATCTACTGAGTTACAGGTGCTGATCCATTTGCTGGCTCCCCATGGTTTTACAGACCCTGCATTAATTGTGCTGAAGACATCTTGGAGACTTAATGTCTGGATCCCGCTCACTTGGAGACTTGAAGTCTGGACCCTACTCACACCTACCCCCAAAACCTCCGGATTCCCCCATATCAAAGCCCATTCCTGTTTCCTCTGTAAAAATAACACAGCCCACCTGAAAACTGTATAAAAACCCCTTGATTTCAGACTTTGGGGTTCGCAACCTCTGCTCTGCTCTGAGCACGTTTCGAACCTCTGATCGATCAGATTAAACTTGGAACTTGCCTGCAATTTGCTGAGCACGTGCCTTTTTCACTATTCTGTGCTGGGCAACTGGGGGGTCGGGTCGTCCGGATTTTTCACCTTCTATAGACCCCTCCTAGATGTGGAAGGGTCTCCCTCTCCAGGTGAGATATAAAGAAGTTGGGGGAGCTCTGGAGAAGGCAAGAGGTGGTGTGCACAGCCATCGCGGCCGTTAGGACCTGCCTGCTGGGCCAGGGTTTCAAGGACATAAAGCCACGTGTAGAACTCATGCGGTCTGGGGAGATCCCACAGCTTATTCACGTCTGAACAATTTGGTGATGGGATAAAAGTTAAAAAAGGGGAGAAAACAGTGAAGCCCAACTGAAAGTTTGATTTTTAAAAACCTCCTGCATTTAAACTGTTTCAGGTTATCTCTTACTTAGCCCTTTAGTTGCTGTGTTTTATAGTTTTCCATAATTAATGTTTCCAATTGCACAATGTTTAATGTGTATCTTAATGTAGTAGCCTGTTTTCAAACTGTATTTTCTATATAAAATGTTCGTGTAATTTTATTTAGGGAAGGTTATTAAGGAACCAGGAAGTTCCAGTATAAAAGTGCTTGGTTAAATAAGCAGTAAGAAAATTTTAAGCTATAGGTGTATTTTGCAAAAAAGTTAGTTTATGGAAAAGGCTGATTTTTTTTTTTTGGTTTTTTGGGTCACACCCGGCGTGCTCAGGGGTTACTCCTGGCTGTCTGCTCAGAAATAGCTCCTGGCAGGCACGGGGGACCATATGGGACACCGGGATTCGAACCAACCACCTTTGGTCCTGGATTGGCTGCTTGTAAGGCAAACGCCGCTGTGCTATCTCTCCGGGCCCAAAGGCTGATATTTTAATTTTATACTTTAGATTTTGTGGCTTTTGGGCAATATTAGGTCCATGGCCATGGCTTGTGGAAGTCAGGAAAACAAAAGATAACATTCCTTCCTTTGTTTTACTAATCACAGAAGGGGGAGATATAACCCCTCCCCCAACTTCCTTTTATCTCACCTGGAGAGTGAGACCCTCTCACATTTGGGAGGGGTCTAAGGAAGGTAAAAAAGGGGTTGCCTGAGGGGTGTAAAGGGGATTTAGGGAGTCAGCTAGAGATTCACCAGAAGAGGCCTCAGGAGGAGGCAGGGAGAGAGAGCACGCGGAAATGGGCTGCTTATGGAGCCTGCTTAAAAGGTTAACAGAGAAGTCACACATTGTTTAGGGCCTTATTAATAAAGTTGGTTATCTCCTGACTTCAATTGACTGCTGTGAGTCTTTACCTTGCCACTACCCTGAATCTGCAGACCCATAGGCTGGAAGAGGAAGCAGGTGCCCGGGCTGGCCGAGAAAGGCCTCACCCTTATCTCACCATTATCCACCGCCATCAAGGACTTTTATTAATTTAGTTAATTCTGCAGTCTTACCAGGGGTGGCGAACAAGTTCGACACAAAGAGCCAAAATTTTAAACTATGAGAGTCAGAGAGCCACACCACGCAGTGACCTGCCAAAACAGACACTCACATAAAAGCATCTAATTTTAACAATACTATATTAAACACATCTTGCATTTTGCCATTTTGAGTGAGGGTCAAAATCCTGCAGTGATGAAAAAAAAAAAATCCTGCAGTGATGGTGAGGGTGTGCTGCGTCCTCCACACTAAGAACTCACGGCAAGATTGGACACAACATGTGACACACAGGTTTCCCACCCCCAACCCCCCCCACTCCCGCTTGCTGGCCCTGCAGTTGTTTCCAAGGGATGGGATACAGGAGGATTGCAGCCTGGGGACAGGACTACGCGCTTAGAGATCTCTCCTCAGAAGCAGCAGAACAAAATCCAAACTTGGCGAAGAGCCACAGTATACAAAAGAATGAGAAGAGGCAAAGAGCCGCATTCCTTTTGGCCAGGAGCCGCACGCAGGTGTTCGCCACCCCTGGTCTTGACAGTAAAATGCCTTTTTGGAATATGAATGACCCTAGTTTGAATCCCTAGAAAACATGTCTTTTCCAGCTTCTAGTAAAGGTTCTCAAACTTTCTTATGTATGTCACCTAGAGAGATTTTACGATTCTGAATATCTCAAAAAAAGAGTTAAATTCCTAATATCTCTAAAATATTCATGATAGCATGTTTGAGGGCTAGAAACCATAGTCATGCCAACTAAAGCAGAAAAATCTGAGCTTGGGATGCAGGTATCAGAATTGTTAAATCTGTTCAGGTGATTACAATGTGCAATCAACTTTGGGACTCATAGATCTATCTAGAGCAGGGGTCTCAAACTTGTAGCTCGCGGGCCGCAAACAGCCCTCTGTACAAGATTTTGTGGCCCTGCCCTAGAGGAATCTTTTTTTGTTTTATCTTGTTTTGTTTTAGTTGTTTGGGTCACACACCCCCAATGTTCAAGGCTTACTACTGACTTTTCACTCAAGGATCACCCCGACTTTGCCTCCTGCGGCCCCCAGATAAATTGAGTTTTAGATCCCTGATCTAGAGTGTACCTATATTAATTCCATCTCTACAACCAACAATCACATCATTCTGACTTGAATTGTTGCTCTGTCTCCTTTTATGATTCTTTTTGGCCTTTGTCTGCCATATTTAAGGATTATATTAGGCTATATTTCCTATCTTAAGGTAAACAGGGAATTCATATATGGCTCAAGAGTTACTCTAGTTCTATACTCGGAAACCATTTCTGGCTATCTTGGGGGACCATATGGGATACCAGGGACCCAACCTGAATCAGCCACATGCAAGCCAAGCGTGTACTGTATCTCTCCAGCTTCACCATGCATTTGATTTTTAATTAATGTTTTGTCCTTGCTCCTTCAGAAAACTTTGTTGCCAAATTTATTGCAACTCAGATGCAATTATGCAATAGGGGGTTTTCATCCATATTTAAGAAGTGAGCCTCTATTCAAAAACTTGATTTCAAATAATTGATGTTTATAAAGTAAAATCTGGGGGCCGGAGAGACAGCATGGAGGTAAGGCGTTTGCTTTGCATGCAGAAGGACAGTGGTTCAAATCCTGGCATCCCATATGGTCCCCTGAGCCTACAGGAGATGGTTTCTGAGCATAGAGCCAGTAGTAGCCCCTGAGCACTGTTGGCTGCGACCCACCCCTGCAAAAAAAACCAACACAGTAAAATATGGGCTTGAGATATTGTACAGTGGGTAGGATGCTTGCCTTGCATATGGACGACCTGGATTTGCTCCCTGGCATCCCCTATGGCCTATTGAGCCATCCAGGAGTTGTGCTAAATGCACCCAGGAGTAACCCTGAGCATCATCAGGTGTGACTCTCAAGTCAATAAATAATAAAAAAGTAAAAGTAAATCCTGGATATTTTTATAATGATTTGAATATTTTATTAAAAGGCTGATATTAAATGCAATGACATGAAAAATGTTCAGGCTTTATCATTAAGGGAAAGATGTAATTTGCAGAACAGCACATATTTTATGACTATATTTGTGTGATAAAATATAAACTAAAACTTACGGCCCTAGGAAAATAGCAGAAGGAATTAAATTACTTTTTTATTTTTTACACATTTTTAAAATAACTTTAAATTGAATCACCATGATATACAGTTATAATGCTATTCCTAATTGAGTTTCAGTCATTCAATGTCCAGCAATTATCCCTTCTCCAGTGCACATTTCCCACCACCAAAGTCCCCAGTTCCCTCTTGCCTTCCCCTATGCCTGCTTTTCTGGCAGATATTTTTCTTCTCTCTCTTCTCTCTCTGTCTTCCTTTTTTTCATTTAGACACTGTGGTCTATCGTATTATTACTGATGGCACATAATATATATCATTTTACCTCCTTTTAACACCCAGTCCTTTTCCAGAGTGATAATTTTCAACTATCATTGTCATAGTGGTCTCTTCTCCTAACTACAGTCTCCCCATTCTTTGTGGCAAGCTTTCTACCAGTCAGTCCTCCTGGCCCTCGTCTCCATTGTCGGGTTTTATTACCATACTTTTTATTTTTTATATCTTCCAAATGAGTGTGATAATTCTATGTCTATCCCTCTCCCTCTGACTCATTTTGCTCAGTGTAATACTTTCCATATCCATCCATGTATAAGAAAATTTTATTACCTCATTTTTAAAAGCTGCATAGTGTAGATGTACCACATTTTTATGCACTCATCTGTTCGCAGATGCTTGGGTTGTTTCCAGATTCTGGCCATTGTGAATAGTGCTGCAATGAACAGAGGAGTGTAGATGCCTTTTCTGCATTTTGTTTTTGTATCCCTAGAGCATATTCCCAGAAGCAGTATTTCTGGGTCAAAGGAGAGTTCAATTTCTAGTTTTGTTTTTGTTTGCTTTTGGGCCATACTTGGCTGTGTTCAGGAATTACTCCTGGCTCTCCACTCGGAAATCACTCCTGGCAGGGTTGGAAGACCAAATGGGATGCCTGGGATAGAATTTGGGTTGGCTATGTGAAAGAAAATTCTCCAGCCCCTATTTCTAGTTTTTTGAGGAATGTCTGTATTGTTTTTTAAGAAGGCTGGAGTAGTATACATTCATCAACAGTGAATGAGACTCTGTTTTTCTACATGTATATGCCTGTTGTTTTTGTTCTTTTTTTGCATTTGCTTTATTAGATGTGAGCATGGATAAGTATATCACATATTTTATACACACAGATATACATGAATTCATACAAGTTGTGAGAATACTAGAGCAAGAACATGAGATCATCTGGGATCAAATCTAGGCATTGACATATATAGGTCATCTACTCTACAAATTTAAACACAACCCTAGCCTCCTCCTCTTCTTTTCTTGTCTTCTTTTTCTTCATTCTCTTCCATTTCTTTCTCTTCTTAGCTTCCTCTTTCTCTTCTTCCTCCTCTTTTTATTCTTCCCTCTCTTCCTCTTCTTCCCCTTCTTATTCTTCTTCACCTTATTCTTACTCTTCTTCTTCCCCTTCTTTTTCCTCTTCTTCCTCTTCTCACTCTTCCTCCAACTCCTCTTATTATTCACTTCCTGGGTCTCCGGGACTTCAATGATTCCTATGTTGTTTCTGTTGAGTTTATCAAAGACTTCTATTTTTCATCTGTTCACATTCTTTGGGTATTTATCCATTGTCTGATCATTTGCTTTAAGGTTCTCTTCCAATCTCTTCTGCTGTATGGAGTTGTTTTGCAACTCATCCTCCGGCTCACTGACCCTGTTTGCAGCCGTTACTCCAGTGGAGAGGCTTTCCATTGAGGTTTTCAATTGAACTACCGAGTTTTTCAGACCTGTTATTTCAGTATGTTTTCTAATTTTGTTTTTTTTTTTTTTTTTTTGGTTTTTGGGCCATACCCATTTGACGCTCAGGGGTTACTCCTGGCTATGCGCTCAGAAGTCGCTCCTGGCTTGGGGGACCATATGGGATGCCAGGGGATCGAATCGCGGTCCGTCCTAGACTAGTGCAGGCAAGGCAGGCACCTTACCTCTAGCGCCACTGCCCAGCCCCTCTAATTTTGATCTTCATATCCTCTTGATTCTTATTTGTGTTCCATTTAAGTCTACTTATGCCTTCTTTGCGCTCTATGAACACCCTCCATATTTCTTCTCTAAACACCTTATCTGAGAGGATACCTAGCTCTTTGGTACTTTTTGGCTCATCAGATCTGCCATCTTCATACTCCATACAAGGGATTGTCCGGCATTGTTTCCCTATTGTGACACTTGTAGTGTGGTTTTTACTATGTGCTGTGGTGGGATTCAGGGATTAAAAAATGCATGCAGCTGGCTCCTCTGGATCCACCCAAAAAGCAGGCAGGGAGCAAGGCAGCTGTCCTTTATCATGGCTCTCTGATACCCAAACACATGGAAAAATCAGTCCCCATGTTTGTTGGGTGGAGACATCTTACCGGGTTTGGGTCCTGGAGAAATTATGTTCATTGGTGTCTTCTGGGCTGCCTCCCACAGAAAGGAGGTCGAGAGCTGGGCAGCAGTTCTTTATCATGGTTCTTTTGTGCCCAAACACATGACAGGAATCAGTTTTTGTTCTTTTGTTGATGTGTTCCAGTCTCTGGAGTGAGTTGTTTTGATTTGCATCTCCTAGATGATTTATTATATGGAACATTTTTTCATGTGCCTTTTAGCCATTTGTAATTCTTCAATCAGGAAATGTCTGTTAAACACCATTTTTAATAGGGTTTGATAATTTAATCTTGTTACCAGTGCCTTGTCTACCAGTGCCTTATATATCTTAAATATTAATCTCTTTTCAGATAAGGATTGGGTGAATAGTTTCTCCCAATCAGTGGACAGTCTTAGTAGTCTGGTCAGTTATTTTTCTTTAAGGTGCAGAAGCTTTTTAGTTTAATGCAATCCCATTGTTTTTCTTTGTTTCCACCTTCTTGATCATTGGTGCTTCATCCTTGAGGATGCCTTTAGTTTCATGACATGGAGAGTTCTGCCCATGTATTCATCTATGTACTTTATTGTTTAACATCTGATATCAAGGTCTTTAGTCCATTTTGATTTGACTTTTGTGCATGGCATTAAAAAGTATGTCTGGCTAGTTCATGACCAACTTGCCACAAAGAATAGAGAGTACAGTCAGAGTAGAAAAGGGTTTACTATGAAAGGGACATGGGTGTCACTCCTTCAATAACAGTAGTGCAAACCTCAATTACAAAAATAGAAAGGAAAAAGAGAGTTAAGTAAAATACCTGCTCTAAAGGCAGGGGTAGAGTGGGTGGGAGTGAAGAGGGTATCAGGAAGAGTGAGAAGGAAATTTTTGACATTGGTGGCAGGAAATGCGCACTGGTGAAGGTTGTTGTTATACATTGCATGACTATAACTCAATCATAAACAACTTTATCTGTGGAAAAAAAAGCTGTAGCATGAATAACCTTGAAATCATGGTTTTAAATAAAAAAGAGGTCTGAATTAATATTTTTTGCATGTAGGTCTATCAGTTTTTTTATCAGCATCACTTGTTGAGGCTTTCCTTTTTCCATTTCATATTTCTTGCTCCTTTATCAAAGATTAATTGATCATATACCTAAAGATTTGTATCAGATATTAAAATCTGAGGGTCTGTCTTTATTCAAGTATCATGTAGTCTTAATGACTCCTGCTTTATAGTACATTTTGAAGTTAGGGAAAGTGATGCCTCCCATCTTCTTTTTTCCCAAGACTTGCTTTAGCTATTCTTGGAGGTTTATTGTTCCATATGAATTTCAGAAGTGTTTGATCTAATTCTTTGAAAAATGTCTTGTTTATTCTTATAGAGATTGCATTAAATCTGTATAGTACTTTGGGAAGTATTGCCATTTTAATAATGTTAATTCTCCCAATTCATGAGCAAGAAATATGTTTACATCTCCTTGTGTCATCTTTTATTTCTTAAATTAGTGTTTGTTTTGTAGTTTTCTTTATATAGGTTTTTCTTTTTTTTTTTTTTTTTTTGGTTTTTGGGCCACACCCATTTGACGCTCAGGGGTTACTCCTGGCAATGTGCTCAGAAATCGCCCCTGGCTTGGGGGGGGGACCATATGGGACGCCGGGGGATCGAACCGCGGTCCGTTCCTTGGCTAGCGCTTGTAAGGCAGACACCTTACCTCTAGCGCCACCTTCCCGGCCCCTATATAGGTTTTTCACCTCTTTAGTTAAGTTGATTTGCAAGTACTTGATTTTCTGAGGCAAAATTGTGAATGGGATTGATTTTTAAAAAGATTTTGTTCTTCCCTTTCATTTTTGTATATAGGAAAGCCATAGATTTTGCATATTAATTTTGTAGCTTGCCACTTAAATATACAAATCTATTGTTTCTAGAAGTTTTTTGTAGAATCCTTAAGATTTTCTACACATAGTATATGTCATCCATAAATAGTGAGAGTTTGACTACTTCCTTCCTGTGTGGATGTTTTTTATAGCTTTTTCTTTCTTCATTGCTATGGCAAATACTTTCAGTACTATATTGAATAGAAATGATGAAAGGGGAAAACCTTGTCTTGTACCATATTTTAAAGGAAAGGCTTTTAACTTTTTCCTATTGAGTATAATGATTTCTGTGGGCTTGTGTTAAATGGCTTTAACTATATTAAGGGATGTTCTTTCAATTCTCATCTTGTTGTGAGTTTTTATGAATGGATGCTGGGTCTTGTCCAATGCTTTCTTTGCATCTATTTATATGATTATATGACTTTTATTTTTTCTTTTATTGGTATGGTGTATCCTGTTAATTGAATTTTGTATATTAAGCCATCATTGCATCCCTGGAATGAATCCTACTTGGTCATAGTATATAATCTTTTTGATTAAATATTGAATTGTATTTGCTAGTATTTTGTTGAGGATCTCTGCATCCGTGTTTTACAAGGATATCAGCCTATAATTCTCTTTATTTCTCATGTCTCTGCTTTTGGTATTAGAAGGTTAGTTTCATAGAAACTTTTTGGGAGTGTTTCTTTAGAGTGTTTCTCTAAAGAAAGGAAATAATTAAATTCTTGACTTTTAGTTATGCATGGAACACACACCAAATATGTTTCTAAGTCATGGTCATTGCATGTTCTTACTGTCTGGAATACTTATATCTATCATATTAACATATCAATAAGAATGTACTTGATAGCTATCTCCATTTATTTATCTTTCTTTCCAATATTATGTTTGAGAAACCTAATTTGACCACTCTTTCTCGAATAGCATGCTCTACCAGTCTTTAGTTCCTTGTTTTGCTTTATTTCATGACATTTTATATCAGATTGCTTATTTTTTATTGCAACTGTTCTGGACTTGAATGTAAATGAGACCAATGATGGAAATGTTTCAGATTAGGGTTGCTGAGGTATCTTAGTTGAGGAACCGTTCTTAATGTTTATGGCATCAGTTCCAAAATGTGATTATTCTTAAGACCAGTAGCAAGGACATCACTTCAGAACTTGTTAGACAAATAAATTTTCAACCCAACTTCTATATCTACTTAGGAGTAAAGACCCAGCTGTCTGATTTGAATGAACTCTCAGGTGTTTCTGATATAAACTAATGTTTTTGAGCTACTGACTTTTTCCCCTTGCATTTCTACAACTCTTTTTGTAGGTCTCTTTTCCAGGTAGAAATAAATACTAATTCCAAGTTTGAGAGTTTGTGGCTCAGTGCTACGATACTTGCCTTGCATTTGTGAGACCCTGAATTTTATTCTATGTACTGATACACACAGAGAAAATGTTTGCTCTTTTCCCTATATCATCTAATGCTTCTAAGAATATTCTAAATGGGATAGGAAAAATTTAAATACAATAGGAAGGTTGAAAATCTACATATGGGCCGGGCGGTGGCGCTGGAGGTAAGGTGCCTGCCTTGCCTGCGCTAGCCTAGGACGGACTGCGGTTCGATCCCCCGGTGTCCCATATGGTCCCCCAAGAAGCCAGGAGCAACTTCTGAGCGCATAGCCAGGAGTAACCCCTGAGCGGCACAGGGTGTGGCCCAAAAACCAAAAAAAAAAAAAAAGAAAATCTACATATAACTTAATAATACTTATTTTTGGTTTACTGAGTACATGCAGTGGTGCTTAGCTGAATCTGTGCTCAGGGATCATTCCTGGCAGTCTTGGGTGAACATACAGGGTTCTGGGACTTAAACCTGGGATGGCCATATGGAAGACAAGTACCCTACATGCTGTACTATCTCTATGGTCCACATATATAACTTAACTTTGAGTTTAACCTAAAATTTTCTTGAACTTTATTTTCTAGAAAAGGTTCTAGTAGACAGTATTTTTGGTTTTGTAGGCCATACAATCTGTCTTATAGTGTGAAAGTAGTCATAGAATATATAAGCGAATGAGTTTGGCTGTGTTCCAGTAAGATGGATGCTGAAATTTCATTTGTTGGCAACCTGACTGCATAATATTTATATTTTGTTATGTTATTTTGCATTCTTCTAATTTCATTCCCTGCCACTTCTTTGAAATGCTTGTTGGATTGTGTCCCCATTGTTATCTATGGAATGAGATGCACACAGACATAGAGTGAATCCTAGGAAGTATCTTGACAATTATCTTGGCTCAATGGAAGTGAGCATAGAAATAGCAATGCTTAAGTATATCAATGGCAAAAATTCTGCGAAAGAGATTTGTAGATGTTCCCCTTAAAACGTTTATAGATGTTTTAAGGAGTGACTTAAAATGTGCAACTCTTTGTGTTTTATATTAATACCTACAAAAGAATGTTCATTGCAGAGAAGGTTAAAAAATAATTAGGTGGGAGTCGAGTGATAGAAGGCATTTTGTCTTGAACACAGCTAACCCAGGTTCCAACCCCTATATTCCACATGGTTTCCTGAGCTTGCCTGGAGTAATTCCTGAGTGCAGAGCCAGGAATAGCCTCTGAGCACATCTAGGTGTAGCCCTAAAACAAACAAAAAGAGAAGTTGGATAATGTAATCTATTTCCTTAGCTAACCCCCATAATTTCTGTAGTAGGATATTTTAAGTAGATATGAAAAGGCAAGAATGGAAGCTCTTCATGGGCTCAGCAGCCTGGGCTTCACTTCTCCATGGTTAATTTTTTGGGGGGGCACACCAGGTGACACTCGGGTTACTCCTGGCTATGTGCGCAAAAATCGCTCATGGCTTTGGAGACCATAAGGGATGCTGGGGGCTAGCACTGGCAAGGCTGACACCTTATAGCTTGTGCCACCGCTCCGGCCCCAAAGATTTTTTGTTCATTTGTTTTGGACCACACCCAGTGGTGCTCAGTGGTTACTCTTGGCTTTGCACTCACAAGTTACTCCTGGCAGGCTCAAGGGACCATATGGTATGCCAGGGATGGAACCCGCGTCAGCCATATGCAAAGCAAACAACCTACCCACTGTGCTATCTCTCCTGCTCCCTCCATGGTTGATTTTGTGATTCTGGCTGCTTAGTGCTCCCAAAACCAACAGTATAGATATTCATATAGTGAGTCATCTTAAAATTAAAAACAGCCTTTTTTGGAGAAGTGTAGCATCCCTGGACCAGTTAATATGTGGTTACTCTTCTTGGAGGGAGCGCGTGCATACACAGACAGACCAACACAGAACAAATAATAGACACAGAGACAGACAAGAATGGGAGAAGGATTCCATTTATTGAAGCTTATATACCATTTTTAGGTTGCATTCTGCACGAACGCATACAGATATGGCATAGATGCATTGAACAGACAGGAATACCTAGTTAACAGGGTCCATCGCGAGTGGGTTGGAATGTACAGATCTATAAGGAGACTTCAGATAAGTTAGATTCAGTTTCCCAGAGTTAAAATTCTATGCTCTCATCATCTTTATTCAAGCCTTAAATTATTACATATAAACTTATTTACATGCCTTAAATGGTTATATTTACTTCTCAGGGCTCCCTGCTTTTAACAAAGTTCTCTGCTTGTTACAAGCCTTCAATGGTTACACTTCTCAGGGCTTCCTGATTTTAGCAAAGTTCTCTGCTTGTTACAAGCCTTCAATGGTTACACTTCTCAGGGCTTCCTAATTTTAGCAAAGTTCTCTGCTTGTTACAAGCCTTCAATGGTTACACTTCTCAGGGCTTCCTGATTTTAGCAAAGTTCTCTGCTTGTTACAAGGGTCCCCAGCATCGAAGGGAAAGGAGAAGACAAGAAAGGGATAGAGTAACACACTCAAGAGTTAGCATGGTCTTCTCTAAAGGTGGAGAGAGTATCAGTACAGAACCCAACATCAAAGTAGGAGAGTATATATCTCAGGAGGCAAGATGTGTGTGTGACGTTCCTGTGGAGACCATGTTCATAGGCCCAGGGAGCACATGTGCTAAATGAGAGATTTTTATAGTGCTAATAGCAGGGGGTACTGATCAGCCAATTGATAGCAAGTTAGCTTGAAACCTTGGAAGAGGTGAGCTGTTTGTGCTAGAACTGGCACACTTTCGATTGGAGTCTGCCTGCTCTGTCGAATTCTATGGCCTCATGATTTCCTTCACAGGTTTGGCTTTGCAGTAAACATTTTGAATTTCTCAATTTCTACTTTTACTTCTTAAAAAAGTGCAAGCACGTTGGTCTTTGTGCCCGTGTTCTTCCTTGAGCACTTATCTCGCTGTTCTCTAGTATTCTCGAGTACAGTTATCGCTTTCCCTCCCCCCACATCTTTCTATAAAAGCTCCTCCCAAAAGTCATTTGGGGCTTGGTCTTCAAGTCTGTGTTCTCCCTTGAACATGTATCTAACTTGCTTGTCTCTGTTTCTTTGTTTGCCTATTTTCACTCTGGAGAAAGAAGCCTGTGTTCTCTCTTGAACACACATTTCGCACTTTCCCTCCCCTCACATGTTTCAAAATAAATTCTAACAAAAACTATCTAGCTTCACCAAGAAAAACTGCAATCAGTGATAATCGCTTTTCCAAGGAAAGCAAAATGCTTATCATGCATGGCAATACTGGATGGTGATTATTCAAATTATCACCCACAGTGGCTTGAAATGGAATACAAGTAGAAGGCAAAGCTTTGGGGAATCAAACAGCCCGAATACTTAGCCTCTATAGTGACAATGATTGCAAAGGATGTGGCTGGTGCTAACTGTTTCTGATGACCCTGGAGAGCTTACACAGAAAAGAAGACAAATTGAAAGCCTTGAATGTACATCTCAAATCAAAAGCCTTGAATACATTGTGGGAAAATCAAAGCGCCTCAATGTCGCCATTAGTCTTTATTCTCCTGGAGCTTCAGGATCCATATGCCTAAACATCACGCTCAGGGACTGATTATAAATGTTGCAGAGGTACAGCATCAATTAAAGGTACAGTCTTTCAGGACTTTTAACTAAAGGCACTACTGGGACAAGAATAGGACCCTAACATATTGCACAGAAATATCTGGGCATAAATAGATAAAGCTGAGAAAAATGTAGATCCCAATTGCTAGTAGAAGAAGCCTTACATTTCTAGCCCATATCCCATTAATTAATATACTTTCTCTACATATGAGCTTTTAGGCGATTTTCATGGGGAAGTTGGCCTTATACAGGTAACTTATACTCCTCAGGACCAACTCACAAATACCTCATTGTCTCCACTCATAAAAATGGTTGGCTATCCCTGTAGCCTATTTGCTCAAATGTACATGGAGAAGGGAATGTTGAAATGAAACTCTTATGTGAAGCCTGCTCAGTGTTTGCCTTCCATTATACCTGTAGGAAGACTAGATAGCATTTTCTTGATTGTAGGATTTTCAGGTTTGGGGGGAGGGGATTGGGCCATACCCAGATATGTTCAGGGCTTCTCCTTCTTCTTTTTATTTTTTATTTTTTTGGTTTTTGGGTCACACCCGGCAGTGCTCAGGGGTTACTCCTGGTTCTATACTCAGAAATTGCTCCTGGCAGGCTCAGGGGACCATATGGGATGCTGGGATTCGAACCACTGTCCTTCTGCATGTAAGGCAAATGCCTTACCACCATGGTATCTCTCCCGCCCAGGGCTTATTCTTACATTTGTGCTCAAGTGCCTTTCTTTCTATACTATCTCTCCAGCTGATTTTCGGTTTTAAAAGCCATGACATGGGGCTGGATAATAGATAAGCAGGTAGGAAGCTTGCCAGAGATAGAACACAGTTGACCTGAGTTCACTCCATCCCCTGAGCCCACAATGGTGATTACTGAACACAGAGTCAGGAGTAAGCCCTGAGCACCCGGTGTGCTCAGGTGTGGCCTTGAAACAGAATAAAACTAAAATAAAAACCATGGTAGCCCAAAAAAAATTGGGATTAGTTGTATATTCTTTTTTTGTTCGTTTTTGAGCCACACCTGACTGTGCTCAGGGCTTACTCCTGACTATTATATTCAGGATTCACTCTGAGCATTGACTCTGTGAATTCAGGATTCACTGGGAGGGCTTCCGTGTAAATGGAGTACCTGATTTCAGCAGGCAATATAGGTTCTTAAAGATTAGAGACCAGGCTAACCAGTACTTAACTAACCAGTAATTAGTGAGAAAAGTAAGATGGGTAGAATTAGCGTGATTAAGTACAAAGACAGAATGATAGCCAGAGTATTTTAGCCTCCATCTACTGCCATCTACTACTACTGTGGAATATTATTGATATAATTCCTTGTCAGTGAAATAGATATGATATAGAGACAAAGTGCTGGGTCTGATGTATAGAAACTCTGCATACTTCTGGGCTACTATACCAGTTCCAGATCTGGGACCCCTTTTTTGAGAAAGAGACTGAGTCTGTTTGTAAATAACTCTTCTGCAATGCTATCACAAGTGTATACTGAAAGTCTTTGAATTCTTCTTTAGACTGAGACCTGTGGTCATTTATTATGAGAAAAGAAAATATCCTTTATTGCAGGGGGTGGAGATGTGGGTTGGAAGCAATGTTCAGGGGGTCCCTGGGAAACTCCTGATAATACTTGGCCCAGTAAGAGGATTCAGTGATAATGAAGTAAGCATGCTTGGGTCATTTTGGGGTTTTTAAAAATTTTGCTTCGTTTTGTGTGTTTGTGGAGTTTTTTTTTGTTGTTGTTCACATCCAGTGGTGCTCAGTGCTTACTCCTGGCTCTCTACTCAGAGCTCACTCCTGGAAAATCATATGGGATGACAGGGTTTGAACTCAGCTAGGTCATGTACAAGTCAAATGCCCTACCCACTATATTATCGCTCCAGCCTCTACTCCCAAAGTAACATTTCAAAGGCTTTTAGATTTTGATTCTTCTTTTTTTTTGGGAGGGGTCACACCTGGCAGCACTCAGGGATTACTCCTGGCTCTATGCTTAGAAATTGCTCCTTGCTTCAGTCTCTATTGCCTTCTTGTTATCACTGCCACCCTCCATCATTTTCTAATTTTTTTAAAATTTAGGGCTTTTTTTCGGGGGGTAGTTTGGCAGTGCTCAGTGCTTATTCCTGGCTCTGCACTCAGGAAATACTCCTGGTGGTCTATAGCGGACCATATGGGATGTTGGGGCTTCATTCTAGGTTGTCTGTATGCGAGGCCACCATTCAAGATACTACCTACTTTATAATCACATCACTCCATTTTCTTTTTTTTTTCCTTTAACAAATGTTTTTAATTGTGAGAAAATACATACTACTTAGGCATTTAGTATTCATTACACTCACAAAGTTATACAACCATTACCACGTCCACTTCCAAAACTCTTCATCATTCAGAGTTGAAATTCTGTTACCATTAAACAAGAGCTTCTCTTTTGTCTCTCTCTTATCCCCAGGTAACAGTCATTTTTGTTTCTGGCATCTGACTTCAGTATATCCTTCATATTAGTGGAATTACAATAATGATGTTATCTTGTAGCTGATTTTATTTCACTTAGCATAATATCTTCAAGGTTCATCTTTGTAGCATACCTGAATTTCCTTTTCATTTAAGAACAAATAATGATAAAGATGTTATCTATCTCTCTATCACTTTATTTTATTTATTTTTAATATATTTTTTATTTAAGTAACATGATCATAGTTGGGTTACAGTCATAACCAGAACACCCCCCCTTCACCAGGGTACCATATGGGGTGCAGAGCATTGAACCCATGTTAGTTGCATGCAAGGTAAGTGCTCTATCTACTGTTACATTGCTCTGGCATAAATAAGGTCTTGATTTGGATTTGAATTTGATTTGTTTATTTGGATTTGGGCCGTATTCAGTGGTCCTTAGGGGATACTCCTGGCTCTGAAATCAGGGGCCAATTCTGGTGAGCTTAGGGGACTATATGGGGCCCTGGAGATCAAACCTTGGTCAGTTGCATGCAAGTAAAACACCATAACTACTATACTATCTCTCTGTCCCTGAGCTGAATTAATTTTGGTGGGCACACGAACTTATCTTGGCATAATAATGACATTTTTAATTTGTTGGGCCATACCCTGCTCAGGTCTTATTTTTGGCTCTGTGCTCAGAGATCACCACTGGGAGGACTCAGGACACAACTTTTGGTGATCAGTCAATTGTATGCAAGGTATGTGCTTTAATTCCTTATCTATCTATTTGGTTCATAGTTTTTTTTTTTTTTTGTGTGTGTGTGGCCATAATCAGAGATATGTAGCAGTTACTCCTGGATCTGTTCTATGCAATTACTCCTGGGGAATGGAGGGATAATATGGTATTTATTTATATTATTTATATATACATAGAGAGAGAGGCAAACATGGTACCCACTGTTCTGTGGCCACCCCAGGCCAACATTTTCCTGATTCATAGATTTATGAAGGTAGGGTTTCATAGAGTCACGTAGCATCTCCTGAAACCAGTGGGAGGACAAGGAAATGAAACAAACCAGTCCCAAGATTGGTGAGATTATGGCCGACATCAAGGACTTAAAAAAATCAGTGTGGGGGCCGGAGAGATAGCATAGAGGTAAGGCGTTTGCCTTTCATGCAGGAGGTCATCGGTTTGAATCCCGGCATCCCATATGGTCCCCTGTGCCTGCCAGGAGCAATTTCTGAGCCTGGAGCCAGGAATAACCCCTGAGCAATGCCGGGTGTGACCCAAAAAAAAACAAAAAAAAAAAAATCAGTGTGATGACTCCAATAACAAAATCTATATCTTGCCTGTTTGATTGTATCATGCATGAAACATTAGAAGTATTGCCTAATTTAAAAAAAGTATTGAGACCATTGTGAAATATATGTCTTTCACAGTTGCATTTCTGGCATATAGTGACAGTGAATTAGGGCCTTTTCCACACCAGTGTTGACCTCCCTCCACCATAGTTCCCAGCATGCATCCCATTACCTTTACCCATAGTCCCCTGAACTACAAGTGTAACAGGTCCATTCTGTGTTTAATTTGTTTGGGTCTCTTGATTGTATTCTATTCTAACTTTTTTTCCCACTCAATGCTCCTGAGACAACTTGGCTTCTGGGTCCCATCTACTTTTTTTTTCTTTTTCAGTTTGAAGGAAGACATAGAATTATGAGGCAGGAGCTGGAGTGGTAGCATAAGCGGTAGGGTGCTTGCCTTGCACGCGCTAACCTAGATTGGACCATGATTCAATCCCCCAGCATCCCATATGGTCCCCCAAACCAGGAGCGATTTCTGAGCACATAGCCAAGAGTAACCCTTGAGCATCATCAGATGTAGCCCCCCCCCAAAAAAAACCCATAAAAAATGAAATATGAGGCAGAACCAGATATTCATGGGGCTGGCACATGGCAGGGGAAAAGGTTTTCCAATTTCTAGGCACTTCATCAGTGGTCAGGTTAAGCTTTGCTAAATAGAGCTTTTGGAGTTAGATGGTGCATGGAACATTTTAGGATAAACATAATTTTCACATCTAGAGTATTAAGCAATATGGTGTTTAGCACCATAAGAGGAGTCTATCTCATGTAGTATCATCTACTGTGTCTTGTGCATCTAGGTTCATTTCCTGAAAGGAAACTGACAATGTGGTCATTATGATATAATAGTAACATAGCTTGAATTGAAAAAAAGATAATAATAAGTTGCAGGAACATACTCAATGAATGGGGCCTGTAATGAAAGTCTGTGGTGTGAAGTTGATTATTTCAGTGGTCTCTATGAACATAATCATTAGATCATAATAGCAGATGTAATAAAAAGGAAATGGATAAATTGAGTATTTTGTCAAGACATTGTCATAATGAGCACTGTATTTGGAGTCTAATATGATAGAACACTGAAATGCAAAATTAGGAGTAATGCCTACTTTTTTGCCACACTCAGCAGTGCTCAGGGGTTACTCCTGGCTCTTCCCTCAAGGAATCACTCTTCCCAGGTTCAGGGGACCATATGGGATGCTGGGTATAAAACTTGGCTCAGCTGCCTGCAAGGCAAACACCTCCCATTGTGCTATCTTTCTGGCCCCAGTGCCATTATTTAAGGAAAATAGCTTGCCTCTTTGATCTTGGGAGAAAAATCCACGTAGGGTCTGTAGAATGCCAGTGGATTATTGTTAATCAGGTAGGGTTTCCAATCAGATTTATGACTGCCAATGTGGTATTACTGAAGCAAATCAATAATCTCTGACATATACTCCCCTTGTAAATGTCAGTAGGGATGATCAGAAATAGTTTCCTTTCAATTTCCTATCATTCATATATATATATATATATCTCCCTAATGCTAGTGCTAAGATTAAACATAGGGCCTTACACATGCAAGCATATGCTCCTCTCCTGAGTCACCTCCTCAGACTCAGAGATCTCGTAAAGTCTACTTTGCTGTTTTCTGTCTCTCTAAATCAGAATGAAACAACTGAAACAGTCTTTTTCATTTTCTACACTTAAGTCTAGTCCATTAAATTTATGAATTATTCTAATAAAACTGATAAGCAGGAGAAACCAAACACCCTGAAAGCTTTAGGGTAGAGGAAAAATCCTAAAGTCTAGAGGAGAAGAGGCTAGGCCAGAGGATAAGAGATAAAATCATAAAAGTTCAAGAGCCTGCTCAAGGATTAGCATTTCTAGGTGGCCAACAATCTGGGTAACATCAGGATTTCTTTTCTAGAGTCAAAGGTAAGTTGTTTTTCCTTGCATTATCTATCCCAAAGCTAGCAACTATTTAGTGAAATTCTTTGGATTTAGAAGGCAACATATGCCATATTTGGGCATGCTGCACTGACCTAATTACAGAGTAACCTGTAAGGCTGCCAGTTTTGAGCAGGATATAAAGCAAGAAAAGCCTCTGCAGCAAAATTGGGCTGCAGTGCATGCTGCCCTGTAATTTGGCTGTAGGACTCTGCAGATCCAATGAGTTTTTGAAGTCTGTGGCAAAGATGAAGCCCCAGTAGCAGTGTCGCAGTACAGATACTTAGGGGGTTGAAGCAGAATTATGATTTTCTTACTTTACAATTATTCTCCATTTGAAAGGCAATGTCTAGATTTCCAGGAGATCTTGGTAGCAAATAAATTTCTTTCCATGTAACAGGAGATACAAGACTTCAATTGCTAATCAGCTGGATGTTATCTAATTCTTTCAATCATAAAATGAACATGAGCAGCGGCATCTTATTGATAAATGGAGATTGTGTTTGAAATCAGATCTTAAAAAGTTGGTGAGGCAAAGTATGAATAAGTAAGTGGCTAACTCTCATGATACTTGCTTCTACATTAATTCCATGTATGTGGTTTCAAGGAGAGTTAGTTCAAGGAGCGTTCTATGATTATATAGATGGGATAAAAGATGGCAGTTGTCCTTAGCCCATCTAGGGATGACCACTAACGGGACAGAGAAAGGAAGATTGTCCCATGTAGTGAGCAGATAAGATTATCTAATTTTGTGGAAGTATAAAGGGCCAAAGATACTAATGTAGGCTCATCCAAGGACAATGACTAGTGAGCTGACCAAGTAGGTTGGTGAAATGTAGAAAAAAACAGATAAGAATTTGGTGTTACCCCGACGACTCAGCAACAGTAATAATAACCTGCTTGCACGCAGGGCTCTCTGAATCTAATCGTGAGGTGAAACTCGAGGACGATCCACATCTTCCTGACTTCAATGAAGGAAATGCACAGAAACCAGAATCTTTAACTACAGAAACCTGACACCAACAACATCGATTGTGTGAAAAAATTTCACTGGGACCACAGAGAATGACTCAGGGGTGGACAACCTAGTATACCTGGAGCCCAGAGTCAGTCTTATGCCAGAAAACTTCAGAGGTAAGGTCTCCTTGTGTTTAGGCCAAGGCTTTTCCCCTAATTTCCCCCATATTTTGCTTGGCCTATGCAATCAACAACAATTGCCACTCACACACTGTTATTACTGTATTATTTTTAACTGTTATCCTTTCAAAAAAGAAGAGCTTACTAAACTTTCTGCTAGTGCTTTAATGAGTTCATTGGTGACTCAATAATTTTCAAAAATATTCTTGCTACTGAACTTTTTTATTCTTTCCTTTTTCTTTCAAATTTTTTAAAAATCATGTTGCTTTTGGTCTTCCTAAAACAAATTATTATGATCAGTTATGTCAACTATGTGATGCATTTTCCTTAAATAAATTTTAAAAAAATTGATTTTAAAAGACCTAAGAACTAGGTGTATGTTCAGGCCTCTTAGAATAGGTCAGAAGGTGGAGATGTTTGTGTTCCACTATGGAGGAGGCCCTCCCTAATGAGGTGCGTAAGATGAGCTTGCTTCTTTCTTCAGCTCTCCTTATGCTTGATTAGTAGGCTAGGCCCAGGTACAGAACAGCCATAGTTGCTGGATGGGGATATTATATGGACTGAGGAAAGAATCTTTCCTCATTGAAGGTGATCATTCTACTAGCACTTTGAATTGGCCTCCTGATATCATGATGAAACATTTACTCAGCACTGTTCCACAGGAGAAACATAGACTTCTGGTGGCAGATTCATTCCATGGAATCTTTGCTTCACAGAGGTGGCACCAACTGCTTTCACAGGAGTAGGTGCATATACTGAATATAGATTTTTTTTTCTTGCTTACAATGCTTCTGCCAGCACTGCATGTGGATTTGTGGAATGTCTGATTCTTGACATGATATTACACCCAACATTGCTTCCCACAAAGAAGCATGAAGGAACTATGGCAAAGGACTTATCCTCATTGGGTTTTTTAGTTTTATCATGAGTTTTATCATTAGTTTCATCATTTACCCAGAAACAATAGGCTTACTAGAACGGTGAAACTTCCTGCTGACCCAGATTTGAATTAATATGTATTCGCCCCATCACAGCTATGTCCATTTTGTATATAGGTCTACCAAGCAAGCATAAGGGAGATGAAAAAAAAGAACAAAGAATACACCAACAGAGTATAAGATGATCATACTTAATGGGTTTTCCTCAGAACCTCATATGTGCTTTAAGCCAGTTTTCCAAATATTGTATAATATCCCTGGTAGCAGAAATATGGATCTAGGGTTCAAGAATTGGAAATAAAGGTGACTTTTAGTGCTGAAGAAACTCTTGCTTTCCATTCTTGTATCTTGGAGTTAATGGGCTGAGATTCAGTGTTCAAGGATGAAGTACTTCCATGGAGGAACATGTGATGATTCTGATGTTTTTAAGGTAGTCATTTTGAACTCTTCCCCCTTGTCCATTAAGCTTGGGGACATTAATGCTCCAGTGTTGTTAGCTTTGAGGTACTTTATCATTTACTATTGGCTTCTTTTACTACTACTTACCCTGATGTGTGTGATTCCTCCATTAAACTCTACATAATTATCCTTTTTGGGTATATAATGTTTCCTGTCATGAACAAATATCTGTACAATTCTATGAAGACAGTACCAATCAATATAATTCTAATGTTTATTTATATTGAAAACTCTCTTTCCTTCATGCCCAGGCCAGGGAATGAACCCATACCTTTCCTGTATGAGGCATACACTCTGCTGCTGAACTGTATCCTTGGACCCAACTTTTCTTTTCAATAATTAATTAGAGGTTTATCAATTTTAGTAGCAAACAACAATTTTTTGTCTTATCTTTCCTTCTTTTATTAGTATTTGCTATTTTAAGATGTCTTAATATTTCTTTTCTTTCATCTACTGTTGTTTGATTGTGTAACTCCTTAAATTGAACACACAGCACTTGAATTCACAGCATTTTCTCAATAATACCCAATAATTCTCAATCAGGAACATAACTTTTTTCTAAATACTTCTTTAGCAAGAATTCATAATTTGTCATGAGTTTTGGTATGCAATATTTTAATTACTGTTTCGTTCTAAATGTTTACTAAGTTTTATGTATTTTTTTACTGATTTTTGAGCTAAACCTGTCAATGCATAGGACTTACTCCGAGCTCAGGGATTACTCCAGGTGTGCTGGTGTGTGGTGGTGGGAACACACACAATGTGTGGTGTCTGGGATTGAATTTCCCTTGTTGGCTATAAGCATCGTACTGTTGATCATGCTTCAGTGCTTTTTTTTTTTTTTTTTTTGGTTTTTGGGCCACACCCAGTGACACTCAGGGGTTACTCCTGGCTATGCGCTCAGAAGTCGCTCCTGACTTGGGGGACCATATGGGACGCCGGGGGATCGAACCACGGTCTGTCCTAGGCTAACACTCGCAAGGCAGACAGACACCTTACCTCTAGCGCCACCAGGCCGGCCCCTCTTCAGTTTTTTCTAAATTTTGTCCTGTAGTTTTTTTTTTATCAACAAGCAAAATAATAGTGAGAAAAAAAACCAACAATGAACTAAAGTTGAAACAAAAGTAAGTCAAATTTCTGCCTAATTTCACAAATGTGGGTTTGTGTAATGTCTGATTCTTGACATGATATCATTGCTTCCTAAAAAGAATTCATTTTAGCATGAAGGAACTATGGCAAGGGACTTATCCTCACTGAGTTCATTAGTTTTATCATGTGTTTTTATCATTAGTTTCATCATTTACCCAGAAACAATAGGCTTAATAATCTGGGGAACGTGCTCTTTCATGACCCAGTGCATTAGATACATATGTGACCAAGAAGAATCAGAGAGCCAGAAAACACAACGAACACAAAGAAAGAAGTTTTCATCATGCAATTCCAAAGAGAGCTGCTCTTTTCCTCTTCTTTGCCTCTGTATCTCCTCCTCTTTTGTGGTTTACCCAATAGAACTTATAACATTCCTAAATCACTTCTTCCTATTTTTCAGCTTCTTATCATCTTCAGACTTTCTGGAGCAAAAAGAGACATTGAACAAATATTTGTGTTCATTCCATTCGGTTATCCAGGCTAACCATCGGTTTGGAGTCAGGTGACAATCCTTTTGGTGAAACTCAAGAAACTCCAAATGTTGATACTTGTTACATTTGTTAGCTCCAGAGTCTCAGTTACATTGAATCGTTCGGCTCTCTTGGGCATTTTTTAGTCTGCTGTATTTTAGATGTTATTTTCATTAATTTCTTTCCTGCTGCCACATCAACATTTTTCCTCCCAGAGGGTTCTTCCTTTTTAATGGGCAGTTTTAAGGGCTTTATTTCTTGTTCTGTTTCATCTCCAGTACATCTTCTGTTGCCTTCTCATCAGCATGCTCTTTAAGATATGCCTGGAGTCTGTTGATAACAACAGATCTTGTTTTATTCCCTTGGTTTTCAATCTGTGAGCAAGACATTCCTACTTCAGTTTGGCAAGCTTCAGTCTCTATTGCCTTCTTGTTATCACTGCCACCCTCCATCATTTTCTAATATTTTTTAAATTTAGGGCTTTTTTCGGGGGGTAGTTTGGCAGTGCTCAGTGCTTATTCCTGGCTCTGCACTCAGGAAATACTCCTGGTGGTCTATAGCGGACCACATGGGATGTTGGGGCTTCATTCTAGGTTGTCTGTATGCGAGGCCACCATTCAAGATACTACCTACTTTATAATCACATCACTCCATTTTCTTTTTTTTTTCCTTTAACAAATGTTTTTAATTGTGAGAAAATACATACTACTTAGGCATTTAGTATTCATTACACTCACAAAGTTATACAACCATTACCACGTCCACTTCCAAAACTCTTCATCATTCAGAGTTGAAATTCTGTTACCATTAAACAAGAGCTTCTCTTTTGTCTCTCTCTTATCCCCAGGTAACAGTCATTTTTGTTTCTGGCATCTGACTTCAGTATATCCTTCACATTAGTGGAATTACAATAATGATGTTATCTTGTAGCTGATTTTATTTCACTTAGCATAATATCTTCAAGGTTCATCTTTGTAGCATACCTGAATTTCCTTTTCATTTAAGAACAAATAATGATAAAGATGTTATCTATCTCTCTATCACTTTATTTTATTTATTTTTAATATATTTTTTATTTAAGTAACATGATCATAGTTGGGTTACAGTCATAACCAGAAAACCCCCCCTTCACCAGTGTAACATTACCCCTCCCTCTTCCCATCCCCTGCTGTATTCGAGACAGACATTCTACTACAGTTATTTGTTTTTAAGTTCAGTAAGTTGTATTTTTTTCCTTAAAGGTTAAGAGTAAAAAAAAAAAAATAAAGGTGTGATAGTGGCAATCGCCGTTGTTTCCATAGGTCCAGAAAAATGGGGAAAATGGAAAAAAATCCTTGACCTGATTACAAAAAGGCCTCACCACAGAAGTTTATTGGCATAAGACCGAATCTGGGTTCCAGGCATACCAGTCCATCCAACTCCAGTCATTCTCAAGGTCCTGGTGAAACTTTTTCACACTTTAGCTATTGTTGGTATCAGATTTTTATATTTAAAGACTCTGGATTCTGTGCATTTCTTTCATCGATGTCAGGCTGATGTGGAGCATCCTCTAGTTTCAGCATACCATTCAATGCGGAGCAATCTGCCTTGCATGCAGACTGTTGCTGAGTCGTCTGGGTGTTGGGAGCACTCTTTGCAGTAAGTCAATGCCAAAGCAGTGGTAGGTCTTCTCTGGTAGAGGCTTGGATCCTGGTAATGTTATAGACAATTGTGGTTGTTTCCATAGATGGTACCATTGTTCAGGTGTGTGTGGGCGATGCCCATTTTTTTTTTTTTGGTTTTTGGGCCACACCCGGTGGTGCTCAGGGGTTACTCCTGGCTGTCTGCTCAGAAATAGCTCCTGGACGGCACGGGGGACCATTTGGGACACCGGGATTCGAACCAACCACCTTTGGTCCTGGATCAGCTGCTTGCAAGGCAAACGCCGCCGCTGTGCTATCTCTCCGGGCCCGGTGATGCCCATTCTTCTGAGGTCTGAGCCAAATCATTATGCCAATGTTCAGGGTAAAAGGCCTAATTACATTACCAAATTTGTGTTCCCATCTCTATTAGATAAGAACTTGTTTGCATATGTATTATTTTCCCATTTTAATGTGCCTATGCAAAAGAGAAGCAATGCCACAAGCAATGCCACAAGATATTGATGGTGCTTCTGGGGGCTGACGAATAAAGTCCAACATTCCCCGTAACTTGTACATACATGAAATTTATACAGCGATACTCTTCTACCAGTATTGCTTATAAAAACAGATCTCAAACGGTTAAATCAAACAATTAAATAAAAACTCCAGTAGGCAAAATTGTCACTATATGAGGATATTCAAAAAGAGTTTTAGATGTAAAGGGAACACATCTGAGATATACAAAGGAGATACATGTGACCCTTTTATGTTTTTAAAAATAGTCAAGAGGGAGGGGGGTGTTTCTGAGACACCACTTTGGTCTGTGATTTGGACAAGCGAAGAGAGCATGGAGCCATGCCCTCCCCTTGTTGCCTGCTGAAGCTTCTAATTTGCTTTTTTTTTTTTTTTTTTTGTGGTTTTTGGGTCACTCCCGGCAGTGCTCAGGGGTTACTCCTGGCTCCATGCTCAGAAATTGCTCCTGGCAGGCACGGGGGACCATATGGGACGCTGGGATTCGAACTGATGACCTCTTGCATGAAAGGCAAACGCCTTACCTCCATGCTATCTCTCCAGCCCTCTAATTTGCTTTTGCAAAAATTTTGGAAGTTGAAAAAGCAGTCCCTTCCCAGCCCCTTGCAGGAACAAGGAAGCCTGGGGTCTCTTTTAAATTGCACCTCACTGGAACCCACTTGCTGGGACCCTGATCAGTTGTCCATGAATAAGCCTGGAAATGGGGAGGAAGGAGAGAAAAGGCTGTGGGGGGCAGCCGAGGTTGGATCTTCACCTTATCTTAGCCAAAAAGCCTACAGCATGGAACCTTGCCGTGACGCGTTGCCTGCTGAAGCTTCAAACTCTACCAGAAAATTACTGTGAAAAATATGTAATCCACCTTGGCCAAAACAAAAATCCTTAGTACAGAAAAATGGTTAAATGTGGGGTAACAAGAGCTGGGAGTGAGAGAGTAAAGGAATAAAACCAGTGCCTGCACAGCATTCAGATAATGACAAGTAGAGGAAAAATAATAATATCCATATATTTTTCATAAAGTTCCAATGAACAGGTTTAATAAGAAAAATATCCTGGTAAGTCCTAATGCCAGAACCTATTGTGTTGCTATTCGCACCTAGGAACTCCTCCAAGGGACCCGGCCTGGTTACAGAGGCCTTTGGCATGGCAGAGGGCTGCCAAACGCCATGCTGGCAGGACCTCCTGGCTCGGCTCCCAGGAAGGAAAGAGATCCTTCCGGAGCCAGAAGGCCAGAAGGTCAGAGCTCCCACCTCAAACCCTCCCTTTGGAGCCGGGAGGGAAATGGGAAAAGCCTAGGAAAACCCATAAACTCCTCCAAGGGACCCACCTCGCTGCCTTGCCCAGCCATGTGGCCAGGCAAAGCCCTGGAGTACCGGAGGAAGGAGGTAGAGAGGTGCTGGGGGACATCACTCCATTTTCTAATTTGTAGTATTTTAGATCTTTGAGCTGATTTATTTCAAAATATATTTAAAATGTCCAGACAGGTGTTTTCTTTAACTTTTTGTTATTGATTTTTAATTGAATTGGTCTGAAAACTGCAATATTTTAACATTTGTTGATATTTTCTTTTTTTTAATATAATTTTTATTTTGATCATAGTGGCTTACATAGTGTTGACAATACTATTTTAGGCATATGTTAACTTAATATCAGGGGGATTGCCATCACCGAATTGTTCTCCCTACATCTCCGTTCCCATCCTACCTCCCATATCTTAACATTAAAAATGTTATTCTATGGCTGGAGTGATAGTACAATGGGTAAGATACTTTCCTTGTGTGTGGCCAACTCAGGTTCAATCCCCAAGTTCCCACATGGTCTGCGAGGACTGCCAGGAGTGATCTCAGAGAGTCAGGAATAACCACTGAGCACTACCAGGTGTTGCCTCACCCCCCAAAAGTTAGTATTCAAGGTATACTGGCCCATCACCAGACAACAACGCACTGACTTAATATTGGTTGGTAAAACATACTTTTCTTCAGGGTTATTTGAGTATATGACTTAGCCAGTGGAGTGTGGAATGGCATCGGCACTCATCTGATTCCTTTGGTTAAGAGCCTTTGATCAACAGTGAACACTTTGTACATGGCAACTTGTTCTTGTGTCCCTGTAAATGATGTTTATTTTTCAGTTGCTAGGTAATGTTCTATTGTATATCTAGACAAAATACATTTGTCATAGATTTCTACATATTTTTATTTTCCCCTAATTTATTGACTTAAAAATGTGCAGCAAATACTGCGGTTTGTCTGTCTGTCCTTGAACTCATGTTCATTTTTCCTTCACAAATTTCAATGCAGTTATCGAGTACCTATCAGAGTTACAAATCTTTTATCTTTTTTGGTTTTTGGGTCACACCCGGTGGCGCTCAGGGGTTAATGTGCTCAGAAATTGCTCCTGGCTGGCACGGGGGACCATCTGGGATGCCGGGAACCGAACCAATGTCTGTCCTGGGTCTGCTGCTTGCAAGGCAAATGTCCTACTCTGTGCTATGTGTCTGACCCAGGATTACAAATTCTTCAATAATTTGAAGTTATTGGGGCAGGAGTAATATTACAGCGGGTAGGGTGCTTGCCTTGCATGTGGTTGATCCAGGTTCAATCTCTGGTATCCATATGGTCTCCTGAGCTCTGCCAGGAATGATACCTGTGTGCAGACTGGATGGGGTAAGACCTGAGAACCTAACATAGGATGTGGCCCCAAAGGATAAAAAGTGGCTTTAGAATTTTTTTGGTTTTTGGGTCACACCCAGCAGCGCTCAGGAGTTACTCCTGGTTCTATTAGGTTCAGAAATCGCTCCTGACCCAGCAGCGCTCAGGAGTTACTCCTGGTTCTATTAGGTTCAGAAATCGCTCCTGGCAGGCTTGGGGGACCATATGGATTTGAACCATTGTCCCTCTGCATGCAAGGCAAACACCTTATCTCCATGCTATCTCTCCAGCCTCACGGCTTTAGAATTTTAAATTCAGTCAGCAGAGTAGACAAAACTGTTGAAAAGGCAATGTAGTTCCCCCCCTCCCCCCAGAATTAGTCTGAATACAATGTATGCCCTGAGGATACTCTGAGGTGCTTTGTTCTATAGTTTCTGGTTTTTGAGTCACACCTGGCAGCGCTCAGGGGTTACTCCTGCCTCCATGCTCAGAAATCGCTCCTGGCAGGCTCAGGGGGCCGTCTGGGATGCCGGGATTCTGGATTCGAACCGAAGACCTTTTGCTTGAAAGGCAAACGCCTTACCTCAATACTATCTCTCCGGCCTCTTTTGAACTTAATATCAGTATGGGAGAAATGTTCATTGGTTTATCTATATATTAGTAAAGTTTGTATCAAGTTTATCTGAAAAATCTTTGTAATTCTGCAAGGTTACACAGAAAGAAAAGGGGATGTTACTATTTAATTTATTCATTTTTTTGGTTTTTGGGCCACACCCGGCGACGCTCAGGGGTTCCTCCTGGCTGTCTGCTCAGAAATAGCTCTTGGCAGGCATGGGGGACCATATGGGACACCGGGATTCGAACCAACCACCTTTGGTCCTGGATCGGCTGCTTACAAGGCAAACGCCGCTGTGCTCTCTCTCCGGGCCGGGATGTTACTATTTAACAATTGGCTAATCACTGTGTCTTTTATGTCTGAAATATTTTAGAGCAAACCACAGAATTGCTCTACCATCTTTAAAAAATTCGTTATTTTTTATGATTGTGGGGGCCATATCCATGGGTGCTGGGGTGGGGCATGCCCTGGCAGGGAACTGAACCCAGGCCATTCCTAGAGAAGGTCTAAGCTGCAATACTTTTCACCCTTTTCTTTCTTCTCTTCACTTTGGGTCCCTTCCAGGAGGTGCTTAAGGAACCATTCAGGATGTTGGGAAAAGCTCTGTAGCCCCCAGGTTGCAAGACTTTCAATTAGGACGTTGTCTTTCTTGATCATAGTGCAATCATAAATAAATGAACAAGCATCTATTGTTAATCTACATTCTTTTCGGTGACTGTGTAAGCGACCAAGCCAAGCCCCTTTAAGCAGAGGAAACGTGGTGTGCCCCACAGCCGCTTCTCCTGGGCAGGCATCGTGGTCCCGCGGGGGTTCCCCGTCTGGAATTTGTTCCTCAATCTCTTTTTTAGGAATTCGGAGGAGATCCGAGGAAGGGGTCGCCCTGAATCCTCTTTATTTCCATTGTCAGTCAGGACCTCCAGATTCCCATCACCTGCCGGAAAACCGGGCCTGGAGACGGTTACTGGAGCGGCGGGTTTTGTTCCCTGGGGTGGTGTCTGCCTCGGGGGGGGGGGGGGGGGGGAGAGGGCTCCCGGCATGCACCGCGGCGCGGCTGTTGGAGGCTCAGTATCGGGACGACGGGCCACTTCTCGCGATAGCTCGGTGGATCGGGGTGGGGGACCGCGGTGGGGGATCCCAGAGCGGCGAGAGGCCGCGTGCCGCCTCGCGCCCGCCAGGAACGCGCGCGACGCCCCCGGGTCCCCCCAGGGCCGGAGGGGAGGCTGCCATTCTGTCCCCGGAACGGGCCGCCGCCATGTTGGCCGGCCGTGGCGCGGCCAGCTCGCCCTGCACAATGGTATCGCCCGAGAAGGTTCTTGGAGACCGTGGAACGTAAACAAGCCGTTCCCCACTGTCGCGGCGCCCCCTAGTTCGGCCGCAGGTGCCAGTGACACCCGTCCCGCCTCTCGCTGGGCGGGCCACCCGCCCGCAGGCAACCGAGGTTTCCGGGGCTCCATTTCCCTCGCCTGGGCCCCCGGGGGCTCGCGGACACTCGGGCCTGAGCCTCGCTCCCGAGCTTAGGGCGGCGGCCGCCGTCGCTTCGGGGCTGGGCTAGGCTGGCTATCTCCGGGGGAGCCGGGGGGCTCCCCGCCCCGGGGCCCTCGCTGGGGGCTTGAAGGGACAGCCGGACGGAGGCCGGCCCCGGGTGCGAGGGAGCCGGGCTACGTTGGAACTCGCGGCTGCTGGCGGCCGGAGCCGAGCTCGGGGAGGAGACTGCGGGGCGGCCAAACGGGCCGCGACGCCAGCTCCGAGCTCCCGGCATTCCCCTTGCGCGCCGGCGCTCCCCTTTGACCCCGGGCTCGCTCGCGTGCGCTACACACATCCGGGCCTCTGCCACCGGGAGAGGAAGATGGCGGCCGCAGCCGTGGTGGTTCCTGCAGAGTGGATAAAGAACTGGGAGAAATCTGGGCGCGGGGAATTGTGAGTATGCGCGGGCCGGCGGCGGGTGCACGCTCACCGGGGCTGGGTTTTAAGTCCCCGCGGACTGGCTGGGCTTCCCCCCCCCCTGCCCTCCTGCGATCGACAGCGGGCGTGGGTGGTGGGCTAGTAGTTTGCAACTCGAGGCTGAGCGGTGTTGCTGGCAGCGCTGACACCCGGGCGATCTCGGGCCTTCTGCAGGGGATGCCCCGGGGAAGCGATCGTCCCATTGGACAGCCTCGCCTTCGGTCCCCGTGCCCGGGCTCGGCCTGCCGCTCGCTCGCTCGCTCGCCTTTTTTGTCCCCGTCTTTGCTCACTCGGCGCCTTTCTCTCCAAAGGGGCCCGCGCAGTGGGGCCGGGGGTGCATCGGCCTTCGACGCTCTGACGACTGGAAACCAGCCGACTCAGTCGGCTCGCGCGCTGGCCTCCAGGCCAGCCAGTAGGGCGAAACGCGGGGCGTCGCTCCGAGCCCCACTTAGCTGGCACCCCTCATCTTTTGCGGGAGCGGCGTCTTGCACTGCGGGCGAGGAAAGGGACAGATCGGGCCATTTTCCCCGCCGGCCCACGGGCAATGCCTGGCTGTCTTTGTACACCCACATCCTTGAGGATCGCCTTGGCTTCAACTTTCCTCATCAGAGGCTTCGGAAACCCCATTTTGTCCTGGGACTAGCAACTCATTTTGGCACTCCTCCAAGCGTCTCCAGCACCTAGAATAACGCGTTCCCTTTTACTTACAAAACTTGTTCCCCTGCCCAACTATACTGTAACTAAAACGGTCATTTGCCCGGCCCGTGCTTTCTTCACCCCACATTTGTTTTCTCCGTTCTGGATGGGGAAATTGGGGAGAGGGTATCAGGGAATCCTTTCAATCCTCCCAGATAATCCCGACGTAAAACCAAAAGGAATCCAGACCTAATGATCGCCTTTTTGAGTTGCTTTAGGAATGAAAGCTCAACCCTGTATTGAAATGAACTCCGGTTGGCCATTTTTTGGTCGTCTCTGCCACCTGCGCCTCCTCTGTAATCACTTTAGGGCTGGTTGCTGGGGCAAGAAGATCTGAATCTTGAGAACTTGGTTCCTGGGAATGCAAAACGCAGAACGAGTTGCCTGTTCTTGCGCGTGTTATTGCAAATGTCAACCCAAATGCACCCCAAACTGCCTCTGCACTCACACTGCTTGGCGGGATTTTTTTGAACAGTGCGAGCTCTAGAATTGGACTGCCCTGTAGGTGGTCTTAGCCACTTAACTAGCTGCATGACCTTGGATAACTTCCTTAACCACTTTGACCGTTTCCCCTTGAGTAAACTGGAAAGAAAGAGATTGTTGGGAAGACCAAGTAATGCCTGTATAGTAGAGGGCTTGTATTAAGCGCTCAGGGGATGGTCTGTGAAGGTGATATCCCCATCTTTAGATATATAAACTTCTCGAAACAGGTTTTGCAGTTAAAAGTTTGTACCACTCACATTAGCACTTAAATTGCTCTCACCCTTTCATGCACTTTTATGCTTTATCCTTGAGGAATGGTCCAAAAGGCTCTCCAGTCTTATTTCCAGCCCATAGCTCTTCAAATTTACTTTGTGCAGAGAGGGAAAAAATTTGCTAGAATGATTAGCCCTCTGAACGTCTCTTTCTTCTTAATTTTCTTTTCGGATTAAAGTAGGAAAATCGAGAGTAAGGAAAAATAAATTACACAGTTTCAAAGTAGCTAATTTCTTTTTTTCTCCCTGGCTTTACTCTTCAGGCCCTCCTTCCACACTTCTAGAATGTCTAGCTAGTTCTTAGTGTGTTTGTTAACTGTCAGACAGCTCTTTTATAAGTATTCATTTTTAACATATGTAAACTTTTTATTTTTACAAATCTTTATACCTGCTAGTCAACAGATAGCTATTAATTCACGTGTGTAGAGAGCAAATCACCTTAATCTCTATATGATAACCCCCTACCTCTGAACTGATACTATTCACTGTTGTTTGCTTTTAAAGTCAATGAGTAGAGTTAGGAGATACATCTTTTTGGTTTGCTGAACTTCCTACTTCCAATTGTGTGTGTGTGTTATGTGACTGTTTTATTGTTATTACTCCCACTGTAGAATGAGTGCCATTGGGAATAAAAGATGACATTACACTTGGCTCTGAATGGCAACTGTCGGGGGATAAAAAAAAGTGGTGAGATTGCCTTACCTAGGTAAAATGGAAAATGGGATTCACATGTGAATTTACATGATTTTTATACTTATCATAGTTAATATATTTGAAAAGCTGCTTTGAACCTCATTAGAAATTTTATGTGTGGCTATTAAGTGGCTTGTGGGATATAATTTGAATTACAGTAAATTCAAATCAGTAGTCAGTTTGTTGTATTGTTAGATGAAGAGGTTAAAGTTCTATGATGTAATGAGGTTTTTTAAGTAGTCAAGCACCTCTTGTGCTCTTAGCTTTCATTTATAAAATTTTTTCTATGAAATTTTAACAGTTTGGAGTGTGTGAATATTTGGAAAGATATATTTTAACATTTTAAGTTTACTAGAACTTAAGATGTATATGTTATAAAATCACTGAAAACTGCCACTTAAATATAAAACAGCTGTAGGAACTTCTTTTGATTTTTTTCTTCTTGGTTACATCTGGTGGTGCTTCAGACGTTATTACTGGCTCTCACCTGGTGGTGCTTGCAGGACCATATGGAATACTAGGAATTGAACCCAGGTCTGTCACATGCAGGGCTAACCCTCTACCCGCTATACTATGGTTCCCTCCAAGCTGTAGGGGCTTTTAAGAGAAAGGTAATATACCATCTATTCATTAGCTTTTAGGGTATGACAATATTTAAAACAATATTTGGATAATTTTTTTTTTTTTGGTTTTTGGGTCACACCTGGCAGCACTCAGCGGTTACTCCTGGCTCTACACTCAGAAATTGCTCCTGGCAGGCTTGGGGAACTATATGGGATGCTGGGATTTGAACCACCATCCTTCTGCATGCAAGGCAAATGCCCTTGCCTCCATGCTATCTCTCTGGCCCCTAATTTTTTCTTTTTAATGAGAAATTAGCAGCTGAGCTCAACTAACTAAATTATTTTGGTAATAGTTGGCAGTGCTCAGGGCTTACTCTTGGCAGGTTTGGGGGACCAATGATATGGGGTCTCAAAGTTTGATCTCCTGTCAGCATCCAGCAAGCAAATGCTCTACCTGCTGCCTATTGTTCTGTCCCGATTATATTTTGTGTTATCACTCTTTACTAGTATAAATCTGTTTGGCATTTGTTCAAATTATCAACATTTAAAATGTTTGTCATTTTGGGGTGAACCAGTGTAGACCAGGGATTGAACCCCAGATCCTACACACAAGCCATGCAGTCTGTTACTGATCCACTTCCCTTGGGAGAGCAACATTTTTTTTTTTTTGGTTTTTGGGCCACACCCGGCGATGCTCAGGGGTTCCTCCTGGCTGTCTGCTCAGAAATAGCTCCTGGCAGGCACGGGGGACCATATGGGACACCGGGATTCGAACCAACCACCTTTGGTCCTGGATCCGCTGTGCTATCTCTCCGGGCCGGGAGAGCAACATTTTTGTTGTTTGGTTTTGTTTTGGGGCTACAGCAGAGCTGCTCTGGGGCAATTCTTAGCTCAGAGGTAACTCCTATTGTGCTTGGGAGCTTTGTGGTTCTGGGGATTTGAAACAGTCCTCTTGCATGCATATTATACACTGAAGCCCACTGAGCGTCTCCAAACTCTGAGAGTGAAATTTTTTTTTTTTGGAGGTGGATCATTTTGGTTTTTTTGTTTGTTTGTTTGGTTGTGGGCCACACCCAGTGACTCTCAGGGGTTACTCCTGGCTATACTCTCAGAAATCGTTCCTGGCTTAGGGGACCATATGGGATGCCAGGGGATGGAACCGTGGTCTGTCCTAGGTTAGCGTGTGCAAGGCAGACACCCTACTGCTTGTGCCACCACTTTGGTCCTGAGGTAGATCATTTTAGGCCATACCCAGTGGTGATTAACACTTAAACTTGATTCTGAACTCAGGTCTTTCCTGGTGGTGCTCAGAGGGATGGAACATATGTGATGCTGAGAATTGAACCAAGGTTGTTTGCCTTTCAGGCAAACAAGCACCTTTACTTCCTGTATTAAGACTGATCCAGAAGGACAGTTTCTTAATTGTGCAAATAACTTTTCCTGTTACGATGTCCAAGGTTTTCGCTTTGAAAGATAACTTTTGTTTGTTAAGATAACTTTTGTTTGTTACATAATTAAAGTAAAACTGTATTTTCCTATCTGAGTGGCCTATTGCTTGCTTAACTAACCTGCTTCTGGAGATACTGATTATAATGGTAGATTATAGGACTCTTAAAAATGATCTTTTCTGGGGGGTCGGAGCAGTAGCATAGTGGTAACGCATTTGCCTTGCATGTGGCAGACTGGGGATGGACCCTGGTTCGATCCCTGGCAACCCATGTGGTCCCCTGAGCCTGCCAGGAGCAATTTCCGAGCACAGAGCCAGGAGTAATCCCTGAGTGCAGCTGGTGTGACCCCCCCCCAAAAAAAAAGATAAAGATCTTTTCTTTTCTTTTTTTTTTTTTTTTTTTTTGGTTTTTGGGCCACACCCGTTTGACGCTCAGGGGTTACTCCTGGCTATGTGCTCAGAAATCGCCCCTGGCTTGGGGGAACCATATGGGACGCCGGGGGATCGAACCGCTGTCCGTTCCTTGGCTAGCGCTTGTAAGGCAGGCACCTTACCTCCAGCGCCACCGCCCGGCCCCAAGATCTTTTCTAAGTATTACAAAGGATAAAAAACTTCAGGAAGGTAATTAGCTTCGTCTCACAAGTTCAACATCTATATCCAAATTTGTTGAAATAATGCAGTATATATAAATATGTATTTAATCTGAATTTTGGAATAAGAAATTTAATGTTTGATTTCATATTAGCATAAGACTTGGCTCTGCTTAAACTATTACATTTGTATGATAGATCCTTTGGAAAACATCTTTATGGGGGATTTATTTTCCATGCTCTTAATCCAAAAGTGTTAGCCCAATGTCAATACTTAGTCTAATATTGAAATACTTATATTTATTGACTATCATCTGTTTGAATAATTTTCTTTTAGAATCACATCAATTAGAAATCCTACTTGTGGGGGCCGGGCGGTGGCGCTGGAGGTAAGGTGCCTGCCTTGCCTGCGCTAGCCTAGGATGGACCGCGGTTCGATCCCCCGGCGTCCCATATGGTCCCCCAAGAAGCCAGGAGCAACTTCTGAGCACATAGCCAGGAGTAACCCCTGAGCGTCACAGGGTGTGGCCCAAAAACCAAAAAACCAAAAAAACAAAAAAAAAAAAACAAAAAAAAAACAGAAATCCTACTTGTTTCAACTTGTTAATTATTTGTAGTTATAATAAAAACTAGTATATTTAATTGTGATATCCTTTTTTTGGGTTGCTTTCCTTGAGTTACTTCTGGCTCTGCACTCAGAAATCACTCCTGGCATGCTTGGGGACCATATGGAATACTGGGTAGCAAACCTAGGTCTGCCATGGGCAAGGCAACTCCCTATCCACTGTACTATCACTCTGGCCCCTCACTGTGGTACTCTTAACTACCTCATTTTTGCTACCACACATTCTTTAACTTCTAATAAGAATTATCTAAATATTCTCCAAATGTCTAGTCTTACGTGGGAGGGAAGATTGTGGCAAATAATTATTCTAGAAATGATAGCCTTAGTGGCTTTTTTCCCCTTTAAAAGTTACCCTAAATTTAGCTGAAGCTTTATGTGAAATACTTTTTTTTCATATATTTTCATTTGACTTTTTTTCTACCTTTGATCACAATTGTTCCTGGTAAGAAAAATGTATTCTTCAGAAAGTGTAGAAAAATTTGTAAAATATTTCAGACTACTTTATTTTTTATTTTTTATTTTATTTTTTATTTATTTTTTTGGTTTTGGGGCCACACCCGGCGATGCTCAGAGGTTACTCCTGGCTGTCTGCTCCGAAATAGCTCCTGGCAGGCACGGGGGACCATATGGGACACCGGGATTTGAACCTTAGGTTCTGGATTGGCTGCTTGCAGGGCAAACACTGCTATGCTATCTCTCCGGGCCCCTATTTTTTAGAGAAATTCTAAATTTAAACATTTATCTACAGTGCTGTGAAGGTTTTTGTATGCAGAATTTTTGCTGTCTTATTACATTTACATTCCCTTCTCAAATGCACTTTTTATTTTCATGAACATGTTTAAAGATAAAACTGTTGGACCACAATATTCATTTTTGTTAATTATACCTGTTTTAATTTACAATAGAAATAATTCTTTGCCTCATCAAGTTTAGCTTCTTTTTTTTTTAAGAATTGACTAGCACACATTGACATCAGTTTTTAATTTTTTAATTTTTTTTATTTCGGGGGTATTCCATTGTTGCTTGAGGACAGCTGCTGGCTCAGTGTCACTCACTCTTGATTCTAGAAGGTGCTAGGATATTATGTGATGCTGGAGGACTCAATCTGGAACTCTTGCATGCACTCCAGTCATTTGAGCTATCCTGCCTGGGATGTTAATTTTTTAAATGTGAAAAACCAACTTTGAGATATTTAGTGTATACACACACACAAGGCATATAGACTCATGCTGTATTTCTTCTCTATTTCCACTTGTCTGTGGCCATTTTTGCTCCTTATGTTTCTTTTTGGAAACTGGAAAATGAGAGTAAGTAAGGTTACAAATCCAAATTTCATGTTCTGAACTATTTGAGCGCAGCTGGAATGACAGTACAGACGTAGGGTACTTACCTTGCACATTGTTGATGCGGTTTGATCCCTGACACTTAGATAGTCCTCTGAGCTTGCTAGGAGTGATCCCTGAATACAGAGCCAGTAGTAATTCATCAGCACCACTAAATGTGGCCCCAAAATAAAAACAAGCAAAAAAAAAAAACAAAAAAAAAAAACCAAGAAACCAAAACTATTCACAGAGGCTAGAGAGTTTAGTGGGCTGGAGCACATACCCTGTCTGCTGGATGCCTGGGTTTAATCGCTGCCCTTCATAGTCTGCAAGTACTGCCAAGAAAGACCACTGAGCTGGGAGTAACCTCTGAGCTCTACTGGGTGTGTTACCCCACACCTCAAAAAGAAAAAAAACTAGTCAGAATATTTAGGTCCTTAGGAGAACATAAGATTCTGTGCTTAATTTGAGTTTATCTTAGACTGTAAGTTCTGTCTCTTCCCAGGAACCTGAGAGAATGTCACAATAGCACACATTTTTATAATAGTAAACAGTTAGTTGGAGTTATTCAGAGACTGAAGTAATCATTTTAATTTTGACCAAGGTAGAATATTTGACTAATTTCAGGAGCACATGTAAATGGCCAACTGTTGGAGGTAGTTTTTTTTTCTCTGCTTGTAATTTAGGATAGCATATTAAAACTAAATAGGTGTAGAAAGACACATATAGTATTCTGAAATAGAGTTGTTTAAAAAAATTGGGAGGGGGGTTGTAGAGATACTACAGTGGTGCCTTGTGTGCAGGTGACCGGGGTTCGATCTTCAGCATCCCATATGTCTCCTGAGCCTACCAGCAGTGATTCTTGAATGCAAAACAAGGAGTCACAGGCAGCTGAAGCTGTAAAACCAAAAAACAAAATACAAAAACCCAAAACTGAAAGAATTACTCTGTTAAGAGCCACAGAAATAATAGTACAGGGCTTGAGGCACTTTCGTTGCACAGGGCCCACCCTGGTTCAGTACTTGGCACTCTATATGTCTCCTCAAAGTTTCATCAGGAGTGATCCTTGAGAACCACTGGTGTAGCTTAAAAACAAAAAAACAAAAAGCATGTGGGGCTAGAGCAGTGACGCAGGGGTAGGGCGTTTGCCTTGTATGTGCTAACCTAGGATGGACTGCAGTTTGATCCCCTGGCATCCCATATGGTCCCCCAAGCCAGGAGTGATTTCTGAGTGCATAGCCAGGAGTAACCCCCGAGCGTCAGCGGGTGTGCGCCCCCCCAAAAAAAGACAAAAAAAAACCCCAAAGTATGTAATTGAGTTATTTAGGGAGAATAGTAGACCTAAATCTGCAGGAATCATAGGGGTTTTCAGTTTACTCCTACAAATACAAAAATATTTAGGCCAATAAAAGTGACTTGCTCCAATAACCTTCCAATGAATTCTTACTCAGTTTGGCCAAATCTTGGAGATATTAACAGTTCATGGCAAAATTATCTGCTTTGTGAATGACAAGATAGGATTGTATTTTAATTATTTCTTAAAATTTTATTTTATCGAGGGCCCGGAGAGATAGCACAGTGGCGTTTGCCTTGCAAGCAGCCCATCCAGGACCAAAGGTGGTTGGTTCGAATCCCGGTGTCCCATATGGTCCCCCGTGCCTGCCAGGAGCTATTTCTGAGCAGACAGCCAGGAGTAACCCCTGAGCACAGCCGGGTGTGGCCCAAAAAACAAAAAAAAATTTTATTTTATCGAAAAAATATTTTAATTATTTCTTTATGTCACTGATTGTACCATTGGAGAAGGCTGGATTTAGAGCACTGGCATGTCCCTCTTCCCTCTAGGATTATTGCAAAAGGCAGCATTAACTTTATGAAAATTTAGAGAAAATGACGCTATTGAGTTGATTAAGAAAGTACTTTCACCAAAAGAAACGAGTGCAAATGGAAAGATGATATATATGCTTGATATATTCTTTTTTTTCTAACCCCAGTGGTGTTTAGGGGTTATTCCTGGCTCTGCACTCAGGAATCACTCTTGGTGGGCTCGGGACCATATGGGATGCAGAGGATTGAATCCAGGTCAGCTGCATGCAAGGCAAGCTCCCTACTTGTGCTACTTGTGCAATTCTCCAGCCCAACTTGATATATTCTTATGTCAAAGACAACATTCTTCTGTACTGCTACTAATTCTGCTGCTTGTGAGACTCATAGAGTGAAGTTTTTTTAAGTTCAGGCAGGGCTGGAGCTTGTGACCAACTTGTGTTCAATCCCTGACACCCTGTAGAATCCTGTGAGAACTTTCAGAAATAATTTTCTAGTACAGAACAGGAGTTAACCCCTGAGCACCACCAGGTGTGGTCCAAAAAAAGCAAAAAACAAAAACCAAAGAACCCAAACTTTCAAGCAAATAATGGAAACAGTATTTAAATACTTATATGTATTTTTGTTCTTGTTTGTTTTGGGTGAGGTGTCACACCTGCTGTGCTTAGGATTTCTTCCTAGATCTCGATTTAGGGATTTGTCCTAAGCAGAGAGCACCTGCTGGTGTTTGGGGTAAACCATTTGTGTTGAGTGGGATTTGAACCCTTGTTGGTTGTATGCAAGACAAGTATCTTAAATCTATATTCTCTTTTTGGGGGACCCCACACCCATTGACGCTCATGGTTACTCCTGGCTCTGCAATCAGAAATCACTCCTGGCAGGCTTGGCTGTCTATAAGGGATGCCAGGGATGGAACCTGAGTCAGTGGCATGCAAGGCAAACTCTGTGCTATCACTCCAACCCCTTAATCCAGGGGTCCTCAAACTTTTTTACACAGGGGGCCAGTTCACTGTCCCTCAGACCATTGGAGGGTCTGACTATAGTAAAAACAAAACTTATGAACGAATTCTTTTTTTTTTTTTTTTTTTGGTTTTTGGGCCACACCCAGCGGTGCTTAGGGATTACTCCTGGCTGTCTGCTCAGAAATAGCTCCTGGCAGGCACGGGGGACCATATGGGACACCGGGATTCGAACCAACCACCTTTGATCCTGGATCGGCTGCTTGCAAGGCAATCGCCGCTGTGCTATCTCTCCGGGCCCATGAACGAATTCTTACGCACACTGCATATATCTTATTTTGCAATGAAGAAACAAAACAGATACAAATACAATATGTGGCCTGCGGGCCATAGTTTGAGGACCACTGCATCCTATATTCTTTCTGATCCTACACTTTACATATTCCTATATGTGTTTCAAAAGAGGTGCTAGATAAGGCATTATCTCTGATGGTCGTATTAAAGTAGATGACTCTGTTATTCATTAGGAGCTTTTTATATTCCAGACAAGGTTATGATAGATTTAACATATTTTGAGGAACAAGTTCCACTAGTATCTCAAAATATTGGAAGTCCTGTCTTGCTTTCAATTACTCTAGGAATGTACTTGAAAGTACTTGGAGTTAAAACGACCTGCTTACATGACAGGGCTCTCTGCATTGCCCTTTAATGGTGAGGTGAAACAAGAGGATGCTCCACATCCTGACTTCAATGTAGGATATGCAGGTTCCAGGATATTTAATACAGAAACATACCAACAACAGAGACCGTGTGAAAGATAAAAGTGTGTTGGCACTATAGACAATGTCTTGGATTGACGATCTAGCTTGCCTGGAGCCTAGAGTTGGTCTTATGCCAGGAAACTTCAGGGGTCGGGTCTCTTTGTATTTAGGCCTTTCCATTCCCCTTATATTTTGGTGGGCCTGTGCAAACAACAATTGCCACTCTAACACCGTTTTTACTGTGCTCCTTTGACTCTAATCCTTAAAAAAAATCCACTTAAAATTTGAGGTTAACTTAAGCTAATACGTATGTACATGGAAATGTAAAAAATACTATGCCTCTAATGTTTAAGGAGTTACGTAGGTTTTATGGCTTTAGATTGCCTTGTGTGCTGTTAAGAAATATAATGTGTTACAATCTGGGGACTTGAGGGACAAAGTAATTGTACATAAATTCTGTTTTATTTATCTTAATAATCTGTGGCTGAAACTTCAAAGTTACGATGTCAGCAAGGGGACTTCTTCTGAGAATTATGTTATGGGTGATTGTCCTTCCACTGTAACTTTACTTTGTCCTCTTTCTTTGCATCTTTGTTCTCATAATTAAAAATAATATTAAAAATATAATTGATTCAGTCTAAAACGTAGAAAAATATTGTAATGTCTATGTATTTGTCTCCCAGCTGAATATCAGTCTTGGGTTAGTGACAAAAGGCAAATCAAGGTAACTCAATTATATCTATATGTGGGAATGTATTAGTTTTGAGTAGATTTTGGCCACACATGGACTTTTTAAAGTTAGTTTTGAAACTAACTTTTGATTAAGCCGTTTTTCAGCTTATGATTTATCATGGCTTCTGATTCTACTCAAAAGACAAAGCCTGGAAGTTGACAATTGGTGTACTATTAAAGTTCTCATGTATTGATTTATTTCTTGTTCTGTTTTGGGCCACACCTGGTAGCACTCAGGGATTACTCCTTGCTCTGCACTCAGGAATCACTCCTGGTGAGTCATTTGGGGATCACATGGAATGCCAGGGATCAAATCCAGGTTGTCTGTGTGCAAGGGAAGTAGTGCCTTACCCACTGTACTCTTTCCAGCCTAGCCAGTGTTTTTTTAATTGAAAAAATATATGATAACAGATATAAATGAACACTTTACAAAGATGAAACTTAATAATAAAAAGTGAGCCTTCAAGAAAAATAGTAACTGATTTTTTGTTGTTGTTGTTGTTTTGGGTCACATCCAGCCACTCCTGGCTCTATGCTCAAAAATCGCTCCTGGGGTCCTGGCAGGCGCAGAGGACCATATGGGATGCTGGGATTCGAACCACCTACCTTCTGCATGCAAGGCAAATGCATTACCTCCATGCTCTCTCTCCAGCACCAGTAACTGATTTTTTTGTTTGTTTTTTGTTTTTTTGGGGGCCACACCCATTTGATGCTCAGGGGTTACTCCTGGCTAAGCGCTCATAAATTGCCCCTGGCTTGGGGGGACCATATGGGACGCCGGGGATAGAACCACGGTCCTTCCTTTGCTAGCACTTGCAAGGCAGACACCTTACCTCTAGTGCCACCTCACCGGCCCCCAGTAACTGATTTTTAAACAAAGATTTAATTTTGTCATTACTCTCCATTGACAAGGCCTGACTTGTCCTTTGATGTTTGAGAGACCATATCTATTGGTGCTCAGGGTCACTCTTGTCAGTGCTTTTTATTTTAAATTTGGATTTGGGCTATGGCCACACTGGATGATGCTGGGGCTACTCCTTCCTTCCTTCCTTCCTTCCTTCCTTCCTTCCTTCCTTCCTTCCTTCCTTCCTTCCTTCCTTCCTTCCTTCCTTCCTTCCTTCCTTCCTTCCTTCCTTCCTTCCTTCCTTCCTTCCTTCCTTCCTTCCTTCCTTCCTTCCCTCCCTCCCTCCCTCCCTCCCTCCCTCCCTCCCTCCCTCCCTCCCTCCCTCCCTCTTTTCTTTCTTTCCTTTCCTTTCTTTTCTTTTGTTTTCTGAGGCACAGCTGGCGGCACTCAGGTTACTCCTGGCTCTGCCCTCAGAAATTGCTCCTGGCAGGCTCAGGGGACCATATGGGATGCCGGGAACCGAACCTGGGTCCATCATGGGTTGGCTGTATCTAAGGCAAACTATTACTGCTCTGGCCCCTGGTGCTAGCTCTTAAACTAATGAGACACTTACATGCAAAATGCAAACTATGTTTTTAGCTCTTCGAAAGCTCTTCTGTTCCTGTTTATATTTCTTTATTTATAGGTTCTTTATATTGTCAGATTCTTTTTATTGATTACACTGTATGGCAAATGTCTGTTATAGAGTGTTGGGGAGGGTGCTTAGGAAGCCCAGAGTCCACTCCTAGCAATTCTGAGCCAATGTGGCTGACAGTTCAGATGCAAGGTCCTGGCAGTGTAGCTCAGTCTCTGTGTGGTGCTGGGGGGGGACACTAGGGCCACCACAGAAGTATTCAGAGGGACATGTGGTGTTGAGGTTGGAACTTTGGCTGCATGTTGCCAAAAGCAGGTATCTCTGAGCGGTCTCTTAGGCCCTTCAGTTTGGCCGGGGGTGCGGGGGGGTTGCATTTTCACTCTTTTGTTTTGGAGCCACACACACAGGTACATACAGGCTATACTTGGCTCTGCTTTGGGAGTCCATCCCAGGGACGAAACCTGGATTTTATACCAGCCATTTGCCCCCAAGCTAATAAATTATATTGGGCTCCAGTTTCTTGATTTTTTTTTTGAGAATTACTTTAAGCAATTTTTTTTCTCATTCTGGAATTTTTTTTCACACCAGGCTGTGCTCAGGTCTTACTCTTAGCTCAGTGCTCAGGTATGCAGTGCCATGGAAATTCACAACCTGCTGTGATATTTCTCTGGTCCCACCATCCTGTGATTAATTAATTACCAACGTTTTTCTGGAAAAAGTTTAGCTTCTCCTTTGTGATATTTATCAACTTGGAGTTGATTTTTTTTATGTATGGTGAAAGGAAGGGGTTGGAATATATTGCTGTGGTTGATAAAGATGAAGTAAATGTAGCCTCACATAAACAAATAGTTGGCAATAGGAGGACTATAGTTTTTTTGGGGGGGCATATCACACCTGGCAGAGCTCAGGACTAACCCGTTTCTTTTTTTAATATAAATCTTTTTTTGGTGATTTTTGGGGCACACCTGGCAGTGCTCAGGGGTTATTCCTGGCTCCACGCACAGAAATTGCTCCTGGCAGGCACGGGGGACCATATGGGATGTCGGGACTCGAACCAATGACCTCCTGCATGAAAGGCAAACGCCTCACCTCCATGCTGTCTCTTTGACCCCTTTTTTAATATAAATTTTTATTTAAGTGTCATAATTACAAGCATGCTTGTAGTTGGGTTTCAGTCATAAACAGAATACCCCCCTTCACCAGTGCAACTGGTGAATTCCCACCAATGACCCTCTCCTTCCCCGCCCCTGCCTTAATTTTAAAATTATTTAATTTTAGACAGCTTATACTTGAGTCTGTTTATATTTTCTAATTGTTGTAGGGACCACACTGGTGGTGCCACAGGCCCAAATTTGGTGGTGCACAGGTGGTCTTGTGGTGCTGGGGACCAAACCCAGGGCTTCACACATGCAAAATTTTTGCTCTACTATGAGTCATTTTTCTGACTCTTATTTTTGTTTATTTGTAAGCTTTTCGATATTGTGACCATATCTGGAGGTGCTCAGGGCTTATTCCTGACACTGTAATCAGAGTTCATGCCTGACAGTGCTTAGGATTATATGCATTGTTGGCAATCAATCCTGAATCAGTTGCAGCCAGGCGAGAGCCTTAATCTCTGTAATATCTCTGGCCCTTTAGTTTTTACTTATTTGTGCCTTTTGTTTACATTTAGAGTAATTGATGATGACAGCTTAAGATTGCTATCTTATTTAGTATGTCTTGTAGCTGTTTGGATATTTGTAGTGCTGTGCTTTGATTTATTTTTCATTTTCTTGTTTTGGCATAGACCACCTGGTGCCTCGAAATAAATTTGGTGTCTCCACAAGTGAAGCCTTTGCACTGTTGCCTTTTACACTGTTTAGCTTTTGTCTCTTTTTTCTAAAGTTTAATACTTTAATCGGTCTGCCATAAAGGCCCCCACACTGGCCAGCCAGGGCCATCTCCAGACGGAGATGATCCCCACCCAAGGTCATGCAGAATATTATACAGGAAAAGGATATAGGGAGATTCTAGCTTTCTGATGATACTTAAAAAAGATTGGCTGTTGTCTAGGAGTACCTTCCTACGACTCCCTTGTCCTTCCCTGATAGGTTATCTGGTATGGCCAGGTAGCTTGGGGTGGGGTCTATGGAAATAGGCTTTACACCACATGGTTCTTAAAAGATGGAGTCTCTTCCTGCTCAGAACTTGAGAAGAAGCCTGCCATGTGGCTTTTACAAAATGGTGTCCCTCATTCAGAATTCAGGTCCCAACATTCCCTCTTCTTTTTATGCACCTGAGTCAAATCTTTGACTCCTTGAGATTCCTCATCTTTGTCCCTACTTGTGGGCACACACTGGGACCTTAGCACAAGCATCTTAACTGCACTTATGCTTGCCTGTAAAGCAGGTAAGGAAATTAATTATGCAAGAACCTACTGAGAGGATCATTAAAAAATGAACAGTGGCCTAGCCAGGGCTGTTATCAAGGAATATTTTCCAGGATGATTGATCAAACCACTGTTCATAACAGGAGGCAGAGCCTTTCTGTTGCCTTTACTGCTCCTGAAAACTAGCCTTTACCTGCTACTGGTGTTTCAAGAAAGACCCTGGTTTTGTTAGCATAGAAACAGTGTTTCCCCAGAGCCTAGGTCTATTCCCGCCTATTCTGGAAAGCAACTTCTAACATCCTGATCATCCACTTGATGGGAGAGTTCAACTTCTTTTCTGTATGACACCTAGGGTGAGAGAATGATGTAAAACTTATCTGGGCCTGGCAGGGCTGGAGAGATAGCATGGAGGTAGGGTGTTTGCCTTGCATGCAGAAGGATGGTAGTTTGAATCTCGGCATCCCATATGGTCCCTCCCCCAAGCCTGCCAGGAGTGATTTCTGAGCGTAGAACCAGGAGTAACCCCTGAGTGCTGCTGGGTATGATTCCCCCCCAAAAGAAAACCAACCAAAACCTTATCTGGGTTTGCAGAAAACGGTGGAAAATAGACACTTGATACACAAAGTCATATCCCATTTAGCCTTGATGGGTATTATTTCCCCATGCAACTATATTGGCCTTTACAGTCCCATTGCAATCAATATTCCAGGTAAGGGGAGGGGACCTTGGTGGCTCCTCCAGGGGTGGGTAAGAGGCACATGCCCAAGCCTTGTATTCCCTGCAGGGAGGTCCTCCCCTCAGTCCAGGGGCAGCCAGAGTGTTTGGACCACTGCTTTCATTATTATGGTCCTGAGTTGGGTTATGGGGCTTACACTGGCACCTAAGGCAGTTAAGCTGCTGACCCTCTCCTTATTTGCCTTAACTGATGCTCCCTTCTAGAGTTAGTATGGGTACATTCTCTTGAAGGCCCTGCTAATATTTGGGCCAGACAGCTCAAGTTAACAGCACTCCCAAAACTCTGCTGAGACCTCCATCCTTAGCCTCAGGTTCTAGCTCCCTCTGTGCTGCCAGTTGGCTTCCCTGACACATGCTTATACCTTGAGAAAATCCATGATAGCACAGCGGTGTTTGCCTTGCAAGCAGCCGATCCAGGACCAAAGGCGGTTGGTTTGAATCCTGGTGTCCCATATGGTCCCCCGTGCCTGCCAGGAGCTATTTCTGAGCAGACAGCCAGGAGTAACCCCTGAGCACTGCTGGGTGTGGCCCTAAAACCAAAAAAAAAATCCCTCTCCCCACATTTTGGGGAGCTTCGTTCTGTACAAGCATAAAATGAGAATGCTCTTGGGGCAACTTCCCTATCTCAGTACCAAACCCATGGATTGGTATCCTTTTCTTTTAACACTTACATCTCAGTAGGAGCAGATTTTGTAGAGCACAACCATAAACACCAAACAAATCACACCAAGTCAAAGTTTAGGGGAGGGTGACAGTCTGACCCACAAACCCGATCCACAGTCTGGGTAAGAGGGTGTTCATTCTTGCTGGTCGTTCTGCAGTCACTGCACAGTCATGGCCACAGTAAGCAGGAGCACCTGGACTATCTGTCTTCTGTCCTGGTCTTGTGGGCTGAGACAGCTGGATCTGCAGGGGGTCCTTATTCAGATTGATTCCACCTTAAAGTAAAAAGAGGTTCCTGTTTCCTCTTCAATTCTGCAACTTAAACAGCTGTTGGGATTGAGAGAACAACATAGATCCCTAAACTCAGTTGCCTTTCCTGCACTGGGTCAGACAGAGATGAAGAAATCCCATTCCCAGTGATAATTCTCTTACCCTTAACAGTACCAAGGGAAGCCATAATTTTTGCTCCTTTCCTTAAACCACCTATTCTTGTTAAATGTCAGTGTCCAGTTAATTCTTGCTACTTGCCCCAACCTCTGGGATAGATAGGCATAGTGTAATTTCCAATTATAAATGGCCTTGGCTTGTTGAATCCCCGTAGCCCTTCTTTGCCCTTATTCCCCTGGAAGCTGTCCTGATTACCTTTCTGCTCCATATTTTTTCTAGAGATTTCACCATCTTAGAAGTCATTAAAAGTGAATGTGGCCAAAGGTGTGTTTCTATAATTTCTTCAGACTGGCAAAGGACTGTAGTCTCTCCCTAAAAAGGGGTGAAATCGCATGCTACCGCAAATGAGCAGTTAAGTGGTTCAGTTCTGCAGTTTCAACACTTGAGAAGGATCGGATCAATTAGACGGGAATATTACTTAAACTAATCAGGCCCTGGAGCAGTAAATGGTACAGCTCTGTCCTTATCTGTAACAGTAGCACAGAAGTTAGACAACAGAAATGAAAGCATCATAGCATTATCAATAAACACAGCTGAGTTACTACTTCTGTCCAGGCTAAGTTTTCGCTGGTAAAGTTCTAGCCAGACTAAAGATTGCATTTACAGCTTTTAGTTCTTCATGATCTGGTCTATTACAACCAGTAAGTTACATTGAGTAACATAGGTTACCCAAAAGAAGTAGGCCTTAATTTAGGCTCACTAGAATACATTTAATTTTAATCAGCTACAGAAAATAGTTTTTCTCTACACCGTCACCTTAAACCTTGGCAAGATAATTGAGTAATTGGCTTGTTCTTTTGCATAAACACAGCAATATTGGAGAAATCTCCATCTGGGACACCCCATTATTTACAGAGAATTTCTGAGGATTGGTCAATAAAAAGTTTTATTGACCAGTAAAGGCACTAGTATTTTACCTGTCATGTCACGGTCACCCAGATGTGGCTGATGTAAAGATGAGGTGGTCAGTTCAGCACGATGATCTGAAGGATGGCCTTGGGCATCATACCCTCTGTAAAAGTATCCTGAGGTTGCCTGACCTACCCCTCTTCAGGGTTGGGAGAGATCCTGACTCTGGAACTTTCCTTGAGGCTGAGAGCAGAGCCCAGGCTGTGGTCAGTCGGTGCAGATCCAGAAACTCCTAGAAGATCTCTGATTTCCTCACTCAGACCATTCCACTTCGGTGGCTTCCCTCAAGGTTGTCCCAGTGAATTCATGGAACCTAGGAGCCTTCCTGGTGACAGAGTCATCGACATTCAATCCCAGGAGAGACCCCAAATGTTAGGGTCTGGAGTAGAAGGACTAGACCACACAACTGGAAATAAAGTTGAATAAAGTTGATACTTTAATTCGTCTGACAACAAGACCCCATTCTGGCCAGCCAGGGCCATCCCTTGAAGGAGATGAGCCCTTTTGCTTCTTCTTACCTTCCTACTTTTTGTCTCCTGCCCTGTCTTGTGCTGGAGACAGCCCAAGGTCTCGTGTATGCAAGACTAGTGTTGTGCCACATCCCTAGTGCCTTGTCTTTCTCATTTTAAGTTACTTTCCTTGTTAAATTGGTGCATGTATACAATGTTTTATAGTTATAGCATTTATTCTGTTAATAATTTCAATTGTATACAAACACTGCATATTTACTACATCTATTTTTTAGCTGCAAAGTGATATTTGGGAATTTCTCAAGGCCCTTTCCTGAAGGTGCTCAGAGGGACTATGTAGTGCCAATGATTGAAACTGGGGTTCCAGTGTTTAAACTTGCACTAAAGCCCTTTTAGCTGTGTCTCTGGAATTCCTGATTTGATGATTTCATTGATATTTTGCTTATCTAGCAAGTTGGTCCCAATTTTCAGAGGACAACTTTTCTGGAAATAATCATGTTTGGAGTGTATTTTTTCCTTTCAATACTTAATATAATTAGTATCATCATACTACAATGTTTATAAATGCATTGTATATAAATGTTTATAAACTTATGAAATTTAATTAAAAATCAACCATACAAAGTGTTTCTTGCAGCACTTGCCTATGTTGTATTTTTTTGTTTTGGGGAATAACTTGTGGTGCTCAGGGCTATTTGTGCTCAGGGATCAGTTCTGGTCCTGTTCTGGGGGACCATATACACTGCCTGGATTCAAACCAATTTTGTGGGTGAGAGCTACATAGTCCAAGTGGTTAGGACTCTTTTCTTTTGTGTGCCTGACCTGGGTTTCATCCCCAGTATTTCATATGGTCCCCTGAGCAGTGCCAGCAGTGATTCCTGTGTGCAGAGCAGAGAGTATCCTCTGGACACAGCCAGGTGCAGCCCAAAACCAAAAGTAGGATTGTGGCCACAGCCACAGTCTTTATTCTTTTTACAGTTTCTCTCGCATATCCATGTTTCCTTTCTTGGGTGGAAAATGGGTATTGAGTGTAAAAAGTTTAAAAAGCCCAATCTTAAGTCAGGCTAGACAAACCATTCCCCCTGATACACACAGACCCTTAAATGATGGGGGCTGCTATACTGTATTGGTTACTGTTGCACTAGTATTTTAGCTAGCTGCAGCTTGCCAGCCATATCTTTTGTTCTCAGCAGATCCTGGCCATACAGAGCAGCATTTGTCAACTCCCCTAGAAGCCACTAACATACCCTGAAGTGGGAGGGGCACTCCTTGAGTGAAAATTTTATAGCTAGGTACTGAAACTAGTACAGGGGGCCACAGAAAGAAAACAGGTTGGAAGAGGTTCTTGGTTGGAAAAGAATTGAGAAACACTGACAGAATCTTTGTTGTAAGATGTTTGAGAAGGAAACTAGTCCCTCAAGCAACCACCCACTTTCCCATCTCCCACCCTTCTGTCTACTGGTCAGAATGTTAAATACACACTGCTTTTCTCCTCAGGGAGAATTTGTGGGCTAGGAATCAGCTTACAGTTGGTGGTGTGGTGCCAGGAGAAAGGACTATTGTGAGGGGGTAGCCCAGATTTTCTACTGATTTTGATGTAGCTGGTTATTGTGTACTTAAAATGATTGCTGAATTTGTCATAAAGATAATTTGTATGTGTATTAAGGAGGAAGGAATACCTGGGGCTTCCTATTGCAGTTTTGCTGGTGCCACTCTTATTACAGCCACTCTTAGAGTTTTGTGAGTGGTCATAAAAAGTGCTAGTGAAGAATCGATACCCAATCTACAACAAGTTAGACACTTATACTAGCAGCCCGGGGGCTAAGGGAGAGGGATAGGGATGCAAACTGGGAACAGGGTGGGGTGGGGGCAAGGGAGGACAACTTTGGTGATGGGAATTCCCTGGTTCATGTTAATATGTACCTAAAATATTACTGTGAAAGATTTGTAATCCACTTTGGTCAAAATAAAAATTATAATTAAAAAATGTTAGTGAAACAGTTTGGTGACATGACACTGGCTTTTTTCCTTTTCTGTGACTTTTTTTTTGATTTTTGGGGCACACTCAGTTAAGTTTAGGGATTACTTCTGGCACCACTCTCAAGAATCACTCCTGGGCTCCCAAGCGATAGGGTGTTTGCCTTGCACACGGCCGATCCAGGACAAACCTGCGTTCCATCCCTGGCATCCCCCAGCCAGGAGCAATTTATAAGCCTACAGCCAGGAGTAACCCCTGAGTGTCACTGGGTGTGACACAAAAACAAAACAACAACAACAACTCCTGGCAGGCTTAGGAATCTTAACTTGGATTATCTGCATTGTCTTTTCAGTCCTCTTTCTTTTGACTTTTTTTTTGTATTTTCACACCTGTTAGTGCACAGGGATTCTTGGCACTATGCTCAGAGTTCACTGCTGGTGGGTTTTGGAGGACCCTATGGGGTATTGGGAATCAAGCCCGGTTGCCTGTGTACAAGACAAGTGCCCTACTTGCTGTACTATTGCTCCAGCTCCTCCTTTTATTTCTTAGTTTCTTTTTTTTTTTTTTTTTTGTGGTTTTTGGGTCACACCCGGCAGTGCTCAGGGGTTATTTCTGGCTCCACGCTCAGAAATTGCTCCTGGCAGGCACAGAGGACCATATGGGGTGCCGGGATTCGAACTGATGACCTCCTGCATGAAAGGCAAACGCCTTACCTCCATGCTATCTCTCCGGCCCCTATTTCTTAGTTTCTTATTTCTTAGAAGAGTTCAGTGAAGAATGTTTGGTGCTACTACCTTGACACAGGTGCCTAGGTGCCAGCCAGCTTCCTTAGCTTATTTTGAGATTTAAAACTATTAACTGGTACTGGAGCCGTGGCACAAACAGTAGGGCATTTGCCTTGCATGTGCTGACCTAGGTTGTACTGCAGTTCGATCTCCCGGCATCCCATATGGTCCCCCAAGCTAGGAGTAACCCCCTGAGTGTCACCAAGTGTGGGCTAAAAACCAAAAAAAAAAAAAACCCAAAACTTTATATTAAAGTACCATGATTTGCATTATTAGTACAATAGAAAAGAAAACGAAAGATGCAGTTCAGATTTATCAGAAGTCCAGGAAGTGTTTTGGGGGCCAGGTATCAGGAAGGGCCATAGTACGGTCTAGAACTCAATATATATATATATATATATATATATATATATATATATATATATATATATATATATATATATATCAGGAAGAATCTCCAGAGGGATGGATAAATACATAGTACTTATTTATACAAAGTGTCTTGGAATTGGGAGTTCCTGGTCTACACTACCATAATTACCATTGTGGCCTGGACAATACAGGGGATAATGTTCTTGCCTTGCACTTTGGCTGACTCAATTATTCTCAGAACTGCATATGGTTTTCTAATCACCTCTAGAAGTGATCCCTGAGCATAACCTGGATAAGCCCTGAACACTGCCAAGTGTGGCATAATTCCTGCTCCTAAAAAAAGCTCAGAATTGTTGTTTTATCAAATTATAATAGTTCCCTTCTATGACTATTTTTCTGGAATATTTTTTGTTTTGATTTGGTGTTTGAGCTACACCTGGTGGTGCTCCAGCATTATTCCTGGCTCTATGATAGGTGGATTGTGCGATGTTTGGGATCATGTAAAGCTTTGTACTCTATTAAATATCTTCCTGGTCCTAAGAGTCTTTTTCAGTTTATATTTTTAGAAGGCCAGTCTTTTAAAATTTTTGTCACACCCTGCAGTGCTCAGGTATACAACTTTCTTTACATTTAGGAATCACTCCTGGCAGGCTCAGGGGACCATATGTGGTGCTGGGGATTGAACTTCAGGTCTACTGCATAACAGGTCAAGTGTCTAACCTATCACTCTGGTCTCATTTTCAGGGTGGGGCTACACCCAGAGATATTCAGGGGTTACTTGGGACCATCTGGATTGCAGAGAATCAAATCCAGGTTGGCTAAGTATAAGGAAAATGCCTTGTACTATCACTCAGTCCCCATGATTTAGCGACCATTGTATTTTGCTGATTAAAAGTCAATGCAGGGGCTGGAGAGATAGCATGGAGGTAAGGCGTTTGCCTTTCATGCAAGAGGTCATCGGTTCGAATCCCAGCGTCCCATATGGTCCCCCGTGCCTGCCAGGAGCAATTTCTGAGCATGGAGCCAGGAGTAACCCCTGAGCACTGCCGGGAGTGACCCAAAAACCACAAAAAAAAAAAAAAAAAAAAGTCAATGCAAAGCCACATACATAGGTATGCATTTTCCCACTATGTTCAACTCCTGTCTTACACCCATTGACAGAAATTCACTTGAATGTGAGAGATTCTTTACCATTGCTCTATATCCCTTTTTAATCCAAGAGTGTTTTAGTATTTATTTGCACTGCCAGGAATCTAATCTAGAGTCTCATACATGCAAGGCAAATAAATTGCTGAACCACCCAAGAGTTAAAAAAAGTAAATGCAGTTTGAATTTTGAATAGATATTTTCTTTTTTTTTTGTTTTGTTTTGGTTTTTGGGCCACACCCGTTTGACGCTCAGGGGTTACTCCTGGCTATGCGCTCAGAAATCGCCCCTGGCTTGGGGGGACCATATGGGACGCTGGGGGATCGAACCGCGGTCCATCCTATGCTAGCACTTGCAAGGCAGACACCTTACATCTAGCGCCACCTTCCCGGCCCCTGAATAGATATTTTCAATGTCTATTTCAAATGCCTATTAAGTGATTTTACTGTGGGTATGGATGTGGGGGATTTGGGCCATATCTATCTGTGTCCAGGGCTTTCTCCTGGCTCTGTTCTGGGATTACTCCTTGAAGTGCTGCAGGGGGCGGGTCGTCATATATTGAGTCTGGGACTACCTGGTCAAGCATGTACAAGGCAAGCATTGTACTTTCTATCTTATCTCTCAGAGACTCCCTTCAAGTAGGTACTTTTTTTTTGTTTTGGAGCCACACCCTACTGTCCTTGCAAACTCATGGCTCTGCTTAGGGATCACTCCTAGCAGGGTTTAGGGAACCTCATGTGATGTCAGGATAGAAACAAGCTGTCCACTGGTCAGGCAAACACCTTAATCCTGTACTTTTTCAAGACCTAAGTCTACGACCTGTTCATATATGATAAGGAGAATGAATGCCTGATTTTTTCTTTGCCAGTTTAAAAAATAATAAATTATATATTAGCATCTTTCAATTCTGACTAAGATTTTGGGGAGGGGCTGGAGATAAAGCATGGAGGTAAAGCATTTGCCTTGCATGCGAAGGTCAGTGAAGGTCAGTGGTTCCAATCCCGGCATCCCATATGGTCCCCCCCCAGCCTGCCAGGAGTGATTTCTGAACGTTGAGCCAGGAGTAAACCCTGAGCGATGCAGGTGTGACCCCCCCCAAAAAAAAGATTTTTGGGATTTATTCTTATAAACTAATGGACTTGAACATCTGATATATTTCCACATATTTTATTTGTTGCAATTTTTCTCCGAGGATCTTCTGTGGTAGGATTGGAAATTAATACAGATTACATCTTTCTTTTTATTCTAGTTTGCTTTTATGCCGGATCCTTAGTGAAAATAAAAGCCATGATAGTTCAACTTATAGAGGTAAGTTATTAGTATACTAATAAATATAATATATAATAATGTTATTAATAAAATGATATAATTTAGTAGTATATTAATAAATATACTAATTAGCTTGTTTAAAATATTTTCATTTTTTTAATGAATGAAAACCTATTTGGAATTGATTAAGACAGTATCCTAATTTTATTAAATTGTTATGAGTAAAAACAAGGTTTATGGCTTGGTATTTCATATTATATAAGCTTTTCTATTAATATGTAGGTAGGATTAAATACTGCATTTCTATATATGGGTGTTATGTGATTTGAGTAATAGTTGTATAATGTTTTGACTTATAATTATTTTGTATATTTAAAGTTCAGCATTTGCTAACTTTTACATTATACAGAATATGAACAAAAGAAAAATGTCAGCATGGAAATGAAAGTTATTTTGATTTTGTTTATTCTAGGAAATTTCCAGAAACTGAGGTTCAGTGTTTTTACTAAAGCTGGTTATGTTTAGGTGGTGTCTGGGGAGCTTGTTAAAGGTAGTTGTCATAGAAAACGTTAAAAGCAAATGAGTTGTTTACTGCATTTGTAAATGTGATTTCTTAATAAAATGTTATGTAAATAAACAGGATATAAATTTTAGTTACTTTAAAGAATTTTACTATTTAACATCATTAATTTAAAATTAGACACATAAAAAATAAAATTAGGCCATGAATTTAGAGTGACGAAGCAATTGTATTTAGTAAAGCATTTTAAAATGTAGCTTACATTGGTTGTAGATGCAATAGCACATTACTTAATCTTTTAATAATAATTTTTATAGTATAGCCAATGTAACTTCGAAATAATTGAATAAATTAATTGTGTATGTTTATGAATAGATTAGAGCAGACTTTTTTCTGTAGATACGTTTACTTTTATAAAAAGTTATAAAACCCGGGGCCAGAGAGATAGCATGGAAGTAGGGCGTTTGCCTTCACGCAGAAGGACGGTGGTTCGAATCCCGGCATCCCATATGGTCCCCCGAGCCTGCCAGGAGTGATTTCTTTCTTTTTTTCTTTTTTTTTGGTTTTTGGGCCACACCCGGCGGTGCTCAGGGGTTACTCCTGGTTGTCCGCTCAGAAATAGCTCCTGGCAGGCACGGGGGACCATATGGGACACCGGGATTTGAACCAACCACCTTTGGTCCTGGATCGCCTGCTTGCAAGGCAAACGCCGCTGTGCTATCTCTTCGGGCCTGATTTCTTTTTTTTTTACTGTCCCTTCCATTCCACACTTTATTAACCAGGAGGGATTTCTGAGCATAGAGCCAGGAGTAACCCCTGAGCGCTGCTGGGTGTGACCCCCCACAAAAGTTATGAAACACAACTATAACATTTTAAATCACAGTTCTTTAAATAAAAAATAAAATGTTAATATGATAGTACATGCTTTCGTTTTGATTGTTCAGGGGACCATGTGGGTTACCAGGGATCAAACCTTGGTTGACTGCATGCAAGGCAAGCACTCTGCTAGCTGTACTATTTCTCCAGCTTCCGTTATTTTATGTGCCACACCTGCTTTGTGATCAGGGCTTACTGCTGGCTCTGCTAAAGGACCATTCCTGATGGGTTTTGGGGATCCAGATGCACTTGTGAGGATTGGATTGACTGGATTCATGCAAGGCAAGTGCTTTACCCACTGTAGTATCTCTCGAATCCCACTATGAGATTTTTTAAATATATTTTTTAAATATATATATATATTATTTTTAAATATATTTTTGTAGAAGGTGCTCTTAAATAGTGTTAAAGACTCAGGGCTTGATTATTATTTTTTTTTTGGTCATACCTGGTGCTCAGGCTTATTCCTGACTCTCCACTTGGGAATCATTCCTGGTAGTACTTGGGGGACAATATGAGATGCTGGGAGACCAAACTGGGGTTGGCTACATTCAAGGCAAGTACCCTACCTCCCTACCTGCTATATTATGTATCCAGCTCCAAGGACTCAAAATTCTTGGCTAGATAGCTCTCTGCCCAATCCAGTGTTGATGGATACCACCATGGACACTCTCCGTAGTGCTCTGGGGGCTACAGTTTCAGGAATTGAACTTGGGTTCCTTTATTTTTTGCTTGTTTTGGAACTACATCTAGTAGTACTCAAGGGTACCTCCTGGCTCTGTGCTCAGCAATCACTCTTTGCGGGCTTCGGAGACCATATGGGATACCGGGGATCAAACACAAGTTGGCTGTGTTAAAGGCAAGCAACACTACTTACTGTACTATTGCTCTCACCCTGGGTTTGGGTTCTTATGCATACAAATCAAATGCCACTCACCTCTGTACTATTGTCCCAGCCTTAATTCTTTTTTGGAGGGGGTTTTGGTTTTGGGCCATACCCAGTGGCTCTCTAGCTCTGTGCTTAGAAATCACTCCTGGCAGGCTTGGGGGACTGTATGGGATGCCAGGGGTCGAACCTGGGTCAGCCACATACAAGACAAACTCTCTACACATGGTGTTAGCACTCTGGTCCCAGAGCCACCTGAGTTCTTTTAAAAGAACATTTGGATATTTGAGTGGAAAGTATTTTCTTTTCCATGTATGTATGTATGTATGTATGCATGCATGCCACACCTGGTGCCACTCAGTGGTTACTCTTGGCTCTGCACTCAGAAATCGCTCCTGGCAGGCTTGGGAGACTGACCATATGAGATGCTGGGATCGAACCCAGGTCTTATCTGGGTCAGCTATATGCAAGGCAAATGCCCTATCGCTCTGGCCCCAGCATTTTTATTTTGGTCTTTTTGGTCATACCCGTCTGTGCTCAAGGCTTACTCTTGGCTCTGTACTCATTGATTACTCCTGAGCCCACGGCCCATATGGAGTGCTAAGAATCAAACCTGGGTCAACTGCATGCACAGCAAACTCCTTGCTCTCTCCTATCATTTTGGCCCTGGTAAATATTTGGGGGAAGGCACACCTGACAGTGCTCAGGGCTTGCTTACTCCTCGCTCTTCACTCAGGAATCATTCCTGGCAAGCCTCAGGAGAACATATTTAGTGTCAGGGATCAAACTGTTATGCATAGCAAATGGCTTGCTTGCTGTACTATTGATCTTCCTCTACCCTGAAAAGACATTTTTAAGGAAGGAGCTATTTCTTTTTGTATTTGAATAAGCTTTATTTTATTTTACGATATATTATATTACATTATGTTATGTTTTGGGCCACATCTTGGGTCACTCCTCGCTCTATTCTCAAGAATTACTCCTGGTAGTGCTCTAGGGACTATATGGGTTGCCAGGTATAGAACCCGGCTCAGCTTTGTGTAAAGCAAACCGCCCTACCCATTGTGCTATTGCTCCAGCGGTGGATAAGCTTTATTTTAAGACATTGTTCTTAGCCCTCACATTCCCAATTATTTTTTAAATTTATTTTGCTGTGAACATTTTATGAAGAGTAATATTCACAAAGAGTCTGGAAGTTAATATGCTTTTTATTGGTCATACTGGCTATGGACTGTGGTTACTGCTGGCTCTGCACTGAGGAATCTCACTCCTGGTGGTGCTTGGGGAACCATGTGGGATGCTGGGATTGGCAGTATGCATGGTCTGCATCTTACCCACTGTACCATCTCTGCAGCCTTTTTGAATCTCAGTTGATTGCCAGAAATGTAACAAAGGAAAAATAAAAATTTTTTTCTAGGGGGCCGGGCGGTGGCGCTGGAGGTAAGGTGCCTGCCTTACCTGCGCTAGCCTAGGAGACGGACCGCGGTTCGATCCCCCGCGGTTCGATACCCCAGCGTCCCATATGGTCCCCCAAGCCAGGAGCGACTTCTGAGCGCATAGCCAGGAGTAACCCCTGAGCGTTACCGGGTGTGGCCCAAAAAACCAAAAAAAAAAAAAAATTTTTTTTTTCTAAAAGCACTGGTAGACTTTTTGAATCTCAGTTTGAATCTCAGTTTGAATCTCAGTTTGAATCTCAGTTGATTTCCAGAAATGTAACAAAGGAAAAATAAAATTTTTTTTCTAAAAGCACTTGTAGACTTTTTCCTTTTCACTGTCCTATGTATAAACTTCTCAGTTGACCTAGGTCTTGTTTACAATAAAATCTTAAGTGGATAAAATCAGTGAATTCTCATTAAAACCACATATATTTCAACATAGGTTGGTTACTTCCTTCTTTTGTTTGTTTGTTTTACTTTTAGCCACACCGGATTCAGGCATATTTTGGCTCTTTGCTCAAGAATCCCTCCTGGGGTACCTGGGATTCCTTGGGATACCAGTACATGCAGGGGTGGGGGGCATTGGAACTGAATCAGTTGTGTGCAAGACAAACACCATAGACACTGCTATCTTTGTACCCAGAGAATTTTAATTTTAAAGGTTACTGGATATTTATTAACTTGTTATTAATTTATGCAGTTTTGATTCAGGTTTCCGTTTCTGTAGATAAAGTACCCCTAGAATGTTCCCAGGGACTACATGTCAACATAACGTAAATGTGGGGGACTATTTTAAGAGAGTAGGAGACCGATTGGTAAGACATGGGGACCACAGGAAGGATACAATTCAGAAGTGGGCCCTAGTTGCATAAAAAGTTGAGTACTGTTAGTGGTTCCTAACCAGTTCCTAATAGGCATTTAAAAAACGTGAATTGGGGGCCAGAGAGATAGCATGGAGGTAAAGCGTTTGCCTTGCTTGCAGAAGGTCATCGGTTTGAATCCCTGTGTCCCATATGGTCCCCCGTGTCTGCCAGGAGCAATTTCTGAGCATGGAGCCAGGAGCACTGCCGGGTGTGACCTAAAAACCACACACACACACACACACACACACACACACACACACACACACACACACACACACACACACACACACACACACACACACACACAAAAACCCCGTGAATTGGGGATTTTTCTGATAGTCTCAGGGTTTTTTATTTTAGTTATTTTTGGTCACACCTAATTCCTGTGAACAGGAATTACACCTGGTTCACTCTTGGCGGTGCTTGGGGGACCTTCTGGGATGTTGCTTATCAAACCCAGGTGCAGGGCATGCCCCCTACCCACTGTACTATCTCTGGTCCCTATTCTGCTACTTTGTGACTGTTTTATTTCATCTATTTTTTTTTTTTTTTGGTTTTTCGGGCCACACCCATTTGATGCTCAGGGGTTACTCCTGGCTAAGCGCTCAGAAATCGCCCCTGGCTTGGGGGCACCATATGGGACGCCGGGGGATCGAACCATGGTCCATTCCTTGGCTAGCACATGCAAGGCAGACACCTTACCTCTAGCGCCACCTCGCCTATTTCATCTATTGTTAGCAAGGCAGTTCAGTCATTCTCATTAATCTCCTTATGTGATTATAATTTAAAGTTCCTGGGCTGGAGAGATAGTAGCGTGTATGGGGCTTCCATTGAAAGCAGCTGACCTGAGTTCCACCCATGGCTCTGCTAGGAGTGATCCTTGAACACAGAGAGCCAGGAGTAAGCCCTCAGCATAGCTCAGAGTGGTTTAAAGCCTCCTACCCCCAACAAGTTAGAATTCCCTCAGTTTCTATGGGCACTGGGGAACATATTCTTGTGGGAACTTTGTTTATGATGCTCAGCTGTTTTATCCAAGAGTCATTACTTTTTTCCATTCTATGCCAGTACTGCACCTGGCATTGTTTGGCAGTTACTCCCAGAGATGTCAGGGGACCATGTTGTACCAGGGATCATGTGCTCCAATCAAAGCATGTGCTCAAATCTTTGAGCTAGCTATCTTCTTAGGTTGAAAGAGTGAATGCTTTTACAAAATCTATCTGGCAGCAAGATTGTTTAAAGGACTGGAACATGTCCCTGGTGTATGGGGCTTTCAGATTTGATTCTTGGCACTGCAAAATCTCAAGAGCAAACCCCAAGCAACAAGCTAGTCGTAGCCAGGTGTGGCCCCCCTTGCTACCAAAACCAACCAAACTTAAAAACTTAAAAACTTTGCAGGCAAATGTGGCCCCCACCTCAACCCAGAACCAACCACGCAAGAGCTACTTTATTTCTGTTTCCTTATATTCCTTAGTTTTTATCAATGTAATCTTGAGATTGAACTGACTGAATATCATGGAGACTTCAGTGCATGGAAAAAAATGCTTCTGAATGTGTTTGTTAACTTGCCTCGAATTCTGAGTTTGATTTTTGGCACTGCTGGGGTGATTCCTGAGCACAAAGCCAGAAGTAAGCCCTGAGCATTGCTAGGTGTAGCTACCAAACCAAAATAATAGTATTGGGGGTGGGGTGGGGTGGGGGAGGAACGACAGAAGAATACCAAGTGAGGGACTGGAACAATAGGAACAGTAGGACCCTTGCCTTGCATGCTTCAAACTAGGTTCCATCTTGTAACTAACATGGTCTCCTGAGCCCTGCCAGGAGTAATCCCTGATCTTATTTGGGTGTTGCCACAAAACAAAGCAAATTGAATAATTAAGTAGTTTGCACCATGAATACGAATATATAAAATACATGCATATAGAAAAAACTCAAAGGAAATGCCTGGAGCATTTATGTTATGTTAAATTGATGAAATCAGTCTTTTTAATCTCTGGTTGTTGTTTTTGTGAAGATAAAAGGAAGAAAATCTCCTAGATAAAAGATTTTAAGTATATTTTAATGTTTATAATGTGAGAAGTTGGAAATATCTAATCTTCCCAGATGGTGTACATTTCATATTTAAGAGATTATCCTTACACTCTTTCTTTTACATTTAATAGATTTCCAGCAAGCTCTCTATGAGTTATCATACCATGTCATTAAAGGAAATCTAAAACATGAGCAGGCATCTAACGTTCTTAATGATATTAGTGTAAGTATATCTATGTTTACATTTATTAATTGCTACAGATTTTTTCTTCATTTCATATAAATTTCTTTAAAATATGTAGCTTTTATATAAATGTATAGTAATGTTTTAATGTTCAAAGTGTTTTAAATGGTTGTTAGAAACATAATTATTTTTCTGCTTAGCTTGAAAATAAAAACAGGTTAGTTGGGATGGCAAGATCAAAGTTTCCTTTGTAATGAGATAAAGATTTACTTAATTTAAAAATGCTACTATAAAAGTATCAGAATAGTTTTTTCCCAGTATAGCATATCAGGTATTGGCAATTATGTTTATAAATTAAATATCCTTAAACTTGATCATTAAATTGATTTAAACTGGGATTTCATAACTGGTATTTACATGATGCCGGTTTTTGTTTGTTGTTTGTTTTAGAAAAATTTAACTAACTTCCTCACAAGCTTTTGTGTGATAATTCTGTCCAAGAGTGTTAGATTTTAGTCTTTATTCTTTATTTTGGGGCCAGGGATGTAGCTAAGTGGTAGAGTGCTTTATTTGCTGTATATTTGAGACTATGGGTTCGATTTCTGGCATCACTAAAATATGCTAATTCAAATTCTTTCATGGTTGTTTAGTATTTTCAATGGAAGATGAATTTTCAACTTGTAAAAATTGTTTATTATAGATAAGTGCTTAAGTTTGAAGTTAAAGGGTGTATTCTGTGATTAGGTTGTTTTTTAAATTTGTATAAATAAAATTTATCATATTGAAAAAGTTTTCTTAGTATTACTGAAGTGAGAACTGGAACTTTTTATATTAGTATGGACTTTCCCTCTGAAATTCTAAGAGTCTATAGTCTTAATTTTTTGGGGGGGAGGGGAACACACTCAGTAGCACTCAGGGGTTACCCCTTACTGTGCGCTCAGAAATTACTCCTGGCGGTGCTCAGGGTGCTGGGGATTGAACCCAGGTCACCTATGTGCAATAGCTCATTGTGCTATGGCTCTTGCCCCTGTAGTCTTATACTGTTAAGGTGTATAATTTCTTTTGTATAATTTTTATGTTTTTCTAAGGATAGTCTTAAGGAGCTTCTAAATTTAGTTTTTATTATTTTCTCCCCCATATTGAGATGTGTTTGAGTCTTGGGCATTCAATATGAATTTCCCTTTATTCCTAACCTCTCTACTAACAGCAGTGTTTATGTTTGAGTCTATTATTTTCCGCCTTTTTTGGGGCTGTGGATAGTGGCATATTTCTTCTGTGTTCAATGCTTATTTCTAGCTCTGTCTAGAGATCACTGCTGGCAGTGCTTAGGGACCATATGTGATGCCCAGGATAGAATCAGAATGAAATCAGATGTGTGCAGGGCAACACCTTAGTCCCTGTACTTTCTGACTCAGAGTTGTTTATCTCTTAAACAATTAGCAATTAAGGTTATTTCATTCCATAAATTGTGTATCAGTCAGGGTAAGGTTTAAGGTTTTTACTCAATCTAGTTCTAATACTTTTTCCATTATTGAAAATGAATAGTCCAGATGAACTTTGCATGTGTGCACATATATTACTGTGTTCCTTTTACTTTGATTCTGTAGTTACATGCTTATGTATATATAGCTAGATTTTCTTTGCCATAATCCCCTATTGCACTGTCCCATATCTTAACCATTGAAATATATATTGTTTCTTAGTGCTGCCAGTTTTTCTTTAAAATTTTATTTCTTTTTAGCCATTGGAAATAGGTTAATTAAAATGCTAGCATCTCTTTACCAATAGAAAATAACTAGAATTTTCTGGGAGTGGGAATTCAGAAGACAAATTAAAAAAGTCCATAGGCAATGTGAAACTTTAGATACAAAAGATACATTATTTTGCTACTTTGATCTTATCTGGCATCAGATGCTGTAATTATTTTACCTATTTTTTTTAGAAAATTTTAATTTTATGTTCATATTGACTTAGGTGGATCACAGCACTATTTTTTTTAAATTGTATTTTAAAGCTTCTTAGTAATGATCAGGAAGTCTAGGGAATATGCTACGTAGCTCTTTGTCTGGTGTTTCAGAGCAAGGGCTTAGCCTTAGGGTGTGATCTGCTTGCTGCTCAAGCCCTATAGTGCTAGAGATTACTTAGGTCACCCCAGATGGTGTTCAGGGGCCTCCACTGCCACACCTGGCAGTGCTCAGGGCCTCCCAGGCTGCACCAGCTAGTCCTTGGAGGATCATGTTATCCCAATCTGGTTGCATTTTTAACCCCTGTACAGTCTCTCTGGCACTGCAGCATTTAAATTTAGGATGATTTACATACTGCTTTGTATAGGCGTGATATACTCCAAATATCAATATATAACATGAAACATCAATGGAAAAGTCATTAATGTTTTTTTACTTTTGAATATTTTCTAAGGAGTTTTTTTGCATTGATTTTCCCCACCACTCAGTTTTTGGTCCTTTTTTTGGTGTTGCCAGGAATTAAATGAAAGGAACTCATATCTGCAACATATGGCCCTATCTCCTTTCCTGGTCTCTTTCATTCAAGTATTTTTGGTGGTTGGTCCATATACAGTAATGCTTAGGATTCTTTACTTAGAAATTACCCGACAGTGCTTTTGGGAACCGTATGGGTTGCCAAGGGTGGAATCTGCATGGTGATGTGGAAGACTAGCAAGCACCCTGTCCATTGTTTATTATAATCTCTGGCTTGCTGGTCTTTTTCTTTGTTTCAATTGCTGTTGTGTTTTTTATTTTTATTTTTATTGGCTTTTTTTGGGTCACAACCAGCAGCACTCAGGTTACCCCTGGGTCTATGCTCAGAAGTTACCCCTGGCAGGCATGGCGGGGGACCATATGGGATGCCAGGATTCGAACCACAGTCTCTGCTGGTTTGGCTGCATGCAAAGCAATGCCCTACCACTGTGCCATCTCTCTGGCCCTCGGTTGCTGTTTTTGAGTCATGCTGGGTGGTGCCCAGGCTCACGCCTGCCTCTGCTCAGGCATGGGAGCCATATGGGATACCTGAGATCCAGCCCTAATCGCTGTACTATTACTTCAGCCCTGGTCTCTATATGTATGTGGCATTTGTTTTGGTGTTCATGGCTTATTCCTATCTCTGTGCTAAGAATCGAGCCTAGCCAGTGCTCCGGGGACCATATACTGTGCCAGATACCAATTTAGTGCCTGCTACATACAGGGCAAATGCTTTGCCTTGTCCTGGTTCCTGTTTTTGTTTGCTGCTGTTGCTGTTGTTCCTCTTCTTATTTGGGGGATGGGTTACACCCAACTGTGCTTACTTATGGTTCTGCACTTAGGATAACTCCTAATGAGGCTCTAGAGACCAACAGTATGCCAGGGATTGAACCCAGGTTGGCTACATGCAAGGCTATTGTCCTGGATGCTCTAGCCTTTTGAGATTTTTTTGGCTCAAGCTAACTCCTGGCTCTGCTCAGAAATCTCTCCTGGCAGGCTCAGGACCATATGGGATGTTGGGGATTGAACCTGGATTGGCTGTATGCAAGGCCCTAGCTCTGACCCTACTTCTTGTAGTTTTTTTAATAAAAAAAAATAAAGGGTTGGAGGGGAAGCAGAAGAGGGAGGGAGAGAGGAAATAGCTCAGGGTGTGATTGCACATTCTCTGTTCTCTTTGCTTTGTAGTTATCAAGTTATATTATGTAAAAATTTAAATATTTTGACCAGTATTTACTTTTTTATTTTTTAAGGAATTTGAATAATTTTATTTGTCAAAAGCAGTGTTGGATATTTTTAGATTTTATGTTTTACTCAGATTTGTTAAGTCTGAAACTTATACTTGCTGATTTGCTATTCTAGTATTTATGATGACTAATTTTGTTTTTACAATTAGGAATTTCGTGAGGATATGCCTTCCATTCTTGCTGACGTATTCTGTATATTAGGTATGTATTTGTTTTACCTGTAAAAAGTGCTGTTTGAGAAATTAGCATATTGTGTTAAATAAAATATCTTTCAAGATAGGTTTACACATGTCTTAATGTTTCTACAAATCTAGAGTATTTTGTTCTTATTTTATAGAAATCGTTCCTGGCAGGCTCAGGGGATCATATGGGGTGCCAAGGATAGAACCAGGGTCAGCCATTGCAAGCCAAATGCCCTACTTGCTGTGCAACAGTACATTTTTATAAGCAACATTAAGGTGACCTTTTTTGTTTTTTGTGTTTTTTTGGCTCCACCCGGTGGGTCTCAGGGGTTACTCCTAGCTCTGCACTCAGAAATCGCTCCTGTCAGGCTTGGGGGACCATAAGGGATGCTGGGGATCAAACACGGGTTTATCCTGGGTCAGCAGCATGCAAGGCAAATGCCCTACCGCTGTGGAATCATTCTGGCTCCCAAGGTGGTAAACTTGGCAAGAAAATTTCCCTTACATGTCTTATTCATATACCCCTACACTTGACAGGAGAAAAAAACCAAGGGTGACCCCAGATCAAGATAGGGGAATGGGAGTTAATGTCAGTTAACTAGTGATGATGATTATGTACCAGTCATCACAATGATAATAGTAATAACATAGGTGTCGTTTTGGAGCACCTTTTACATTCTAGGTGTTAAGCTTTTACTTTTCAGTCCTCACAGAAGCTATGGTAAGGTAGGGAGTGATTTTTTTGTTTGTTTGTTTGTTTGTTTGTTTGTTTTTTGATGGGGAGACACACCTAATAGCATTCAGGAATTAATCCTGGATCTGTGTTCAGAAAGCACTCCTGGCAGAATCAGGGGAACATATGGGATGCTGGGGGTCATACCTGCATCAGCTGTGTGCAAGGCAAAATGCCCTACCCACTGTGCTATTGCTCTAGCCCAGGGAGTGATTTTTTAAAAGTAGTTTGGACTTCAGTTGCTAGAGTCCAGGATTTTTATTTCTTATAGCTTGTTGTCTTTAATACTACATTTTTAAGAGAAATAGTGCTGTACTTTCTTAGTGAAGATGCTAATTTTCTTTAAAAAAGTAAAATCATGAAAGGGGAGAGGACCTGATAAATTTATGTACTGCCAGAATTTTTGGGTTGGGGTAGGTGGTGGTTGTTATTGAGAACTAGTTGGACATATTTGAGGAATGTTTAGTAAAATTAGATGGAAATTAAAGAACTTACTCATTCCTGACTTACTTGAGAATCAGGTATAATGGATGAATTTGTTAGAATTATTCTATGAGCTAGCTAGGACCATAGGAATAAAGAAAACAAGGCAAAGCATAGTTGAACTAATAGTCCCATACTGATTATTAAGACAGCTCAGATAAGAAATTTAGTGAGGTCCTATTAAAACCATTTCCTAACATGGTCAAGACCCTGTTTCTTCGATGGTTAAGAGGAAAGCCATTTTGAGGAAGATGAATCGATGAATCTGCTACCTGGGTGCTTCTATCCTAGGTTCTTTTGAGGTAGGTAGGTCTTCAGAATAACATTGGTTAAAAGAATAAAGCCCTGTTTAGTCTTTGTGTTTCTGGTTTGTCTTATATTTGGGCCAGCCCTGGTGGTGCTCAGGGTGCCTTTGCTTTCAGGGGTCACTCTTGGTGGTGCTAGGGATCGAACTGACTGCATGCATTGCGTGCAGAGCAAGTGTTCTATCAATGGACTATTTCTCTGGCTCACCCTGTTTAGTCTTAACCCTTCAAAGCTAGTATTCTTGAAATTTTAAAAGAGGAACCAGAAGACTTGTTAATGGGGAGACATTAGAGCCTATGGAAGAAATTTATGTCGAACTATCCAGCTCCACCTCTCAGAGGGGGAAACAGGGAGGGTGCCAGGACCAAACAGATATATGGTCACTAGTAGTAAGTTAGACACAGAGGGGACCACTTACTCTAGCAGCCCGGGGGGTGATGGTGGGGGATATGGGTTGCAGGAAGGGAATGAGGATGGAGGGAGGACAAATTTGGTGATGGGGAATTTCCCTGATTCAATGTTAATATGTACCTAGTAAGCCAATACGGTCAAAATAAAAAAGACATGTTAATTAAAATATAGAAGAACATGTTTGTAATCATGGTACTTAAATAGTATTTAAAAAAGATATAAGAAGATCAAAATTGTACTACAATTTACATTATATATTGTATATGTGTACATTGTACAAATTGTATTCTGAAATTTCTTTAAAATGCTTGAGCTGAATGTGTGCTACAGTGTCTCGAATATAGAGAAAAAGCATTGTGTAAGAAATGAAATTAGTGAAGAATTCCAGGAGGCTTAGACTCCTCTTGAATTCTCAGAAAGTAAACTGAAGTAAAGTGGTGGTTAGGATATTTGTTTGAGGGAGAACCTGAATCTTTAAAGGACAAATTATATGAGTTGACTTTAAAAATACGATAATAGGGCCGGAGAGATAGCATGGAGGTAATCAATGGTTCAAATCCCGGCATCCCATATGGTTCCCTGAGCTTGCCAGGAGCGATTTCTGAGTGCAGAGCCAGGAGGAACCCCCGAGCACTGCGGGGTGTGACCCCCCCAAAAAAAAGAAAAGTGGAAAAATACGATAATAATGTGGTACTCAAATATATACTGCTAGGTAGCAACAAAGGGCCAAAGGCATCACTGTAGGAGAGTTGTTATACACAATTGTGTTGGTGGGTGGGGTTATTGAAAGGGAGGAGTGTTGAGGTTTTTGTGGGAGGTAGTGATGGAATTTTGTGAATGAGAAACCATTACTAACAATATATACACATTTTCTTGTTTGGGGCCCACAGTCTGATGTTCAGGGGTTACTCCTGGCTCCATGCTCAGAATGCTCCTGGCAGGCTGGAGGGAACATATGGGATGCCTGGATTTGAACCACTGTCCTTCTGCACCTAAGGCAGTATCTCTCTGGCCCCCTAGGCTAACCTTTTAAGCAAGCTCTCATCAGCTGCCCTGATATCTCCCTATTTCTGCCAGCCACCTCTCTTGCTGAATTCTCTCAATCTTCCCCAGCATCCCCCTTCTGCCTCTCAAGGTGAATAAAACCTGAAGCCAAAGACCCCTCCCAGATGTGGGCAGGTCTGCCTCTGAAGGAGAGCAAAATAGGAAGTTGTGGGAGGGGAGTAACAGCTAGTATTTAAAGTAAGTATCTTGTTGGGGCCGGAGAGATAGCATGGAGGTAAGGCGTTTGCCTTTCATGCAGAAGGTCATCAGTTCAAATCCCTGCGTCCCATATGGTCCCCCATGCCTGCCAGGAGTAACCCCTGAGCACTGCCGGGTGTCACCCAGGAAAAAACACCACAAAAAGTATCTTCTTACACTCTATTCATCTACCCTTGTTCATTTTTTAGATATTGAGACAAATTGTTTAGAAGAAAAAAGCAAGAGAGACTATTTTACACAACTGGTATTAGCATGTTTGGTAAGTTTAAAATCTTCTGTATCTTTTACATTAAAAACTTTTTATACTAAATCATATTAATGAAGTATTATGTTAACATTTAGCTACTAATGAGATTTAGGTTTTAACACAAAATTCTTAGTTAGATGTTATTTCTATGATATACTGTTATATGCATATAGACATGTATATTTGTAAGCTTATTTAAGTGTCTTTAAACTACATACTCTTAAAACCTATACATAATAAACATTTGGTGATATTTCTCACCTACTAAAGTGCCTAGCTAAGAAAAAGATAAATAGTAGTATGTAGAAATGATATGGAAAGCTTTTGAAGTGTAAGATGTTTCATAAACCCATTATTAGACAGTGGAAAAGTGGGGTAGGTTAAAAATAAATTTTAGAACTTAGATTTGGTTAAACCATCTCATGTTTATAAATTTTTAACCATGGAAAAGTGTCATTAGATGTGGAAGAATTTCAATGTCCATGTACTTACCGTACTAGAAATTGAGTTAAATAGTAGAAATCAGAACAGACTGAAGTGGGGCTGGAGATGTAGCTCAATGAACTAAGGGTATGCTTTGTATGTGGTAGGCCAGGGTTCTTTTATACAGGATACCATCTGATACATGAGCACCACTAGGTTTGGCCCCAAAACAGAACAAAAAAAATATCTCAAAGGAACCCCAGAGATGACTGAAGTGCTCTATTAAAGAACAATGTGTTTCTGTCATTGTTAGATGATATAGTTGATAGACTCAGCTCAATCAGAACTTTAGGTTTTTTTTTTAAACCAGTATGCAGCAAACATAGTATTTCTGAGTTAAGAGTTAAGGACTGAAAGGACGGGCTCACAATTTGAAGCTCACAACAAAGAGGAGTGAATGCTGTTAGGGAAATAACTACACTAACAACTAACATGACAATATCAAAGAATGAGAGAAGTAGAATGCCTGTCTTGAATACTGGCAGGGATGGGGAGAGGCGGGGGTGGGTGGCATTGGTGGTGGGAATGTTGCACTGTTGAAGGAGGTTATTCTGTTTATGACTGAAATACAACTACAAACATGCTTGTAATCATGGTGCTTAAATATTTATTTAAAAAACCCAATTTTAATAATTAAAGTCATGATTTTGTGCTATTAAAGTTTCAAGTCTTTTTTGGGAAGGTCTCTTAAGTGGTGCTCCTGGTGATTTCAGCCAACTGGGCCATTGGTTCAATGTGAGACCTGAGTCGTGGTACTGTTTTGACCCTATAGTAATAGGGATTGTCTATTAAGGGGCTTCTGGGACTGTACCTACAATGCTCAGGGCACCATGTGGTGCTGGGGTTTGAACTAAGGCATGTGAGGCCCGTGTTTTAACCCCATTCAACCTAAGTACCTCAAGCCTTTAGTAACAGTTAATATATGTTAATATACATTATCTTAACATACATATTATATATACCATATACATGTTATATATTAATATATGCTATTATATGTTATGTGATATTTACATTCTTACAACAGCATTATTTTTAATACACGTGTGAATGCATGGTTGGAATGGTAAGGAAGAATGACTTTTAATATTTCTATGCAGTATTTAGTTTCAGACACAGTTCTAAAGGAACGCCTGGATCCAGAAACATTGGAGTCATTAGGGCTTATCAAACAATCACAGCAGTTCAATCAAAAGTCTGTTAAAATCAAGACAAAGCTTTTGTAAGTATATTTACATACACGCCAGATATAAGGAACCTGCATGATGTTTATGTTTTCATTTTATATGCTAGAAGATTCTAAAAGTAATTTGAAGTCTATTTTTTTACTTGTCAGCATGTATGTATCTTGTGCTTTTTCTTTCTAAAGTGAGGAGCCTAAGGTTATTGAATCAGTAGTAATCTGAAATAGTAAATCTGTGTGAAACTAGTGTGATTTCCCCCCGACATTTTAAGTTAAAATAATATTCAATGTTTTTATTATTTCCAATAAAATTTGCATCTATAACCATTCCTACTGATGAAAATTATAGCTCCTTGATGTATTAATGATTATTTGCTGTGTGTTAAAATTTTCTCTTGTGAACTAACATTAGGGTATCTCTTATGAACCTTGATCCTTTTTTCCTTAAATTTTTTCTGGATTAAGCTTCTGTGATTTTATAATACTGTTAATGATGGTTTCTCATGCACCTATTTCTCTTTTCATTTGGTGGGGGCACACTCGGTGATGCTCAGGGGTTACTCCTAGCTATGCACTTAGAAATTGCCCCTGGATTTGAGGGACCATATGAGGCACCGGGGATCGAACCGAGGTCCATCCTAGGTCAGCCGCATACAAGGCAAATGCCCTACCACTGTGCTATAGCTCCGCACATAGTTCTGAACCACTATTTTTTTGTTTTGTGTTGTTTTTTTAATTTTTATTTTGATCATATTGGCTTACATATCTTTCACAGTAGTATTTTACGTATATATTAACATTGAATCAGGGGAATACCCATCACCAAATTTGTCCTCCCCCCATCCCCATTCCCTTCCTGTAACCCATATCCCCCACCATCACCCCCCGGGCTGCTAGAGTAGGTGAACCACTATTTTTTTTTGTTTGTTTTTGGGCCACACCAGCGTTGCTCAGGGGTTACTCCTGACTGCTCAGAAATAGCTCCTGGCAGGCACCGGGGACCATATGGGATGGGACACCGGGATTCGAACCAACCACCTTTGGTCCTTGACTGACTTTTTGACTTTTTGCAAGGCAAATGCCGCGGCCCGAACCACTATTTTTATCCTAAAATATGCACATAGAGCTAAACAACTTTTTTTTTGGGGGGGGCACACTCAGTGATGCTCAGGGGTTACTCTCAGCTGTGCACTCAGAAATTGCTCCTGGCTTGGGGGACCATATGGGACACCAGGGGATCGAACCGAGGTCTCCTGGGTCAGCCGTGTTTAAGGCAAATGCCCTACTGCTGCGCCATAGCTCCGGTCCCTAAAAAACTGTTTTAAAGGTTGTTATATGTAAGAACAAATGAGAACAGTAGTCTCATAGCAGTCTTTTAATCAAAATGAATTTTATCCTCTGTGATATTTATCTAATTTCAGTTATAAGCAGCAGAAGTTCAATTTGTTAAGAGAAGAGAATGAAGGTTATGCCAAGCTGATTGCTGAATTGGGACAAGATTTATCTGGAAATGTTACTAGTGATTTAATTTTAGAAAATATTAAATCTTTAATAGGTAAGTTTTTTGAACTTTGGACACTATCCATAAATACAAAAATTAAGTAAGTACAAATGTTCAAGTATAACAGATAACAGAAAATGTTATTCCCAGATCGATCCTTTCTTTGGTGGGGGAGGGGTCTCTCAAGTGGGAGCCAGGAAACTCAATGGCCCCTCTTGGTGATTCTTGGCCAACTGAATCAATGGTTCAGTGCTGGATGACTTGGTGATGTTTGGGGCAACCATGTGGTACTAGTGATTGAATCAGGTCTAGTTTCCTTCTAGGCAGGTTAATTAATTTGTTAAGGAACTTGCCTAGTTCCTTACCAATCTCTGACTTCCCTTGTCATGATCTTTCCCTTCAGGGGAAACAAGTTGTATGAAGAACAATCTGGAAATCACAACTGCATACTCATAATATTCTATGAGTACAATTTGATTTCTTGGGCTAACCTTTGTTAGTAGTCCATCAAGTGTACTATGAAGCATTAATAACAGAGCTACTCAGATGTCACCTTTTGAATGAAGGTTTTTCTGACCACACCTACACTCCTTACTGTAGACTGGTTTCTCTTAGCATTATATCACCATATGGCATGTAGTAGTCTCTTTTTAAACCGTACCTACACTGGCTTGTAAACTCCGCAAGGAGACAAAATTTTGGATAGTTGGTTGGTTTAGTACCTGAAATCTCAGTGCCTGGAACGTAGGTGCTGAGGTGCATGCTCTATTTTATCTTTGTGGCTAGCTTTATTTTTTCTGGCTGTCATTGCTTCTCCACTCTAAGAAACTTTACCCTCATAAGTACAGAACCCTACTCTAATATCTTTATGTTAGATATTGAAATATCAGCAGGAAATTTGGTGGAACACACATTCTGAAGAACAACTGTGGCCAATTTAATTTTGGATACCAGGTGATTTTCTTTTGCTCAGAACCTGGTTTTTATATCTGATTACATCCATTCAGGAATATGATCCTTGAAGTTGTCATTCTGATTTTTTATCTGAATGTGTAAGTTATATTTCTGCAACTTATGTTTTAACAGTATTACCCTGATCATCTTTGTTTTCTGTTTAAAGATTTCAGTTTGGCTGTAATCCCAAACTAGTCATTGCCGTTTTAGTCTTTTTTGCTTCTAGTTAACAGTTCTTGGTTTTTATATACTAGACATCTTAATCTATCTTGTGGGAAGCTTTGGTAACTTCAGTGCATTTCTTCAAGTACATATTAACCAAAAGTGCAAGGATAGGAGAAGTATTAATCGTATATCACAGGCACCTAGCACATAACAGTGCATTTCATTTTTTTTTTTTTTTTTTTGGTTTTTGGGCGACACTCAGGGGTTACTCCTGGCTATGCGCTCAGAAGTCACTCCTGGCTTGGGGGACCATATGGGACGCCGGGGGATCGAACCGTGGCTCGTCCTGGGCTAGCGCAAGCAAGGCAGGCACCTTACCTCTAGCGCCACTGCCCGGCCTCACATTTCATGTTTTTTAAATGTAGGAATGAATCCATGACTATTATATCCTCACCATTTCATTATTTTCTACTTGTTTTCTTTCAACATGGTTCTTTGCTGTTAATAATACATAAAGTATTATATGTATATTTCTTTCTTAATGTACCTAGTGATAGACTGGGAGCTCAGATCTCTTTCAAGGTCATGGCTTTTTTTTAAGTTATCCCAGGTAATGCTGTGGTGACCGGTAGGCTATTCCTGCTGGTATTTTGGCCTGCTTAGGGCTAACAGTGCTGGAGACCTCTTGGGTCACTCCAGTGATAGTTAAAGAAACATGTGGTACTGAGAATAGAGCCCTCTAATTTTGTATTAGTTCTATACTTCAGTTCTTCATGCTATCTCTGGTCCCAAGATCATATAACTTTTTTTTGTGTTGGACAAAAGCCCCTTAAGAAGTTTGAGTGAAGAGCTTTTATGCTTTATCATAGCATACATTAGAAATCATTTTTATGTCATTTCAAGCTTACTGATTGCTACTAGAGACTCCCTGGCTGTGAAACAGTTTAACAGTTACATAGAAAGTCTAAAGTTTTAAAGATCATTTAAAAAAATCAAACTATACTGGGGCCGGAGAGAGAGCATGGAGGTAAGGCGTTTGCCTTTCATGCAGAAGGTCATTGGTTCAAATCCTGGCATCCCATATGGTCCCCCGAGCCTGCCAGGAGCAATTTCTGAGCGTGGAGCCAACAGTAACCCCTGAGCGCTGCCGGGTGTGACCCTCCTCAAAATAAAAAAATAAAAATCAAACTAAATAATAAGACGTATTTTCTATTATGAAAGATGAAAAGGCTCATATTTGTTTTTGTAGTTTTGGGGTCATACCTGGTAGTGTTCTATATCACTCCTTGTTCAGAGGTCTCTCCCCATGTGCTTGGGGAACCAGATGTGGTGGTGCCAGGGATCAAATCCGGGTCAGCTGCATACAGGGTAAACACCTTACCCACGGTACTATTGCTCTAGACTTGATATTTTTTCTTTTAAGGGGATCTCCAAATAGTGCTCAGGAGGCCTGAGTGATTCTCACCGAACTGGACTTCTGGTTCAGTGCAAGGGCTAGAGGCTGTGGTATAGCTAAGACTTTGTGCCTTGGGGGACCATAGGGTCCATGTTGTGCACATTAGCCCCTGTGGTTTCTCTCTAGTCTCAATGAAATGCATACTTCTTCTACAATACAGTCTTAAATTTGACTGGAAAGAAGTTGGGATCTGGGGTGTAGAGTGATAGCACAGTAAGTAGGGTGCTTGCCTTGCACGCTGCAGACCGGGTTCAGTCCCTGGCATTTCATATGGTTCCCTGAGCCCACTAGGACTGATCTCTAAGTGTAGAGCCAGAAATAAGCCCTAAGCACATTTGGGTGTGACCCCACATCCTACTCTCCCCAAATAAAATTGGTAAGTGCAGATCACTAATGATAGTTTTAAGGTGTAATCCTATTAAATGAAATAAAATCAGTATTTTATTGACCACACACTGAAATGCTAAGTTTAAAACAATGAGAATGATAATACGTGTATATACTGTGATTATAATAACTAAGTGTAAGCTTATATATTAAAAAGTATATGTACTGTGATTATAATTACTAAGTTTTGTTGATTTAGGGGTCTGGGAAGTAGTGTAATGGGTAAAGCATGTGCCTTTTATTCAGCTGACCTGAGTTTGCTCTCTGGCATCTCATATGGTCCCCTGAGCCCACCAGGAGATACCCTTGAATGCAGAGCCAAGAGTAAGCCCTGACTACTTTTTCTGGGTATGTCCTCCACCTTGCAAAAAACAGACAAACAACATAAAACAAAAAAGATTTGTTGATCCATTTACTTTGTTGGACATCGAGGGTCCTATTTTAAATTTGCTATTTTTAACTAGTCTTTATATGTATACAAAAATTTCTCTTGAATTAAATGGTTTGAGCTTATGGTAGGTATATATTTATCATTTAACTGAACTGCCATTTTACAGAGTTTTTTTCTTTTATATTTTATCCTAGCACCTAAACATTTCCATTACTATTTTTTTTTTTTTTGGTTTTTGGGCCACACCTGGTGACATTCAGGGGTTACTCCTGGCTCTGCGCTCAGAAATCGCTCCTGGCTTGCAGGATCATATGGGAAGCCGGGGATAAAACCGAGGTCCGTCCTGAGTCAGCTGCGTGCAAGCCAAATGCCCTACCACTCTGCTATCACTCAGGCTCTGAACATTTATATTTTGAGGTTTCACATTCATATGTCATATTTTTGGGAGGTTATAAGGAAAGATAAACATACTTAGTTTTAAATTTTTTATTAGGGACTGCTTCCAGCTCAGATTTCAGGGAACCAAGAGGTAGTGGGGTTTGAATTCAGGCATCCCATATACAAAGCACATTCTTAGACTATCATCTCTCTAGTCTCTATAATTGTTTTAATGAATGTTAGATTCTCTTTGTATGAAAATCTGGAATCCTTTATAGTAAGATACTATCACTGCTTTAGTCCTTTTTTTTTTTTGGGCCACACCCGGTAACATTCAGGGGTTACTCCTGGCTATGTGCTCAGAAGTTGCTCCTGGCTTGGGGGACCATATGGGACACCGGGGGATCGAACCGCGGTCCGTCCAAGGCTAGCGCAGGCAAGGCAGGCACCTTACCTTTAGCGCCACTGCCCGGCCCCTTTAGTCCTTTTTTTTTAATATAATTTTTATTTTGATCATATTGACTTACATATTGTTGACAATATTATTTTAGGCACATATTTACATAAAATCAAGGGGGATTCCCATCACCAAATTGTTCTCCCTACACTTCCATTTTTGTCCTCCCTCACATTTCCTCTTCCCTCACCCCCAGGGCGGCTAGAATATGTGTTCCCCTCTGTATCTGATCTACTACTTAGTAGTCTTGCACCTGTTTGGTCTTGATGTCTCCCTTATTTCCCCCTCGTAACTGGAGGCAGGACTAGCTAGTTAAAGATGCATGGTTTTGTTTGAAAAAGAGAAAAGTAATAAACTGGGGTAAGAGTCTAATACACCGAAAATGGGCGGAATCCTTCTAGGGGCTCTCATCAACAATTTGAGAGATGAAGGAGAAAAAGAAGGTGAGACACTCCACCAGTACCAAAAGAAGTGTCAAATACCCAGTGGAGACTCCAGTTATATCGATAAGCACTACAAAAACCACAAGCAAACAAAACTCAACAACAACAAAACAAATAAAAATAAACAAAAACAAAACAAAAAAACAAAACAAAACCAAAAAAACCCCGCCATGGTCTTGAAATAAGAAACATGGCATAGCACATAAAGAAAGAAAAGAAAGGAAGAGAAAAAAAGTATAACTGGGGACAACAATTTCAATAATCACACCCAAACAGAGAAATCGACCAAAAATAGATAGGTAAATAAAAAAAATAATAATAATAAGTGAAGATAAAAAAATAATATACAAAAAAATAACCAAGGTTTTGTGCTTTTTGTATTTTTGTTTTTTTCCCTCCTGCCCTGGCACAGTAAATACTGGGGTCATTCGAAAAGGAATTCACTTGGCCTAACAAATATGGGGTTTCTCCGTCCTTGGAGTATATTGTCATGGGATCAACTATAGACTCTAGGATCATTTACTCTCCCGGTGGTGCTTTTGTGGTGTGTGGAAGACTTCTGCCCTGTCCTGGGTGATACAATCAGACCTCTGTGTCTAGGGGTCTCAGTATTTGCACAGATCCTACGGTGGGACTTATGATGAAGTCAGTCTTTGTGCTTCTAGAGGTTATGTTCCCTCAGCGTCATTTTAATCCATCTTATGTGGTTGGTGATCTTGGTCTTTGCACTGAACCTAGGATGGCACCTAGGATAGCATCTTTCTTTGTGCTTCCAGAAGCCCCATTCCGTTACACTTGTCTCTGCCAGACCTTTGGAACTGGGGATCATGTTTATTGTGCAGGTCAAAGTTCAAACCCTAAACTAGGGCTTTTTTATTGGACCCAAGATGTATACAGTCTGGTCATGGTTCTAGCAGCCAGTCATCTGTAAATCGCGATCTTGGCTTTTGGACCTACCAAAGGGTGACAAGTCTTCTGGTTTTGTCTTGTTGTTAGCTGGTAAGGTAGGCTAATCTGCTCTAAGGTCAAGTTGTTCACATTTTCCTCGTTGTCAGGATATCATATTAGAGCTGGCCCTTGTTGGTGACCCCGCAGTATTAAGGCTGTCCCGGATGGGATTTGTTTCCTGCAGCTGTTGTGAAGAACTGTGCAGTTTCTATGTCTGGGATCCAGGGTTTAAGGCTGGATGAATGGTATCTAATCTTCTGAGGTCTAAGTTGATTCCGCATGACATATTTTCAGGGTAGGAAGTATCCCTGTATTGTAAACAACTATGAGTTCCTATCTCTAGTAGATAAGAGCTCTTTTTTTATATATAAGATTTCCCCTTTTTTTTACTGTGCCTTTGCAGGGAGAAATGGTGCTACATTATATTGTCGGTGTATTTGGGGGTGGACAGAGGGGATAAGAGAAACAGGTCACATACCCAAGAACGATAAAAAGAAAAAAAAAAGAAAGAAAGAAACCTAAAAAAAAAGGGAATAAAAATGTATGTGCTCACATGTGTATATGTAGGACAGACATTAAAAAAAGAAATAATATGAGTTAGTGAAGTTTTTAAAGGACCAAAGTGATGCAAAAGACTGCCTTACATTTGGGGGACAGCAGGTAAAGAGGTGGTGTATTACAGGTCTTATGCTTATGTTGGAAGTACAGGTTTTCCCATTGTCTTTTGGGTTTTTCTTGTGTGTGGGTTCCCAGGCATCTTTCTATCACATCCCCTGACCTTCTTCACATTGGTAAAAATTTGCGGCAGGGAGGTCTTGGGAGAGTTCTTGCATTGGGGGTACTTTTGGACCTAGGTCCGGATTCAAGAAACAGTCCATGTTAGGGGGAGTTGGTAGGGAGGGCCCCACAGCATGAGTCTGCAGGGGAGTTGGCTGTCTTTTCTTGCAGGAGATGCGGTGTGGGTTTGACTGGGTGTCACCTCGCCTGGGTGCTGGATACTGGTTCGTTGGGTAGGAGGTCGATCTTGATGCCTAATAGATTAAGGACCGAGTGTGAGGAGTTTTAATATGGTGGGAGATCTGGATGGGATTGAGGGGTGAAGAGATAGTTGGATTTCCAGAGGGGAGAAAGGGGAAGGTATATGAAAGGGGTATTAAGGGAGAAAAGAGAAAATACATTAGAAAGAAAGGGAGAAGAGAAAAGGACAAAAGTAAAGAGAAGAATAGAAAAGAAAAAAATAATAAAAAAGAAAGTAGAGAGGAGAAGAGAGGAGAGAATAGCAAGGGAATGCTAGTGTGGTTGAATGTTCGATGAATAGAGCCTGTAGTTTAAGTCTGTACGTTGCAGTTACTGCTTCGATGGTCTGACTGGTCACGTGCTTCAATTCCTAAAAGAAGGTATAACCTAGGGATAAAGTATATGTTAGTTTTCTCGGGGCCATCTCGTAGTGCAAGCTAGGTATGGTATCTCGTGTGGTAACCCGAGTTGCCATCATAGTTTGTCCACCCCTTTGTATCCAAGGGTGCTTGTGGACAGAAAAGCTGAGAGGTTTATTTAAAATATAGTAAGATAAAGGCATTAAAACTTAGTGTTATGCTATGATTCCATTACAGTCAGTGATTTCCCGTGGTATTCTATACCTTTGTTCCTGTATATGATCTCTAAGGGATTATTGTGGGCCTTTGTTGTAGAAGGCTGATTACTTACCTGTTCTTTCTATGCTGCTGTTTCTGCTGTTGCTGTTTTCTTTGTGGTATAATTTGTAGTCAAGAGTTTGTGTTGTTCCTTTTTCATGTATTTTGGACACTGGTCGCAAGTATATGTTGACTATTACAGTGTTTGGAGTTTCTACCCTGTTAGACCCTGTTATTTGATTGTTAGGTATTAGTTGTGTATAAAATATATGTTCTAGGTGCTTCAGAATAGTGCTACCATTCTGTGTTTATCTTTTGTCTTCTGACTTACTTCGTTTAACATAACATGATCTAGGTCCATCCACGTTGCTGCAAAGTCTGTGATTGTATCGTTTCTTACTGCCATGTAATATTCCATTGTGTATTGGTACCACATCTTAATGATCCATTCATCTGTTGTTGGACATTGAAGTTGGTTCCAAGATTTGGCTATTATACTGAGTGCTGCGATAAATAGTGGGGTGCATACTTATTTTTGAATGAATGTCCTTCCAGCTTGGGGGTATATGCCTAGGAGAGCAATTGCTGGGTCAAATGGCAGCTCAATTCTGAGTTCTTTGAGCACTCTCCAGACTTTTCTCCATAGGTGTTGGACTAGGAGGCATTCCCACCAGCAGTGGATGAGAGTTCCTTTCATACCGCATCCCCGCCAGCAAAGGTTGTTCCCATTATTTTTGATGTGGAGCCATCCTCACTGGTGTAAGGTGGTATCTCATAGTTGTCTTGATTTGGATCTCTCTGATGATGAGTGAAGGTGAGCATGTTTTCATGTGTTTGTTGGCCATCCTTCTTTCTTCCTCAGAGAAGTGTCTATTCATTTCATCTCCCCATTTTTTATAGCTTTATTTGGTTTTGGGGGGCTCAGCTTTCTGAGTGCTTTGTATGTTCTAGATATCAGCCCTTTATCTGATATGTCGAGTGAAAAGATTTTTTCCCATTCTGTTAACTGTCTTCTTGCGTTAAGTATGGTTTCTTTCGCCATGCAGAAGCTTTTTAGTTTGATGTAGTCCCATTTATTTATATTTGATGCTAACGTTCTTGCCATTGGTGCTCCATTCTCAAAGACCTTTTTGATATATAGGTCTTCAAGTGTTCTTCCTATTTTATTTTCGATAAGCTTTATAGATTCGGGTTTGATTTCAAGGTCTTTGATTCATTTTGAGTTAACTTTTTTATAAGGGGTGAGGTATGGGTCGATCTTCACTTTCGTACATGTGGCATTCTGGTTGTACCAACACCATTTGTTGAATAGGCTTTCTTTGTTCCATTTCAGATTCTTGCCTCTTTTATCAAATATTAGTTGGATGTTTATCTTGGGGTTTATGTCTGGGAATTCTGTTCTGACCCACTGGTCTGAGGTCCTGTCTCTGTTCCAGTACCATGCTGTTTTGATTACTATGGCTTTATAGTATAGTTTCAAATTAGGTAAGGAGATGCCTCCCAGCTTTTTGTTTTTCAGTATGTGTTTGGCTATCCTGGGTCTTTTGTGGTTCCAGATGAAATTTGTGATTGATTTTTCTATTTCTTTAAACTATAGTGTCTGGATATGTATGGGGATTGCATTAAATCTATATAGTAATTTGGGTAGGATAGTCATTTTGACTATGTTAATTCTACCTATCCATGAGCATGGGATGTTCTTCCATTTCTTTAGGTCGTCTTCAATTTCTTTCTGAAGCGTTTTGAAGTTTTCCTGGTATAGGACTTTCACTTCCCTTGTAAGGTTGATTCCTAGGTACCTGATATTTTTTGATACCATTTTAAATGGAATTGTATTTTTAATTTCTCCTCGACTTTGTTGTTTATATATAGAAACGCTACTGTCTTTTGTGTATTGACTTTGTATCCAGCACTTTGCTGTATTGGTCAATTGTTTCTAGGAGTTTTACTGTGAACTCTTTAGGATTTTCGATGTATATCATCATATCATCGGCAAATAGAGATAGTTTGTGTTCCTCTTTCCCAATTTGGATTCCTTTGATTCCCTTCTCTTGTCTGATTGCTATTGCTAGGACTTCTAAGGTTATATTGAATAAGAGTGGAGAGAGAGTGGACAGCCTTGCCTAGTTCCTGACCTTAGTGAGAATGCTTCTAGTTTCTCACCATTAAGCATGTTGGCTGTAGGCTTTTCAAGATAGCTGTAACTATCTTGAGGAAGGTTCCTTCTAACCCTATTTTGCTGAGTGTCTTTAACATGAAAGATTGTTGGATTTTGTCGAACGCCTTCTCTGCATTGATTGATATGATCATGTGATTTTTGTCTTTCTTGTTGTTGATGTGATGTATAATGTTGATTGATTTGCATATGTTTAACCAACCTTGCATTCCTGGTATAAATCCCACTTGGTCATGATGTATGATCTTTTTGATGAAATGCTGCATTCGGTTTGCTAAGATTTTGTTGAGAATCTTTGCATCTATGTTCATTAGTGAGATTGGTCTGTAGTTTTCTTTTTTGGTGGTGTCTTTGCCATCTTTGGGAATGAGTGTGATATTGGCCTCATAAAAGGAATTGGGGAGGATTCCAGTTTTCTCTATGGTTTGGAAGAGCCTATGGAAAAGTGGTAGTAGGTCTTCTCGAAATGTTTGATAGAATTCACCTGTAAATCCATCTGGGCCTGGACTTTTGTTCTTAGGGAGTTTCTTAATTACATCTTCAATTTCCTCTGAGGTGATTGGTCTATTTAGGCTTTCTAGATCTTCCTTTTCCAGTCTTGGAATATGGTGTTTTTTCAAGAATCTGTCGATTTCTACTGGGTTCTCTAGCCTAGTTGAGTATAGTTGTTCATAATATGATCTCATGATATGTTGTATTTCTTGGGGTTCTGTTGTAATCTCTCCACTTTCATTTGTGATCCTACTGATTTGGGTGTTTTCCCTCTTTTTTTTTGGTGTGTTTTGCTAGTGGTTTGTCTATCTTGTTTATTTTTTCGAAAATCCAACTCCTGGTCTCATTGATTTTTTGTATTGTTTTCTTAGTTTCTATGTTGTTTATTTTTGCTCTGGTTTTTATTATTTCTTGCCTTCTGGTTGTGGTTGGATTTCTCTGTTGCTGTTGTTTCAATTCTTTGAGGTGATCTTTTAAACTGTTAGTTTTGTTATTTTCCTCTTTCTTGACATAGGTCTGTATTGCTCTGAGTTTTCCCCTAATTACTGCTTTTGCTGTGTCTCATAATTTTTTTTATTTAAACACTTTGATTACATACATGATTGTGTTTGGCTTTCAGTCATGTAAAGAACACCACCCATCACCAGTGCAACATTCCCATCACCAATGTCCCAAGTCTCCCTCCTCCCCTCCTGTACTCTAAACTGACTCTCCATTTCCCTCATACATTCTCATTATTAGGATAGTTCAAAATGTAGTTATTTCTCTAACTAAACTCATCACTCTTTGTGGTGAGCTTCCTGAGGTGAGCTGGAACTTCAGCTCTTTTCTCTTTTGTGTCTGAAAATTATTATTGCAAGAATGTCTTTCATTTTTCTTAAAACCCATAGATGAGTGAGACAATTCAGTGTTTTTCTCTATCTCTCTAAGTTATTTCACTCAGCATAATACATTCCGTGTACATCCATGTATAGGAAAATTTCATGACTTCATCTCTCCTGACAGCTGCATAATATCCCATTGTGTATATGTACCACAGTTTCTTTAGCCATTCGTCTGTTGAAGGGCATCTTGGTTGTTTCCAGAGTCTTGCTATGGTAAATAGTGCTGCAATGAATATAGGTGTAAGGAAGGGGTTTTTGTATTGTATTTTTGTGTTCCTAGGGTATATTCCTAGGAGTTGTATAGCTGGATCGTATGGGAGCTCGATTTCCAGTTTTTGGAGGAATCTCCATATCACTTTCCATAAAGTTGAACTAGATGGCATTCCCACCAGCAGTGGATAAGAGTTTCTTTCTCTCCACATCCCCGCCAACACTGTTTATTCTCATTCTTTGCGATGTGTGCCATTCTCTGGGGTGTGAGGTGGTATCTCATTGTTGTTTTGATTTGCATCTCCCTGATGATTAGTAATGTGGAGCACTTTTTCATGTGTCTTTTGGCCATTTGTATTTCTTCTTTGTCAAAGTGTCTGTTCATTTCTTCTCCCCATTTTTTGATGGGATTAGATGTTTTTTTTTTCTTGTAAAGTTCTGTCAGTGCCTTGTATATTTTGGAGATTAGCCCCTTATCTGATGGATATTGGGTGAATAGTTTCTCCCACTCAGTGGGTGGCTCTTGTATCCTGGTGCCTGAGGTGCAGAAGCTTCTCAGCTTAATATATTCCCATCTGTTAATCTCTGCTTTCACTTGCTTGGAGAGTGCAGTTTCCTCCTTGAAGATGCCTGTAATGTCATGGAGTGTTTTGCCTATGTGCTGTTCTATATATCTTATGGTTTTGGGGCTGATATCGAGGTCTTTAATCCAATTGGATTTTACCTACATACATGATGTTAGCTGGGGGTCTAAGTTCAATTTTTTCCAAGTGGCTATCCAATTGTGCCAACACCACTTGTTGAAGAGGCTTTCCCTGCTCCATTTAGGATTTCCTGCTCCTTTATCAAAAATTAGGTGATTGTATGTCTGGGGAACATTTTCTGAGTATTCAAGCCTATTCCACTGATTTGAGAGCCTGTCCTTATTCCACTACCATGCTGTTTTGATAACTATTGCTTTGTAGTACAGTTTAAAGTTGGGGAAAGTAATTTCTCCCATATTCTTTTTCCCAATGATTGTTTTAGCTGTTCGAGGGTGTTTATTGTTCCAAATGAATTTCAAAAGTGCCTGATCCACGGGTATCTTTAGAGGGATAGCATTAAATCTGTATAATGCCTTGGGGAGTATTGCCATTTTGATGATGTTAATCCTGCCAATCCATGAGCAGGGTATGTGTTTCCATTTTTAGTGTGTCCTCTCTTATTTCATGGAGCAGAGTTTTATAGTTTTCTTTGTATAGGTTCTTCACATATTTATTCAAGTTGATTCCAAGATATTTGAGTTTGTGTGGCACTATTGTGAATGGAGTTTTTTTCTTAATGTCCATTTCATCCTTATTACTATTGGTGTATAGGAAGGCCATTGATTTTTGTGTGTTAATTTTGTAGCCTGCCACCTTGCCATATGAGTCTATTGTTTCTAGAAGCTTTTTGGTAGAGTCTTTAGGGTTTTCTAAGTAGAGTATCATGTCATCTGCAAACAGTGAGAGCTTGACTTCTTCCTTTCCTATCTGGATTCCCTTGATATCTTTTTCTTGCCTAATCGCTATAGCAAGTACTTCCAGTGCTATGTTGAATAGGAGTGGTGAGAGAGGACAGCCTTGTCTTGTGCCAGAATTTAGAGGGAATGCTTTTAGTTTTTCTCCATTGAGGATAATATTTGCCACTGGCTTGTGGTAGATGGCCTTAACTATATTGAGAGAGGTTCCTTCCATTCCCATCTTGCTGAGAGTTTTGATCAAGAATGGGTGTTGGACCTTATCAAATGCTTTCTCTGCATCTATTTATATGATCATGTGGTTTTTATTTTTCTTGTTATTGGTGTTGTGTATTATGTTGATAGATTTACGGATGTTAAACCATCCTTGCATTCCTGGGATGAAAGCAACTTGATCGTAGTGGATGATCTTCTTAATGAGGCTTTGAATCGTATTTGCCAGGATTTTGTTGAGGAACTTTGCATCTGCATTCATCAGCGATATTGGTCTGTAATTTTTTTTTTTGCATCTCTGTCTGGTTTAGGTGTCAAGGTGATGTTGGCTTCATAAAAGCTATTTGGAAGTATTTCCGTTTGTTCAATTTCATGAAAGTGTCTTGCCAGGATTGGTAGTAGTTCCTCTTGGAAAGTTTGAAAGAATTCATTAGTGAATCCATCGGGCCTGGGCTTTTGTTTTTGGGCAGACACTTGATTACCATTTTAATTTCATCAATGGTGATGGGGGTGTTTAGATATGTTACATCCTCTTCCTTCAACCGTGGAAGATTATAAGAGTCCAAGAATTTATCCATTTCTTCCAGGTTCTCATTTTTGGTGGCGTAGAGTTTCTCAATGTAGTTTCTGATTACCCTTTGAATCTCTGTCATATCAGTAGTGATCTCTCCTTTTTCATTCCTAATATGAGTTATCAAATTTCTCTCTCTTTGTTAGGTTTGCCAGTGGTCTATCAATCTTGTTTATTTTTTCAAAGAACCAACTTCTGCTTTTGTTGATCTTTCGGATTGTTTTTTGGTTTCAACTTCATTGATTTCTGCTCTCATCTTTGTTATTTCCTTCTGTCTTCCTATTTTTGGGTCCTTTTGTTGAGCACTTTCTAGTTCTATTAGCTGTGTCATTAAGCTACTCAGGTAAGCTCCTTCTTCCTTCCTGATGTGTGCTTGCAAAGCTATAAATTTTCCTCTCAGTGCTGCTTTTGCTGTGTCCCATAAGTTCTGAGAGTTTGTGTCTTTATTGTCATTTGTTTCCAGGAACCTTTTGATTTCCTCCTTGATTTCATCTCGGACCCACTGGTTATTGAGTATGAGGCTGTTTAACTTCCAGGTGTTAACGTTTTTCTTCTGAGTTCCTTTGGAATTCACAAATAATTTCAGAGCCTTGTGGTCAGCGAAGGTAGTCTGCAAAATTTCTATCTTCTTGATATTATAGAGGTATGTTTTATGGCCAGCATGTAGTCTATCCTTGAGAATGTCCCATGTACATTGGAGAAGAATGTGTATCCAGGTTTCTGGGGATGGAGTGTCCTATATATATCCACTAGGCCTCTTTCTTCCATTTCTCTCCTCAGGTCTAGTATATTCTTGTTGGGTTTCAGTCTGGTTGACATATCCAGTGTTGACAAAGCCATGTTGAGGTCCCCCACAATTATTGTGTTGTTATTGATATTATTTTTCAGATTTGTCAACAGTTGTATTAAATATTTTGCTAGCCCATCATTCGGTGCATATATGTTTAGGAGAGTTATTTCTTCCTGCTCTACATACCCCTTGATTAATATAAAATGTCCATCTTTGTCCCTTACAACCTTCCTGATTATAAAGTTTGTATTATCTGATATTAGTATGGCCACTCCAGCTTTTTTATGGGTGTTTTTTGCTTGGATAATTTTTCTCCAGCTTTTAATTCGAGTCCTTGTTTGTTCTGACTATTCAGGTGCATTTCTTGTAGGCAGCAGAAGGTTGGATTGAGTTTTTTGATCCATTTAGCCACTCTGTGTCTCTTGAGTGGTGCATTTAGTCCATTGACGTTGAGAGAAAGAATTGTCATTGGATTTAATGCCATCTTTATATCGAAATTTGGTGTGTCTTTTGGTTAGTCTTGTCTTAAATTAGGTCTTTCAGTTTTTCTCTTAAGACTGGTTTTGTGTCTGAAAAGTTTCTGAGCTGTTTTTTGTCTGTGAAACCATGTATTCTTCCGTCAAACTGGAAAGTGAGTTTTGCTGGGTATAGTATTCTGGGTGAAGCATTCATTTTATTCAGTCTTGTCACAATATCCCACCACTGCTTTCTGGCATTGAGTGTTTCTCGTGACAGGTCTGCTGTGAATCTTAAGGATGCTTGCTTGAACATAATTTCCCCTTTTGATCTTGCTGTTTTCAGAATTCTGTCTCTATCTGTGGGATTTGTCATTCTGACTAGGATGTGTCTTGGGGTGGTTTTTCTGGGGTCTCTTTTGGTTTGTGCTCTTCGAGCATGCAGGATTTGATCACATATATTCTTTAGCTCTGGAAGTTTCTCTTTAATGATGTTCTTGACCGTTGATTCTTCCTGGAAATTTTCTTCCAGGGTCTTTTTGACTCCAATGATTCTTAAGTTATTTCTGTTGATCTTATCATAGACTTCTATTTTCATCTGTTCCCATTCTTTGACTAATTTTTCCATTGTCTGCTCATTTGCTTTAAGTTTTTTTTCCAATCTCTCCTGCTGTATGGAATTGTTATGTATCTCATCTTCCACAGCACCAAGTCTATTCTCAGCTTCTGATACCCTGTCCCAGAGCTTATCCATTTTGTCATTCACTTCGTTTACTGACTTTTTTAGGCCTGTTAGTTGAGATGTTATTTCAGTTTGGAGTTTTGTGATTTCTGTCTTCACATTTTCTTGGTTCTTATTAGTGTTCTGTTCAACTCGATCCATGGTTTCTTTGAGTTCTTTGAGCATCTTCCATATTGCTAGTCTAAAGTCCTTATCTGAGAGGTTGATTAGTTGGTTCGTCATTATCTGGTCATCAGAATGGTCATCTTCATTGTCTATGTCTGATGCTGGCCTGCGTTGTTTCCCCATTGTCACACTTGTATTGTGGGTTTTCCTAAGTGTTGTGGTGGTATTCATTGGCTATATGATGCAGGCAGCACACTCCTCTGGCTCCGCCCTTTCTGGATGGGCTGACTTGCCTCTAAGGGAGGGGAGTCCTCCGTGGATGAAGCCTCACACAGGATCAAATCTTAGGCCCGAGCATGAAAGAGAGAAGACAGTCCGGAGAGAAATGCTTGCTTCTGTGGTATAGCACAGTTCTTAGTGTGACTTTTTCTTCTTGCGATGGTATTCTTTTCTTAGAAAGAGCGCACGACCGCGTAGCGTAGCGAAGCAGCTGTTCTCTACTGGAGCCTTTTTTCGCCCCACTCCCAAGATTTTCACGCAAGAGGACAGTAGACAGACATACACTAGTAGCACTCATAGTTTTTCACAATTAGGCCCCACTGGGCAGGCGTATTTTCGTGGATTTTCCCCACCTGATGTCACAAACGGGACCCAGCTTCTGCAAAAGCTGCCGTTTTTTTTTTTTTCGCAACCTGAGTTCTTGATGTGAAGTAGGTCCCCTTTGTAAATATACTTAAGGAGACCCCTTGAATAAAGGGAAGAGAGGTACTCAAGAGTTTTATTTGGAGTCTAGGGTCACCGAGGAAAAGAGCTTGGGGATAGGGCAACTATTTGGAGAGGCAGGACTTGGCAGAGTGGCAAGGATCTGGGTTTACAATCCCTAGCCATTGCTCCTTATTTCAATCCTGTCCCATAAATTTTGACATGTTGTCTCTTCATTGTCATTTGTCTCAAGGAATCTTTTTATTTCTTCCTTGAGTTGTTCTTTGATCCAGCTTTTGTTGAGCAGCATGTTGTTTAATCTCCAGGTATTAGTTTTTCTCCATTGTTTCTTTTTGACATCAATTTTAACTTCTGTTGCATAGTGATCTGAAAGGGTACTTCTAATGATTCTTACCTTTGTGGTCTTATATAGGTTGGCTTTGTATCCTAAGACGTGGTCTATTCTGGAGAAGGTTCCATGTGGGCTTGAGTAGAATGTGTATTCTGCTTTCTGAGGATGGCGGGCTCTATATAGGTCTATTAACCCTAAGTCTTCTAACTTTTCATTCAGCTCTTATATTTTTGCTATTTTTCTGTTTGGTGGATCTGTCCAGTGGTGATAGTGGAGTATTGATGTCCCCTACTATTATCACATTTCCCTTCATGTGTTTCTACAGGTTTACGAGCAGTTGCCTCACATATTTTGCTGACTCTACATTAAGTGCATATTGACCAGGGTTAGTGTTTCTTGATCTAATGTTCCCCTGATCAGTAAGTAGTGACCCTCTTTGTCTCTGATCACTTTCTTGAGGTTGAATGCAATTTGGTGTGATATAAGAATGGCTGTCCCTGCTCTTTTTTGTTTTCCATTGGACTGAATAATTACTTTCCATCCTTTTATTCTAAGCCTATGCTTATCCTGTAGCTGTAGGTGTGCTTCTTGCAGACAACAAAAGTCCGGTTTATTTTTCCTAATCCAGTTCTCTACTATGCGTCTTTTAATTGGAGAGTTTAGGCCATTAACATTTAGGGAGATTATTGAGAGAGAGGACTGTTGTGCAGTCGTGTTTTGTTGGGTGGTTTTTGTTACAATCGGGGGTTTGGATTGTGTAATTCATCTCTGAGTAGGTCGTTTAGGATCGGTTCTGTTTGCACAAATAATTCTAGTTCGGTCTTGTTTGAGAATGTTTTTAGTCTGTCCTCCCATATGAATGATAGTTTTGCTGGGTATTGGACTCTAGGTTGGAAGTTTCTTTCATTTAATCTTTTAAATATGTCATTCCATTGCCTTCTTTCTTGAATTATTTCGAATGGGTGATCTGGTTTTATTCTTATGTCCCTACCTTTGTACTTGAGGTTTCTTTTCTCCCTTATTGCTTTAAGGAGTTCCTCTTTCTCTTTGTTTTTTGCCAATTGGATTACTATATGTCTTGGTGTTTGTTTATTAAGGTCTATCTTATTGGGGACTCTTTACTTCCTGTATTGGCATTGAAGTGTCTTTCCAGAGGGTGGGGAAGTTCTCTGCTATTATCTCTCTGACTACTTGTTCTTCCCCTTTCCCTATTTCTTCCTCTTCTGGTATACCCATGATTCTTAGATTGTTTCTTTTGTCGTTGTTCGTTAGGTACTGGACTTTTCCTTCCAGTGCTTTGCCTTTTATTTCTTAGTTGGTTTCTTGATAATTTTTTGTTTGCAGTTTTCCTTCGAGTTCTTCGATGTGCTTTTCCAACTCTGTGTTTCTGCTAGTAAGGCTTGTTACTTTGTCTTTTACTTCTTTCACTTCTTTTTGTATGGACTCTCTCATGTTCTTTAACATTTCTTCTTTAATTTTGCTGATTCGTTCATCCATAGATATCTTATACTCGGTAGCTAAGGTTTCTCTCATTTTTTTTATTAATTTTGCATTTCCTTCCTCATTGCTGCTTTTAGGTCCCCTTCCCATGATCTGTGCGTTTTGGCGGACTTGGAAACTTGTTAGGGTGTGTCTCCGTATTTTCAGAAGTTAGGGTTTTCTTTGATTTACCCATATTTCTTTGTGTTTATTGGTGTACTTTGGAGTGCTGTTCCTTCCAATTTCAGCCTGTTTTCATCCCCTGTGGTGTGGGAATGGGTCCCCTTCCTGAGGGTGGTTCTATGGGTACTGTTTTGTGAGCTTTCTGAGGTTTGGCTCCTCCTGTGCTCTTTCTGTGGCCTGATTCGTTGCTTTGCCCTATTGTCAGCTAGTGCTGGGAGGCAGCAGAGACCTGGCAGGGGCGGGGCGCGTCCGCTCGCGGGGCCGGTGTGGTTGGGCAGGGCTTCTCCACCTCAGGAGGCAGGAGAGAGGCTGTGGGTATGGGGCGCGGCCGTTTGCCTTCCGGCATGGGTTGGCGGGGCTTCCCCACCTCAGGAGGCAGGAGAGACGCTGTGGGGGCGGGGCGTGCGTGGGTGGGCGGGGCTTCCCCACCTCAGGAGGCAGGAGAGAGGCTGTGGCGACGGGGCGCGGCCGTTTACCTTCCGGCATGGGTGGGCGGGGCTTCCCCACCTCAGGAGGCAGAAGAGATGCTGCGGGGGCGGGGCCTCTGTGGGTGGGCGGGGCTTCCCCATCTCAGGAGGCAGGAGAGACGCTGCGGTGGCGGGGCCGGTGTGGGTGGGCGGGGCTTCCCTACCTCAAGTGGCAGGAGAGAAGCTGCGTGGGCGGGGTGCGGCCGTTCACGTGGCTGGCGTGGGTGGGCGTGGCTTCCGTACCTTAGGAGACATGAGAGATGCTGCGGGGGCAAGGTGCGGCCCTTCGCGTGGTCGGTGTGGGTGAGCGAGGCTTCCCCACCTCAGGAGTCAGGAGAAACCCTGCGGGGGCGGGGCCGGCATGGGTGGGTGGGGTTTCCCCACCTTAGGAGGCAGGAGAGATGCTGCGGGGGTGGGGCCGGCGTGGGTAGGCGGGGCTTCCCCACCTCAGGCAGGAGAGAGGCTGCGGGGGCAGCGCCGGTGTGGGTGAGCGGGGCTTCCCCACCTCAGGAGCAGGAGAGACGCTGCGGGGGCGGAGCGCGGCCGTTCGCATGGCCGGTGTGTCTGGGCGGGGCTTCCCTACCTTCTGAGACAGGAGAGATGCTGCGGGGGTAAGGTGCGGCCCTTCGCTCGGTTGGGGGGGCGGGGCCGGCATGGGTGGGTGGGGCTTCCCCGCCTTAGGAGGCAGGAGAGACGCTGTGGGGGCGGGGCCAGCTTGGGTAGGCGGGGCTTCCCCACCTCAGGCAGGAGCGAGGCTGCGGGGGCAGCGCCGGTGTGGGTGGGCGGGGCTTCCCCACCTCAGGAGGCAGGAGAGACGTTGCGGGGGCGGGGCCAGTGTGGGTGGGCGGGGCGTCCTCAGTTCAGGAGGGAGGAGAAACGCTGAGGGGGCAGGCCGGTGTGGGTGGGCGGGGCTTCCCCACCTCAGGATACAGGAGAGACGCTCCTGAGGCAGGGTGCGGCCGTTCGCGTGGCCAGCGTGGATGGACGGGGCTTCCCTACCTTCGGTGACAGGAGAGATGTTGCAGGGGCAAGGTGCGGCCCTTCGAACGGTTGGTGTGGGTGAGCGGGGCTTCCCCACCTCAGGAGCAGGAGAGACGCTGCGGGGGTGGAGCGCGGCCGTTCGCGTGGCCAGTGTGGCTGGGTGGGGCTTCCCTTCCGTAGGAGACAGGAGAGATGCTGTGGGGGCAAGGTGTGGCCCTTTGCGCGGTCGGCGTGGGTGAGCGGGGCTTCCCCACCTCAGGAGGCAGGAGAGACACTGCGGGGGCAGGGCCGGCTTGGGTGGGTGGGGGTTCCCTACCTCAGGAGGCAGGAGAGTGGGTGGGGCTTCCCCACCTCAGGAGGCATGAGAGACGCTGTGGGGGCAGGGCTGGCTTGGTTGGGTGGGTCTTCCCCACCTCAGTAGGCAGGAGAGCGGGTGGGGCTTCCCCACCTCAGGAGGCAGGAGAGAGGCTGCGGGGGCAGGGCCGGTGTGGGTGGGCGGGGTTTCCACACCTCAGGAGGCAGGAGAGAGGCTGTGGGGGCAGGGCCGGTGTGGGTGGGCGGGGCTTCCCCACCTCAGGAGGCAGGAGAGACGCTGCGGGGGCAGGGTGCGGCCGTTCGCGTGGCCAGCGTGACTGTACGGGGCTTCCCTACCTTCGGAGACAGGAGAGATGCTGCGGGGGCAAGGTGCGGCCCTTCGCGTTGTTGGTGTGGGTGAGCGGGGCTTCCCCACCTCAGGAGCAGGAGAGACGCTGCGGGGGCGGAGCGCGGCCGTTCGCATGGCCGGTGTGGCTGGGAGGGTCTTCCCTACCTTCGGAGACAGGAGAGATGCTGTGGGGGTAAGGTGTGGCCCTTTGCGCGGTCGGCGTGGGTGAGTGGGGCTTCCCCACCTCAGGAGGCAGGAGAGACGCTGCGGTGACAGGGCTGGCTTGGGTGGGTGGGGCTTCCATACCTCAGGAGGCAGGAGAGAGGCTGCGGGGGCAGGGCCGGCTTGGGTGGGTGGGGCTTCCCCACCTCAGGAGGCAGGAGAGAGGGTGGGGCTTCCCCACCTCAGGAGGCAGGAGAGAGGCTGCGGGGGCGGGGTTGGTGTGGGTGGGCGGGGCTTCCCCACCTCAGGAGGCAGGAGAGACGCTGCGGGGGCAGGGTCGGCCGTTCGTTCGCGTGGCCAGCGTGGGTGGACGGGGTTTCCGTACCTTAGGAGACAGGAGATATGCTGCGGGGCCAAGGTGCGGCCCTTCATGCGGCCGGTGTGGGTGAGCGGGGCTTCCCCACCTCAGGAGGCAGGAAAGAGGCTGCGGGGGCAGGGCCGGTGTGTGTGGGCGGGGCTTCCCCACCTCAAGAGGCAGGAGAGGGGGCGGGGGCGGTGTGGGTGGGCGGGGCGTCCCCACCTCAGGAGGCAGGAGAGACGCTGCGGGGGCAGGGCCGGCATGGTTCGGTGGCGCTTCCCCCACCTCAGGAGGCAGGAGAGAGGCTGCGGGGGCAGGGCCGATGTGGGTGGGCGGGGCTTCCCCTCAGGAGGCAGTTGAGACGCTGCGAGTCGGGTCCTTTAGTCCTTTTTTAAAAACCTTTGTGTGAGAAAAATAAGAAAATCTAGTCTTGAGTTTACATGAAAAATAAATGCTTCTTGTATTTGGAAAGTTTGACTATTAGTGGCTGCTAAGATACTACTTATGAATCAGATTAGTGTTATATTTAATATGGAGTTAATAGAAGTAATTTAAATCTCATAAAAAGTATAAAATTTTCTTTGACAACTGAAAAAATGTATCAAAATTTTTCTTTGACAACTTGAAAATTGGCTTTATTAATAACTGTCACTTCCAGAAACGTTGCATAACCTTTGCTATCCCCAGTTACGATCCATTTCTAAAATTTAAACTTGTATAAGCACTAAGGAATACTTTCATGCAACTAAATTTTAGATTATGTAACATTTGTATTTATCAAAAGCAGTGTGAAATAATAGACCCGTGGTCCTCAAACTATGGCCTGCAGGCCACATATTGTATTTGTATCTGTTTTGTTTCTTCATTGCAAAATAAGATATATGCAGTGTGCATAAGAATTCGTTCATAAGTTTTGTTTTTACTATAGTTCAGGGGTCCTCAAACTTTTTAAACAGGGGGCCAGTTCTTGTCCCTCAGACCATTGGAGGGTCTGACTATAGTAAAAACAAAACTTAGGAACGAATTCTTATGCACACTGCATATATCTTATTTTGCAATGAAGAAACAAAACAGATACAAATACAATATGTGGCCCGCGGGCCATAGTTTGAGGACCACTGCTATAGTTAGATCCTCCAATGGTCTGAGGGACAGTGAACTGGCCCCCTGTTTAAAAAGTTTGAGGACCCCTGTAATAGACACTCAATCTCTGATTATAAATTTAGTACTGCCTTTATCCAAACTATAGGGCTCTTTACAAATAACCTAAGAGTCACAGAACTTTTAATCTTGCACTTTTTAAGAATTTTATTTGAAATATACTCTGATCCATAAAGGATGGCAATTTAGATCTTACATCTGTTCTTTTTTTTTTTTTGGTTTTTGGTTTTTGGGCCACACCCTGTGACGCTCAGGGGTTACTCCTGGCTATGCGCTCAGAAGTTGCTCCTGGCTTCTTGGGGGACCATATGGGACGCCGGGGGATCGAACCGCGGTCCGTCCTAGGCTAGCGCAGGCAAGGCAGGCACCTTATCTCCAGCGCCACCGCCCGGCCCCTTACATCTGTTCTTAAATTGTACAGTTGCTCTTTTCTTTACCTCCAGAATTAAAATAAATCATTATTTTCTTATTCCAGTCAAGTGTTAAGCTTGGATTTCAGGGCTGTGTCTAATGAAAAATAACTAGTTATAAATACTAGAATTTAATTCAGCTTGATGTATGCAGCACGTAGGAATTAAACGTGAGGGCATATTAAATTGATAACTCATGCACACTGAGTCATAAATATGGTTTTATTGAGAGAGATGGATGGATTGGCCTAAACTTTTAAAATAATTTCTTTTCTTACTGAGTGTAAATGTTACATTCTCATGAATGTGTCTAATGACTGCACTATAATTATGGTAACAGTTGGAGTTGAATGCAAATAAAAGTAATGTGTTCCGAGTAGGATGACTGATAGAAATATTTACTAAATCTATGTCCATTGATCCTGTTCCTGTTCAGCTTACCCTAGGATATTTGCCACAGAATTCATGAGCACTTATTCAGCGTTTCTTTTTGTCTTCTTTTACTTTTAACTTTATTCTGCTATGCCCTGATCATTTTCTTTGTCTACACCCCTTTTTTCTGTCCCCAGCTTGTTATCCTCTTATTGCTTTAATATTAGTAGAATATCTGTTATCCCTTTAGAATGCTATTCAAAAATATATATCAGTGCTAATTATATATTAGAGCTTTGCTGTATATGTTAGATAAACTTAATGATTAAAAGTGATGCTTATTTGAATCATCCTGAATCTTTTGTTTTTATTTAAGATGTTTATAATTATTTCAAATACTTTTGCATAAAACATTAAAGATTTCTTTATTTGTATAACTTGTAGAATGCATTATTTGGTTTTCATAGTTTGTTAATAATTGAAAATGTGACTTATTGTTTACTACCCTGAGTACTCAAGAATTGATGACATTGTGACACAGAAGAAAGTGTATTTGTTACTGTGACAGTACTGGGCTTCAACACCAGCCCTGTCAATTATTAACCCAAATTGTGATTTGTGTAAGTCTCATATCTTTTGGGGAGCAAACTTGATCATCTTGAAAATTATGAAGATTTTCCTTTGGGGCAAAGAAAATAAACTTCTAAAATAAGTAGTTGTAAAAAAATTTACATTTTGTTATATATATATTCCTGAAAGTAAATGACTTTACTTGGAAATTATGTTTAATCACTTTTGATTTGTGTATATCTCATCTGTTGCAGGATGCTTTAATCTGGATCCCAATAGAGTTTTGGATGTCATTTTAGAAGTGTTTGAATGCAGGCCAGAACTCGATGACTTCTTTATATCTTTATTAGAATCTTACATGAGTATGTGTGAACCGCAAACACTGTGTCATATACTTGGGTTCAAATTCAAATTTTATCAGGTAAAAATATACATTTATGTGTACATATATAGAGAGGTTTTAATGTAATGATTTTATATATATAATTTATTTTGAATTTTTTTGAAAATTAGTTCCAGTGAGTCATTCTATCAGAAGAGATAGATAAATGGACAACTAGCAGTGTGAAGAGGACCATATTAGTATGAAAGATGTAATGTGAAAGTCTAGAGGAAAGCCTCGTAAATATTTGCCTTTGGAAAGATAGGGAAGACATTACAGATTGAGTTTCCCCTTTAAACAAAAAGTCTATTACATGAAGTATGAGTAGGAGTTTATATTGAACTTTTGTACAGGGATGAGGGTGAAGATATGGTGGCATGAATGTACATAACAGATTAAAGACATGGTGTATATTTTTATATGGCTTGATTTTAAGATATGGGTAAGTGGAATGATGGGAACAGTAGTTTGTCAAGGGCCTTGAATACTGTGTTATGGTAGATTTTTATAATGTAGATGGTGACCGTAGGGATTTTTTGAAAGTGGATAACTTTTTGAGGCATATTTTAATTTATTACATAAACTACTACAATAGTTATTGTAATTAGTCTCTGCATGTAATTATTTCTCTTTAAGTCCATCTTTCATATTATTAGCACTCCTACTTTTTATTTGGTTTTTGGGTCATACCCGGCAGTGCTCAGGAGTCACTCCTGGCTCCATGCTCAGAAATCGCTCCTGGCAGGCTCGGGGGACAATGTGGAATGCCGGGATTTGAACCACTGTCCTTCTGCATGAAAGGCAAATGACTTACCTCCATGCTATCTCTCCAGCCCCAGCACTCCTACATTTTAAAATATTTAATTTATGCCCTATTTCTGTAGGATGAAATTCAAACTTATAAGTGTGGCAGAAAGGGTCTATAATTATTGTCTATTCCTATTTTTTTTAAATTTTTGTTGTTTTGGCACCTGGCAACACCTGGCAGCATTCAGGGATCACTTCTGGCTCTGTGCTCAGAAATAGCACCTGAAATGCCCAAGGGGACCATATGGGGTGCCAGGAATCAAACAGGGTTCAGTCACAGGTAGGTTGCGTGCAAGGCAAACACCCTACCACTATGCAATTGCTCTGGCCCTTATCCATATTATTTTGAACTAGCTTCAATCATGTCCTCCCTCAAATCTAATGGTAATACTAAATTATTAGTTTTAGGTGTCTATTTTCTTTTTTCCTGTTTTTTGGGCCACATTTGGCAGTGCTCTGGGGACTCCTGGCTCTGAGCTCAGAAATCATTCCTGGCAGGCTCGGGAGACTATATGGAATACTGAGGATTGAACCCTGGTCGGCCGTGTGCAAGGAAAACTCCCTATACACCGTGCTATCACTCTGGCACTAGGTGTCTATTTCTATCAACATTGATAGATATAGACAAAGGTCTGCTTTATGTAGACCCATATCCATGTTGTTCTTTATAACTAAACCTCTCATCTCACCTATGTCTTGTAAACTATTTGCTCTTCAAGATGAAATGCTACTTGTTCTGTGTTAAGTCTTGGCTGAGACTTCAATCATAGTCACTCTGTCCTGATTAAACTTGTCATAAAGATTTCTAGCACTTCTGTTACATTAGAATAAGCACTATCTCTGCTGGATTGTGAAACAAATAGGGCAGAGTCTATTCTAAATTTTAGGTTAGATTAGGGTTTTGGAGATTATAGTTACTAGAGCACATCACAGAATGATTAGTACATTCATATATTTGAGTTTCAGAACAAATTTTTAATGAGACATTTTTATAATGTCTCTTTGCTTTAAGCTGATTTAAAATATTCCAGGGTGATGTTGACAATATTAGAATAATTTTATAGATTATTGATATTATTACATAAAAATAATCTGTTCAAGAAATACTTGATTTAGAAACAACTTTTTTTTCAGAAGAGTAGTCCTTGTATTGCTCTATCTAGCAAAATTCCCTTGTCTTGTTGTTTGAGATATAGTATGGGTCTATAGGCTTAAGTGTTATTGAAGAGAGGTAATGAAGTGTTAGCAATTTCTTTCTTTTTATTTAGTGTTAGTGATTTCATAGATACTTTGTGGTCTTGGAGGTAAAAGGTAGTAAAATTAAGAACTGCTTTGTATATTTAACTTTGTTCCCGGGGTTAGTTTATGCATTGTTCCCTTGCCTACTCCTTCCTCCTTTACAATTTTAGAAAATGTTTATTGACCTTACCCATAATTCATATTTTTTATCAGTTGGAAATTCTTAGTTTTCTCTGTGTCTAGGCAAAATTGACCATCCCCATTATTATGTTACAGTGGTTTTAGTATACAGTAGTATTTACCTGTGATCAGTTTTACTATTTGACTTAGGTAATAGGGAATATACACATAACAGTCAAATCAGCTCTATTTTAAAAGAAATAACTCCAAATATAGGTTTAGGGATAGCACTGGGATTACCATAAAGAACAGAAAGAAAGGAATAGAAGAAATAGAAGAATAGTTAACTTTTCCATAGGAGATAATGATATATGTCATAGCCCCTGATTTCTGGACTGAAATATAAAATAGTAATTAGTTATACAGTAGTTAATAGGCCTTCTTATAATGTAAGTGGATTCATTTAAGAAATGCTGATTGGGGTTGAAGCAGTGTCATAGATGTAGAGCGTTTGCCTTGTACTCTGCTGATCTAGGACAGACCGCGGGTTGATACTGTGGTTTGATCCCCATATGATCCCCCAAGCCAGGAGTCATTTCTGAGTGTATAGCCAGGAGTAACTCCTGAGCGTCACCGTGTGTGACACAAAAACCAAAAAAAAAAATACTAATTGTCTCAGGGACTATTCTGTTGTTGGGACTATTTATGTAAATAAATAGATGTCCTTGCTTTATGGTCCTTGTGTTTTTAATCAATCATGATAGGTTAGAAAGTGGTCAATCTGTTAATTGATGGGACTAAAAAAGAAACCAAAATAAAATTTAAAAGCAGTATACAAATGTAAAGATGGTTAGAGTGAGAGCTTGCAATTTCATTTTTTTGTTTTTTTGTTTTGTTTTTTTGCAACACCTGGTGATGCTCAGGGGTTACTCCTGGCTATGCTTCTAGAAATTGCTCATGGCTTGGGGATCATATGGGATGCCAGGGGATCGGGAGATCAAACTGCGGTCCGTCTCAGGCTAGCGTGCTCAAGACAGATTTATGCTCTGTGCCACCATTCCTGTCCCTGAGCTCATAATTTTTTTTTTTTGATTTTTGTTTCACGCCTGGCAGTGCTCAGGGGTTTACCTGACTTGGGATCTGTCCACAGATCTCTGTATAGTCCCCAAGTCCTACAAGTGATTCCAGAGCTCACAGCCAGGAGTAAGCCCTGAGAACCACCAAGTGATTTTGTTTGTTTGTTTTGAGGTCATATCCTGCAGTGTTTAGGAATTAATCCTGGCTCTGCACTCAGTGATCACTACTGGTAGGACTCAGGGGAAAATATGGTGTGTCAAGGATCAAATCTGGGTTATGACCTACCTTCTGTACTGTTGCTCCAGCCCTGACCGTGCCAGTCTTTTTTAAAAATTTCATTAACAGTTTACTTCTGGGGGGGTGTCTTTTCAAGTGTTTTGTTCAACCCTGGGCCCCTCACAGCAAGTTAAATGATTAGTCCAAGAGACTGAGAACAATATATAAGCCCTTTGGTGCCAGGGCTAACCTGGGCTAACCAGATGGTACTTGAGAACAGGACTGCACCCAGTGATGATTGGAGGATCACCTGGTTCTGGGTATCAAAGTGGGTTGTTTGCATACAAGCATTTTCCTTAGCGCCTGGAGACTTATTTCTCCAGTCACTGTAGAATGAATGTTTAAAAATAAACACAAGTAGTGAATAACATTTATTGTCCTATCACTTGCAACAAATTTTATAGGACATTTACCTTGCATACTGCTGACCTGCAACGGATCAAGTTCAAACCCCAGGCATCCCATATGGTACCCCCCCAGCCTGCCAGAAGCAATTACCAAGTGAAGAGCCAGGAGTAACCCCTGTGCTTGCCATGCACACAGCCGACATAAGTTCAATCCCTAGCATCCTATATGGCCCTGAGCATCACCAGGAGTCCTGAACACAGAGCCAAACTTACACCCACTTTCAGGCCTAGTATTTTGGGGGATCTGAAGAAAATAGCAATCATTGACTGGGTTGTGGAGGCAGTGGTGTTCTAGGGACTGCTGAGTGCCATTTAAGGATGAAGTTGAGGGGAGCATTTAGGGGTGTTAAATACATGGGGGTGACATTATGAATCATAAGATCCTAATGATTTCATGAAAATACATGGAAAGTCAGGACAGTACAGAGCAATGTGAAAATTAGAGTATGGGAAATAGATGTTTGGCCTTTGAGGGGTGCTTCTTGTGATTCATTTTAACAGTAGTAATTGGAATAATGATAGGATTCCTGTTAGCTTCAAATCAGGTAATGAGTTCTTTTGAGTTATCCTGAACACTATTTTTAGAACAAAAACAAGCAATTATAAAACTCTTAAATTGAAGACATTTTATCTTAAAAATGTGAAAGTGAGACAATGTAACAAGACCTTCATATGGTTTTAGTTTGACTAACTTTATGGCTAATATGCAAGCCATGAGTTCTTTGGGGGAATCTAATTCTAAATATCTTATTTTTAGTGTTGAGTAGAAACAATACAGTGTATTGTTAATATTTTATGTGCTTTTTGTCACTAGTAATTGCCAGTTTATCCTTTCTTTTCCATTCATCTGATCCTAAAGAAGTTTTAAAATTGGGCCCGGAGAGATAGCACAGCGGCGTTTGCCTTGCAAGCAGCCGATCCAGGACCAAAGGTGGTTGGTTCGAATCCCGGTGTCCCATATGGTCCCCGTGCTTGCCAGGAGCTATTTCTGAGCAGACAGCCAGAAGTAACCCCTGAGCAAGGCTGGGTGTGGCCCAAAAACCAAAAAAAAAAAAAAAAGAAGTTTTAAAATTGGGGATAAAAATGGCTTGTGAAGGGGCCAGAGAGATAGGTAGGGTGTTTGCCTTACACGCATGCAGTTTCTGTTTTTTTTGGGGGGGGCTCACCTAGCGGTGCTCAGGGGTTACTCCTGGCTATCTGCTCAGAAATAGCTCCTGGCAGCCACGGGGGACCATATGGGATGTCGGGATTTGAACCAACCACCTTAGGTCCTGGATCAGCTGCTTGCAAGGCAAATGCCGCTGTGCTATCTTTCCGGCCCAGGAGCGATTTCTGAGTACTTCCAGACTTGTTAGTCTTGTCTCTACATCTTCACTATAAACTACTTGAAAAAATAAACAAGTTAAAAGCACATTTAGGGGCCGGGCGGTGGCGCTGGAGGTAAGGTGCCTGCTTTGCCTGCGCTACCTAGGACGGACCGCGGTTCGATCCCCCGGCGTCCCATATGGTCCCCCAAGAAGCCAGGAGCAACTTCTGAGCGCATAGCCAGGAGTAACCCCTGAGCGTCACAGGGTGTGGCCCAAAAACCAAAAAAAAAAAAAAAAAAAAAAAAAAAGCACATTTAAACACATACAGAATGTTATAGGGTATAAAATCTGACTGTAGGGACTGGAGAGGTAGCATAGCGGTGTTTGCCTTGCAAGCAGCAGACCCAGGGACCTAAGGTGGTTGGTTTGAATCCCAGCATCCCATAGGGCCCCCCCCCCCCCATGCCTGCCAGGAGCTATTTCTGAGCAGATAGCCGGAGTAACCCCTGAGCACCGCTGGGTGTGGGCCAAAAACCAAAAAAAAAAAAACTGACTTCAAGTATTAGTATGCTTTGTAAAATGTATCCTCTTCCAAATTTGCTTTCCTTATGTTTATAACATGTTTTAAATTGGTATTGTGTTTGTGCCTATTTCAAGTGATCTATATGTGTCTATATCTGATCAGGAAGAGCAATGAAAGTATGATTGAATTGGAGTTATTTGATCTAATCATTATTATTACTGCTAGGTTTAAAACTATGAGTTAAGTTGTCTTATTTTATATACTAAAGAAAAACACTTTTTGTTTTTCAAGGAACCAAGTGGAGAAACTCCTTCATCTTTATACACAGTTGCAGCAGTACTTCTACAACATAATCTTATTGAATTAGATGATCTTTATGTACATGTAAGTCACGTGGGTTGCTAAGAAAATTGTTTATCTATCCCAGGCTTCGGAAAGAGGAATAGGCTGTATATAACACTGTTAAGATTGATTCTAGGTCTTAATTAATTTATTTATTTTTGGTACACATCCAGTGATGCTCAGGAGATACTCCTGGCTCTGAGCTCAGGAATTGCTCCTAGTAGGCTCGAAGGACCTTACGTGATGTCAGGGATAGAACTCTGCAAACATCCTACCTACTTTGCTATCACTCTGGCCTCACAGGTCTTAATTTTTCAAGCCATAATACAGTATTGCTGTTTTGACTTTATAAAGTAAATGAATTTATAAATGAATTAAACAGATTATGGAACTCTGTACATTTTATTTTAATTAGCCGTACAAAGTTCAAGGTTGGATATAAAATTAAAACTATTTGTCAAAAAACCCTATTTGTTATTAGGCATATTGCATGTTCAGTGAGGCCATGTTCTAACATGGTTTTAGACTTCACTAATATATACAGACTAGGGAACTAATAGAGGATTATCACAATAATTTTCCCCGAATTGTTAATTCTAGATACTGATTTTGAAAGCATTTCTTATGTTTTTCTTAGGTAATAGATGACTAGTATTGTGCTTTTATTGCTGGGATACAGGATCTTGGATAGTATATATGATTGTGATTCATGCCTTCTTATCAACTGTAATCTTTGAATTAAAAAAAACCCTTAGTTTTCGGGGCTAAAGAGATTGAACAGCAGGTGATGTGCTTACCTTGTATGAAGCCAACCAAACTTCTATCTCTCCTTTAGAACTTGAACCCCTTTAGAAGTGATCCCTGAGCACAGAGCCAGGAGCAATGCTGAGTGTGGCCTAAGAATTAAAAATAAATCACTACTAGGTTTGAAGTATTGGAATGTTTAGGTATACTTGTTGGCATCTTATAACAAATAAAAACAAAGCTAACGTATTTACAACTTGGAATTTTAAAAAAAAAAATGGAATGCTTCACGAATTTGCGTGTCATCCTTGCGCAGGGGCCATGCTAATCTTCTCTGTATCATTCCAATTTTTAGTATATGTGCTGCCAAAGCGAGCACAGCTTGGGAATTTCTAATTTTGTACTTTTCATATAGTTACAGAGCTGAAAACATTTTATTTCTACTTTGGTCTAGCATGAGACAAAATAATTTTGTATTATATATACTTCATTGTATATATTTGTATATATATACTTCATTAGGAAGTATTTACTCCATTTGTATATATATACTTCATTGGAAGTATTTACTCCAGAGTTCTGTGGGAGCTCAGTAAATAGTGAGCATCTCTATTAGGAGGGATTTGGGAAATCTTTTTCCAAGTTAATGATACTGAATTGGGATGTTGGTAGAGTGGTAGTAGGTCTTGGCTGGGATTAAATGATGAGAAGCTTTGTAATAGAATTAACAGTAGAAAAGCAGGAAACCTTAATTATTACCTTAGGATAGCATAAGGAAGTTTCAAATTAGTTGGAGCCTACCATGGCATTTAAGAGAGGTGAGGATAGAGAAGTAGGTTGGAGCTAAGCTGTGAAATGCTTTAAGTGCCATAGTCAAAATTTTTGAAATTTTTCATTTTGATGTATAAAGAACTATACAGATATAAAGTTGGTAAATGATGTACAAATAGAGAACATGGAGGTTGGTTAAGAAAAGGAGAATTTGGGCCTGGAGAGATAGCACAGCGGCGTTTGCCTTGCAAGCAGCCGATCCAGGACCAAAGGTGGTTGGTTCGAATCCCGGTGTCCCATATGGTCCCCCGTGCCTGCCAGGAGCTATTTCTGAGCAGACAGCCAGGAGTAACCCCTGAGCATCGCCGGGTGTGGCCCAAAAACCAAAAAAAAAAAAAAAAAAAGAAAGAAAAGAAAACAAAAGAAAAGATAAAGAAAAGGAGAATTTAAAAATGGGGCCAGAGTGGTGGTGCAAGCCGTAGGGCACTTACCTTGCACATGCTAATCTAGGACAGACCAGCATCCCATATGGTCCCCAATGCCAGGACTGATTTCTGAGCACAAAGCCAGGAGTAACCCCTGAGCATCAGCGGATGTGGCCTAAAAACCAAAGGAAAAATAAAGGAGAATTTAAAAAATAGAGGTATGAGTTTAGAGGCGGTTATAAAAATTATGATGTACTTTGACTGTATTTAAGTTTAAAAGTAAGTGGAGGGACCAGAGCTATAGTTTAGCTCTGAGTTTGATCCCTAGTACTCCTATATGGCAGGGGAACACACCATGAGTAATTCCTGAGTGTAGAGCCAAGAACCCCTGAGTACCGTCAGGTGTTGCCCCCCTAAATCCATAAAGGTAAACAAAAGTAGGCTGATTCTCACTCTTTCCATATATATCCTGTTAGAAGACAATGATTATTAGATGGAATTAAACCCCACTTTATTGTTTATACCGCATCCCTAAAACTAAGGACAGTGGGAAAAAGAATTTTAGGACAATGAAATGTTGAAAGTAAAAGACCCAGTAAAAATACTAAGGAAATTATTAGTTAGATAAAAAGACATTTTGGCACAGATATAGTTGCTTCATAATAATAAAATTGGGGAGCTGGAGAGTGCATAAAGGGGTAGCTAGTGCATATCTTTTGCATGCTGGAATACTGAAGATTCAATCCTCAGCACCACATTGTTTTCTGAGCACTGTTTAACTTTAGAACAATCCTTATTCAGAGCTAAGAATAACTCATTAGCACTGCCACGTGTGTGCCCCTAGTAATAATATTGTGTTCACTAATAAGAGGTAACATCTTAAGTGTGTGTAACACTCTGAAGTACACAAAACTAGAAATTTAGAGAAAAGAAGGAACAGAAAAAGAAACTTATAGCTCATTTTTATAATAGGACATTTTAGAAGTTACAATAGGGCATTTTAGAAGCAATTTTGGTAGTATAGGATAAAGATGGAAATCTATGGCAAATCCATAAGTTAAACAGTAAAATGGGCATGAGGGCTGGCTAGAGGAATAGATAGCTTAATGAGGAATAGATAGGTCTGAATGCATGCTTTGTATGCAGGATAGTCAGGTTTAATCCTCAGGCATCATTTGGTCTCTTAACACAGCTGGGAACAACCCCTGAGCACCAAGCCTCAGGAGTAGACCCAGAATTTCATCTCGTATAGCTAAAAAACAATGAAATGGGTTTAATTGTCAATAGAGTGTATAACATGAGAAAAATCTTGCTTTTCTCTTTACTAATCCATTGCCACTTTTTTCCTGCCTTTTTATTTGGACTGATTAACATAGTTGAACAGTTGACTGCTTTTCAAATTCTTTTTACTAATTGTTTTCTTTGTATGACATTTGGCTAACTGGAAGAGATTATGCATTTTTAGAGATCAGGAATTAATAAAGCTCACTATGGTGCCTAGAAAAGACTACCGTAACAGTGGTTTATTGGTTGTGCTTTGTTTGCTTTGCATGCGTTGTTTAATCAAATATCTGAATCTTCCAAATACCTAATTCTTACAGCAGATTGCTGTAATTAAGGTTTTCGGTCTTTGATCATAATGGAGAGTTGTTTTTTTTTCTTTTATTATTTGAAAGAGAATGAAAAGTGAGATGTCAAGTTGTTGATAATTTTGTTTTATTTGGGGGTCAAACCCCTGGTAGTTTTTACTAGATTCTTTCTTTTAGAAGTATCAAATGTGCCCCATTGTGTGGTTTAATAGCTTACCTCTCCAGATTGTATTTGTGTGTGATATTCTACTCCAAATTTGGATTTTATTATTTTTCCTATGGTTACTGTTGAACTCAGAGCCTTAAACATGCAACATCCTTTGTCCCAATTTTTGGCTTGGCCATTACAGGGAAGTCTATAACTATTTTAATAAATCAGTACACATTTTCTAGAATAAATGAATGGTAAACTTAACTGTTTTACTCTATTAAGGATCAAATACATGTGAAACTTTGAGCTACTATTTAAATTAATTCTATTTTGGTTTCTTTGGCCATTCCTAGCGGTACTGGAGACCTACTGCAGGAATAGAACTGAGGCCAGCTGCTTGCAGAACAACTGCTTTAATCTCTATATTATCTCTCTGCCCTGTGTTAACTGATTGTAAAGGGTATATATGCAAATTCAGTTGTGTGGATTATAAGAAAAAAAACTTAAATTTAGTAGAGATAGTGTGTCCTGAATAGGATAGACATTTATATTTTTATCAAGTGAAATAGTATTTGTTTTATATATGTACAAATAATATTAACTTTTTCATGACATTTTATTGAACCATATTTAGCTTCTTCCTGCTGATAGTTGCATTATGGATGAACACAAAAGAGAAATTATTGAAGCTAAGCAAATTGTTCGAAAACTTACGATGGTCGTATTGTCTTCTGATAAAATGGATGAACGAGAGAAAGAAAAGGAAAAAGAGGAGGAAAAGGTAGAGAAGGTATAGAGTTATTCTAGTAAATGTGGCACTGCTTTCTATATTTAGAATTATGAATTTTAACTTCTAATATTTACTTAACTTGTGGAATCATTATTTTAAAATATTTATATAGTGTATTTGCAGTGCTGGGGTGAAAGTGTAGTTTCTTAATATGGAATGTGATTGAATGTTTGGAATAATAGTTTGAAAAGATGATTCATTTTAGTATGAATATTATTGGAATGTTTTCAAAAGAGGCTGTCATGTTTTTGTACCTAATTCTCAAATATATTTTAAATAAAACCATATTTACATTGACTATATTTTATTCTATATTAATGTTTCAAGGATGTAAAGGGATCATTAATGATGAATGAATTCTAGTTTCCTGTGTCAAAAATAAAACATGAAATAGATTTAATTGTATTCCAAATCTGTAAATTATCTGTGATTATATCTGTAAATGGAAAGTATTTAGTTATTTTTAATATCACTTAATATTTGATGAGAATATTACTGTGTTTTCTATCAATGGCAGCTATCATTGACATTTTTGTGATGTTTAGCTATTACTTAAATCAAAAGTACAAAATTTATTTATCTTTGTATTTTAAGTCATTTTGCTGTGATTGCCCTTTTTTAGCCACCTGACAACCAAAAACTTGGTTTGTTGGAAGCCTTATTAAAGATTGGTGATTGGCAACATGCACAGAGCATCATGGATCAGATGCCTCCATACTATGCAGCATCACATAAGTTAATAGCTCTTGCTATTTGCAAGCTCATTCACATAACTATTGAACCTCTCTACCGAAGGTACGTCACTATATTTGGCTGTTGAGTTAGCAAGAGGGTAACACTAAAAAAATATTGCATTTTTATCTCATCTCCTCAAACCAAAAATATATTTTAGTATGTTCTACCTAGAAGAGGCTAATTTTCAAATAGTATATCAATGTTTTAATCTGAATTCTCTGTTAATGTCTTGAGTAAATATCATAAAATGTATGCTGAAGTTTAATCTTAAACACTGCAGACTAGATTTACTCAGTTGAGGGTGAAACATTAATTCTTGTGTTTTTGATTCTTTTCTCTTGGAAGGCAGGAAATTCCCACGAATTTTTCTTTAGTGTCTTCTGTCCTCATTTATTGACTGAGTTAAGACATTGTTTCTATTTATTTTACCTCGCCTAGCATATATGCTGGTGTTCTATAATTGTTAGTAATTGTTAGTACAAACCTCAATTTCTTTCTAGTTACTGTGTCACCAGTTCTACTTATCAGCCTATTTATAGTGTATTTAGGAGCAGTATTGGTAGCAGATCTGGTTTTCTCCACAGATCAGAGATTGCCTTAAAAATCCCAGCCTCTGGGCTAGAGCAGCAGTACAGCTGGTAGGGCACTTGCCTTACTCTTGGCTGACCTGGCACCACATACGGTCTCTTGAGCATCACCAGGCTGAAATCATGTCTTCCTGTTTAGTGTGACACCTTCATTATGCTCTCACGTTCTCTATGACCATCTTTCTCATATTCAGGTTAGGTAATAAAATCTTTTTTAGAAATGTTTATTTAAGAAGTGTTATATATGTTTTTTGGTTTTATCTTTTGGTATCTTTGGTCTATCCTTTATGATTCCCTGTTCCCATCTAAATTCCTGATATCAAGTGAAAAAAAAAGCACCATTTTGTACGTTGATTGGCTTTGATATCTGCATTTCTTTGAGTTCCTTTCCGTAGGCAGATAAGTTCAAAGCTTCTTCCTCTGAGTTGTAAATTTTTTCAATTGAAAATCACATTAAAATTTTAAAGTTTAATTTATTAAAATTCATGTAACATGATTATGTAGAGTCAGTATTTATGTACTGACTATAACTATGGATATAGTTATTTCACCTCATTGCCACGACAGTACCAAAGACCTTCTACCAATTACCTAATGTACATCCAAAATCATTATTGTCTTTTTGTACTAGGTAAATTATGTGGAATAACAAAGTTTGGCACTATTGGCACTGAATCGTGAAGTATCGAAAAAATATGAGGAATGTTTGGTTAACTTCCTGATAAGATGCTGTCTCAACTTTAATGAACTATTGTTTGTTTATACATTTTCTTTTTTTCTAGAGTTGGTGTTCCTAAAGGTGCTAAAGGGTCACCTATTAATGCTTTGCAAAATAAGAAAGCACCAAAACAAGCAGAGAGCTTTGAAGATTTGAGGAGGGATGTCTTCAATATGTTTTGTTATCTTGGTCCTCACCTTTCTCATGATCCCATTTTATTTGCAAAAGTGGTACGCATAGGCAAGTCATTTATGAAGGAGGTTAGTAAGATTTATTTTCTTTCAGGCAAAGATCTAAATTTTGGAATTAAATATTCTGAATATATTTGTTACATGTATCTCTAGAAGTAAAAAATGTGAATCTGATTTAAGAAATGATTGAGTAAAGTCTTGCAGAAATTTATTGTTTCCCAACTATATATGTATATGTATGCATGTGTGTATATGTGTATAAACTTACATCTGATTAGATTATTAGTTTTCCTACATAGAAAAATATATATGCTTTGAGTGAATGACGCTTTTAATCATTTTTCAATTTTATATATTGTTGTATACAAAAGATTCATTGACAGGGTTTCATACATTAAACATTCCAGCACCACACCTTCAACCAGTGTCTGCTGCCCTCCACTATTGTCCCAGTGTTCCCATCCCTCTTCCCTCACTCTATGGTAAGCTTCCTATTGAAGACAAGCTCTCAGTTTCTGTTGAAGTGATTTCCTTTTGAATCCTCTTATAATTGGTGGTTAATCTCATTTTTCCTCTGTTCCCTTATTTTTGTGGCTGTAGTTTTGAATGATTTCCATTTTTTGTTAAGAAGCCTCCTCTGTTTCAGACAGATCAAGGTCTGCTTCTTGTTTTTTTTAATTATTTTTAATTCTTTTTTATTATAACACTATGGTTTACCAAGTTATTCATAATAGTCACTTTATGCAATAAGTGTTCAAACACTAATCCAACCACCAGAGTGACCGTGACCTTCCCTTCATCAGTGTCCCAATTTACCATTCACTTCTCTAGCCTGCCTCCTCCTTGCAGACACCAACTTAATTTATATTATTTGTTACTATAAAAAGGAAAGTGGAATTATTAAAACTTAGATCAACAAGGGTCAGTTTGAAATAATTGTTCTATCTCTTCATGGTGTTACTAAAATTAGTGTCTAAGGATAGACTGGGCTGTGTTTGGTGCTAGTTGAGCTATATAGATTACAGTTTAGACTTACTGAGCTTAGCAGATTTCTTGTAACTTCCTCTCAGATTCCCTTGATACTACTGGGCTGACACTAATCTGAAATTTTGAGGTGTCCAGGATCTGTAGGTCTGAAATAAATTTGGTGGCTTGGCAGTTTAATAAGGTTAAGTTGTGGAGCTAGGCTGTTTCTGTTGGACATTATAGCAATTTGATTAGGTTAAATCATAGATCAGAAAGAGTATGGCACTAGGCTGCTGTGGTTTACTGCCTCCACCCATTCGGAAGTATCAACCTGAATCTGACTACCTGGTAGTTTTATTTTTTGACTTTTGTAGAGGACTATGCTTTTACTTTTTAAGTAAATGTCTAATTTTCTTTAATTCAAGCACCATAATACAAAGTCATTTATAGTTGAATTTTACATATTCAATAAATTTTAGAACCAATCCCTACACCAATGTTCCCAGAGTCCTTCTCATACCACCTTTTTCCAGCCTATTATAACAAGCAACTTCTCTCTCTGTCTCTCTCTCTCTTTTCTCTCTCTCTCTTTTCTCTCTCTTTTCTCTCTCTCTCTTCTCTCTCTCTTTTCTCTCTCTCTCCTCTCTCTCTCTTTTCTCTCTCTCTCCTCTCTCTCTCTCTCTCTCCTCTCTCTCTCTCCTCTCTCTCATTTGCCCTACCTCCATGCTATCTCTCCAGCCCCAACAAGCAACTTCTTAAGTGTGGTTATTTGAGATTGGGTCTCATGATTTCAGTGTTGTTGACTCTGTGGTTTGGATATTTAGTTTTGTTCTTCCTTAACACCATCAATGATCTGAATCCCGAAACTTTAAAAAAAAATTATACTGAAACTTGCATCATAATTGTACTGCTCAGAGAGTTTTTAAAATAAAACTTTCATGTATCAACCACTCATATAAAAAATAGAACCATGCCTGTACTCCACCTGTGGGCTGTAGAGATAGAACAGTAAGTAGGGCACTTGCCTTGCATGCACCCTACCCTGGTTCTATCTCTGACATCCCATATGATCCCTTGAGCACTGACAGGAATGAATCCGAAGTTCAGAGCCAGGAGTAGTAAACCTGTGCATTTCCAGTTGTGTCCCCTCCAAACAAAACAAAACAGGAGATAAAAGTGAAAGATTAGCCATGAGATACAATTTACATACTGTAAGTCACACCAGTTTTAAATGTACAATATAATGAGTTTTGACAAATGCACAAGTGTACATCTTCACAATCATATCACAATTGTGATGCCCATCATCCAGGAATTTCTCACATGTTCTTTTGTGTTCTTTTCCTTTCCTTCAGTTGGTTTTGGGCAACCACTGATTTTATCACCCAGTTCTTATTTTTTAATAGAATTTCATATTACATTTTATATGTGTCCTTTGCTGTCTCAAACTTTCTTTCATTTAATATGTTTTGGATTCATCCAAGTCTTTGCATGCCAGTAATTGATTGTTGAATAATACTTCATTATATAAATATAAGATTATATATTCATCAGTTGAAAGATATTTGGGTTGTTTCTAGTTTAGGGCCTTTATACATTAAATTGCTATAAATATTCCTGTACAAATCTTTTGGAGGTGCTGGGCATATGTTTTTGTTTCCTTGTACATAATTAGTAAGTTCATGTTTAACTTGCTAAACTTTCAAAGTATGTGTGCTCTCTTGCATTCCTGGAAAGAGTTAAAACTTTCAGTTTCCCACATCCTTCTGATACTTGATATTGTCAGTCCTATAAATTTTTGTCATTCTAATGAATGTGTGGTGTTACCTGTTGTGCCCTTAATTTACAATTTTCTCATGACATTATTGGACATCTTTTTATATCCTTGCTTACGATTTATAATCATCTTTTTTAGAGTATTTAGACCTCTTAGCCATTTTTCTATTGGGTTACTTATCTTTTTTTTTTTTTTTTTTGGTTTTTGGGCCATACCCGGTAACGCTCAGGGGTTACTCCTGGCTATGTGCTCAGAAGTTGCTCCTGGCTTGGGGGACCATATGGGACACCGGGGGATCGAACCGCGGTCCATCCAAGGCTAGCGCAGGCAAGGCAGGCACTTTACCTTAAGCGCCACCGCCCGGCCCAGGTTACTTATCTTTTATTCCAATGCATTTAAAGGCCTTTATCAGATAAGACATTTACAAAATATTTTTCTAAGACTAATTTCACTTTTTAAATAGAAGCCACCTCCTGAGGTACTAGATTAGATTAGAGCAGCCAGTGCTGTCCCTGATAATGCTGGTATGTAGATTTGGCTGGGCTTTTTTTTTGATGGTCTTCACATCAAGGTCATTGATGGTGCCTGGGAAAACTTATATAGTGCCAGGGACCCAGTGACCAGCATATGCTAGTTCTGACTTGCCATTTGAGTTATATCCCCAGCCCAATTTGCATTCATTTTTTAGCTATCTTTTGAAAAGCAAAAATTATCTTTAATTGAGATAGTAACATGGTTTGCAATACTGTTTTTGTTTGTTTGTTTTGTTTTTGGGCCACACCTGGCGTTGCTCAGGGGTTACTCCTGGCTGTCTGCTCAGAAATAGCTCCTGGCAGGCACAGGGGACCATATGGGACACCGAGATTCGAACCAACCGCCTTTGGTCCTGGATCGGCTGCTTGCAAGGCAAACACCGCTGTGCTATCTCTCCTGGCCCAATAGTGTTATTTTTATTATAAAATGTTACCATGCTTCCACTACTACCAAAGTACAAAAGACTCTCATTCTCTGTTCCTATGTCTTTTTTTCTTGTTCACTCCATTTCGCCCACTCTCAAGTCTACCTCCTTGGCAACTAGAGTCTGAGGGCTTTTTTCAATGGGCATTCTTTATTTCTCTGTATCCAAAAATATGACTGATTTTATTTGGCATTTGTCCTTTAGCTCCAACTTTGTTTAATGACAACCTCCAATTTCATCACAGTTATAGAAAATGACAAGCTTTTGGGGCCAGAGAGATGGTACAGGGCCTAAATACTTGCTCTACAAGTGGCTGGCTCCAGTTTGATCCCTAGCACCACCACAAGTACTGTCTGAGCACAGGGCCAAAAGTAACCCCTCAGAACTGCTGAAATGTTAATATGCCCCCTCAATAAAAAAAATGATACACTTTTGTGTTATTTACAGCAGTAACATCTTTTTATTTTTGTCCATTTAGGTTGTTTGCTGATCTTGGCTATTGTAACTAATTCTGCAATAAACATAAGTGCACATATATCCTTCAAATTAACATTTTTGTGCTCTTGGGGTAGATGGCTAGAATGGAATTGGCAGACTCATGCAGAAGCCCTGTTCTTTTTAGAGAAGTCTCTAAATCCTTTTTTAAAGGCTGAACGAAGTAACCATCTCATCAGTAGTGACTTGAAAGATCCCTTTCCACCACAACCTAAACAACACTTAACTGTTTCTGAACTTTTAATTTTTTTTGTTTTGGGGTCACACTCAGCAGTGTTCAGGGCTTTTACTGATTCTGTGCTCAGGGATATTTCCTAATCGGGCTCTGGAAACTATCTGTAGTGCCAAAGACGGAACCCAGGTCAGATACATGCAAGGCAAGTACCCTACCCTTTGCATATGTCTCTGATGCACTTTTTCTTGTCTTCTTCTTCTTATAGACCATTCTTGCTGGAATGTAGTGGTACATTTGATTGTGGATTTTATTTGCATTTTCCTGATAATCAATAATGATGAATACTTGTATATGCTTATTAGCCATCTTTATTTTTTCTTAGATGAAGTTCATCTCCCTATTTTTGATGGGACTTTCAAGGTTTTTATTGGTGCTTTTAAAATAATGGTTAATAGTACTTTGCCAGATATATATAGTGAATGAATATTTTATTCCACTTGGGGCTTTTTATTTTACTCACCATTTCTTTTGCAATACAGGAAATTTTTGTGAAAGCAAATTTTAAATCAAAATTTAAGTTATTTTATTTGTTTTTGGGCTACACCTGGTGACGCTCAGGGGTTACTCTTGGCTATGCACTCAGAAATTGCCCTTGGCTTGGGGGACCATATGGGATGCCGGGGGATCAAACCGAGATCCATTCTATATCAGCCAGATGAAAATGTCCTACTGCTTGTGCCACCGCTCTGGCCCCCATATTTTACTGTATTACTACTTTTTTTCTTCTTTTTGGGCTATACCCAGTGACGCTCAGGGGTTACTCCTGGCTATGCACTCAGAAATCGCTCCTGGTTTGGGGGGGGCATATGGGATGTAGGGGGATTGAACCACAGTCAGGTCTGACCTAGGTTAGCCCATTTAAGGCAAATTCTACCACGTGTGCCCCTGCTCTGGCCCCTGTATTACTACTTTTTTGATTTTTTTTTCTTCTAAGAGGTTTTTGTTAGCTCCAAGGTCATAAAGCTGAGAAGACTACCTAATTTCTTTTCTTTTTTTTCTTGTTTTTTTTTTTTTTTACAGCCATACCCAGCAGTGCTCAGGGGTTACTCCGGGCTCTGTGCTCAGAAATTGCTCCTGGCAGGCCCAGGACCATATGGGATACCTGGGATTGAACCTAGGTCCAGGACCTGGGTCAGCCATGTGCAAGGCAAATATCCTACCACTGTGCTATGGCTCTGGTCCTAATTTCTTTTTATTTGTGAAACATAGTCAGTAGAGCATCTAGTTATAAGAGCAAGTGTTGTGTGGACCAGAGAAATAGTACAAGGGGTAAGGAACTGGTTTTGTAATTTGGCCAAAACAGTTTGCTTCTTTGAGATCTTGAGGCTGGTGCTGAGCACTCACTGCTTGGTGTGACCCTCATATTTACAGTAAATAAGCTTTTTCAAAAGATGGTGTTGGAAAACTGGTTACTATAAGGAAAAGAAATTGAACCTTTATAGTTCAGAATGGATTAAAGACCTCAATATTAGACCTGAATTCATAATCCATATGATTTGACTTTAGAGGTGTTTTCCGTGATTTGGCATCATTGGCAAAGTAACAAATCAAATAAATGAGCCTATATCAAATCAAAATGTTTCTGCTGAGTGAATGAAGCAGTGGCTAATATAGGTATTATACTGAATGGGAGAAAATATTGGCATATTATACATGATGATAGAGCTTATAGAAATATATAATATTTAGCTAAGTATAAAGCACTTAGTACACTCAACAAGATCAAATGACCTCATTAAAAATAGGGGAATGAACTCATCTGTCATTGGTCAATTGGGATGTGAGCTGTTTTGTATCTTTTCGAATTAGTGAGTTTTTTTTTTTTTGTTTGTTTTTGGTTTTTGGGTCACACCCAGCAGCGCTCAGGGGTTACTCCTGGCTTTATGCTCAGAAATTGCTCCTGGCAGGCTTTGGGGACCATATGGGATGCTGGGATTTGAACCACCGTCTTTCTGCATGCAAGGCAAACACCCTATATGCTATCTCTCTGGCCCCCAAATTAGTGTTTTTGTGTTATTCCTTTCCTTCGTTATTGCATTGACCAGGGTTCACCCAAATACACTTGGTTGTGAAGCTATACACTTTGTGCTGGTGCTCCCAAACTTAGTTGTGTTTCTTGCTGGTGTTAGTAATTCTGTTTGCATATTCTTGGTTGCAGTGTGCCATTGTTGCACACTATCATAGTGCTGAGTGTCATAAATAGCAGTGTCAGTGGAATTGCACTTGTTATGTGTGTGGTGCCATGGTTCACATACACAGGTTCTCTACATGGAGTCATATTTCTGGGATAGATAGCTAGTTCTTTTATTTTGTGGCCAAACGCAGCAATCTTAGGGATTACTCCTGACTATGCTCAGACTAGTTCCAGGTGATGAATTGGGATTGGCCAAATAGTGTGCAAATTTCTGTTTAAATTTTTTGAGAAATCTGTATTTTCATAGATACTGATCCAGTTTTACAATTTAACCTATAGTATACATACTATTTAGCTACTATTGTGCAAGCTTTTCTTTTTCTCCACATCCTTGTAAAGCACTTGTTTCTGGCTTTTTTGATATAGACCATTTTTCATGGGTGCCAATTGATAACTCATTGTAATTTTTTTTTGTTTTGTTTTGTTTTTTTTTTGTTTTTTTGGGCCACACCCGGGGTGCTCAGGGGTTACTCCTGGCTGTCTGCTCAGAAATAGCTCCTGGCAGGCACGGGGGACCATATGGGACACCGGGATTCGAACCAACCACCTTTGGTCCTGGATCGGCTGCTTGCAAGGCAAACGCCGCTGTGCTATCTCTCCGGGCCCTCATTGTAATTTTTATTTCATTGATACTAAATGATAATGAGTATTTGTCTACCTGGCCATTTACACTTTGGTGAAATGTCTGTTCAGCTTATTTTTAATCATGATTTTTGTTGTTGTTTAGCTTTTTTGTTGTTTAACTTTTAATATAAAGATTTTTATATGTATCTTGGATCTTGGCCTCTTGTCGTATGTATGGTGTGCAAATATTTTCTCCTATTCATTAGAATGTTGTTTTGTTCTGATGATTCTTTTGCAACTTTCTAGTTTTTCTTAATGCTTTTGTTTTTGCTTTTGTTTAGCTTTACCTTAGTGGAGTTAGTTGTATCCTTAGACGCGACTGAAGCATCACAGAATTTTGTCTATTTCTTCAGTGTGTCTTATGATACCATGTCTAATATCTAAGTCTTATTATTTTTGAGTTAATTATTTTGCCTTGGTGAAATATTGACCCAGTTTCATTCTGTTGCATATGGCTAATTTTCCCAGTACCATTTATGAATAAGCTTTCCCTTTATCCAAATTATATTCTCTTGGCTCCTTTATTGTAAATAGTTTATATGTAAGGGTTTATTTTGAGTTTTCTATTTCTCTAAGTTTCTGGTTTTATTCTAGTACCACTGTTCTGATTGCTCTTAAATCTATTAACACTTAACTGAAGTAACTTTAGTACAGTTTAAAGTTGGGGGACATATGTGATGTTTCCCATCTTTTTTTTTTTTTAGTTTGTTTCAAGATTTTTTTTGGCTATTTGGGTTATTTTGTGGCTTACTCCAAATTTCATTTGTTAATAAATTTGTGTTTCCTTGAAGTATGCCATTAGAATTTTGACAAGAATTGCATTGACTGTGTATGCTGTTTTTGGATATAAGTCATTTTAACAGTTTTAATTATTTAAATTAATGAGCATATCTTTTTATTTTCTTGTTATATTTAACAAGTTAAAGTTTCAATGAGTACTCTTTTGGCCATACCCAGCTTTACTCAGATTACTCCGGGCTCTGCACTCAGGAATTACTACTGGCGGGCTCAGGGATTGAAGCTGGGTTGGCCAGTGCAAAACAGATATTCTACCCACTGTGCTAATGCTCTGGCTTTGATGTGTATATATTATTTTACCTCCTACTGATTCCTCAGTACTTAATTTTTGATGAAATTTTAAGTGGGATAGTCTTGATTTCTTTCTCTTTTAGGTGTTTATTTGTAGAAGTGCAACATGTTTTTGTATGTTGGTTTTGGAGCCTTCTAGTTTTTAAGCTGATTAAATTTTTTTTTTGGTTTTTCGGGCCACACCCATTTGATGCTTAGGGGTTACTCCTGGCTAAGCGCTCAGAAATTGCCCCTGGTTTGGGGGACCATATGGAACGCCGGGGGATTGAACCGTGGTCCTGATCCTTGGCTAGCGTTTGCAAGACAGACACCTTACCTCTAACGCCACCTCACCGGCCCCTAAGCTGATTAATTTTTAAGTTAGACATAAGTGGTAGTAATATTTGCCTCATGCTGTTGCTGTGGTTATAATGCCAGGAGGATCAAATGAGATGTGTCATTAATTAAATATTTGGCTTTAGAGAGCTAAAAAAGTTGTGTTTGTTGATACTTTATCAAATCAAATTTATTATTTCACTTGTTAAATATAGCATGCTAGTCTTTGTTTATTGTAAAGTATTATTAGAAATTGGCAGTAGTATCCTTTCTCTGGAGTTTATTTTCAAATAAAGGAATATTTTTTGCTGGGATTTTATTATTGAACTAGTCGAGGACAGGTATGGATGAATCTATCTCCATTTGAAGAAAAAGAAATTTTATAATCTATTTTTAAGACAAGCAAAAGCTTGTGGACTGGGCAATAGTTGTACAGCAAGTAGGATTCTTGAGCTGCATGTATTGGACATACATTTGCTCCCCAGCACCAATGTCCTGACTCTCACCAGGAGAGATCCTTGAGCACAGAACCAGGAGAAAGGTTCAAACAAACAAAAATACCTGGCATTCTAGTTTTCCTATCCAAAGAAGAGACAGATGGTATCATTGGCCCCAGTTGTTAAATTTTCCCATGCATTTTTGCTATTATAAATCTTATACAAGGAAAATTAGAAACACTATAAAGGAGACGAATTTTTATCTATACATACTTCTATTTAATGAGTCCAAGCAGGTAAGAACTGTTATGCATAATCCAGGTATATTTTAGGTTAAGTGGCTGTGACTTTTCCCATAGACCAACAGGGAATTTCAGTGGGCTGGTATGTACATAACCAATTAAAATTATTAAAGGAAAACAGAGACATAGAACTAAAAATTACATAAGAAAAACTCTATGTCTGGGGCCAGAGTGATAGTACAGTGGATAGGGCATTTGCTTTACATGTGGCTGACCTGGGTTTGATCCCTGGCATCCCTAGAGTTTCCCCAAGCTTTTCAGGAGTGATTTCTGAGTGCAAAGCTAGGAATAACCCCTGAACTCTGCTGAGTGTGGCCCAACAACAACAACAATCACCACCACCAAAGAAAAGGATAAATTTATAGGTCTTTTGTCATATAGGACTTTTCTTATTGTGCTCTTTTATAAAGAGAAATCACTTAAACCAATTACATTAATAGTAAGTGTACTGAAAATACTCATTTTTATTGTTCTGCTGCTTTATTTTTGGAGGGTCACACTTTCATGTGTTCAGGGCTTATTTCTGGCTCTGTGCTCAGATATTGAAAAGCTCATTTTCATGCATAGCTTCTTAGAAAAAAGCTTTTGTAAACTTAAGCAAACTTTCACATTGTAATCAATGTTTTAATTAAAGCACTTACAGATATATGTAATACAAACTAATTTTCTAGTTCTACAACTTAAGAAGTTGTAAATTTTTTGCTTTTTTTGCTTTTCATAAACTCCCCTTTGATGGGCCTATAGGTTTTGTTCCCACTATTGTTTTACTACCTTGTCAACTACTCTGTCTTTATAGGGTAAAATTTAAGCTGTGTGGGGCCATTCATGTGTACAGTTGATGGTTTATCTGGGCATAATTGTGAGTGCTTGTTCTTATTAAAACTTAAAAGGCTCATTCCTAGAATGATGAATCCTTGTGTTTGTACTACAAAATTGAGATTACAAAGTGGTAGGGAAAGAGGAATGAGGAAATAAAAGTGGTGGACTTGGAAGTAATGTAAGGACAGTGGTGGAGTGTCTTGCTTACTTCGATAGTGGTCAGTTACAGTAACTATTCTCATCAAAACTATAAGTGTTAACAGTTATGTTACCTGAATTATAATAGTGAAAATAAAGATTGAACTTTTTTTTTTTTTTTTTTTTTGGTTTTTTGGGCCACACTCATTTGATGCTCAGGGATTACTTCTGGCTAAGCGCTCAGAAATTGCCCCTGGCTTGGGGGGCTCATATGGGTCGCCGGGGGATTGAATCGTGGTCCTTCCTTGGCTAGTGCTTGCAAGGCAGACACCTTACCTCTAGCGCCACCTCACCGGCCCCAAGATTGAACTTCTTAATAATAGTACATTGATAAACAGAATTTTGTATCCTATGTTATATATAAATATAGGAACTATCTTCATTTCCTTCAAAAATAGGAACCCTGCTTTGTTTGTGTCTGACATGTAGTAAGTGAATAGAGGTCCTTTGTTTACCTTCTCCACTCCTGACCCATTTAGACATTGGTGAAATTTAGTATTGTGGACAGTGTTTTTTTTTGGGGGGGGGCAGCACACCTGGTGATTCTAAGGTGCTTCTCCTGGCTTTGTTCTTAGGAGGAGGGGAGTTCTTAACTGTTAGTGTTCAGGGGCCTCACAGTGATTGAACCCCATCCTCCTGCATGCAGAACATGCTTAGCAGCCCCTTTAAGCTAGCTCTTTAACCCCAGAGTTTATTTTATACTTGGGTTAAGAAAATTGAAGGTAAAAGAAAACAGCAAGGGAAATGATGTATTTTCCCCTGGAGGCGATATTTCAGCTTTCTTGTTTTCTCTTTCTTAGACACTGATTTGTGCAGTTAATTAGAATAGGATTTTAGAAACACACTGTTCCCACTTCTAGTCCCACCCCCCCAATATCTTTTTTAAAATTATATATGGTGCCAGATTGCCAGAGATCAAACCCAGGGCCTCAGATGTTCAAGGACTATTTTTTTCCTTTTTTGCTTTTTGAAGAAAAAATATTACGTAATTTTATGTAAATGTGTTGCACGTAAGTTAGATTCCCTGTAGCATTAATTATACCACTCCAGCACAAATCATAGGACATACTTACAGATGCCATTATGTTTCTTGACTTTTTCCCCTCACTTAATATTGAGCTAAATCTAAGAAATTTATATTGTCCTTGAGTATCAGTATTTCAGTCACTAGTTTTTTTTTAAATAATTTCCTGGGGCCGGGCGGTGGCGCTAAAGGTAAGGTGCCTGCCTTGCCTGCGCTAGCCTTGGACGGACCACGGTTCGATCCCCCGGTGTCCCATATGGTCCCCAAGCCAGGAGCAACTTCTGAGCACATAGCCAGGAGTAACCCCTGAGCATTACCGGGTGTGGCCCAAAAAACCAAAAAACCAAAAAAAAAAAAAGGGGGGGGGGGCCGGGAAGGTGGCGCTAGAGGTAAGGTGTCTGCCTTACAAGCGCTAGCGTAGGACAGACCTTGGTTCGATCCCCCGGCGTCCCATATGGTCTCCCCAAGCCAGGGGCGATTTCTGAGCTCATAGCCAGGAGTAACCCCTGAGCGTCAAATGGGTGTGGCCCAAAAACCAAAAAAAAAAAAAACCAAAAAAAAAAAAATTTCCTACCCATTCACCTACCTATGCACACATAATCCTTCATTTTGAATGACTAGACAACATTATCAAACATGGCAGCATTTCAACAGCTCACCTGTAAATCATTAACTTAATGTTTTTTGTTTTTGTTTTTTTATTTTGTCTGTCTAAGCTTGGCATTGGTGGTATTTATCGGTAATGTTACTAACATTTTGGGTTTGTTTTTCAGTGAGGAATTAAGTAATGGTGAATTAAAACAGGTTTAACTTTCTTTGGATTTTATTCTTATTGTTGTCTTTAAAATTTCTCTAAGTGGAAAAATCCAAATGCATTATAATCAAATTATTGTGTTGGCTATAATTGTATAATAAATACTTAGATCAATTTATGATCTTTTGAATTGTGAAAAAATTGAGAAAATATTGCTTTGTAAGATTGACATCTTAATTGAATTGAATTGAATGTCTTGTGCTGGGGAAATAGATCAAAATGAATATGTGTTTGAGTTCGATCTCCATCACTGCTGAATGTAGCCCTGGAAGCCCTGAGCACCACTTTGGGCAGAGCATTGCCAGGTGTGGCCCTTGGGTGCCTAGGGAGCACTGCTGGGTGTGGCCCCATTAAAAATGAAAATTGTGAATAGAATGATTTAGAGTTTAAAAATAAAGATAAGTTTTTAAAATGTTAATTGTTTAACAAAGATTATATTTAAAATTTACCTGCAGGCCAGAGAGAGAGCTCAATGGGCTGAGCGCGTGCTTTACATACAGGAGGCCCGGGTTCGATCCCCGGCATCGCATGGTCACCCGAGCACAGAGCTGGGAGTAGTAGCCTCTGAGCACCGCCAGGTGTGGCCCCCCAAAAATATTAAAGTAAAAAAATCTACTTGTATGTAAAAAGGAAACAAATCATAACCATATGCAAATTAATTTAAACTTAAACTCTAAATTGTGTTAGCATAATTTTAATATTTTTGTATTTTATTTATAATTTTAGTTTCAGCCTGATGGAAGCAGACAAGAGGATAAAGAAAAAACGGTGAGAAGTAAAATTCAATGTGTCTAATGTTTGTCTAAATTTTACTGTGAACCTGAGCTTCTTTAACTGAATACAACCTTTTAGAATATTATAGATTCTTCCCTTATTTTGATAATCCACGATTTTGGGAAGAGGAATAAAATGTTGCTGCTTTTCTTTGAACTCATTTGAAAATCAAATCCAGCCATTTAAAAAAAATTTAAAAAGACAGTGATGATATGGGAAACTTGAGAACTGTGTATTTTGAAACCAAAATAGTATTCCTTTCAAAGCTGTAACAATGTTATATGGGTGGAATTAATATGGACTTTTTAATAAAAGAATCTTTCTTTTTCAGGAAATTATCCTTAGCTGTTTGCTTAGTATTACTGATCAGGTACTACTTCCATCCCTTTCTTTGATGGACTGCAATGCATGTATGTCTGAAGAACTGTGGGGAATGTTTAAGACATTTCCATATCAACATAGGTAAGTACATAATCTTTTTAATATTTTTAAATACTGACCTATGTTTTAACTTGGAGTGCTGTAACATTTCCTAATTCTCTTATTATTTCTGAAGGTATCGTCTATATGGCCAGTGGAAGAATGAAACTTATAACAGTCACCCACTTTTAGTAAAAGTTAAAGCTCAAACAATAGACAGAGCCAAATACATCATGAAGTAAGTTTAAATTAATTTTTCCCATTAATTTAAAGTATAATTTTATTTGATTTTAGCCATCAATTTTAAAGAGGCTCAGGAGTATTTGCTAGTGGCTATTATACAGTTAGTAAAATGTGTAGCAAATTTTGTATTTTTTAGTTTATCAAAGTTATCAAGTTAGTGCTTTTGTAGCTATCACATTTGCATAAGTATACAGTTTAATAACACTCATGTCTAATACATAAAATAAGGTGAGACGGTTTATTTTTATTTTACACACAGCCTTAATGACCTAAGTTTAGTTTCCCCGATACATTAATGATTTCTATAAGGTAAATCAAATTTATTGGAATTTTCTTCTGAATATTAAAGTTTTATTCTCTTTGAAGATCTAATGGAGCTTTATTTTGATGTCATTAAAAGCATGAGTGTTGTTATTCTACTTTCTTGTAAACTATTTGAGAGTTTTAATTATGAAAACAGTATACTTCAGATTAGTATTTTATTAGATACCAAATACAAAGTTGTAATTTCCAGCACAGCATCCATACAGTTAGAATGTTATTCTAATTAAAGTATTGTATTCTTAGTTTAAATAGAGTTAAATCTGCAATAATATTTTTTGCACAGTTATACTATTTCTATTCATACTTTTTGGGCAGATTGGTATGTGTGCTATCAAAGTCTCAGTTAAATCGAATTTTTTATACTGTATGCATAATGGTCTTTGGGCAGATAAGAGATTGAACTACTTCACTTTTGGGGTTTGTTGAGTAAGTCATAGAAGGGGAGAAGTTAATAGAATAGGTTCCTTTGAAAGGGTTCCAGTCTTAAAAATTGTATACATATAATATTTATGGAGTTATTATTTTGCCTACCACTGAATTAAATGCTTTAGTAATTTAAATCTGTGAGTCTGTCTCTTCCACATTCTTTTACCACTGCCTTAGTGTCTGCCCCCCCCTTTTTTTTGTTTGTTGTTTTGTTTTTTTTTTGTTTTTTGTTTTTGTTTTTTTTTCGGGCTACACCCGTTAGATGCTCAGGGGTTACTCCTGGCTCGCGGTCAGAAATTGCCCCTGGCTTGGGAGGACCATATGGGACGCCGGGGAATCGAACCATGGTCCTTTCCTTGGCTAGCGCTTGCAAGGCAGACACCTTACTTGTAGCGCCACCTCACTGGCCCCTGTTTGTTTGTTTTTTATACTGTATGCATAATGGTCTTTGGGCAGATAAGAGATTGAACTACTTCACTTTTGGGGTTTGTTGAGTAAGTCATAGAAGGGGAGATGTTAATAGAATAGGTTCCTTTGAAAGGGTTCCAGTCTTAAAAATTGTATACATATAATATTTATGGAGTTATTACTTTGCCTACCACTGAAATCAATGTGTTAGTAATTTAAATCTGTGAGTCTCTCTTCCACATTATTTTACCACTGCCTTAGCTTTCTACCCCGTTTTTTTGTTTGTTTGTTTGTTTGTTTGTTTGTTTGCCTTCCATTCCGTCCTCAGGAGGGCTCACGTGACTCTGGTGATTCTTCTACCACTGCCTTAGCTGTCAGCTCTCTCTTTTTTTTTTTGCCTCCCATTCAGTCCTCAGGAGGGCTCATGTGACTTCCTGGTGATTTGATTCTTGGACAATCAGGCAGTAGGTTTAATGTAAGAGTGTATGGATATGGTACTGTTCAGGCCCTGTGAATTACCTGGTGATGTTTCTGGGGTTCCAAGTGGTACTTTGGGAACCATGTTGTGCTGGAAATTTAGTCCCTATGCTAGCTCTTCAGCTCCTACCCTAGTTCTATTATCTTGAATATTGTAGTGTCTCATGTTATTTTCTTTGTTCCAAAATGGCCTTTAGTGTCCAACTCTTGCTTACACGGTCTGTGTCAAACTTTATGGCATGAAGATGTATGAGACCCTTGGTGATCTGTCCCTACCTATTTTAAAATGTATTTCCTACTTGTTCCAGCTCTACTGAGAGCCTCCTTAATGTTCTGCATAATGAATACTGACCCCCTTTGTCTCTATTCTGTTGCATATATTTTTGTTTCCTCTGTGACCCCAAAAATCCGAAACACATAAATTTGCTATAGGTCTTTTCAATAATTTCATAAATTATATATATATATATATATATATATATATATATATATATATATATATATATATATATATATATATCAGACACCATAGGAGATTAAGGGAAAGACACAATCAAGAAACTAGTCCTTTATTTTCATTTGGTTTTCCCTCCAGGGTGGTGAAGAAAGAAGGGAATGTGATGACAAGTAGGAGGGCCACCTCAAATTGTAGGGTTAGAAGTAAGAACAGGGGCCCGGAGAGATAGCACAGCGGCGTTTGCCTTGCAAACGGCCGATCCAGGACCAAAGGTGGTTGGTTCGAATCCCGGTGTCCCATATGGTCCCCCGTGCCTGCCAGGAGCTATTTCTGAGCAGACAGCCAGGAGTAACCCCTGAGCAATGCCGGGTGTGACCCAAAAACCAAAAAAAAAAAAAAAACAAAAAACAGAAGTAAGAACAGGTGTAAGTTTGAAGGTAGATCAGAGTATAGATAAAGTTTAAAACTGATGGGCCTATTTTCTGTGGTGAAAATAATAGCGAGGACATGAAGACATGGGAAAAAGAAGCAGTTGATGAAAAAAGCAGTTGGTGTGTCAGTTTTCTTATATAAAATTTCTTAAAATTATGTCAATTTGATCACATGCAGAACATTCACACTCCTTGAACTGTAAATTGAATTCAGTATATGCTTTCAGTAATAGCTTTATATCATATTATTAGCTTTTTAGATATTACATCTACATTTTTATGACAATAAACTATTCAGAAAAGTTTATATTATTGTAAAAAGTATGATATATTATAAAAGTATATAATACATATAAGTAAATATCATATAATAAAGTATATTATATATAAAATAAAAGTATATTATTATAAGGTATTGTGCTAAGCTGTAGGCATTACATTTTTTATTAAACAGAATTTATCAGCTATAACTCTCTTTGTTACTGAGACAGATAACATGAGACATTAGTTTGTATTACATTGAGTTATTAGTTTCATTCCTAAATTGATAAATGTACCATTTTAAACCTAAGATAGTTTTACTTCATTATATGAAAAGTTGTATGTTTCTAGAGTACATTAACATTTTTTAGAAGAACCATAAATTTCTTTTTATGTATTTTGGTTGGGGGCCACACTCTCTGGATCCTAAATATAAATTTCTATAATATTAGTAAATCATTTATTTTAAATATGAAAAGCTGAGAACTTTATTAAGGTATACAGATAAGTTCTTATTCTCTGTTACTGAGACATTAGTTAACATTAATGTAACCCTAATAGATTAACATTAATTCAGTTAATATTAATGTAACAATGTAAAGTTAACACATTACAGTAAATTTGATACCTTAATCTATAATATTATAAAGAAGTCCTTTTAAGCCATTTTAGGCTAATTTATCTAATTAAAATAGCCTAAGGTCTCTTGTAATGTCTGTGATGATAAATGTGATTGTTTACATGAATCCATTTTGTTTCTTTGTAATGAATTGAGTTTTCTTCCTAATGATGTTGCAAGCTATCGGGTTTTTGAGGGGAATTTTATCAATATGATCCTGCCACCCTTTTCTCCTCTTATAGGCGTCTGACAAAGGAAAATGTGAAGCCTTCTGGAAGACAAATTGGGAAGTTGAGCCACAGCAATCCAACCATTCTGTTTGATTATGTATGTTTTGAAATTAAAATAATTTTATTTTGGTTTGGGGGTCACACCCATCAGTGTTCAGAGGTTACTCCTGGCTCTGTGCTCAAAAATCACTCCTGGCAGGCTCGGGGAACCATGGCATGCTGGGACTCGAACCACTGTCCTGCATGCAAGTCAAACGCCCTACCACCATGCTATCTCTCTGGCCCCAAAATTAATATAATTTTAAGGTGTTATCTGTTGTCTTCAAATTTGTACATGTAGAAGTGGAATAATACAGTTTTGAAACTGTATGGTATCTTCCAGAAAAAGTTTTGAGCAAGTGAACACAAAACTTCCTATATAGTACACTTCTAGTACATGAAGCATTGCTTCTTTTACTAAACAGATATTACTTTGGGGGCCAGAGTGTGGTACAGTGGGTAGAACTTTAGCCTTGTATATGGCTTACCCATGTTTGAGCCCTAGCAGCCTATATAGTACTCTGAACTTGCTAGGAAGCTCAGCCAGGAATAATATCTGAACACCACTGGGTGTGATCTCAAAACAAGTTCATTTGGGGCCGGAGAGATAGCATGGAGGAAAGGAATTTGCCTTGCATGCAAAAGGACTGTGGTTCGAATTCTGGCATTCTACATGGTCCCCTGAGTTTGTCAGGGGCAATTTCTGAGCGCTGCTGGGTGTGACACCAAAACCAAAACAAGTTTATTATATTTCGATATAAATGTAATACCATTAACATTATTAAAACTTGTTGATTGAGTTATGGGAAATATTAGCATAGTGTTTCCATTGCGATTCAGTTGTAATGCTTATAAGACAATTTTAGAGATTTCTAAGATATTTGACTTGAGATATGCTCCTATGATGCCACAGTATAAATTTAGGTACCTGAGAAGTTTCCTAATTGTAAGATCTAGTTAGAGACGATATTCTTTAAGAAATCATAGAATAGGTGGCTTTATATAAATGCAAAACATAAGGAAATCACTTTTTAAATATTTCTTTTGGAAAATAAAATTATAGACATTATTCAGTTGGCATAGTTGAAGTTCTTTTTTGATTAACTAATATATGTATTCATTATTTATTATTATTATTTCTAGATCTTGTCACAAATACAGAAGTATGATAACTTAATAACACCTGTAGTAGATTCATTGAAATATCTGACTTCATTGAATTATGATGTCTTGGCATGTATCCTTTCAAGTGAAATAACATTACACAATTCATAGATTGTTTTTGTTTGCTTTCAGATAACACCTGGTATGTGTCGATCAGGAATCACTCATAGAGGGACTAAGTGTGGGACCATTTGGGGTATTGAGTATCAAAAACAGGCTAATTTCTGGCAAGGCATGCACCTTACCTGCTGTACTATCTGGCCCCAAAATTAATGTGGAACTTTTAAATTTCCATTTATGTGTCTTAAGGATTTGAAAGTTGAGTATGTTTACTAATTAAAAATTGAGATACTCAGTCATTTGTGTGTTACTGTTGTATATAGAGATAGTGTTAAATTATATCCATCTAGGGGCCGGAGAGATAGCATGGAGGCGGGGTGTTTGCCTTGCATTCAGAAGGATGGTGGTTCGAGTCCCGGCATCCCATGTGTTCCCCTGAGCCTGCCGGGAGCAATTTCTGAGCTTAGAGCCAGGAGTAACCCCAGAGAACTGCTGGGTATGACCAAAAAAAAAAACAAAAAACTATACCCATCTTGATAAATCTGGAATCTTGAAAAAGGATAGAAAAAGACTCAGCACTACAATAAACACATTTTTGGTGGGGGTTACTCCTGGCCGTCTGCTCAGAAATAACTCCTGGCAGGCACAGGGGACCATATGGGACACCGAAATTCGAAATTCGAACCAACCACCTTTGGTCCTGGATCGGCTGCTTGCAAGGCAAACACTGTTGTGCTATCTTTCCGGGCCCAGACACATTTTTAATAATTTGTTACAACTTATTGCTAACATTTTGTCCAAGATACATATGTAAGAGTTGGAAATGTAGCCCCTTAATTTTTTCTTAACGTATGAAAAGATTGTATCATTGAAGCTTTAGCTAACCCAGAAAAGGAGAGAATGAAACATGATGATACAACCATCTCAAGCTGGCTTCAGAGTAAGTATTTTTTTTCCAAAGATTAAATTTTTACCTGGCGTTCGGGAATATGGTTCAGAGCTTGTCTTGTACATTTGAGTCCCTAGGGTTTGGTCTCAGCACCTCAGATTTTTTCTCCTGTGTTTCTTCTGGTCTGTATTGTTACTTGTACTAAGAATCTTTTCCCGATACCAAAGCAGATAGAGATGCTGCAAAAAGAAAAATACAGACCATTATCCCTGATGAACACAAATGCAAAGATGTTCAACAAAAATCTTAGCAAATAGGATCCAACGCCTCATCTAGAAGGTCATACAGGATGACCAAGTAGGTTTTATTCCAGAGATGCGAGGATGTTGTTTAAATTACAACATAATCAACATAATTCACCATATAAAAAATTAAAAACTGATCAGGGGCCAGAGAGATATATAGCCTAGTGGTAGGGCATTTGTCTTGCACACAGCAGAACCAGTACAGATGGTGGTTCGAATCCCGGCATCCCATATGGTCCCCCGTGCCTGCCAGGAGCGACTTCTGAGCACAGAGCCAGGAGTAAATTTGGTACAAAACAAGGCTTCCCCTCTAAGTACGCCTATTTAACATAGTACTGGGAGTACTTGCCATAGCAATTAGGCAAGAAAAAGATATCAAGGGCATTCAGATAGGGAAGGAAGAAGTCAAGCTCTCATTGTTTGCAGATTACATGCTACTGTATTTAGAAAACCCTAAAGACTCTTCCAAAAAGCTTCTAGAAACAAATTTGTATAACAAAGTGGCAGGCTACAAAATTAACACACAAAAATTCATAGCTTACTTGTACACAAATAACAATAGAGTAAAAATAGACATTAAAAAAACAATTCCATTCACGGTAGTGCCACAGAATCTCAAATATCTTGAACTCAATTAAAGAAGTGAAGGGCCTGTAAAAAGAAAACTATAAAACATCACTTCAAGAAATAATACAGAACCCAAGGAAATGGAGACATATACCCTATTCATGAATTGGGAGGATCACGATTATTAAAATGGCAATATTCCCCAAAGTTTTGTACAGATTTAATGCAATTCCTCTAAGGATACCCATGAACTTCTTCAAAGAACTACATCAAACATGCCTGAGATCATTTGGAGCAATAAACACCCAAAAATAGTCAAAGCAAACCTTAGGAAAAAGAAGATGGGATCCATCACTTTTCCCAACTTTAAATTGTACTACAAAGCAGCAGTCATTAAAACAGCATGGTATTGGAATAAAGACAGATCCTCAGATCAGTGGAATAGACTTGAGTATTATGAGAATTTTCCTCAGACATATAACCAATTAACCTTTGATGAAAGGTTCAGAAACGCAAAATGGAGCAAGGAAAGCCTTTTTAACAAGTGTTGTTGGAATAACTGGTCAGCCACATGCAAAAAAGTGAACTTGGACCTCCATTTAACACCAAGCACAAAGGTCAATCCAAATGCATGAAAGACCTTGATATCAAACTCGGAACCATATGGTATATAGAAGAACCCAAAGGTAAAACACCCCATGACATTGTGACTAAAGGCATCTTCAAACAAGTAGATGCAGAGATAAACAAATGGGACTACATTAAACTGAAAACCTTCTATACCCTAAAGGAAACAGTGATTAGGATACAAAGGCCACCTATGGAATGAGAGAAACTATTCACCCAATACCCATCAGATAAGGGACTAACATCTAAGATATACAAGATACTGACAGAATTTAACAAGAAAAAATACATCAAACACCATCAAAAATGTGGAAAAGAAATGAAAAGACACTTCCTTAAAGAAGAAATACAGATGGCCAGAGGTGCATGAAAAAACGGTCCACATCACTAATCAGGGAGATGCAAATCAAAAGTGAGGTTCCATCTCACAACACAGACTGGCACACATCACAAAAACAAGAACAATCAGTGCTGGAGAGAAAGGAATTTTCATTCACTGCTGGTGGGAATGCCTTCTAGTTCAGCCTTTCTGGAAAACAATATGGATTACTCAAAAAAAACCTGGAAATTGAGCTCCCATATGATCCAGCTCTACTACTCCTAGAGATATACCCTACGAAACACAAAAATGTGATGCATAAATACCTCTGCACACTTGTATTCATTGCAGTACTACTTACAATAGCTAGAATCTGCAAACAATCCAGATGCCCAGTAATAGATGAGTGGCTAAAGAAAGTGTGGGGAATACTATGCACTCATTAGGAAAAATGAAGTCATGAAATTTTCCTATACCTGGATGAACATGGAAACTTTTATGCTAAGTGAAATAAGTCAGAGGGAGAGATAGATACAGAATAGTCTCACTCAACCGTGGGATTTAAGAAAAATAATATAGTATGGTAACAATACACAGAGACAATAGATATGAGGTCTGAAATGACCAGCCCATGATATGAAGCTTACTACAAAGCCTGGTGAGTGCAGTTAGAGAAATAACTACACCAACAACTATTATTACAATGTAGTGAGGAAGAGAAATAGAACGCTTATCTCTAATACAGGCAGGGTGTATGGGAGGAGGGAGATGGGGGTATTGGTGGTGGGAAAACTGTATTTAGTCATACATGTACATTATTTTGGCCTCAGGCCCTTCCTTAATCTTGAATATTTTGCCTAGTCAACTTTATTCTTCCCCAATGTTCTAGGTTCTTTTAATACTAAACATTTTTTGTACTTTGGCTTTTCTGTGCATGGCCATTTCTTTCTGGCCTTTAATTAGAATGTGTTTCCATGTACATTTGACATCTTGACCATATTTTCTCTGTACTTAACTAGATTTTACCCTTTTCAGAAAGCTCTTCCTGTTGGCATTTGCACCCAAAATTCATAATTAGATGTACCTGTTCTGTAGTCTTATGGTATGCTTGTCATCGAAATTTGAACTTCCTTTTCCACAGAAATGCAAACTTCTTGAAGGTGGGGTGGCATGTATTTAATCTTTATCATTTAGGTGGTTAGAAAATAGTTATTATAAAACTATATATTGGGGCTGGAGCAGTAGCGCAGAGCACCTGCCTTGCCCGCGCAAGCCTAGAATGGACTGAGGTTTGTTCCCCAGGTGTCCCGTCTGGTCCCCAAGCCAGGAGCAGTTTCTGAGTGCATACCCAGAGGTAACTGCTGAGTGTCACCGTGTATAGCCCCAAACACCAAAAGGCTAGAAGTTGACTTTTTAGGATTACCGTATTTTAACTGGCATTTCATTGCTACACATATTAAGGGCTATTGGTTAAAATTGATCTTTTCTTATGCTTCTTGAATTTGTACTGCTTTTAATATTTTTTGGCTCTACAAACTTGAAGAATGTTTACAGATAAAAAGTTTTATTCTTAATGTGAACATTTGTGGGATGTGTGCTTTGTTGATGATTCATTTACTAAGTAGAATGCAAAATTTTGTTGTATTCAATTTAATGTCACAGGCTCTGAAACAAAACTAAATATAGTTTTCAATCACTCTCTTGTACCAACTTTGAACTATGAGCAAGTTCCAAGACATGTATGTTCCTAATTTGCTTTATACATAGATTTATACCAATCTGAGATGATTATCATGAAGATTTAAATGGAATTACTAACACAGTTTTAAAAGTGCTTGGTATGTGAAGCCACTTCCCTTTTATTTCTATATATGTGTTTGGGGGGTTGGCACACCCTGTGACGTTCAGGGGTTACTCTTGGCTATGTGCTCAAAACCATATGAGACCCTGGGGGAATTGAACCACGGTCCATCCTAGGCTAGCATGGGCAAGGCCTTACCACTTGCACCACCGCTCAGTCCCTTATTTCTTTTTTTTTTTTGGTTTTTGGGCCACACCCGGTGATGCTCAGGGGTTACTCCTGGCTATATGCTCAGAAATAGCTCCTGGCAGGCACGGGGGACCATATGGGACACCGGGATTCGAACCAACCACCTTTGGTCCTGGATCAGCTGCTTGCAAAGCAAACACCGCTGTGCTATCTCTCCGGGCCCATCTGTCCCCTATTTCTATATATTTTGTCTGATAGCTGAATCTTGGATTTAACTCTCTTTTCTTCCTTTTAAAATCAGAAAACTATTTAGTCATGCATGTAAGTTATTTTGGCCTTAGGGTCTTGCTTCATCTTTTATTGGAATATATGCAAAGCATATTCACATTCGTTGATTCACCTTTTGTATACTCACAGAAAGCTATTACTAATTATAAATCTTCACTCAATGGCATCAGCCTTTATTCCTACTTAATTTGGTTTAAGAAATTGAATTAGTTGAGGGAATAGCATTTAATAGTGTACATTTTGTTGTATAAACTGTTTTTATCCAATTTTTATTTCATATAGGTCTGGCTAGTTTCTGTGGTGCAGTTTTTCGGAAATACCCAATTGATCTTGCTGGACTTCTTCAGTACGTAGCCAATCAACTGAAAGCAGGCAAAAGGTATAGCAAATTGTATGTAAATGAAGTCCAATAATTAAAGTGATTTGCAATCTCTATGATATCAGAATATTGATTTTCTTTCTGAAAAACTTAGTTGTAAGCTTGAAGGAATCATTTCCCAATAATTTGTATGGAATGTTAAGAATAACTATAATTTAACAGGTAATTACTTCTTTTGAAAAATTATATGGATGAATAATAAAGACCTATAATACTTTAAACATTCATTTTTATTAATGATTTAAAATAAATGATTAATGAAGCATATTATGAATCTCATACCAATATTTTACACTAATGATTAATGTATGGTAAGTAATTGAGGTTAAGCATGTTTATTTTTGAGGGTGTACATAGTATTTTTAGACCATAGTTAATTTTTTGAATCAAATTTTTTAAGTTTCAATACTTTGTGGATATTGAATAAATAGTATTAGCATTTATCAGTTGTATTAGTACACTCAGGACCCATAGTGCTTAGGCCTTGAATTAACGTTGTGTGTGTGTGTGTGTGTGTGTGTGTGTGTGTGTGTGTGTGTGTGTGTGTGTGTGTGTGTGTAGGGAGAGAGCGAGAGTGCAAGAGTGAGCGCACTTCAGGAGCAGTTGATTACCTAGAATTTAAGAAGTTGAAAATTTTTCAAAAACGTTTTGTGAGAAAACAAAAGCTATGTGATATTCTTAACTATTACCCAAGTAGGGGACTTTGCATATGACTGATCCCAGTTTGATCCCTGGCACCACATAAGGTCCTCCAAGTCTCACCAGGAGAGCCAAGACTAAGCCCTAGGCACAGCCTGAATATTGCCCAGTCACCTCCCTCCCCCAGAAAGTTCCTCTATTGGTAGATGGGCTGCCCCTTTTTAGGCCCTGTGCCAGTAAACCTCAGTGCAGAGTCCAGCTTTAGTGCTTTTTTTATATTCAGTGTGCTAGTAATTAGGTTGTTTAGAATGAATAATGACTATGTCACAAAACTATATCTGGTACTGGAGGATAAAATAATGCAATAAAGGGGTTGGGGGATAGTTTAACAGACTGGGGTACATACTTGGTATGCAGCATGGAGTCCAGGTTTGATCTCTGGCACCAGAGAATTGTCAAAACTGAACCCTCAACATCACTGGGTGTGGTTTCAAAACAAAATGCTATAATGAACATTATTGATTCTACTGATTAAAAATAATTTTGAGCACAAATTAGATAAAAGTATTATTAAGTATAAAAATGATGAGTTGGGGCTGGGAAGGTGGCGCTAGAGGTAAGGTGTCTGCCTTGCAAGCCCTAGCATAGGAAGGACCGCGGTTCGATACCCCAGTGTCTCATATGGTCCCCCCAAGCCAGGAGCGATTTCTGAGCGCATAGCCAGGAGTAACACCTGAGCGTCAAACGGGTGTGGCCCAAAAACCAAAAAAAAAAAAAAAAAAAAAAAAAAGATGTGGTTGTTTTTACCTTTGTATTCTATCTATAAGTTTCAAATTATTTCCAAGTAAGAAATTTAAACTCTGCTCTCAAATGTTCAAAGTTTTTGTTTTTGTGTTGCTGAGTTAGGTATAGGATGTGTGGAAAGGAGAGGAGGAGGGATGGCAGCACAAATGAGAAAATGAATAGGAGTTTAAAAAAGTGAATAGTGGAAAAAAGATTTCTAGAAGTTTGTTGAGATAAAAAGATATTTGATTTGCTTTTTATTGTTTATATCTTCACATTCTATCTGCAAAGTTACACATTACTTCCAAATAAAAATTTACCTAAGCACAAACATATAGCAAATATTTTTTAATATGATCTAAGGATGGCAGTTTTTTTCTAAAAAGCACATTTATGTCTCCCATAAATGTTTCTGAGTATATTAATATATTATAAATTTTCAGTTTATAAGAAGTAAGTATTTCTTATTTTTCGAACAGTTTTGACCTGCTTATATTGAAAGAGGTGGTACAAAAAATGGCAGGAATAGAAATTACAGAGGAAATGACAATGGAGCAACTTGAGGCCATGACTGGTGGAGAACAATTAAAAGCCGAAGTAAGAGTCTCTTTTATTTATAGACTTTTAAGTAAAAAATGTGTACATGACCATTCTAAAAAAATTCAAATACCTACATGATTCTGAATTCATAATCTTTTGACAACTGTCCTTACTCCCATTCCTTTGAAAAGATTGAGATAATATTGATTTTTTTTTGGTGGGTCACACCCAGCAGTGCTCTGGGGTTACTCTTGGTTCTATGCTCAGAAATTGCTCCTGGCAAGCTTGGGGGATCATATGGGATGCTGGGATTTGAACCACCCTCCTTCTGCATATAAGGCAAATGCCGTACCTCCATGCTATCTATCTCTCTGGCCCCAAGATATATTGATTATTTTCTTTTTCTTTTTTTTAGTTTTTTTTGGGGGGGGGTTGGGGCCACACCCTTTTGATGCTCAGGGGTTACTCCTAGCTAAGCACTGAGAAATTGCCCCTGGCTTGGGGGGACCATATGGGACGCCGGAGGATCGAACCACGGTCCTTCCTTGGCTATTGCTTGTAAGGTAGACACCTTACCTCTAGCGCCACCTCACCAGCCCCCTTTTTAAATTTTTTATTGTTTTGTTTTGGTTTTGGTTTTTGGGCACACCCGGCGGTGCTCAGGAGTTACTCCTGGCTGTCTGCTCAGAAATAGCTCCTGGCAGGCACGGGAGACCATATGGGACACCAGGATTCGAACCAACCACCTTTGGTCCTGGATCGGCTGCTTGCAAGGCAAATGCCGCTGTGCTATCTCTTTTCTTTTCTTTTCTTTTCTTTTTTTTTTTTTTGGTTTTTGGGCCACACCCGGCGGTGCCCAGGGGTTACTCCTGGCTGTCTGCTTAGAAATAGCTCCTGGCAGGCACGGGGGACCATATGGGACACTGGGATTCGAACCAAGCACCTTTGGTCCTGGATCGGCTGCTTGCAAGGCAAACGCAGCTGTGCCATCTCTCCGGGCCCTTTTTATTGATTTCTTACGGGACGCCGGCTCACTCGACAGGACCCTCCCCTTACTCGGGGGTTGGGGGAGGCACAGTGGTAGGCTGAGGAGTGGGCGCCAGATCGCAAAACTCCCCCTGCCTGCAGCAGACCTCTGGCTACCTGTGGCTGGCAGTGCACAGAGGCGGAAGGAGGGGCAGTGGACCCAATGGGGGACTCTGGCACCCCCAGTGACAAACTGTCCGAAAGCACCCTCTCGGATCGCTAGAGAAGACCTTCCCGAAAACCCAGGCGAGCGGTACCTGTCAGGCTTCCTCACAGGGGGAAACACGAAAGTTGGGGGGGTCTGCAGTAGGAGTTACCAAGATGCATGGTGGCCAGGTCCGTGTTTGCCTTCTGGGGAACCTTCTGTCCCTCTGCCACGGCAGCTCGGCTATCGACTCCTGCCCGCCAGGATGAGGGGCCAGCTCTTCCCCCAACAAAGAGAAGGGGGGAAGCGCCGGGCTTGCGAGGTCTTCTTTAAGAGGCCCTGGTTGCCCCGAGGGGATCCCGCTGGCACAACGGCATCCACCATCCCTTCAGCCTAGTGCACCTAACGGTCGACCTGGAGCGCTCCACGTGCACCACGGAAGACCACGTGGAAGAAGACCACGTGGAAGCTCAACAGCGCAGGCGCCGTTCAACGGGCGGCCCCCACCTCCACCGTGGGGTGGGGAAGCTGGCTAGGCTCAAAAAGACCACCACGCGAGGGCTGTCTGCTGCCTTAGAGGGTTCCCGCCCTGAGCGAAGAGAGCGAGGTCGGGCCGGGTTCTGTACCCCTGACACACTGGAGTGGGGAGGAGTGAGGGGCCCGCTGGCAGAGCGAGAAGATGGGCTCCATTCACCATGAATGTTCATCCATCGTCTGGCCCGACCGCGATACCACCACATCGAATATTGATTTTTTTTAAACTTTGTAAAACCCGAAACAAAATGCAAGAGATAGTAAATAAATACCAAAGTTCTTTGACCCCTGATATCATAACTGGAATCAATCTCAACATCATTACTTTGTTGTTGGATCATTCCCTTCTGTTTAAGGAACTCTAACGTTAAAAATGGAAAATATGCATAAGGTAGTCAGTTGACAGTTTGTAAATTTACAGTCTATAAACTAGTGATTATAGTTATAGTGTTATTTAAATTTGTGAAGGATGAAATGGAATATTGAGTATGGGTATGATCTATAGGCTCATAACTGTTATTTTTCAAGTTACATGGCATGTGTATCTGCTGTGCAGTGTTTAATTTTGTATTTTCTTATCAGGGTGGTTATTTCGGCCAGATCAGGAACACTAAAAAATCCTCTCAGCGGTTAAAAGATGCACTGTTGGATCATGATCTTGCTCTTCCCCTCTGTTTACTTATGGCTCAGCAGAGAAATGGGGTAATCTTTCAAGAAGGTGGCGAGAAGCATTTGAAACTTGTGGGAAAGCTCTATGATCAGGCAAGTTAAAGTGACTTGTGTGTGTGTTTTTGGTGCTGGAATCAAACCTGGCCGTGGCATGTGCTTTTGTTCTGAACGACATTGCTGGTGTTTATATTGGTATTTTTATTATATTTGTTATGGTCTACCCAGTGTGGTGTTTGGAGGCCACTCTTGTCCCAGTGCTCAGAGAACCATTTATCTATCACCAGAGATTATCCCCACCTTTCCCATTTAATTAGGAAAGAGCCATTGAGCTCTTTCCCCAGCCCTAATGGAAAATAGAGAATGTGATATAATCTGAAAAAAAGTCGTTTTGCATTTCCTGACTGAATTTTTTTTTTTTTTGTGGTTTTTGGGTCACACCCGGCAGTGCTCAGGGGTTATTCCTGGCTCCAGGCTCAGAAATTGCTCCTGGCAGGCACGGGAGGACCATATATGGGACGCCGGGATTCGAACCGATGACCTCCTGCATGAGAGGCAAACGCCTTACCTCCATGCTATCTCTCCGGCCCCCCCTGACTGAATTTTTAATATAATAGACATTTTTGAAGTGGGGGCTATTTCTGTGCATGAAAGGATATTCTGAGTGGTAGGGCATTTGCCTTGCACATGGCTGATCCAGAAAGGACCTTGCTTTGATCACCCGTGTCCCATATGGTCTCTTGAGCCAGGAGCAATTTCTGAGCACATAGTCAGGAGTAAACCCTGAATATCACCAGATGTGGGCCAAAAAGGCAAAAAAAAAAGCAAAAAATAAAAGAAAAAGAAAAAAGAAAAAAAAGAAAAAAAAAGAAAGAAAGAAAGAAAGAAAGAAAGAAAGAAAGAAAGAAAGAAAGAAAGAAAGAAAGAAAGAAAGAAAGAAAGAAAGAAAGAAAGAAAGAAAGAGGAAGGAATGAAGGAGGAAGGGAGGAAGGGAGTAGGGAGGGAGGGAGGGAGGGAGGAAGGAAGGAAGGAAGGAAGGAAGGAAGGAAGGAAGGAAGAAGGAGAGAGATCTTATATAGATCTAGAGATCTTATATAGATCTTTCCCAGTATTTGGAGATCTGGAATTTTAATGTCAGTAAAGTAGATGTGCTTTAATTTTTTAACCTCTTATAATATCTTTGGTGGTTTTAAAACACATTTTGTAGACTTAATTAGTTTAGGTTTTTGACATATTGAATATAAAATTTTTATATGTTAAAGGCTACGTAATTAATTTACTTTGTTTTTTTGTTTGTTAGTTTTGGGGCCAGGACTTACTTAGGGCTTATTTTGCGCTCTAGGATCACTACTGTTGGGGGTCAGGGAACCAATCATATGTGGTGCCTGAGAATTATGCCCAGGTTAGCTGCATCTTACTGATATACTATTTCTCTGGCTCAGAATTAACTTCTTATAAAAGACTTGTTTTTTTTTGTTTGTGATTTATGAATGTATTATTCTGCTTTAAACTTAAATTGTATTTTGTGTGTGTGCAGTGTGGGGGTACAGTTTCTGATATTCAGGGATTATTCTTGACTGCACACAGGAATCACTCCTGGTGGTGCTTGGGGAACCTTATGGGGTACTGGAGATCAAACCTGGGTCAATAGTGTGCAAAGCAATACTCTACTTGCTGTACTCTCTCTTTGGACCCCCAACATCTAGCTTTGAATTTAATTGTCTATATTAAAGTGTAATGCTAGTTCTTAAAGTGCATTTGCCTTTGTAATTTTGTAATAGGGTTATGTCTAGATTGTCTCTAAAATTCTTTCAAGTTTTAAAATTTGAGTTCTTAATTGCTAATAAAATATTGATAAAATGGTATCTTATTTTTTGAGACAATGTTTTGTTTAAACGTTTTACTTTTTTGTCTTATTTTTAATTTTAGTGTCATGATACTCTGGTACAGTTTGGTGGGTTTTTAGCATCCAATTTAAGCACAGAAGATTATATAAAGCGAGTTCCTTCAATTGATGTGCTATGTAATGAGTTTCATACACCCCATGATGCAGCATTTTTCCTGTCTAGGCCAATGTATGCGCATCATATTTCTGTAAGTATAAGTATCTTTGCTGTCACTAAGAATTGTTGCACATATTTAATGATTTTATTTGTAAAGTCATTTTTGTTTGACAGATATAAACTCTCCATGTCATGTCTTCAAATTAAAAAAAATTTAAAGAACCATGATTTACAAAGTTATTAATAGTTGAGTTTAGCCATACAATATTTCAACACCATTCTACTATCAATATCAACTCCCATCACCAATGCTCCCATATTACTTCCCCTTTGTCTTCCTCTCCCATCCTCCTTCATCCCCATCCCCTGCCTGCCACCCTGATATCACATCGCAAAGTTTTTGATGATTGCAGCGTAGATCTCCTGTTTTTGATGTTGCTGAGTCTATACTTTGGATTTATAGCTGTACCATTCTCCTACAAATACGACCTAAGTCTGCCTCATATTCTAGTTAACTAATATGAATGGTACCTAGATATACTGCTTGTTTTTTTTTAATAAACACTAAATGATTCTGATACAGGTGTAATGTGTGAAATACTGTCTCTGTGGTTTCAGAGATACAGAAGTCTGATAAATAATGTTTTCCTCTTGAACTTAAGCAAGAAAATGGAACTATACAAAAGTGGCTATGTAACCAAGACAGGCTTGTCTTTTAACGATGGGCCATAATCCAACCTTTGGAAATGGAGTTAGTTTCTAAGCAACTTTTGCTGCACTCTATGGGAATTTATACTTACCTAGGAATCCTTGCTTTGCTTCTTCTATGGAAGTCTCCCTTGAAGAGCCTCTGATTAGAACCTGAATGTTAATGAGTTCCAGCAGCTTGTCATGGAGATAATTTAGCCAGTCAAAAACTACACAGATTATTTGGCAGATATGAGTATAGCAGTTAATAGTGGATGTCAGTTCTGTTCTCTTGATTTAGTTTTCCTGGTGACTTGATATTAGAAATGTTATGTATCTCCATCTGAAGATGTGAGCTTGAAGAGGGAATTAAACTTACTTTCTGACCATGCTATGCATTTTAATAAGATAGTTATCTAGGGCCGGGATGCCGAGCAATAGAAATCATAGATTTAGAACTGAATAATTGGGAGGAGTCTTGGGCTGTCTTTTCCACTTTTTTATACTGTTAATCATATTTTCACTTTTGCTGAAACCCATTTTTCAACAAAGATCCAAAAGAAAGCCCTCCCCCCCTGGTTTGTATTCTATATCTTGCCAAAGTTAGGTAGTTAAGCAGTTTTATGCAGGTAGTTTCAGCATTATTACATACATTACTGTTCTATATCAGGTATTATTCTTCTCACATAAATTCTCTTTAACTACCATCAGTAGGATCTACCCATAACATTTTAAATTTTTTAAAAAATATATTAATTGCTGTTCGCGTCTCAGATATGTGGGACCTCTTCATTATATTCTTCAGCTTTGTTGCCTGTGTGGTCTCAGCAGTTACCAGTATGCTCTTTAAGTTGGGAGAACAGGTTTTATATATGTGTTCTAATTTTCCACTTCCAGAATTATAGGATTCTGAGAACTTGCATGGGATAGCCTCTGCAACAAAGTTCATGCTATGCCTTCAATCTAGTGAGTTTGAGGGATAGTAGCAGTCTGGACTGTAAGGAAACAACAGATTTTTGCCTATCATGGTGCAGAATGAGAAATGGAACATTTCATTTCTGACATAGTTCTGAGTTCCATGTTGTTAGCAGAACTGAATGAGGTAGTGCTTTTTTAAATATAAAGAAGTGGAGAGTTCTTTTAATCTTCTCCTTGGTTTATATTCATGGGTAGTGCCTGGCCCAACTTTATTTTTAACTTTTATTTTATTGAAACCATTGTAATCTACGAAGTCCTTCATAGTTGAATTTCATATATACAATGAATCAGGGCCATTTCTACCACCAGTGTCCACCTCCCTTCACCAATGTTCCCAGGGTGCATCCTATACCACCACCTTTTGTCCCCTGGTCTGCCAGTTTAGTTTATATTGTTTAGGTCTCTTGATTCTGTTCTTGTTGACTTTGGCTTGGATATTTAGTTCTGTCCTTTTTTCCCCTCCACCAATGCACCTGAGACCACTTGGTCCCTGACCCCCATCCTTTCTTATCTTTCTTCTTAATTTTATAGAAAAATGCAGAAATAATGAGGTAAAACAAAGTAATCTGTATCCCAATGTTCTATGAAAGAGATGGGAGCCCCTATAAAAAAGAAGAAAAACAAGGTGTGTATGTGGCAGGTTAATTTTTTAGCACAGGCACAGCAAAAGTTGGGGAAAATAGAAAGGAAAAACCTTTGGCCTGCAAACAGGGAAACCCTACCCATGAGGCATCCTGCCATAGACCAACCTCAGGCTCTGGGCATACTAAGTTGTCTAAGCTCACAGTCTTTCTTCATGATCCCAGTGAAAGTTCTCTTTAATGACGGTTATTGCAGTCAGGTTTCTGTAATTAGAGATCTTGGTTTTTGCACAGATCTTACGTCGAAGTCAGGGTGTCACTGAGTACCTTCTGGTTTCATCTCACCATTTGGTGGTGATGCAGGGAAACCTGTCTTGAAAGCAAGTTGTTGATGTTTACCAAGTCATCAGGGTGTCATATCAACCACTCTGGAGCAAGTTTTTTTTAAATTAAGTTTAGAAAACTTAAAGAGTGCCAGACAAAGGGATTGTTAGTGTTGGAAGGAATGATGTAGTGGACTAAATGTAACTTTAGCACTTTGATTATAATAGAGGTAACTGTCTTCAGAACTGTTAACACTATTATTAACATGTGATACAAGCTATAATAAGGGGAAAATGAGGTTTCCATAAAAATAGAATGGGAAGGGACCTTGAAATATTGGTGAATAGATGGGTCACTAGTGGTGGGTGTGGAGTTGCAACTCTATGCTGGAAATTTATAAATCAAGGTCCCTGGTTAAAAATTGGAAAGATTTTTTAAAAATCTCAAATTTCTGCAATGAAGCACAAAAGTGGCTAGAGAAATACACAAGTGAATATATTGAATTGTATTCTAATAAAAGTTTATAATTTTTATTATACTTGGGTAATAGGATTACAACAGTGATAATATAATTAACCAAAATCAAAAGTTTTGGTTATAAACAATAAACATTTTTTGTTGTTTTTGGGCCACACCCTGTGATACTCAGAGGTTACTCCTGGCTATGTGCTCAGAAATCGCTCCTGGCTAGGGAACCATACGGGACGTCAAGAATCGAACCCAGGTCTGTCCTGGGTCAGCTGCATGCAAGGCAAATACCCTACCACTATGCTATCTCTCTGGCCCTGACCATAAACATTTTTAATTATAATAAATCATAATCAGTATATATAGTATTGATATGCAAAGTTCCTGTACTACTACAAGTACCACCAAAGTACCCATGATCTTCCACCATTGTCCTTCTGTCAACCTCTTTGCTAAATGAATTTCTCTACATGAGAATGCTTTCATCTTAAAGAAACTGAAGGACATTAGATAATAACAAATCCATTTTGTAACATTTCTTTTTTATGTTTGGTATACTTCCACATAATATCATTTACCATTGCTCTTAATTGAAAATTCTACACAGCAGATAGAGGAATATCTATAGTGATTAAACATTTATCTTCTGATTGGTTGTTAGTTCTATTCTGCCTCATCTAAAGACCTTCTATGTTCATTTTCTTGAATATCATAAAAGTTGTGTCGTAATTCTCAGTGATCAATCCTTGATGTAGCACTTTTAGTAGGATGAAGAGAATATATGTGGCATATACTTGCCTATTTCTGCTATTACTCAGCAGGTCAGATTCAATAGAACCTTCTGAAAAAGCTCCCAGTGAATACACTGGACTAAAGATTTGAACAGTTTCTAGGGATTGTTTTTACCATAAATGTTAGGAATAAACTAGCATTCTGTACCATATATATGAATTGTCTTTTGGTTCTTGAAAGGGGAACTTAGGTATTTATAGTCAGTCAATTCTTTAAATTGCATTATATGTTTATATTTACTTTTACCTTTAGTCAAAGTATGATGAACTTAAGAAATCAGAGAAAGGAAGTAAACAACAACATAAAGTTCATAAGTATATTACATCATGTGAGATGGTGATGGCTCCTGTACATGAAGCAGTGGTCTCTTTACATGTTTCCAAAGTCTGGGATGACATCAGCCCTCAATTCTACGCTACATTTTGGTCGTTAACAATGTATGATCTTGCAGTTCCACATACGAGCTATGAACGAGAAGTAAATAAACTTAAAATCCAGATGAAAGCAATTGATGATAACCAGGAAATGGTAAGTTTTTGTTCTAATAGCTCAAGCATTGTAACATTATAGTATTCTCATTTGTCCATACTTTGAACTTGGATTACTTAAAGCTATGATCTTTTCTTTTCTTTCTTTTTTTTTTTTTTGGTTTTTTGGCTTTTTGGTTTTTTGGGCCACACCCGGCCTTGCTCAGGGGTTACTCCTGGCTGTCTGCTCAGAAATAGCTCCTGGTAGGCACGGGGGACCATATGGGACACCGGAATTTAAACCAACCACCTTTGGTCCTGGATCGGCTGTTTGCAGGGCAAACACCGCTGTGCTATCTCTCCGGGCCCCAAGCTATGATCTTACCGCTATATAATGAGTTTAATTATTACATCTCAGTGGGTATTTGAAGCAAGGTTTTGGTGAGTGGATGATGGTTAATCAAAATGTCTTTGGGGCCTTGGACATAGTACAAAGTACTGGCATATCTGTTTGGCATGCACAGGGCTCTGAGTTCGATTTCCAACACCACAGGGACTTATGAGCACCTTTGGGTGTAGCTCTGGTGTTGCTCAGTAGTGTTGGAGAGAAGCACATAGAATACAACAAAAATTATCTGAGTTGCCTTTTCTGCTGAAGATTGTGTTAACAACTTAATGCATATGTGTGTGTGATTCCAAGTTCAAGAAAAACATTCCTCAAAGGAGAATTCTTTCGAGAAAGCATTATTGCATAATGTAGGCAAATATTTCAGGAGATCTCTGTATGTGAGTGAGAGAAATGGTGGTAGTTTGGGGTCACATCCAGCTGTGCTCAGGGTTTATTCCTTGCTCTGTACTCAATAATTAATCCTGGCAGGCTCAGGGACCATATGGGATGGGGTTGATCATGTACAAGGCAAGCGCTCTATCACTGGCCCCAAGGAGACCACTTTTACTATAGTGAGTGATCTTAGTGATAAACTTGAATGGTTAGGCTTGAGTCAGATTACATAACATTGAATCTTAGATGGTTTTGTATAATCTAAAGCTATTTTGTCTTTTGTTTGTTTTTGTTTTGGGGCCACAACTGGAGGTATTCAGGGTTTACTCCTGGCTCATTGCTCAGGGGTCAATCCTAGCGGGGGACTTGGTACCAGAGATTGAGTGTGGCTTGGCTGTGTGTAAAGTAAGTGCCCTACTCATTGACAGCTACTGATTCCAGAAGAAGGAATAGTGATAGATACTTTTAGGAAGATTACTTGTAGCAGCCACTATGAGGTGTATTAATTTGATAGAGGGTGGAACTGGCAGTAAGGGAGAAACTCAGTTAAGTGGGTTTTGCATAAATCATTCTGAGTTACTGAAGCATAGATAGTGGGGAGTTGATGAAATGCACACAATGTATAGACTATTGGGATATTAGAATGAAAGAATTGTCTTAAGTTCGGAGTATGAAGACTGGATAGCATGTCCTAAATTTGTTGAATGAATGTGAAAATATATTCAAGCAAATCCCTTAAGTGTCCATGCTGAAGTCATCATAATTAATATAACATTCACATTTATCTCTGAGATTTTTTAATTAAAAGCAAGGGGAAAGGCATTGTACTCTTAGTTAGAAAAGTATCTGACATACGTTGTAGCCTCCAAATAAAAAGAAAAAAGAAAAGGAGCGCTGTACTGCCCTGCAGGACAAACTACTTGAAGAAGAAAAGAAGCAGATGGAACATGTGCAGCGTGTTTTGCAGAGATTAAAACTGGAAAAGGACAACTGGCTTTTAGCAAGTAAGTTTTGGATTGTAACATTCATGTAACTGTTAGATTTTATATGCGAACCTTTTTACGTTTGGAGCTGTTAAAGTATACCATGTTTATATCTTTAATTCTGTTCACTAGATCTTTGGTTATTTACTAATACAGACTGAACTTCATATGTTCAACTGAAGAAAACTTATTTAGGTCATGGTGAGATTAATTGACCTGTAATTATGTCATTAGCTTGTCATTCAACTTTTTTGTAAAAATCATATTTGTGGAGATATAGGATAGAAGAAAGTTTACAGAGTGAAAATGAAAGTCATACTAGGCATGATCTTTTAGCTGTAAACTACAGTTTGTGTTTTACAGCATTTTCTACATTAAAGTTAATACTGTCATCACATTTGATGGCTTTAAAGTATGCGTGGAAGTTTACCATTTATTATGTTCTTCACTTATTTTTAGAATCTACAAAAAATGAGACCATCACAAAGTTTCTACAGCTGTGTATATTTCCTCGGTGTATATTTTCAGCAATTGATGCTGTTTACTGTGCTCGTTTTGTTGAATTGGTTCATCAACAGAAAACTCCAAATTTTTCAACACTTCTTTGCTATGATAGAGTAAGTTCTTTATATTGCAGATATAACGAAACTTTATAGAAATATTGGTTTGTATGGTTAAAAGCTTGAGTTCAAGGTGCTAAAGAGAGAGTACAGAGATAAAGAGATAGTACAGGCCTTGCATGTGGCTGATCTCAGCTTGATCCACAGCACCACGTAAGTCTCCCCCAAACACCTCCAGGAATGATCAGAAGTGTTTACCTCCCTTAGCACAGCTAAGAGTAAACTCTGAATTCTGCCAGGTGTGACCCTAAAACAAAAGAAGCAGTAACTGCAGCCAAATGCTTGAACTTTACATTCTATCTCTACTTTCTAGGTATATGATTGCAAGTTATTTAAATTCCCTGTGTCTCAGTTTTCTCATCAGTAGAATAGATAACTATATGGAATTGTTGTGAAGGTAAAGTGGATCTCTATATACAGAACACTTTGAATAATGCTTGCTTCCTAAGTACCCCTAATTTATTTTTACTTAAATTTGTTTTTGGTTTTGGGGCCATGCCCAGGGATGCTCAGGGCTTCCTCTTGGTTCTTTGCTCACTCCTGGTTTTGTGCTCAGAAATAACTTCATATGGGTACCAGGGATCAAAACCTGGTCAGTCACATGCAAGGCACAAACCCTAGCCATTGTCTATTACTTCAGCTTCAGTCTCCCTATTTTAATTTTTTTGTTTGTTTTTTGGGTCACACCCGGCAGCGCTCAGGGGTTACTCCTGGCTCTATGCTCAGAAATTGCTCCTGGCAGGCTCGGGGAACCATATGGGATGCTGGGATTCAAACCACCAACCTTCTGCATGAAAGGCAAATGCCTTACCTCCATGCTATCTCTCCAGCACCCCCCCTCAATTTTTTTTTTTTGGTTTTTGGGCCACACCCGTTTGACGCTCAGGGGTTACTCCTGGCTATGTGCTCAGAAATCGCCCCTGGCTTGGGGGGACCATATGGGACGCCTGGGGATCGAACCGCGGTCCGTTCCTTGGCTAGCGCTTGTAAGGCAGACACCTTACCTCTAGCGCCACCTTCCCGGCCCCACCCCCCCTCAATTTTAATTTTTTTAAGTCTGCATTTGGTTTTCTGTGTTTCTCATAATAGGTTAAAATTCTTTATATAAAGGTCAACCTTTACCCTTTCATAAAAACATCAAAGAAGGGTTAGAAAGATACTAAGAAATGAGGAAAAGATAGTCTCAACTTTCTAAATCATTTAGTATTTGTTGCCATAGCATGATCTTTTAACTGTTTTGATCTCATTTCGTTTTTGCTTTTCAAACATTTGTTCCCTCTAGGTTTTCTCTGATATAATTTATACAGTTGCAAGTTGTACTGAGAATGAAGCTAGTCGATATGGGAGATTTCTTTGCTGCATGTTAGAGACTGTGACTAGGTGGCACAGTGATAGAGCCACATATGAAAAGGTATGGCTGATATAAGCACAATTTATTTTTTAAAATGTACTGTTTTGTTCTCTCAAATGTGAATAAGTTGAACCCTTTGTGAGAACTATCATGCACGTACATAATGCTTTCACATGAACTCATTAATCTACTTAAGTTTCAGCTGTGCTCTTTTGTGCTAACAGGACAGATCTTTTTCTTAAAAGCGACAATTTTTTTTTTCTCATGGCCTCTTTCCCCATAGGAATGTGGAAACTATCCAGGATTCCTTACTATATTACGGGCAACTGGATTTGATGGTGGAAATAAAGCTGATCAATTAGATTACGAAAATTTTCGACATGTTGTACATAAATGGCATTATAAATTAACTAAGGTAAAGAAAAACTCTCAAATGTGATACTTTTTTCTTTTTAAACTTACACATTCATAATAATTTATCTTAAAATATTTGTTGTAGGCATCCGTACACTGCCTAGAAACTGGTGAATATACTCATATCAGGAATATCCTGATTGTGCTAACAAAGATACTTCCTTGGTACCCAAAAGTTTTGAATTTGGGTCAGGCACTTGAAAGAAGAGTTCATAAAATCTGCCAAGAAGAAAAGGAGAAGAGGCCAGATCTATATGCATTGGCTATGGGGTAATACAATTTATACTTTAATGTGGTTTGTGAGACTAGATTACAGAAGGATTCTGAAGACTTTAAAATGTTTTACAGTGTTGAAGTTTATCTGCCTTACTTGAGGAGATTATGGGAGATCATGCGATCATGTTCCCCCAGGCTGGTGAGAGTTGTCGATTCTGATGATCAGCTTCCAGTCTATACTGGATCACAGTTTCAAAAGTCAAATATATCTTCGCTGATGGGAAATGTAATTTGATAATCAGTTATCTGATCTTCAGTAGGAGAAAGAAAGGGGCATCTTAACATAAGGATTAGTTACATGGAATTTTTTTCAAGAATCAGGACTCTCTTATAAGACCTTCAAGAACTTATTGAAAATTAGTTTTATATTCTTTAGCTCCAAGTAGTAGAATGAAAATTTTCTAATTTTATTCATTTAAACCACTTGCTTTTTGTTGTTTGATTTGTATTGTATATTTAAATACTTTGTGCGACTTTCAGCTACTCTGGGCAGTTGAAAAGTAGAAAGTCATACATGATACCTGAAAATGAGTTTCATCACAAAGACCCTCCTCCGAGGAATGCAATTGCCAGTATACAAAATGGCCCTGGTTGTGGGTCTTCTTCATGCATAGGAAATACATCTAAATCTGATGAAAGCAGTACAGAGGAGACTGGTATGTTTGTTTATAGAAATTTATAAGTAATGTATTTTGTGTCAACAAACCAAAATGTTCTATATTGTATGGCAAGTAAAATGTAACCTTTTTCAAAAATCCCCTTGGTAGGAGTACATAAATGTCAATTTTCTAGCCTTTTCTTTTAATTAATTATGAATTGTTCTTGACATGAAATTATCTATATCTTGGGGATTGTCAAAAATAAAACTTTACCTTTGTTTCAGATAAATCAAGGGAGAGATCTCAATGTGGTGTGAAAGCTGTTAATAAAGCTATTGCCACACCAAAAGGGAATTCAAACAATGGAAATAGTGGCTCTAATAGGTAAGAAATCTTACTATATGTCAAAATTCAGAACCCCCATCCTCAGTGATGTGGATTGAATCGAGGGCCTAACATAATCAATCACTTGGTCACTGAACCACATCACATTTTTTTTGTTTTTGGTTTTTGGGCCACACCCGGCGGTACTCAGGGGTTACTCCTGGCTATCTGCTCAGAAATAGCTCCTGGCAGGCACGGGGGACCATATGGGACACCGGGATTCAAACCAACCACCTTTGGTCCTGGATCGGCTGATTGCAAGGCAAACACCGCTGTGCTATCTCTCCGGGCCCCTGAAAATCATTTATGTTAGTTATTGGGATTTTGTATGTTCCTGTTTTCATGATGTGTTTCACATCCTTCTTATGAGATTCATATAATTCTTGGATCAACCATTGTTTTCCCTGCTGGGTAGTACAGAGGAAGCTAGATGTTGAAGTTAAAATAACTTATTGCGTTAGCCTTTTGTGCTTTGCTTGTCTGTGCCTGTGGACTACTTCTAGCTCTATGCTTAGGGGTTGGGTTACTCCTGATGGTGATCATGGGACTATATGCCATGCCAGGAATGGAACCCTAATTAAATTTAAGAGAGAACAGTTGCTGTGGACAATCTAGATAAAAGTATAAATAATGTAAGAGAATGGTATTGATTCAGACCAGTGATCCATCTAACTAAGCAGTTCAGTTCCTTATAGCAATACACTTGTTTGGTTTGTGGGATAATTTATGATTTTTAACATCTAAACACCAAAAGTTATGAATATACATAAAATAGACCCAATATTTTTAAACATTTTTACTGAATAAAGAATACTTCCTTTTAAATTATCTTTAAGTCATACTGGAATTTTTAAAGGGTGAACTGCTTTTAGTTATAGAATGTTATTTATTCATTTAATTCCATATTGTGTTTCTTTGTTTTTGCAGTGACCAGGGTTATATACAAACTTATCTCGAAGTTTAGTACTTGAAGTTGCACATAGGATTATAGTGCTTACACACTTGACAATAGTGGACAGTGCCAGTGGGGGTGGGGGGCTGGTTGTAAGGCTCACTGTAGGTCACTTTGGCGGTCAGATTTCTTTTAGTTGTATTTGCTGAGGGTCATACCTCTTTGCTGTGGTACTTCTACACACCTGGGGCCAGAGATGGTATATGGTGAGAGAACTACAGAGATCAGAGCTGCCAAGATGACATTTGGATGTGTGGCAGAATTGGGGATTGAAATTACCCTTCAGCACTGCTGGGTGTGGCCTCCCCCCCAAAAGTACCAAAAAAATAAACAAAACCTGCCCTGGCTTGTTTGCAGACAAGAGTGCTAGACATATTTTGTAGGGGTTCCTCAGAAATCTGGGTTGAGGCAGAACAGCATGATGTTTACAGGATAGATATTCTTTTTTTGTTTTGTTTCGTTTTGGGGCCACACTCGGTGACGCTCAGTCAGGGGTTATTCCTGGCTCTTCGCTCAGAAATTGCTTCTGGCTTGAAGACCATATGGGACACCAGGGATTGAACCCAGGTCTGTCCTGGGCCAGCCACATACAAAGCAAATGCCCTAACTCTGTGCTATCGCTCCGGTCCCACTTTTTCTTAGTCTTTTAAATAATAATTTGTTTAAGCATTGTGGGTAGGGGCTGGAGTGATAGCACAGTGGTGGGGTGTTTGCCTTGCACACAGCCAACCTAGGATGGACCTGAGCTCAATTCCTGGCTCCCGTGTAGTCTTCTGAGCATAGAGCCAGGTGTGGTCCATAAAAAAATATAAAAGCATCGTGGTTAAAAAGTGTTCATAGTAGGGATTTCCTAATCCAGTGAGTTTATTGCTTCAGGCTCATTTTAGAATTTAGGTTAAGCACAAGGAAGAAATTTTAGGATTTAAAATATAGAATGTATTTATGAAAGTTGATTATAAAACCTCATATTTTTTATTCTTAAACAGCAAAGCTGTTAAAGAAAATGAAAAAGAAAAAGGAAAAGAAAAAGAGAAAGAGAAAAAAGAAAAGACTCCAGCTACTACTCCAGAGGCCAGAGTACTTGCTAAAGATGGTAAAGAAAAACCGAAGGAAGAGCGGCCAAATAAAGATGATAAAGCAAGAGAGACGAAGGAAAGAACACCTAAGAGTGATAAAGAGAAAGAAAAATTGAAGAAGGATGAAAAAGCTAAAGATGAGAAATTCAAGACCACTGTCCCCAACACAGAGTCCAAATTGGCTCAAGAAAAGGAAAGAGAGAAGGAGCCATCCAGAGAAAGAGATATAGCAAAGGAAATGAAATCAAAGGAAAATTCTAAAGGAGGAGAAAAACCACCAGTTTCTGGGTCCTTGAAGTCACCTGTTCCCCGATCAGATGCTGCAGAACCTGAAAGGGGTAAATTGTCTTTTTATTTGTTTACCTTTTGTGGTTATTGTGTATAGTTAATTGTCGTTTGGCAAGTTATCTGGGAAAATTGATATTGAGCTTAAAAGTTGACTTATGAAACCCACTTGGCTGAAAATGTGGAAGGAAGTAAACCTTGTTGTGACTTTCTTTTTGTCCCAACAGAACAAAAACGCCGTAAAATTGATAACCACCCTTCTCCATCACATTCCTCAACAGTAAAGGTTAGTATAGCCTGAGGAAGGCAGCGTCCGTATTAGGCTCACCTGTTTGGAATACGTGTCCTGACTTCCTTCAAGTCTTGTGCCGAGTATTCACTGGAGCCACTGGAGGTTTTATATTGCATTAAAAATGCATTTTTTACACATTGGTGGACTGATTTTTTTCCAATTGAGTATTTTTGTTATAAAAGTATTAAAACTTCAAGGACCTAGCACTGATTTTATAATGTTTGAAAGTGCAAGAGAAATTTTACCCAGAAGTGCCTCACTGCTTTAAGCAGTCTTTTTTGGAGTGCAATGGTAGCTACAAGCAAATGAATCTTTTCAGCAGAATGAAGCCTATTTTTCGGCATAAATATGAAGAATTTAGCTCTGAAGACTTGCTGGATGATACAGGATAAACAAGATACCTCTGAATTCATCAAGCTACTTGATGAGCATCATACCGATGTGTGCCTTCTAAGAAGGAGCCTTGAAAAGAGTTCCATTTTAAAGTCTCCTTGGTGATCAGTTCTCCTGTAGTTGTTATATTCAGTGAGCATGCAGCTTCTGTTGTATCTTCCCTTGGAGGTTTGTTTATACCCATTCGGTTCCCAACAAGTTGAACCTTGCATTACGATAAAAGCAGATGTGGCATCCAATCCTACCACCCAGCAAAGAGAAACCCCAGGCATTCAACTGCAGCACAAAATCGTGGGTGTAGCCTTCTTGAAGACTCAGGGTAGCCATTCCTTGCACCATATTTAATTTTAATTCTAAAATCATCTAATTTTATGGAATCTTTGAATTGCAGTATATTGAACTTTTAAAACTGTAAGTTAATTCTGCATTGATCACTGTGGTGGAATGCCGTAATTTATTTATATTTTTATTTTTAACATGTTTGTTTTTGTTGGGAGGTATGAGAATTACAATCAGAGGCACTTTGTAAAAAAGTGATTGCTCTTTTATAGAATGATTTTTCTTGTTAATATAATGCCACACAGTTTTCTGACTAGAACTAAAAAATGAATATGATAATCACAAGTAAAATGAAACTTGCAACCTCCCAATTAAAGAAAAAGTATACAAATGTAAGGCAATGTTGTTCTTCCACAGTGGCCTCCACGTTCTAAAAACTTTTTGTGGAGAAAATTAGTTTTTGTTTTCTTCGGTTTCTTAACATTAATTGTAGCTTAAGTACAATGTTATAAAAGATGTGGCATTGAGATTTTTAAATTCTGAAGAAAGTATGTATTTTTGTTACATATAGTTTTTTTTAACATTACAATTCCATTACATGGTTTTACTTTTTTTTTTCTTGTTGATAATCATAAAAATAACATCACAAGATTTATCTTCACAAGGAGTAGCTGGTTTATTTTCAGGTTACAGCCATACTTTCCAAAGTTCCTCTGGGTTCTGAGAACTATGCCAGCTCACCTGTCATCTCCATTCATTTTCTACAGGACAGTCTCATCGAACTCAAGGAGTCTTCAGCAAAGGTTTGAGTCTTTTAAAATCATCATGCCTAAGTAAAAGAAAGAAACAAAAATCTTTACTTCATTTGCTTAATAGATACCCTTACCCAAGTAAATTCAGTTTCAGCTGTAGAATAACCTTTTTAAAATACCTATTGAAAACTGAAACAATGGATGACAATGGTCCGTCCTTTTTAATGAGATTGTTATCAAATGTGTGTAATGTGACAACATTTCTATACTTCTTGCTTGCTGTATTCTGCATTATCCTTTTATGCTTCAAAGTCTGGAACTACAACTGAAGTTTCGGGAAAGGGTTGTTGGTTTGTTTTGGGGAGTAGGCTTATTTCTCAAAACAAATCTTTAGGCTGTTTTCTGACTTTCAAAAAGACAACCCAGTGACCAAAACCAAATTTGATGCATTTACATAACTGTTCTAAAATGAAGCCATCTCAATCCATAGAATTCTCTTTATTGCCTCTGCCAAATTACCTTTTACATAGTTGTAGCATAATATAAAGAAATATGGTTAATGTGAACTAATTCTCTGGAGGGAAATACTCAGTTTGATGGGTGTGTTTACATGTCCGTATTAATACTTGCCTATTACTCTCTTGAGCATTCTTCTACTAAAAACAATGTGCAGTTTGTGTATCTTACTATAGAGTTCATTTCATTATTGTAGTTGAATTGTCCATTGTTCATGTTATTTTTGTCTTTATTATAAAATTTGTACCCTCTTCACTTTGATTTTCTATTCTGCTTTTTCTTATATCTGCGAAGTCTGATTTCTTATTTGATGCATCAGTACTAAATGAAATTTTGAAACAAAGCCAGTTGACATTACTAACTGCTTTTAGACATACAGCTTTATAATGAAATGTCTGTGGATATTGGGCAAATAAGCACTAATTTTTAACAATTTAAATTAGCCATTGTGCCTGTGTCCTGAAATTGTAGCATTGTTTTTATAATATACTGTATTTATTGAGAGTATCAGCTGTACTGTGAATGCTTTAAAGTAAAACCCTTTATTGGCTAAATTACATATGTAATGGAATATATTAGTTTTTTATAATTAGTTTTAGATTGTTTTATGTCAGTCGTAACCATCAGTCTTAACCATGACTTATGTGGACTATTTTAAATTCATGGTTTAACAATGTTACCTTGTGAATATTTTCTGAAACATATTTGGAAGCAGTTTGAAATCTGCTGTTTATAGTTTATGGATTTTCTAATCATTGATGGTTCCTTTTACATTTGTTGAAAACCTTTTGAAAATAAAATATTTGAGATAGACTTATGTTATTCATTGCATACTCATACCAGTGCTGTGAGGTAGATAGGGCAGGTTGTAATCATTTTTACAACCGTTTAAAAAGGTCGAGATGTTTTTCCAGTGTCATATAACCTGCTAGTTCCAAAACTTGAACTCAGGGGCCTGAGCCGTGGCACAGCAGTAGGGCGTTTGCCTTCCACGCAGCTGGCCTAGGATGGACCACAGCTCGATCCCCAGGCATGTCCCATATGGTCCCCCTGCCAGGATCAATTTCTGAGTGCAGAGCCAGGAGTAACCCCTGAGTGTCACCAGGTGTGGCCCAAAAAAGCAACAGACAAACAAAAACAAAACAAAACTTGAACTCAAAATAAGGTTCCACAAATGTTCTTACCATAATGGATATTTTTTTAGAAAAGCTATGGTTTCTTGATTCTTAACTCCACATAAACAATAACTGAAAAGGTTTCTAACTCCTTCAGTATTTGCCTTGTTTTTAAAATTATAATTCAGTCACTTTCCCCACCTTCTTAAAAAAAGATGATTTTTGTGGGCATGTATAATAAAATATTCCACATTCAAACAGAAAAATTGGAAAGTTGCATATGAATACACTTCTAAAATTTAATTCATAAATCTTCAGATGCTTACTGCTAATATGGTACCCAGCAACGATTATGTGTTCAGTATTTGAAATGAACTTTTATGTTTCAGATTTCAGTAAAGCATCCAAAGTTTACTGGTCTGCCTATTAGTTGATGTAGTATTTTTAAATGTAGAGCAAAGTTTAATAGCATATGAATACTTAAAAAAATATTGGACTGAGTTATCTCTAAAATTGCTTATATGGAGCCGGAGCGGTGGCACAAGTGGTAGGGCATCTGCCTTGCACACGCTAACCTATGATGGACCGTGGTTCAAGCCCCCGGCATTCCATATGGTCCCCTGAGCCAGGAGTGATTTCTGGGTGCATAGCCAGGAGTAACCCCTGAGTGTCACCGGGAGTGGCCCAAAATCAAAAAATAAAATAAATGAAGTAAAATTGCTTATATAAGCTCATTGTTCCTCTGGTAGCTTTTTCAGTTTAGAAGATTTGAAAGGTGTGTGTCTTTTTTCATGTTCTCTTGTCACTCGTATATATAAATTGTTTTTCTGTTTTAGTTTAACCTTTTAGTTATGCTTTGTTCCTCGGATCCTCTCTTTTGGTATTATTTCATTCTTTGATGCACAGTGAAAATAATATATGGACTTGATATTTTTAAGTGGGATTAGTTAAATGTTGGGGGAAAATAATTTAACATTCAAATATTTTCTTTTTTTTTCTTTTTTCTTTTTTTTTTTTTTTTTTTTGGTCTTTGGGCCATACCTGGCAGTGCTCAAGGCTGACTCCTGTCTCTGTGTTCAGAACTCACTTTTGGTGGGCTCAGGGGACCATGTGGGATGTCAGGGATCGAACCCGGGTCAGCTACATACAAGGCAATCGCCCTACCTACTGTACTATTTTCTTGGGCCCCTAATATCCAAATCTTTTTTTTTTTAAATCAATTCACCTTCCAGTTCATTTCCAGTTTCTATTTGGCATATTTCCAGTTTGGTTTGGTCAGTTGTCTTTTCATTAAAAGTTATATATAATGAAAGAGTTAAAACATTATTCTTTTTGCCACATTTTCCTGTGATATAAGAGGGCAGCAATAACTATTTTGAAACAATTCAGCTCTTCTGTTTATCTTCAGATAAGGATTTGCAACTAAACTTAAACCTACAAGGGAGGCTATAAATGCATCATTCATTCATGCACAAATATATACATATTTACATGCCTTTATATAGCAGTCTTAATAAAAGCATAGCATCAGACTTGAAAATGGTCAAATTGTTTTCGTGATTCCATTGTCAAGAATAAAACAATTTGGCCCAGAGAGATAGCACAGTGGCGTTTGCCTTGCAAGCAGCCGATCCAGGACCTAAGGTGGTTGTTTTGAATCCCAGTGTCCCATATGGTCCCCCGTGCCTGTCAGGAGCTATTTCTGAGCAGCCAGCCAGGAGTAATCCCTGAGCACCGCTGGGTGTGGCCCAAAAGCAAAACAAAACAAAACAAAAGAATAAAACAATCAAGAAGAAAATCCAAAACTTTTAAGATTATTTGACCAAATAATTTTTTATTTTGGCAAACATGCATCTACTAGTTAATATGTGCAAGGAAATACCCTAGGAAATAGGATATATAAGTTCCACTACTCTTTGGTCAACTTGGTTTTAGATAAATTAACAGCATGAAACTACATTGTGGACATAAATTAGTGACAATAATGTCTAATACAAATGAGGTTAATAGAAAAATTTTGTTCAAGTGTTCACCAGTGAGTTGGAGGATTGAGGGATGGTTGAAGATGATTTATGAGCTGTCTTTGTAGGATTTTAAGAGAGTAAGATGAGAGTGAGCAGCCATCTGGTAAAGAGAAAAATGTGATAAGAAGTATGTTGCATAGTAGTCGCAGAATAGAGTGCAGTTTTGGGTAAGACAGTTGTTCAAAGATTGTGAGTGGCTTGAAAATACCTATGCTGTGGAGTAAGCATTTTATTCTGCAGGCAATGAGAGACTGTTTTTGTGGGAAAGTATTGTGATTAGAACTGTTCTTTGAAGGTTAGAGAGAAGAAAGAGGCTCTCAGTGTCACGCAGTACAGAATTTAAAGTCAGGTGTGCATAAAACATTTCTTTTGTATGTATGTTTCATGGATGTTAGCTTATAAACAAGTTTTGGTTGTATTGGTAGAAATAAGGAATACTTTAGTGAAATCTTGTTTACTGTTGCCATAATGTGATTGATTTACTTTGTCTTACCAGTTTTATAAGTAGTATTAACAAATACTAACATGAGTTTAGAGTAGTATACTCAGCATGACTGCCTTTTAAACACATGCTTTTATGACTGTTAATCCATTCTCTTGTTCCTTGTTATTAATAAACATTTTGTCTATTTTAGTTGCTCATCAGTTTTTATATACTGTTTCTAAATCATTGCTGTGGCAGTATTTTTGAGCTAACCAAATTGAAAATGTGTGGTGGTATTAAAGAATAATCTTTTCTTTAATCCTCAAACTTATGGTGGTTTTTTAATGTATTCCTTTGAAAATCAAAGGATTTCCTTGGGCACATATATTTGACTTTGACTCAGTATTTTCATTTCTAAGGAATATTTAAAATAGTGTAGTTATATAATGAGTTGTATTCAGTATTTTGATGTCTTAAATTTAACATAAGCTTTGTAACACAGTTATAAGTGTTGTAAGATTAGGTATTTGATAGCAATCTTACTATTTTATGAGCTACTTTTAAATTTCCAACTTTTAAGTAAGGCTGTCTTAGTTATTTTTGAGTTCAAATATCTAGTCATTGTTTTATTGCCTGTGGGCCTTTTGATAAAGAAAAAATAGAAATAATCTTCATTTTTCAGTTTTTGAGTTATTTCATTATGCTCAGTTGATGGTGTGATTTTATTGGTTATTTCTGTTAAGACAAATTTTCCAATCAGGTGTGATTATTTGATAGAGATATGACTACTTTTAGGCACTGAGGGCAGGGTGTTTGTCTTGCAAGAGGCTGACCAAAGTTCAGTCCCCATCATGCTATATGGTCCCCCGAGCACTAGCAGAAGTGATTTCTGAATACAGAGTCAGGAGTAAGTTCTAAGAATCACTGGGTGTGGACACCAACCCCCAAAAAAGGGGAAGGAGAGGCCGGAGCAGTGGCGCAAGCGGTAGGTTGTCTGCCTTGCACGTGCTAACCTAGTACAGACCGTGGTTTGATCCCCGGTGTCCCATATGGTCCCCCAAGCCAAGGACAATTTCTGAGCACATAGCCAGGAGTTACTCCTGGGCATCACTGGGTGTGGCCCAAAAACCAAAAAATAAAAATCAAAAGGGAAAGAAATTGGAGTGATTTTAGATGTAGATAAATGTAGCTTTTACAGCTATAAAAATGATTTAGGATAATCTATACTAGGCACAAAAGACTATGACTGGATTTTATGGGCCCATCAGCAGCAGATGCCTATCAGTGTATGGTAAAACTTTTTAAAATTCTATGATTGTGAAGTTTTTTTAAACAGTGAAAGTCCAGTCACCATTTTCATATATGGACTCTTATAATGGTATGGATAGGTCTTCACCATATAGAGCTATAAGTGGAACCCTGTAGATTGTGAATTTGCTAATTGAGTTAGGAATGCCATGGTTGAGTTTTAATGATGATTTTTATAAGATCAAGGATGGAAGTCTGTATAATTTTTTCCATTTTCTCTTATTTTACCCCTTGTAATCCAGACAGCTGACCAGTTTTGACTTTGGGTCTAACTACCTATTGTCTTTCATTAAATAAACAATCAAGCAAATAAGGCCGATACTGGAAAACTAATAATCTTTAGTAATATTGCCTTAATTTAACAGCTCTACATTAATCATACTCCTCCACTACTATCCAAGAGTAAAGAGAGAGAAATGGACAAGAAAGATTTGGACAAGTCAAGGGAAAGATCCAGAGAAAGAGAGAAAAAAGATGAAAAGGACAGGAAAGATCGAAAAAGGGTTTGTAATTTTTAAACAACTAGTTTGGAAAGCTCATTATCATGTACAATAGTTTGTTCTCTTAAAAAGTATTAGTTTGTTTCATGGCACCCTATAATTTCATTTTTTAACTGTTGAATCTTGAGGATCTCTAGTTCTCTCTACCAGTTCTGCTTGTCTTTTCATTGGCATTCTGTCATGTATGTGAAACTACCCTTAAATATTCTCCTGCATTAGTTAGCTGTGCTTCCTTGTATAAAATTAATACTTCCAAGCAAAAAATAAACTCTTGATCAATGTAGTTCACAATTCTTGATTCTAGGATCACTCAAACAATGACCGTGAAGTGCCACCAGACTTAAACAAGAGGCGGAAAGAGGAAAATGGAACAAGTAGGTAGATTTCTTAAGAGTTTGAAGCAATCATCAAACTGAATTGGAGAAGAATTTCATCATTGTCTTTTGTAATTGTAGTGGGGGTTTCAAAGCACAAAAGTGAAAGTCCATGTGAGTCTCCTTATGCAAATGAGAAAGACAAGGAAAAAAATAAGTCAAAATCTTCATGCAAAGAAAAAGGTGGTGATTCATTTAAAGCTGAAAAGATGGATAAAATCTCCGGTGGCAAAAAGGTAAAGTAGGAAAACAAAGGAAGTACATGCTTTTTGGTAATTAAAGGACTCTGAAAATTGAGCCAGTGTTAAGGGTTTCTTCTGTAGCCAAATAGTGTTTTGAAGAAGGCAGGTTATATAGGGAAACTTGGTCAGTTAAGTTCCAGATTACTGGAGGAATTCCACCTCTGAAGTTTTTTCCCTCTCAATTCTACTCCCACTCCTGTTTTTGAGTTTCAGCTTTTCCCTCCACTCTTTAGTTCTTAGAATTTAATCTCTCTTTGTTCATCAGATAAAATATGTACAAAAATATTCTTCCTGAGTACTATATTGTCATAAAATGATGTAATTTTTTTTTGGTTCAGACCACATGAGGTGGTGTTCATGACTTATTCCTGGTTCTGTGCTCATAGATCACTCCCAGCAGTGCTCAGGGGACCACATGTGGTGCTGGAATTGTACCTGGGCAGGTTACATGCAAGGCAAATGCCCTACCTTCAGTGCTAGCTCTCCCGTCCCACAAAATACTGTGATTTTAAAAACATGTTTTAATAATACTGTTTTGATTAATACATTTCTGTGTAAACTCTATTTGATGTCAAATTAAATAAGGTATGCTTACAAAAACACTATTCTGAGATATATTCACAACATATAACCTATATTCAAAAACTTTAAACGTTTGGGGATTATAAGGTGAAAGTTTAAAAATGTTTATATGCTTTTAAAAGGGAAACTCGAAATACCAGGTTTTATATAAAGGTAAAATTGTGTGTAAATTAAAATTAACCATTTTAAAATGTACACTTCAGTGGTATTTAGTATTTTTACATTGTTGTGCAATCACCATCATCTAGTTCAGAATTTATCACCCTTGAGAAAAACCCCATGTCCATTAAACAGTCATTCTCCATTTCCCATTTTTCATCACTTTAGTTCCTGACAACTACTAATCTGCTTTCTCTCCTTATGGATGTACCAATTTTGAATATTTCATTAAAACATGGAATTACCTAGTAATGTGGCATCTTGTGACTTTCATTTAATATATAATACCTGTCTTTTGTGGTCACACCTATTAATATTAACGGATCCACAGAGTGCCATGGTTTAAGTTTGGACCTGCATACAGCTCTAGCCCTTTGAGCCATCTCTCTTACTCTATTTTTTCATTTTTGTTTTTGTTTATTTTTTGTTTTTTATTTGGGTCAAACCTGGTGGTACACAGTGGTTATTCTTGGCTCAGCACTTATTAATCACTCCTGGCAGGCTCAGGGGATACGGGATGCCGGGGATCAAACCCAGGTGGAATGCCATGCAAGGCAAGAGCCCTACCTGCTGTACTATCTCTCTGGCTCTGACCCCAGTATTTTAGAAATTCATTTGTGGTAATGTATCAGCAGTTTATTGTAGATAAATAATATTCCATTGCATGACCATACCACATTTTTTATTCATTCATTAGTTAATGGACATAATGCTGTTTTCTACATTTTGGCTATTGTAAATGTTCTTCTGTTACGAACATTTTTATGCTGCTATGAAGTATTTGCTTGAAACTTGTTTTAAATTCTTTATATATACCCAGGAAGAGTAGACTGTCTCGTTTATATAGTACTGCTATTAGCCTTTTTTGAGGAACTGCTAAACTATTTTTCATAGTGAATGCAGTTACCTTTTTTTAGTAGCATATGAGGGCACCTGTTTTTCAACATCATTGAGATGCTTTCTATTTTGTTTTTCCTTTTTTTACCTATAAGCATTATGAAGATATTTTATGTTTTCTTAATAACTAATGGTATTTTTCCACATTGCTTAGTTGTATTGTGTTCATTGGGGAAATATATTCACAATCTTTGACTTTGACTTATTTTCCCCAAGCAGCCCTCAGTGGGCACTCCCAGCGTTAGAGATAGTTCAGTGCAAGAACATGAGGGAATGATGTTGCTTAGGCCCTTTGGTGCCCCAGGAATCATAAAACCACAACTTGACCCAACCCCCTCCCTCTCACCAAGGGCACCACACCTGACAATGCTTATCTATTTTTTTGCTATGCCATGCAAGAAAACAAATGTCCCAGGAATCGAACCTGGGTTAGTCACGTGCAAGACAAGTGCCTTACCTGCTCTATTGTCTCTCTTACTGCAAGATCTTATTTTTTGTTCATGCTCTGTAGTATTCAAGGGTTATTCCTGGCCCTGTGCTCAGAAATTACTCCTGGCAGGCCTTGGGGTCCAGGGATTGAAATTAGGTCAGCCCCATGCAAGGCAAACATACCCTACCCATTGTACTTTATTTTGAAGTTTTTGTTTTTATTTGTAAATAAGTTTTTAATGAATCACCATGAGACACAGAGTTACAAAGTTTGTGACTGAGTTACAGTCATATAGTATACCTTGCAACAAATAGCTGGGGAGTGCAGTTACAGAAGATAAGGAACCACTATACAGTGATAGTTGTAAATGTTAACTTTGCTTGCTGAAAGGAGATAATATGATACCTCTTAGGTAACAATATTGCAAATACTTTTATGTTACTGTAAATTGTAGATTATTTTGTGATGTAGGCTTTGCAAGTCCTTTCCCATTTTGTTTTCTTTTAAGATTCTTTGATGCATGAAAGCTTTGCTTTCCATAAAAATGCCGGGTCTTTTTTCTTTTGTTGCTTCTGGTTTTGATATATTATGTATGTTTTATAAGAAAAAATAACTTACTTGCGGATGACAAAAATGGATTTGGGGCTGTTTCATACTTGATTTCAACTAATTCCACCATGCTTTATAGGATTCCAGGCATGATAAAGAAAAGATAGAAAAGAAAGAGAAACGGGACAATTCAGGAGGAAAGGAAGAGAAGAAACAATATCCTTTTTCATTTTGTTATTTTGTTGTACCAATAATAGAACTCAGGACCTTGCACATGTAAAACTGTCACCAGTTCTCACTCATTTTAATCAATGTAATAAAAAGCTTTAAACATGGTGGTCACGGTTGGAATCATACCCCTATAGTATGTGGCTTAAATGCTTATTTACTTTTAGTTTTTTTTTTTTTTTTTTTTTTTTTGCTACACCTGGTAGTATGGTACCACATTTGGTAGCTAAGGGCTTACTCCTGGCTCTATGCTCAGGGATCACTCCTGGTGTGCTTTGGAGGCCATATGGAATGACAGGGAACAAACCCAGAGTGGCTACATGGAAAGGCAAGTGCCCTGCGTACTGTGCAATCTCCTGCCAAAATGGTTATTAACTTTTAAATGATCCCTCTAGTAACTCAAGTATGTGCTACCTGGAAATTGGAGACTTGAAGTCTATTTTGTAATATCTATAGTCACAAGTAATTTTATGCCACCAAAGGTTATATTAAGGAAGAAAACTGTTGGGCCGGAAAGATAGCACAGCAGAAAAGGCGTTTGCCTTTTTACTCAGCTGATCCAAGTTCAATGCTCAGTTTCCTGAGCCTGCTGGGAGTGATTTCTGAATGCAGAGCCAGGGGTAAACCCTGAGCACTGCCTGTTATGTGACTCTCCCCCAATAAAAGAAAGAAAACTTAGAATCCCTGGAGCTGGGTGTAATGGGACGTAGAAGACAAGTCAAAACAGCAGATGAGCAGAGCTGGTAGAATTTGAGGCTACCAGCTTGGTCATAGCCAGTTATTTTTGAACTGAGGGGATTGTGCTGAAAGATAAGACACCATTTTTTTTTTATTTCCATAAAGTTGTTTTCCCTTAATTTGCCATCCACTCATAAGTCCTCGGACAAGCACAGATAATGAAGACTTAAAATCAAGGTGAGTGCTCTTTCACCTACTTTTCATTTAAATATATGTAAAATGAGGTGTGATTATTCAAGAAATAATTCATTTTGCGAGATACAGCTAGAATTTTCATGTAAATTGAATTACTAGGCCTTTTAGTATAGGTTCAAAACCGGATTCACAGTTCTCTTAAGTTTTTTTTTTTCACTTGCTGTGTTTTATCAAGTTGCTGCATACATCTTTTAGTACCAAGTTTTATTTTTTGGGAGGGTGGGGTATGGGACCCACACCTGGTGGCGCTCAGAGATTACTCTTGGCTTTGCACTCAGAAAAGACTCCTACCATGCTCTGGGGACCCTATAGGATCCAGATCCCGGGGATTGAACCTGGGTTGGCCACTTGCAATACAAATGCCCTTCCTGCTGTGCTATTGCTCCAGTCCTGATACCATGGTATTTTTAAGAACATTGGCTTTCTCTTTACCACTCATTTCAATCTTTTCTGAACATTTCTTTTTTTAAGGTCCCATAGTCTTGCAGGTTGTGAAAATATTTTATAGGTAAACAGATTTGGAGAAGACAGAAATATTAACTGACAGAACCAACATGTAGTTATTACCCTAGTATTTTCTATACTTTTTATGGAGGCATACTATAAATGTAAGTTATTTTTAAGCTTTTGTGTCCTTTTTTATTGCTGTCTATATTTTACCAAACCAAAAAAAAATTAAGATTTCTGCTTTAGGTCTGGAATTTAAAATACACAATTTGTCTTAAGGAGGGATATCACGTGAGATATAGAAGTGTCTTAACCGGAGAGATAGGATGAAGATAAGGTGTTTGCCTTTCATGCAGAAGGATGGTGGTTCAAATCCCGGCATCCCATATGGTCCCCTGAGCCTGCCAGGAGCGATTTCTGAGCATAGAGCCAGGAGTAACCCCTGAGCACTGCCGGGTGTGACTCAAAAAGAAGTGTCTTAACAATCATAAACTCTATATCTGTAATGAATAATATATTCAGAACCAATATAGTCTATTTTCAGTACTTAGAACAGTGATCTGAATAGTTAGTTGGATGATGCCCTCATATTATTGACCAGATAGGTAACCAAAGGCTGTTTGTTTATTTAAATTAAGGATAAAAATATTTTAGGTCCCCTACTGGTTAAGTGATGAACTTTTGAGTATGGATTCAATCATATTTAGTAGCTGTCTTCCCTGGTGAATTATAAACTCTGTATCTTTTTTCATTTTTTTACATTTATTTATTTATTTATTTATTTATTTATTTATTTATTTATTTATTTATTTTGGTTTTTTGGGGGGAGCACACCCAGCAGCGCTCCCTAGCTCTGTGCTTAGAATTTGCTCCTGGCTCTGGGGACCATATGGGATGCCAAGACTTGAACCCCTGTCCGTCCTGGGTCAGCCATGTGCAAAGCAAATGCCCTACCACTATGCTACCACTCTGGCCCCTGTATCCTTTTTTAATTCATCGCCCAAAGCTTTATTTTTGTTTGGCTATTTTAGTGAATTCTCCTGCTTTACTAAATGGTTTTATTAAATGAAACAAAAATGCTACCTTTCTATTGGGATGGTTCAGTGATTGTCACTGACACCCCTCACTGATTTTTGTTTGTATTTTTCTTTATTTAGTTTCTATATATTACTCCTTATATGTGACAGTTCTGCTACAGATTTCTTTTGAGTTCTTATTCACATGGACTTTGTCTCTCTAATTTCGTAGGAAAAATGGCATAAAAAGACTGGCCAGGATGTTAGATTGGTGTGATCTTAGAACAAAATATCTCAATTCAGATACTTTTGAACACATTTAACTTGTGTTCTTTTTGTTCAGTTACTTGTTGAAAGCCTTTTTGAGTAAACTTTTAATTCTTCAAGACTCTGGTTGATTTTTTCTGACTGTTTTAGCTTCCCATTTCTATTAGTTACATTCTAGGGTAGGCCAGATCTTTCTGTTGTGTTTTTACAGGTCTTGGCATTTCTGAATGGTACTATATACCTTTAAGTTACTTCAGATATACTGCTCCATACCCCTTTTTTAATTTTTCATTTTTTGGAAAGAAGAGCTACTAAATATGCCTCATTACCCTGATTTAGTGAAGTAATCAATTGTAAAACTCATTTTTTTTATTTCTGGGAATGTTTTGAAATGATAAAGTAAAAAGTGATATTGATATGTAGTTTAATTCTGATTTTATAAATATTAAAATGATTACATTAGGGTTAAAATGCAGTATGTAAGCATGACCCAAATTTAAAAAACTGCTTTCTAAAGTTTGTTTCTAAAGTTTGTTTTCTTTTCCTGTTTCACAAAATTTATATAAAAGCTGTTCTGTCTGTCCCCTATATCTTCTATTAAATGTTATTGCTAAAACTATTGCCTAAATTCATTTCCTATATTTAGCTCTTGAACTTAATTTTAATTTGTTGTGTGTTGCCCTATAATTTCAATGTTGTATATTACTAATTTTTAGAATTATCCTTTTAAAATGTTTTTTTCTGCCACACCCGTTTGTTCAAGGGTTACTCCTGGCTAAGCGCTCAGAAATTGCCCCTAGCTTGGGGGGACCATATGGGACACGGGTGGGGATCGAACCGTGGTCCTTCCTTGGCTAGCGCTTGCAAGGCAGACACCCTACCTCTAGCGCCACCTCACCGGCCCCATCCTTTTAAAATCTTAATTCAACAAACTTTTGAAAAAATCTTTATTGAAGTGCTATGATTTACAGTAATGTTAATGATGGTTTCATACATAAATGCATCATTCCAAAACCAAACTAGAATTATCTGTTTCTCAACCAAGATCCCGAAGACTCTTCCCATTCAATCTTCCTCTTCCACACTGACCATAAACTTACTCTGTGGGAAACTCTTCAGTTACGTTGTCTTTGTTCATTTGTTTCTACCTTATTATGTATCTCTTAAATTCCAAATATGAGAGATCATTTTTTTATTTAAACACCATGGTTATAAGGCTGTTCATAATATTTTTTTCACAAATGAAGTTATTTATGATTGAGTTAGTCATAAAGTGTGCAACAACCTTCATCAATGTATATTTCTGGCCACCAACAAAACAAAGTTTTCCTCTTACCCTCCCTGATGCCTTCTCCCATGCCTGTCTCTGGCATACATTTTTTTCTTCTCTCTCTGTTCATCTTTCTAGAGGGATCATTTTGTATTTGTCCCTTTTCTTCTGACTTACTTCACTCAGCATGATATTCTCTAGTTCCATCTATGTAGCAGCAAGTTGAGTTATTTTGTCCTTTATCACAACTATACAGTATTCCATTTTGTACCCCTACTACAATTTCTTGATCTATTAACCTATAGCTGGACATTTGGTTTGTTTCCATATCTTAGATATTGTACTATGCTCTGTAATGAACACAAATATCTTTTCAAATTAATGTTCTTGTGTTTTCAAGGTCAGTGTCAGGAATTAGTACAGCTGCATACTATGGCACTTTTAGTTTTGTTTTTGAGAACTCCATATTGCTTTCCATAGAGGTTGATCCAGATGACATTCCTATCAACAGTGAATGAGGGTTCCATTCTTACCACTTCCCCATCAATGCCGGCTCTATCTCTAGATATTTTGGTACAGGCCAGCCTGACATCTCTTTTATGTGAAGCAAAATCTTTTTTTTGTTTGTTTGGGGTTTTGGCTTGTCTTTGTTGTTGTTGTTGTTGTTGTTGTTGTTGTTGTTGTTTTGTGTGTGGGTGAGTTTTTTGTTTGGGTTTTTTTGTGCCACCCAGGTGGAGCTCAGGGGTTACTCCTGGCTCTGCTCAGAAATTGCTACTAGCAGGTACGGGGGTGGGTGGGGACAGGGCTTACAGACACTACATGGTATGCTGGGATTCAAACCAACATCGGTCCTGGGTCGGCCACTTGCAAGGCAAGCTGTGCTATCTCTCTGGTCCCTGCTTTGTTACTTGTTTGTTTTGGGGCCATACCTGATAGTGTTCAAGGGCCGCTCTATGCCCGGGGATCACTTCTGGCGGGCTTGGAGGGCCATACTAGGGATAGAACCCGGTCCGGCTACATGCAAGACAAGAACTTTACCCACTGTTCTATTACTCCAGTCCACACAATCTTTTTTTACTTAAAGAAATTTAGAGAAATCTGAGGTAAACAGAAAGAGGTGTGTTCAAGAAAGAACATTCTCCAGAGGGGGGAACCAGTTTCATTATCTTGATTTGCATTTCCCAAATTAAAAGTGACAATGAGCAGTTCTTTATAGACCTATTAACTATCTTCTTTTGGGAATTGTCTATTCATCTCCTTCCTCCCCAATTGTGGATTATTGGGTCTTTGTGAGTGCCTTATACATCTTGGTTCTGATATGTTATATGCAAATATCCTCTCCCATTTAAAAGGATTTCTTTTAATTTTATCTTGAGTTTTCTTTCTCTATGAAGAAACTTTTTAATTTGTTGTATTTCCATTTCTTTTTTATTTCTTTGCTCTTTGCCTCTGTTCATCTTGCAGAAGACACTTCTAAGGTCCATTTCTTGCACAGTTCAGCTTGTTTTTTCTATGTATTTCCTGGATTCTGTTTTAAATTCAAGGTATTTAATCCAATTTGAATTTACTTAATGTGAATGGTGTTAGATGTTTTAATTTCGTTTTTCACATGTAACTTTCCAGTTTTTCATTACCATTTCTTGAAGAGAATTACTTTGTTCCACTTCATATATTTACCTGATGATTCTCAGTTGTTTTACAAATCTGTCTTTATTCCTATATCATGCAGTTTTGATTCTTAAAACTTTATATGTAGTGCAGTTCAAAGCTGAGAATTTAGTACTTCCCACCATTTTTTAAAAGTTTTCTTTGGGGTACATCTTTGGGGCCGGAGAGATAGCACGGAGGTAAGGCGTTTGCCTTTCATGCAGGAGGTCATCGGTTCAAATCCTGGCATCCCATATGATCCCCCGTGCCTGCTAGGAGCAATTTCTGAGCCTAGAGCCAGGAATAACCCCTGAGCACTGCTGGGTATGACCCAAAAACCACACACACACAAAAAGTTTTCTTTGACTCATGCTAATTCAACTAACTTTGAACATTCCTTTTAGAAATCAGATACTGTACTAAAATTGAAACTGAACTCAGACTTTGAGAATTGATTTTTTCTGACTTTGATTTCAAAATATTGACAATGTACTTTCTTCTCTCTATCTCTAATACAGAATATTCATTCCTGTTCTAATTCTTTACCTGAAGAAGGCCTTGAACATGTTTTGCAGAACTGTCTCTGACCTTCAGTGTCATTTGTACCCTAACTCATCCTTTAGACACAGTATTAAAAATCCTTAAGCCTTGCACAGAATGTAGCTTCTAGTTACTTTCTTGGCCTCATAAACATTACAATTGGTTACCTTTAAAAATCAGAAGTTGGGGGCCCGGAGAGATAGCACAGCGGTGTTTTCCTTGCAAGCAGCTGATCCAGGACCAAAGGTGGTTGGTTCAAATCCCGGTGCCCCATATGGTCCCCCGTGCCTGCCAGGAGCTATTTCTGAGTAGACAGCCAGGAGTAACCCCTGAGCACCGCCAGGTGTGACCCCCTCAAAAAAATCAGAAGTTGGCTTTATCCAGATTTTATTTTTGCTTGAAGAGTTATCATATCTGAAAACATGTCTGAGTTTCACATGGCCATAATGAGCTAGAACTATCTAGGTGTCAAATTCTTTAAGTAGTAGAGATCAGGTTTGTTCATATTAGTTAGCTCTAATTGGTTTTCTCCTAGCTGTTTATTCTACATTTACCCCTATAAACAAGTGGTTGTTAAATTGCTTTTTTGAGACTTTTGTCTTCAGAACATACTTGGAAATGGTTCTCCTTGGTGCTCAAATGTTAATTTTAGTAACGTGTTCCAATGTTGTGGCTGGCTTTTAGATTCTGGCCATATGTAGTAGAATAGAAAGTGTTTAGGTTTCTCTTTTTTTTGGCTTTGGTTTTTGGGTCACACCTGGTGGTGCTTAGGGGTTACTCCTGGCTCTGTGCTCAGAAATCACTCCTGGCAGGCTTGGGAGACTATATGGGATGCCGGGATTTGAACCACAGTTCTTCTGCATGCAAGGCAAATGCCCTACCTCTGTGCCATCTCTCTGGCCCCTACCTAGGTTTCCTTTTTTAAAAAAATTTGGCCACACTTGGTTGTATTCACGGATCATACCTGGCAGGGCTCGGGGCACTGGGGATAGAACCCAGATTGGCCGCATGTAAGGCAAGTCTGTTTGTTTGCTTTTCGGTAATTTTGCCCCATAGTGTGTATGTTCACACATGTGTAGGTAAACGAAGCCTACCCTATCCCTAACCTCATCCCTTCCTCCTAACCAAATAATCACAAATTTTTTTTAACCTGCTATGTTTCAAATGTTTTGTTAATTTTACATGAAGGGTTATTATGGAAATATTGACTATTTCTTAGTATTGAGAAATAGCATTGGCCTTTATTTTCTTTGCCATTAAAAGGTTTGATTATTTATAGTATATACTGTTTATGAAATTGCTTTGACTATTAGAACTTACTTGATGGGAAGTTTATTATTATAATCTTGATCCACATGTTGTAATATTTAAACCTGTTCAAAAGTTTAGTTAGGAGATTGGAATGATATATACAAGTAGTTTTGTCTCCATTGTCATCCTTCATACACTTTATAAGTTAACTCGGTTTGAATTCCCTACACAAGCTATTCAGAGGCACAGAGCAGTTGAAAAGGACAGAATAATTTTTTGCTTCTTTACTTGCACTAAAGGCTCATCAAATGGTCATTACTATGCTCTTTTTTAAATCTGGTCATAGGCATGCACACTCAAAAATGTCGACTATGTCACATTAGCTATAGCATGTGACTCTTACATGCACACTTATCCACCCCTTAATCCCTTAATCCACCTCTTGATGCAGCTAAAACTCTGGTTCAACAGAATTCCAGTTTTCAATCTGTGGGTTTTTTTTTAATTTATTTATTGATTGATTGGTTGTTGGGCCACACCCAGCGGTGCTCAGGGGTCACTTCTGGCTCTACACTCATAAATTGCCCCTGGCAGGCTGGGGTCTCATATGGAATGCCAGGAATCAAACTGGGCCCCTACTGCTGTGCTATTTGGCCTTTCAATCTGTGGTGAATTTATCCACAGGGACTGCAATTAGAATGACTCTCCCTTTATCTTTATCTTTCTCCTTACAAGTCCTTCCTCATAAATGTCTATTTGACTTTTTAGCAGTAAATTTTATCCACTACATGCCTACTTGGGGAAGTGGTCGTGTGTGTGTGTGTGTGTGTGTGTGTGTGTGTGTGTGTGTGTGTAGGTAGGTAGGTAGGTAGGTAGGTAGGTAGGTAGGTAGGTAGGTAGGTAGGTAGGTAGGTAGGTAGGTGTGGGTTACAGTTAGTGTTAAGAGAGAACATTGGGAACTAAGTTCTGGGATGCCTCTACTGATGTCAAAAAATTACCCAAATGTAATTTATTATTACTTTGATGGTTTGTAATTTGTAATTTTTTTGGTTGCTGAAAGGAGGTAAAGTGATATGCATGATATCTCTTCAGTAACAATAATGCAAACTACAGTGACTAAAACTTGGGGTGTGGGAGGAGAGAGAGAAAAGAGAAGAAAAATTTCTGCCACAGAGGTAGATGGGGTTGGAGGCAGGAGGAAACTGGGGACATTGGTTGCAGGAATTGTGCAATAATGAAAGGTTTTGGACATTGTATGATGGAAATGCAATCATGAATAACTTTATAACTTATTTCATGGTTAAAATTTATTTAAAAAACCTCTTTGGTCATCAGATGGCTTTTTATGAAGGACTTTTGATTTTCATATAAAATATGGAATGCTTCACAAATTTGCGTGCCATCCTTGTGCAGGGGCCATGCCAATCTTCTCTGTATCGTTCCAATTTTAGTATGTGCTGCCAAAGCGAGCACAGACTTTTGAATTTTTGTTTTTTTGTTTTGTTTTGTTTTTCGGGCCACACCCATTTGATGCTCATGGGTACTCCTGGCTAAACACTCAGAAATTGCCCCTGGCTTGGGGGGACCATATGGGACACTGGGGGATCAAACCTCGGTGCTTCCTTGGCTAGTGCTTGCAAAGCAGACACCTCCCAGACTTTTGAATTTTTATTTGGTGACTTTGATAATGAAATTTGAATATCTGTTTATAAAAGCATGCCATGTTAAGAAGGCAGATGTTTTGATTACCAATCTATCTGTCCTTAAGACAAATTCCTGGTTTTTCAACCTGTGTCTTGCTGTCACACAGTATTCTATATAATAGCATCAGTTAGGGGCTGGAGAAATAGCATGAGGCCAACCCCGGATGAACTCCGGTTTGATTCCCAGCATCCCATATGGTCCCCTAAGCCTGCCAGAAGCGGTTTCTGAGCACAGAGCTAGGAGTAACCCCTCAGTGCCACCAGGTATGACCCAACCCCAACCCCTCCCACAAATATTATTATTTAAAATTAGCGGTCTCAACTCAGAAAGGTTGCTCTTGGAGGGCATAGTCTTCAAATTACCTCACAAAATAGATGAGCATAATGGAACATAGAGGCATTGACAGTCATACCAATATAGCAGGACTCCTTTCTGGCAGGAAAAGAGAAGCCCAGGTAATAACCAATAGAACGTGAATTTTACAAATCTTGTTTCATTGGAATGTGGAAAGCCATGATTTTTTGGCCTTTTGTGTCCTGCAAACAACTGTTCCCAGGGTAGTTCAGAGGGAAGCCAACTCTGAACCAAGCTTAAAGTAGTTGAAAATAAGATTTGGATAACCATTGGTTCTAGTAGTAGAAAAGGATGTGTGATACTTATATTTAGAGCTTGTTTTCTTATTTACAGTTGTTAAAAGAGCACATTAAAAAATAACTAAACATGTTTTGTTTGATTTGGGGCCACACCTGGTGGTGCTCAGGCCGTCCTCCTTCCTGGCTTTGTGTTCAGTGCTCACTTCCTAATAGTGCTAGGGGAGTATGTGGTGTCAAGGATTAAGCCTGAATGGCTACAAAAATAGCACATATTCTTTATAAGTAATTGATAAAAGTAAATCTATAAAAATGTTCCACTGTCATGGTATTTGCATATTTTAATGATGAGAAAATACTACTCTGTTTAGAGAGTCCTAATCACTAAATTTGACACTGTTTCATCAGTGTTAATTTCTTGGTGGATATCATTAAATTTGGGGGTGTTTTACAATTGTGATTCAACACTTCAGCATTATTTTATAAATACATTCTCCACAACCTGAAAGACTGACCCCCACTCTCTTCTTTCCACTTGCTCTTGTGCCTGCTGATATGTCATTCCAGGATGTGGACAGATCCCTAAGATGAAAGTCCCCCAGAGGAGGATGCCAAAGCTTCATGTGTCACTCTAAGAACAATATCTCCCATAATTAAGAGCTTCTGGTGCTGTCCATTTAATGGGAATCTGCTTTATATCAGAAGATGAATACACACCACCATCCTTTTGACGAGACATTCCAAAGTCATGATTTTAAGAACATTTATTTTCACCTCCAGGCAGTTTCTTGCAGCAACCCTGTGTGTACAATTTTTACTCAAGATACATCACCCAGAAGCAGCATCTAATGAGAATTTCGTTATTTTAGTTCATCCTTCTTTACGAGAAAGGAGAGGAAGTCGCTTCCTGCAACCAATTCCTAATAAATGTAGATAGGTGTTGTGTTTGAACTCCTATAAATTTGACAATATTGGGATATTTGAACTAAGGATTTTTAGCTGCTTGTATAAATTTTAATTTCACTTCCTAGGAAAGAAATATTTGCCAGTTTTAACGGCAACAGAAGTTTTATTGAATATCTCTTAAAATACATCGTCATTAATTTCTCTTCCAAACAATTTTTTTGAATGTGAAATCTTCATGATTGAGAACCAATTTATGAATTCCATTTATATGGATATATTGGTACTATAATGATTTCTGTTGGAACATTGACATTTTTAATTTAAAAAATTGGAATGAAACTTATGCAACAAAATTTGCCTTTATAAGATGGTTCTTAGTATATTATGTTGTACACCCATCACCACAGACTGATTATAGAAAATTTCTAACACTGAAAAAGAGATCCCACACCTGATATCAGTGCTCCCAGGCACCCTTGCTCCTGGTAATAACTATGGTGGTTTCTGTCTAAATAAGATTGCCTGTTTGGGACATTTCATAATATTGAAATCATGCAATATGTCTGACTTCTTTTACATAACATCATGTTTTCAAGATTCATCCATGTTGTAGCATGTATTAGAACTTTATTTCTTTTTATAACTGAACAATATCCATTATATGACTGTGTACCATATTTTGTTTCTCATTATTCATTAGTGATGGACAGGATCTTGTAAGTATTAAAAGTGTAAGTTCAATGTTAGTGTACCCACAATTATAAATGGTAATTTCAAGGTTATGAATGATGTGTGAACAGAATGCTGTATAGAAATGTATATTATTTGTCAGCATTTCATAAAAGTGATTATTTTCTAAGACCCTTCTGGCTCTGATTTTATGAAATATGTGAATGTAGTATTTTCATCAATAAAGTTTAATGCATTAAGCATTAGTTTAAATTTTGAAAACAATGCTAGGCAGATAAAGATATTTGCCACATGTTGTAATGAAACATTTTGAAATGATTTCAATATGCAGTATTTGAAAAATGTCAATACGTAAAGGAAAGGAAATAAGTATAATTAAGTCAATATATTTTTAAAGCAATTTTTATAATTTAGCAGACATTGCATCTTAATATAAGTCACTATTAAAATTGTGTCCTTATGAAAAAATGTGATGTCCTTTTTTTGTCATATAAAATTATTCTTTTCTGTGTTCTGTTTACTTCTGACAAGTAATTGCTTGCCCCTGTAGAATGTTTTGCTGGATTCTCTTTCATTTCCCCTCCCTTTCCATACCTTCTTTCCTTCCTCACAAATATTGTTTTAAAAAATTACCGTATGTGCTCATTTAAAATAGTATCTGAGAATGGGCAGTAAAGATACACAAATAGTTCAACTCTATCTAGTATTTAGTCCAAACCTTATTAGCAGAGCTCATTGAATTTCCCTTAGATTTTTCTTCCTTCTCTCATGTTTTCTTTTTCCCCTCCCTCCCCCTCCCCCCTCCCTCCCTCCCTCCCTTCCCTCCCCCTCCCTCCCTCCCTCCCTCCCTCCCTCCCTCCCTCCCTCCCTCCCTCCCTGCCCTCCCTTCCTTCCTTCCTTCCTTCCTTCCTTCCTTTCCTTCCTTCCTTCCTTCCTTCCTCCTTCCTTCCTTCCTTCCTTCTCTTATCTATCAATGTAATCACTTTGTTTCTTTCAGGTAAGATTGGAATGAAACTGTTCACCTGTGACAAGAAAGTTTTCCTGAGTATATATCCATGATTTATGAAAGAAGAGAGTTAATTTGCATCGCCTTAAATTATTCAGTTTTGTTTTTTGCGCCATGCTGAAAACTTAAAAAAATCTCGAGTTGTGCATTACTGTATTTTAACTTGTGCTTGGTTTTTTTATGTTTATTTTCAGTAAAAGGCTGAAAGTGTTAAGTTTTTCATATTTTAGCACAATGTGCTTCTTATAGTTATCCAGTAAGCAAATAAAGTTATATAAACGTAATTTCATTTTAGGTTAATTATTGCTTGGGTTTAGGTTTTTTCTAAGTTGAAATGTGCCCTCTTTGGGATTTAAAATAAATAATTACTGAAACATTTTGAATTTACCTCATTAAAATTCAGTTTTTGTTATTTGGCCTGTTGTCTTATGCTATGCTTAGGAATCATTTATAAAATAGTACATGTATAACATCAAAACTTGTTCTTTTTTTTTTTTTAAGGTACCAGCACTCTCTTGTCCTCTGCCCTTTTTTCCCTGTGTAATTGTTGGACAAATGCAGGGGTGGTGTCAAAGTTAATTGTGTTTTAATTCTACAGTTACATGCTTTGTATGGCTAAACTTTCATCTGAAAATGTTTCACAGTGACATTTTTAAAAGAAAAATTTTTTATCTACTGAATTCTACCAATGTAACCTTCTAAATAAACAGTAGTTTTCTCAAATGATTGTATATCATTGTGTATATGTTGTTTATTTAAAATAGCTTAGAAATATTTCACTAAAGTTCCTAGTCCTCATTAAGTTCTTAAAAATAGTGATGTACAAATTATTCATAATACTACAGTTGTTTCAGGCATACACTATTTCAACACAAATCTTACACCACCAGTATGTAATACTCCATCCTCAGTCTTATACCACCACTGCTGGTATGACCAACAGCAATGTCCTCAGTTTCTCTCCTCCCCCAGTATACCTTCTTAGTAGGCACATAACTTATTTCATATTACTTGCTTCGAGAAAAATGGTAGATGGGATTATCAGAAGTCCGTTTGATTATTGTATAATTTTAACCTCTAAGTTTTTAAATATAATTTGTCTATTCTCATTTTTATAAACAATTATTTTTGGTTTTTGGGCAACACCCGGTGATACCAGGTTACTCCTGGCTTAGGGGACTATATGTGACGCTAGGGGTTCAAACCATGGTTCGTCCTAGGTTAGTGCATGCAAGGCAAACACCCTACCACATGTGCCACCACTCCAGCCCCTATAAACAAAATTTTACTTTGGTATATTAAATACATTGCACTACTATTTTGTACTTGGGTCTCATGGAGATTATTATTTTCCCTGTTATTAATAAAACTTTCTAAGAATTGCTAATATACTTTTTGAATTTATATGGAATAAGGCCTACAACAAAAATTTAGTAAAAGGGACTTAAATGCAAAGTGGAAATCTGAATAGGTAGGCCTATAAAAATACAAAAGTGTTCTGGAGTTCATATGCGGCCTACTTGAATTAGTTCTCTGACTTCCAATATGGTTCCACAGCCTGCTAGGAATGATTCCTGAGGTCAGACCAGGATTAAGCACTGAACATTGCCAGTATGGCCCAAAAGCAAATAGGAAAAAATGTACTTTATCCTATGATAGGGAATATTGGTCACATTAAAATATGATGTTTAAGTGTTGATACAAAGAATAGATGAATTGCAATAAAAATCTAAATGTAAGGATTGATAAGACAGATCAATGAAATTTGAATTTATTATTGAAAATGTATAAAATCCTTTAGCAGGCCAGGAGTGAACATAACTTCCTAGTAAAGTGCAACAGTTTAAGTGTCATTTAATATCACATGCTGAGTTATCTTTTTATTTTTAAGCACAATAACACATGTTTGTAGTTGGGTTTCACTTATAAAAGAAACACACACATGTAAACACCCCTTCACCAGTGCAACCTTAAGGAAATTCCTTAATGCTTTTGTAAAACTGATTTTAAGGCCATGAATTCCCTAAGATATTGTCTCTTCCTGAAACTTTATAACTTGCCTCCAAATCTAGCTGGATAGGATTTCTTTTTTTTAAACATAATTTTTATTTTAATTGTAGTGGCTTTATATCGTTCACAGTAATATTCCAGGTACATATTTACATTGAATCAGGGGAATTCCCACCACTGAATTGTCCTCCCACAACCGCTCCCATCCTGCCTCCCATATCCTTCACTTTTCCCCCCAGGGGCTGCTAGAATGCGTGATCCCCTCTGTGTCTATTTAATTACTTAGTGAGCTTATAACTGTTTGGTCTTGGTGCCTCCATTATTGCCCCCCTCTAGTTGGGAGGCGGGACTAGAAAGATCAAGTTATGTGGATTTGTTTGAGGAAGAGAAAGGTAATGGGGTAAAAATTGACTACACCGACTATGAGCGGAGTCATTCTAGAGGCTCTCATCCTTGGTTTGAGGGACGATGGGGAAAAGAAGGTGAAACACCACAGCATTTCAAAAAGAGGAATCAAATAAGATATTCAGTGAGCACTGTAGCCATAAAAATATGCACCACATAGTTGCCATGGTCTTGAGATAGGAAATATGACAAGGTGCAATGAGGAAGAAGAGAAAAGAAGAAAGAAAAAGTAAATATATAATTAAAAAATGGACAACTACTTCAATATTTACCCGAAAACAAAGAATTCAATCAAAATTAGATTAAAAAAATAATAAAGAAATTAAAAAGATTAGTGTTTTTTGTCTCTCACCCCCCCCCCAGCATAGGCACAGTAAATGTTGGGGTCACCTGAAACGGGAATCCCCTTGGCCTAAGAGATACAGGGTTTCCCTACCCTTGGAATATATTGTCACGGGATTATCTATAGACTCCTTTCACGTTCATTTACTCTCCCCTTGGTGTTTTTGTGCCGTATGGAAGACTTCTGCTCTGATCTGGATGATAAAGACAGACCTCTAGAAATCTAGGGGTCTCAGTCTGTGCACAGATCAAGGAGTGGAACTTATGATGATGACTTTCTTTGTGATTTTAGAAGTTCTGTTTCCTCGATGTCATTTTAATCTGTCTTCTATGGTTAGTGGTCTTGGCCCTTGTGCTGAAGCTCGGATGGAGTCTGGGATATCATCTTTCATTATGATTCCAGAAGACCCGTTCAGTTGCAATTGCCTCAGTCAGGACTCTGGCATTGGAGGTCATGTTTGTTATGCAGGACGTAGACCAGACCCCTAGACTAGGGCTTTCTTGTTGGTCCCAGAATACATACTGCCCGGTCACAGTTCTATCAGCCAGTCATCTGTAGATCATGTTCTTGGCTTTTGCACGGCCCATAGTGTGGTAAGTCTTCCAATTTTGTTTTATCATTGGTTGGTAAGGTAGGATAACCTGTTCTTATGTCCATTTGTTCCCAATTTCCTCGTTGTCAGGATCTTATATTAGAACTGGCACATGTTGGAGATCGAGTAGTATTCAGGATGTCCCAGGGGGGCTTTGGTTCCTGTAGCTGTTGTGAAGAACTGTGTCGATTCTATGTCTGGGGTTCAGGATTGAAGTCTGGATGGTTGGTGTATAATCTGGCATCTAAGATGGATCCACATGACATATTTTCAAGGTGGGAGATTCCCCTGTATTGTAAATAAGTATGAGTTCTTATCTCTAGTAGATAAGAGCTTGTTTATATACATGGGATTTCCCCTTTTTTAGTGTGCCTTTGCAGGAAGAAATGGTGCTTCATTATATTGCTGGTGCATTTGGGGGTGAAAAGAACAGAGAAACAAGTCACACACCCAAAAAAACATAAAAATAGAAATAAAAATATATATTTGCTTACATATGTATAGTGAAAAATGATTGTAAGCAAAATGAAATAAAAAATAAAGAGCTAGTGTTATACAGGTCTTATGATGGAAGTATATGTTTCCCCATTGACTTTTGAGATTTTCTTGTGAGGTGTGGGTTCCCAGGCACCTTTTCATTGCACACCCTGCCCTTCCTGAGATTGGTAAAGGATTTGATGGGGATTCTTGTGTAAAGTTCTTGCAATGGGAGTCCTTTTAGGGCTAAGTCTGGTATCCAGCAATGGTCCAAGTTAGATAAGTTGGTAGGGAGAGTCACACAGCATGAGTCAGTAGGGGTGTTGGTTGTCTTTTCCTGCCGGGGACGAGGTGTGGGTTTGAGTGGATGTCCCTTCGCTCGGGTGCTGGGTACTGGTTCGTTGGGGTAGGAGGTCAGTCTTGATGCCTAATAGATTAAGAACTGAGGGTGAAGAGTTTTAATAAATTGGAAAATCTGGATGGTATTGAGGGGTGAAGGGGTAGTTGGATTCCTGGAAGGGGTATAGGGGAGAGTATTTGAAAGGGGCAGAAAGGGAAGAAAGGGGAAAATAAGATTAAATAGGGAATAAAAAAAAAGTAAGAGGGAGTAGCGAGAAGAGAGGTGAAAAGAGCGGGGAGATGCCATTTTGCTTGAATATGTACGAGTGGGCCCCTTAGTATAAATCTGCAGGTCACCGTTGCTGCTTCGGTGGTCTGGCTGGTCATATGCTTCAGGTCCTAAAAGAAGGTATGCTCTAGAGATAAAGGGTGTGTTAAGTTTTATCCAAACAATTTTGTAACGCAACCTGGGTATGGTATCTTGTGTGGCTTAGCTCTGAGATGCCATCTTAGGTTGTCCATCCTTTGTATCCAAGAACACCTGTGGACAGAAAAGCTGAGAGGTTATTTTGAATATATTAAGCTTAAGGCATTAACACCTATTATTTTGAAATACTTCGGTTGTAGTCAGTGATTTCCCATGGTATTCTTTACCTGTAACCTTGTATAAGATCCCTAAGAGATTATTATGAGCCTTTGCAGTATTAGGCTGATTACATACCTGTTCACTCTATGCTGCTGTTTCTGCAGATGTTGGTTTCTTTATGGTTTAATGTGTGGTCGAGAGTTTATGATGTTCCTCTTTCATGTGTTCGGGGCACTTCTGCCCAGTATATGTGTGGTATTTCAGTTTTCGGAGATTCTACCCTGTTAAGCCCTGTTATTTGATCTTTGAATATTAGTTGTATATATGGTGTAGTTTCTAGGTGATTCAGAATTGTGCTATCATTCTGTTTATCTTTCATCTTCTGACTTACTTCGTTTAACATAATATGTTCAAGGTCCATCCATGTTGCTGCAAAGTCTGTGATTGAATCATTTCTTACTGCCATGTAGTATTCCATTGTGTATAGATACCACATCTTAATGATCCACTCATCTGTTGTTGGGTATCGAGGTTGGTTCCAAGACTTGACTATTATACTGAGTGCTGCGATAAATAGTTGGGTGCACACATATTTGGGAATGAATGTCCTTCCGGCTTGGGGGTAGATACCCAGGAGAGCAATTGCTGGGTCAAATGGCACCTCAATTCTGAGTTCCTTGAGCACTCTCCAGACTGTTCTCCATAGGGGTTGGACTAGGGGGCATTCCCACTAGTAGTGGATGAGAGTGCCTTTCATACCACAACCCTGCCAACAGAGATTGTTTCCATTATTTTTGATGTGAGCCATCCTCACTGGTGTAAGCTGGTACCTCATTGTTGTCTTGATTTGGATTTCCCTAATGATGAGTGAAGGTGAACATGTTTTCATGTGTTTGTTGGCCATCTTTCAATCTTCGGTGAAGTGTCTTTTCAGTTCATCTCCCCATTTTTCTATGGCTTTATTTGGTTTTGTGGAGCTCATCTTCCTGAGTGCTTTGTATATTCTGGATATCAGCCTTTTATCGGACATGTTGAGTGCAAAGATTTTTTCCCATTCAGTTGCCTGCCTTCTTGTGTTGAGTATGGTTTCTTTTGCCATGCAGAAGCTTTTTGGTTTGGTGTAGTCCCATTTGTTTATGTTTGATGCTAAAGTTCTTGCCATTGGCAATCTATCATCAAAAACTTTTTTGATATATAGGTCTTCGAGTGTTCCGCCTATTTTTTTTCTCAATAAACTTTATGGTTTCGGGTCTGATTTCGAGGTCTTTGATCCATTTTGAGTTGACTTTTGTATATGGGGTGAGGTATGGGTCAATTTTCAATTTCTTACAGGTGGTTTTCCAGTTGTACCAACGTCATTTGTTGAAAAGACTTTCTTTGTCCCATTTCAAGTTCTTGGCTCTTTTGTCAAATATTAGTTGACTATATTTCTGGGGGCTTATGTCTGGAAATTCTGTTCTAACCCACTGGTCTGAGGCTCTGTCTTTGTACCAGTACCATGCCGTTTGGATCACTATGGCTTTATAGTATAGCTTCAGGTTGGGTAGCGAGATGCCACCCAACTTCTTGTTTTTTAGTAGTGTTTGGCTATCCTGGGTCTTTTGTGGTTCCAGATGAATTTTATGATTGATTGTTCTAAATCTTTAAAGAACGATGTCTGAATTTGGATGGGGATTGTATTAAATCTATATAGGAGTTTGGGTAGGATGGTCATTTTGGCTATATTGATTCTACCTACCCATGAGCATGGGATGTTCTTCCATTTCTTTAGATCCTCTTCAATTTCTTCCTGAAGTGTTTTGAAGTTTCCCTGGTATAAGTCCTTTACTTCCCTTGTAAGGTTGATCCCTAGGTATTTAATGTTTTTTGTTACTATTTTAAATGGAATTGAATTCTTTTTTGGGGGGGTTGGGCCACACCCAGCGATGCTTAGGGGTTACTCCTGGCTGTCTGCTCAGAAATAGCTCCTGGCAGGCACGGGGACCATATGGGACACCGGGATTCGAACCAACCACCTTTGGTCCTGGATCGGCTGCGTGCAAGGCAAACGCCGCTGTGCTATCTCTCCGGGCCCCTGGAATTGAATTCTTAATCTCTCTCTCTTCTACTTCATTATTTGTGTAGAGAAATGCTACTGTCTTTTGTGTATTCACTTTGTAGCCAGCCACTTTGCTGTATTGGTTAATTATTTCTAGGAGTTTTACTGTGGACTCTTTAGGATTTTCTATGTATATCATCATACCATCTGCAAAGAGGGATAATTTGAGTTCCTCTTTCCTAATTTGGATTTCTTTGATTCCCTTCTCTTGTCAGATTGCTATTGCTAGGACTTCTAAGATTATATTGAATAAGAATAAGAATATATTGAATAAGAGTGGAGAGAGTGGACAGCCTTGCCTAGTTCCTGACCTTAGTGGAAATGTTTTCAGTTTTTCGCCATTGAGGATAATGTTGGCTGTGGGCTTTTCATAGATAGCTGTAACTATCTTGAGAAAGGTTCCTTCTAAGCCTATTTTGCTGAGTGTTTTCAACATGAATGGGTGCTGAATTTTGTCAAACGCCTTCTCTGCATCGATTGATATGATCATGTGGTTTTTGTTTTTCTTGTTGTTGATGTGGTGTATAATGTTGATTGATTTACCTATGTTGAACCAACCTTGCATCCCTGGGATGAAACCCACTTGGTCATGGTGTATAATCTTTCTGATGTAGTGCTGGATTCGGTTTGCTAAAATTTTGTTGAGAATTTTTTCATCTATGTTCATTAGGGAGATTGGTCTGTAGTTTTCTTTCTTGGTGCTGTCCTTGCCGTCTTTGGGAATGAGTGTGATATTAGCCTCATGAAAGGAGTTGGGGAGGGTTCCTGTCTTTTATATGGTTTGGAAGAGTCTGTGGATCAATGGTAGTAAGTCTTCTCGGAATGTTTGATAGAATTCACCTGTAAAACCATCTGGACCTGGACTTTTGTTCTTAGGGAGTTTCTTAATTACATCTTCGATTTCCTCTGAAGTGATTGGCCTATTTAGATTTTCTAGATCTTCAGATTCCAGTCTTGGTAGCTGGTATTTTTCCAAGAATCTGCCGATTTCTGCTTGGTTCTCTATTCTGAGTATAGTTGTTCATAATAGGACCTCATGATATGTTGTATTTCTTGGGATTCTGTTGTAATCTCTCCCCTTTCATTTGTGATCCTATTAATTTTGGTGATTTCCCTCTTTTTTTTTGGTGAGTCTTGCCAGTGGTTTGTCTATCTTGAGGCATGGTTGGGCGGGGCTTCCATACCTGAGGCAGACAGGAAAAACCTGGCAGGGAGGAGCTAGGGCCGTTCGCGTGGTCCGCGTGGTTAGGTGGGGCTTCCCTACCTGGTGGATAGAATTTCTTAATTTAATGTTCATTTCATTTATTGTATTATATCCCTCCATTGTTGTCTTGTTTGTAGATGATCTGCTTTGAATCTTATGGGCTTCCTTTTTATATAAGTTCCCTTCTTGAGCTTTCTGTTTTCAGTGTTCTATTTTTGGAATTTGTTATTTCAAGTTCAACGTATCATGGGGTTTTCTTACTGGGTTCCTTCAGGTCTCTTGTATCTTGGTACCTAAAATCTTTGTTTCTTCATCAAATTTGTCTTCCTTTTCTTCAGGGACTCCACTAACTTAAACTTTTCCTCTTGAACTCACCCCATAGTTCCCTGGTGTACTGGTCCTTTCTGTTCAGACTTTTCCTATCAACTGTTGTTTTCTAGATTTTTTTCTCTCAGAAATTTTTTAAAAATAATTTTTATTGTGACCAATGTGAATTACAAGTCATTCACAGTTATATTTCAGGTATACAGTGACAGTGAATTAGGGCCATTTCCACCCCCAGTGTTATCCTCCCTCCACACCTCTTCCCAGTATGCATCATGTACCACCCTTTTTGCCCCCTGGACTGTAACAGATCCCCTTTGTGTATAGGTTGTTGTAGATTGGGTTATCTTGATTCTGTTGTCATTGACTTTGGGTTTGATATTTAGGTCTAATCATTTTTTATTTCCACTCAATATTCATGAGACTGTTTGCTCCTGGTATCATCCACTCCCCCCTCAATTTATTATGAGGCAGATCAAGATGATTCAAGTTCTGTTTGGGATAAAAATTGGGAGGAGCCTATCTAGAAGCTTTAGATTTAAAAGAAGAAAAAATCAAAACAAGCAATGACAAAAAATACAGTATCAGCTAACAAAACAAAACAAAACAAAACAAAAAAACACCAAGAAAGAAAAGAGGGGAAAAAAGGTGGGTGGCAAGTTTTTTTTCTTTATTTTTTGCATAGGCACAGTAAGTATTGGGGAAATTAGAAAGGCAATTCTAATTAGAGTTGGAATTCCCTTTCCTGTTAACTGTTGTTTTCTAGACTTTTTTCCCTGATTTAAAAAAAAAAATTGTTCACTTGCTGTTACACTTGGCAGTGGTCCTCAAACTATGGCCCCGCAGGCCACATATTGTATTTGTATCTGTTTTGTTTCTTCATTGCAAAATAAGATATATGCAGTGTGCATAAGAATTCCTTCATAGGTTTTGTTTTTACTATAGTCAGACCCTCCAATGGTCTGAGGGACAGTGAACTGACCCCCTGTTTAAAAAGTTTGAGGACCCCTGGTTTAGAGCCTCTATTGACTTTTTAATACCTTCTGTGCTATTAATTTCTGCTTGTATTTTTCTCATTCCAGTACTCATACTTTTGCCCTGCTGGCTTTCCTGACTATCTGTGCCATTTCTCTGAGCTCATTAAAATTCCTCACAATGGTGTCACTAAAGTATTTGAGGTTTTACTGAGCTAGTTAGCCCTCTTCTACTTTTTTTTCATTGAACTTGGTGGGATTCTACAAGTACTTTCTATCGTCCCCATCATGTTTGCTGTACTGTGTGAAATTTGGAGGAGCTTTGAAACTAGACATGTTGAAATGGTGAAGTTTGGGTATAGAGTACAGAGGTTCAGTACCTGTGGAGCTGTGCCCATTGACCTGGCAGAGCTCAGGTGTGGAGGCACTGGATCTTCTCATTTTAGTCCATAGACGACATGGTCTTCAAATGATGTCTCACAATATGAAAGAATCCCATTTGCTTACCTCTGTATTTGAGAGGTATACAGTCGTCTGAAGATATACATAGTGCTATCCATTTGCACTAGTTACTGGCAAATAAGAGCTATAAAATTTAAATTTATTTTAGAGAATGACAAGGCAATTGTATAATTGTTTGAGCTAGAAATTTTGCTACTACTTAGAATATCATCTTCTGTACTCCAAATTATTGACACTGCTATTTTTAGCATCTTTAGGCACCATGATTACAAACATGTTTGTAGTTGGGTTTCAATCATAAAAAGAACACCCTCCTTCACCAGTGCAACATTCCCACCACCAATGGTCCCCATATGCCTCCTCCCTCACCCCCTGCCTGCCTTTGAGACAGGCATTCTACTTCTCTCTTTACCATTGTCATGATAGTTGTTAATGTAGTTATTTCTCTAACTGCACTCACCACTCTTTGTTTTTCTTTTGTTTTGTTTTTGTGGGTTTTTTTTTTGTTTGATTTTTGCTTTTTTTACTCACCACTCCTTGTGGTGAGCTTCAAGTTGTGAACTGGTTCTTCCAGCTCTCATCTATTGTCTCTGAGTATTATTACAATAATGTCTATTTTTCCTAAAACCCATAGATGAGTGAGTGTTCTGTGTCTCTCTCCCTCTAAATTATTTCACTCAGCATAATAGTTTCCATGTCCATCTATGTGAAGGGAAATTTCATGACTTCACTTTTCCTAACAGCTGTATAGTAGTCCATTGTGTATGTGTATGTTTCTTTAGCCACTCATCTGATGTCAGGCGTCTGGGTTGATTCCAGATTCTGGCTATCCTAAATAGCTCTGCAATAAATATAGGTGTGCAGAAGACATTTTTGTATTGTGTTTTTGAAACACAGCTAAGTCTTTATTGTGATTTTGTGGAAACACAAAATTGGAAATGGAGAATCCCAATTTTGGTTTTAACTGTAAACAATTTTTCAGAAGTAGGAGATCTGTGTATTGATATTTTAAGCATTTATTCTAGGCAGAAAGCAATATAAGACATCTCATGTACTTAGAGTCTAGAGAGAAAATAAAGACTGAAGGAACCATCTTGGGGCTTATGTCCATAAATTTTTCCATTTGGGCTTATTTCTTAAGCTAAGACATAAGTAGGTAGTCCTTATAACTAGTCCTTATAGTTTTTATAACTAGTTCTGCCAGTATACTGGAAGAGCTATAGGTGATAGTTAAAGAACAGACTTGGATTCCAGTTTTATTTACCAAAGCTGATATAGATTCTTAAAAATTTATTTAAAAATACTTGCCTTCTATGAGATAGTCATGAGCAAAACAATGTGCCTATTCTTTTTGGGTTTTATGGGGGAGGCACTCCCACTGGTATTCAGGGAATATTAAGGATATTTCCTTAGCATTACCTGGTACTTAGGGGTACCCTTAGCTCTGAGGTCAGGGATCACTTCTGAGGGTTTGAGGGCATTATGTGATGTTATGGATCAAAACTGGGTCGACCTCTTGCTCTGATCTACGATGCTTCTGTTCTCATAGTACTTTATTCTGACAATGGAGTCAAATGACAAACATTTGATGTTTGCTGAAAGGAAGTCCTTTGAGGATGAATTCATAGATGAATAGTTTGAGAGAATCAAAGCTTTCTTTTATTTTAATATATACATCCTTATTTAAGCACTATGATTAAAAGCATGTTTGTAGATGGGTTTCAGTCAAAAACAGAATACCCCCCTTTACCAGTGCAACATTCCCACCACCAGTGCCCCCCACCTCCCCGCCCCTGCCTGTATTCCAGACAGGCATTCTATTTCTTTCATTCTTGAACATTTTCATGCTAGTTGTCAGTGTAGTTATTTCCCTAACAGCATTCACCACTCTTTGTGAAGCTTCAAATTGTGAGCCGGTCCTTCCGGCCCTTCCAGCCCTAACTATTGTCTCTGGGTCTTATTACAGTAAAGACTTTCTGACTTTGTGTAATGATCATATATGTAGGAATATTTAATAGGCTTAAAGCAGGAATTATTATCATATTTTTTTTTTGGTTTTTGGGTCACACCTGGCGGTGCTCAGGGGTTACTCCTGGTTGTCTGCTCAGAAATAGCTCCTGGCAGGCACGGGGGACCATATGGGACACCGGGATTCGAACCAACCACATTTGGTCCTGGATCAGCTGCTTGCAAGGCAAACACCACTGTACTATCTCTCTGGGCCCTAAAGCAGGAATTATTAAGCATTAAATTTGTTAATAATTTATTAAGCATTAAATTATTCCTGATACCATGTCCATCTTTGAATCTTGTACATGAAAGTCATGTAATATATAGGATTCTTAGAATTATTAGTTCTGGGCCCGGAGAGATAGCACAGCGGCGTTTGCCTTGCAAGCAGCCGATCCAGAATCTAAGGTGGTTGGTTCGAATCCCGGTGTCCCATATGGTCCCCCGTGCCTGCCAGGAGCTATTTCTGAGCAGACAGCCAGAAGTAACCCCTGAGCACCTCTGGGTGTGGCCCAAAAAACCAAAAAAAAAAAAAAAAAAAGAATTATTAGTTCTGAGGTACTTTTTTCTTGTTTAGTTTTTGAGTTACACCGTTACACCCTGTGATGCTCAGGGCTTACTTATAACTCTGCTTAGGGGTTGTTCCTGCGGTACTTGTGGGACTATATGGGATGACAGGGATTGAATCCAGGTCAGCCATGTGCAAGGCAAGTATCTTACCTGCTATACTCTGGTCCCATAAGCTCTAAGCTCTAATGAATTGTCAATTTTCTTTCTTTCTTTTCCTCTCTCTTTTTTTTTTTTTGGTTTTTGGGCCACACCCTTTGACGCTCAGGGGTTACTCCTGGCTATGCGCTCAGAAGTTGCTCCTGGCTTCTTGGGGGACCATATGGGACGCCGGGGGATCGAACCGCGGTCCGTCCTAGGCTAGCGCAGGCAAGGCAGGCACCTTACCTCCAGCGCCACCGCCCGGCCCCCTTTCTTTTCTCTTTCCTTCTTCTTTGTTTCTTTCTTTCTTTCCTTCCTTCTTTCTTTTTCTTTCTTTGTTTCTCTTCTTTCTTTGTTTCTTTCTTTCTCTTCTTTCTTTCTTCATTTCTTTGTTTCTTTCTTTCTTTCTTTCCTTCCTTCCTTCTTTCTTCTTTCTTTCTTTCTTAGTTTCTTTCTTTCTTTCTTTCCTTCTTTCTTTCTTTCTTTCCTTCTTTCTTTCTTTCTTCTTTGTTTCCTCTTTCTTTCTTTCTTTCTTTTCTTTTCTTCTTTTTTCTTTTTCTCTCTTCTTTCTTTCTTTCTTTCTTTCTTTTTTCTTTCATTCTCTTTCCTTCTCTCTTGTTTTCTCTTTCTTTCTTTCTTTCTTTCTTTCTTTCTTTCTTTCTTTCTTTCTTTCTTTCTTTCTTTCTTTCTTTCTTTCTTTTCTTTCTTTTTCTTTTCTTTCTTTTTTTTTCTTTCTTCCTTCCTTCCTTTCCTTCCTTCCTTTCGTTTCCTTTCGTTTCCTTTCGTTTCCTTTCCTTTCGTTTCCTTTCGTTTCCTTTCCTTTCCTTTCCTTTCCTTTCCTTTCCTTTCCTTTCCTTTCCTTTCCTTTCCTTCCCTTCCCTTCCCTTCCCTTTCTCCTTCCCTTTCCTTCCCTTTCTCCTTTCCTTTCCTTCCCTTTCCTTTCCTTCCCTTCCCTTCCCTTCCCTTCCCTTCCCTTCCCTTCCCTTCCCTTCCCTTCCCTTCCCTTCCCTTCCCTTCCCTTCCTTTCCCTTCCCACTCCATAATTGAATGTGAGTCTGTGGTATGTTCATTTTTCTGGGTCTTAGTTTTCACCAGATAATCAAAAATCTAAGATGGCAAGTTTTTATCACTGTGTCTTGTTCCAAAAATTCTGAAATCTTTATAATTGACCCAAATCTTTTGAACTACTGACAAGATTGAAGCTTATTGGCGATCTTGAACAGTAAGGGTAGAGTATCTTGCCTCCTTAACTGATCTACAAATGATTTGCAATTTTTAATAAATCACTGGTCCATGACAGAACTTTATATTTTATGGAAGCATTTCAGCTAATTGTGTGAAAATCCTAATAATCGTATTCTTCATCAAATTATATAATTACTTCTGTCAAATCTTATTCTAGTAAGGCTTTACAAAAGTATACTAATGTTAGCATTTTATTTTGTGGTATTCACCAAGAAGTGAGCTTAATACTCAAAAAGTCAGGTGCACAAGGATTCTGAATTAGCTCTGAGACCGCTGGCAGGCTACATCGAGGATGGTAATATTGTCAGTTACACTGTCCATCATAAAAAAATGGTTGTAGAGGAAATATTGTGACTCTGAAGAATGAAAGTTAACGGCTTCTCACAAATAAGTACATTTTTAGTAAGTAAAGAGTTATAATTTGTAATGGTCTTGAATGCTAGTGTTCATCTCAGCTCCTTTGAAGGAGGATCTCTATAACAGGACCAATATATAATTTTGCTCAGTCCATAAAATATCTGGATATATGGAAGGGTTCTTAAGATGAAGTTATGGCCTTATTTTTAAATATATTTAAAGACAGCATGCAACTAGTTTGTACATTCCATGATAGAAGTAACGATCTCAGTATTTTAAAACTGTGTTTACATTTTGCTACTTGGTTTTATTTTTAGTGGAGATGTTGTCAAGGCTTCATCTTAGGCAGAATGAAGCTTTTAATATCATACATATATACATAGTGTTGTTTCATTACTTATCAGAAGCATGGTTTGGTTATATTTTTTTAAAAAATCACTGAAGTTATGAAGATATTAATTTTTGAGATTCAGGCATGCAGTTTTTCATCAGTACCAATCCCTTCACCAGTGTACTTTTTCCTTCACTGGTGCACTCTTCCCTCCACCAATGCTTACACCCTCACACCCATTTGTGCATCACAGTCTGCTTCTGTGAGATACATTTTAAATATATATAAGTTTTTGCATTGTGCTTTATTTACTGCAGTAACATTTGTAGAGACACAGGCAAAAAAGATTCCAATGAGTCTGGAGTTGAGAATAAAAAGAGAAGTTACTATAAGTACAATTTATGCGTGTTCATACTGATTTTGTTATATTTATGATGTGAGCTGACATGATAGGGTATTGAAAAAATGACGAAAATGAGTGTTACAATCTGAAATGTAAGAGTAGTTGCTTTTGATTTTGATTGCTAGCTACTTTTCAAAACTGACCATTTCTATGTGGGCCCTAATGACACACTTTAGGTTGCTCAGTGTTAATGAGGAAAAGATTTTACTTGAGCCAGAATACATAGATTAAGAAATGCATCTTCTGGGGCCGGCGAGGTGGCGCTAGATAAGGTGTCTGCCTTGCAAGCGCTAGCCAAGGAAGGACTGCGGTTCGATCCCCCAGTGTCCCATATGGTCCCCCGAAGCCAGAGGCAATTTCTGAGTGCTTAGCCAGGAGTAAGCCCTGAGCATCAAATGGGTGTGGCCCGAAAAACCAAAAACCAAAAAACAACAACAACAACAATAACAACAACAACAAACAGAAAGAAAACCCACACCTAGGACTGGAACAAAACCAGAAGCAAAGTTAGTAACAGTCACAGGATAAAACTGAACTGTACCTAGAGCCAACAGTTGGGATGATATTTAGAATAATGGCCCAACTGAGATAAAATGAACAACAATAAAGGACAAGAATCAAGAAAGTGAGTGTGAACTCTTTATATTATTATTCTTTATTTATTTATTTATTTATTTTTGGTTTTGGGGTTATACTCGGTGGTACTCAGGGGTTACTCCTGGCTCTGTGCTTAGAAGTTGCTTCTGGTAGGCTCAGTATGGGATGCTGGGATTCAAAATGGGGTTCATCTTGTTTGTGCAAGGCAAATGCCTTACCGTTGTGCTATCGCTCCAGCCCCATGTTTATATTATTATTCTGAGTAAATGACAATATATTAAGGCAGTGAAACTGCCCATTGGATCCACGCAGTGGGAAGATAAAAGAAGTTACCTGGAGTGTGAAATGGTTTAGGTGGATTGGTACAGTGGAGAAAGAGGTCTTCCCAACATCGTTGGGTATGATTTTTAGTGTATGTTTCTGAACTGCTTAGTTGGGAAGTTTCTACTTTCCTTAGATTAAGAAATTCTGAAAAGTATGAGAGTAGTAGACATGTAGTCAGTTCTGAGAAGAAAGTGAATTGTATGTAAAATTTTCTGAGTCAATCACATGGAGAAAGTGAGAAGTAGAGGGCAGGAACAAGCTAGCACAGAGGAAAAGGCACTTGCTTAGCATGAGGCTGACCTGGATTAGCACCCCAGCACTCCATATTGTTCCCCAAAACCAACAGGAGTGATCCCTGGGCACAGAGCCAGGAGTAAGCCTGAGCACAGCTGAAACAAAAAAGAAAAACAAAACAAAAAAGAAACATAGATAAAATAATTTTAGCTTCAGTAACACAGAATACTAACAATAAGTAAATTCTTAGTCTTCAGTAACACCATGAAATAATATAACAATTATTTCTTTTTTTTTTTTTTTTGGGTTTTTGGGCCACACCCATTTGACGCTCAGGGGCTATGCGCTCAGAAATCGCCCCTGGCTTGGGGGAACCATATGGGACGCGGGGGGATCGAACCGCTGTCCGTCCTACGCTAGCGCTTGCAAGGTAGACACCTTACCTCTAGCGCCACCTTCCCGGCCCTATAACAATTATTTCAAATGGACTCTTTTTTGTTGTTTCAGCCACACCCGATGGCGTTCAGGGGTTATTCCTAATCATATTAGAGTTAGTGTGTTGAAAGATGAAATTATCAAAATATATTGGGACACACATCACATTACTCCTTTCAGTATGTGTCCAGAAACATTCTAATTCTGTCTACTAGCTAAAATAGATTTGAATTGTTTTTGAAAGTGAGAAATAATTGACTTTGAACTAGAGATATAGTACAGGAGTTAAGGCACTTTCCTTGCATGCAGCTAGCACTCGTTCTATTCCCAGCATTGTTTATGATCCTTTGAGCACTGCCAGGAGTAACTCTTGAGCATAGCACCAAGACACTTTGAGCACTTTTGGATATGCCTACATCCTATCAAAAGAAATTCCTGCTCAACATATATTTTTAGTGATGTTCTAAGCATTGCTGAAGTATGCAATAAGTTATTTGCTTGTAGGTTCCTTATTAAACATTTCATGAAGACATTGTGACTTACTAACTTGTTTGCCTTGCACGTACCCAACCAAGGTTCAATCCCCAATATCTCGTATGGTCCCCTAAGCACCACCAGGAGTAATTCCTGAGTACAAAGCCAAGAGCAACCCCAAAACATTGCCAGGAGTTGCCCCAGAAACCAAACATTATTTTTATCCCTCGCCCCCAAAATAATTTTTATCAAGACATTGGGATTTACAAAGTTGTTCATAATATTAAATAGAATGCTTCTTATCTCCTTTTCATAAAAGTTTCTCACCCTGCAATCTAAAATATTACATATATTTTATTTTGTACTTGGATCTAATTGTGGTAATTATCTTTACCACATATATACCCAGTCATAAATAAAAAAATTAAAAAATTCTATGCAGGGGCTGGAGAGATAGCATGGAGGTAAGGCGTTTGCCTTTCATGCAGAAGGTTGGTGGTTCGAATCCCGGCATCCCATATGGTCCCCTGAGCCTGCCAGGAGCGATTTCTGAACATAGAGCCAGGAGTAACCCCTGAGCACTGCCGGGTGTGACCCAAAAACAAACAAACAAAAAAACAAAAAAAAATTCTATGCAAATGTGTTTTAGAGTTTTCATGAAATAGGTAAAATCTACCAATGTAAATTTTAGTAAATGTGAAGAGAATTAATAATATTTAAATGGGAAAATATTAATAAGCCTATAAAAGTACAAAGTGGTCCCTAGAGAGATAGCACAGTGGGTATGGTGCTTGCCTTGCACATGACCAACTTGCATTCAATGCTTGGCATCCCGAATCCTGCCATGACTGACACCTAAGCACAGAGCCAGGAGTAAGCTCAGAATGCTGATGGGTGTGCCCCCCCCCCAGCATGAGGCTGACCTGGGTTTGATATCTAGCACCACTTATGGTCTCACTGAGGTATGATCCCACCACTAGGTGTGATCCCTGAACACAGAGCCAAGAGTCCTTGAGTAGTACTGTGCATGGTCTCCCCCAAAATAAAATTGAAAGTACAAAGTGTTTTATCCTTAGAGAGGTAATATTGGTTTTATATCTGAAAAAATAGTATAGATATGGCTTAAGTTCTGCATTAATTAGGTAAAAAATTGCAATAATTTTTTCTGGATGTAACAGAAACTGATCAGAATTAAAATGGATATAAACGAGACATTAACTCAATATTGAAAATTTATTAAATACCTTAAAAAACTAAGAGTTCTTAATCTAGTAGATGACAACCATATGCACCATTAGTTAGTGCCATACCCAATGCCATTTGTCCTGTCCTTTAAAGAAGCTTTTTTGTTTGTTTATTTGGGGGCCATACCCAGAGAAGCTCAGGGATTGCTCATAGCACAGCACTCAGGAATTTATCCTGGTACTCTTGGGGGACCATATGGCATGCAGGGGATCAAACCCATGTTGGCCCTGTGCAAGGCAAGTACCTACCCATTGTACTATCTCTTCAGCCACTAAAGAATCTCTTTCAGCACTTCTTGCAGACACTGATTTTTAAGGCTATCAATTCCCTAAGATATCACCTATCCCTGACGTTCTGTATCATTTATTCAAATATGAATAATATTCTAGCTGGGTAGAGTATTCTTGGTGAGGTGCTCTTTTCATTGAGTTTTTGTACTATATGCATCCATTTTCTTTCATCTCAAAGAATCTCAAATCAATGGGCTCTGCATCTACAGAACTCCCTTTGTATGGAAGATCCATTTTCAGATCTTGCTGTTTTCAACATTCTGTATCCTTTTGGTTTGTGTCATTTTAAGTAGAATATGTCATAGATATTTCCTAGTTAAATCTGTTTTCTCTGGAACCCTTTGGGCCTCTTGGATCTTGGTACCGGTATTCTTCAACTGTTCCATCTTTCTCATATTTACCTTCCTGTTCTTCAAGGATTCTGATGATTTATTTTTGTGTTTCTCCTCTTGAACTTGTCCCTGGTATGGTATTCATTTCTTTTCCAACTATTTTCAATTTTCTGTTATTTTCTAGTGGCTTCCTCCTTTGCATCTTGGAGCTCCTTGATTTTTGGGGTCAGCTACTGTTATTCTACAAATCAGAGCTTCTATTGAGTTTTTATATATCTACCATACTCTTCATTTTTGATTGTAATCATTGATTATAATCTTCTACCATACTCTTCATTTTTTATTGTATTCATTGATTATAATCATCTACCATACTCTTCACTTCTGATTGTAATCATTTCTGATTGACCTGTGTCATTTCCTTAAGTTCATTGAACATTTTTACAATGGAGTTGCTAAAGTTATTCAGTGTTTTATGAGATGGTGCTAGTTAGGCATTCTGTGTGATAGATTTTGCTCACTGAGCTTGGTGGGGTTCTTTGAGTCTTCTCCATTTGCTTTGCTTGCTCCTACTACACTATGAACAGTGTGAAATATAGAGAAGCTGTCACAAGGCTCCATATGTTGTGTATGCCATTTGTGATAGTCAGGTGTGGAATCTGCTGGGCCTATCTAAAAGGGAATGAATCCCCCCTTTCTGAAAAGGCCTGGAAATAGGATCTACTTGAAAAGGTATGACAGCTTGTTGAGGTTTTAGTAGTGAAAATGTTTTCAATAAAAATAAACTGATAATAATAGCAAACGGCAGAAAAACTATTGTTAAAAACTACTTACTATGTGACAAAAACTATATACAAAACTCACAAATAAATGTGTAATTTATGTGGTCTGTATGTTATATCTCAATAAATCTGTTACTGAAAAAAAGATCAAGTCATATTTTGACAGAGTGAATGAGCTGGATTATACTATTGTCCTGAGGAATATAGTAGCTAAGATTATTCATATTAAGATGCATATGAACTATAAAAATGTTCTGGTGGAGTTGGATCTTCTGTTGTTTCCCTTAGAAACTTTTCTCATATTGTGGGTTTGATAATAAGAAAACTAGTATGATTATGTTGATAGAATGAAAATTATGGAACAGAGACTGCTGGTAATAAAGTGATCATATGAATCCTCTTGGAGATAGTGTGTAAAGTAAGAAACCATGGCAAAGATAGTAGAAAGTATACAGAATCAGAGAGAAGTGTAGACATTCCTACAGCGAGGGTTGACAGTTGTGAATTTGTGATTTTGTGATTCTCTGTGGCGGAAAAACACAGTAGTAGAAAGCAGTCTTATTGTCTCACTATGTCTTGAGAAATTAGAAATTTTAAAGAGGACATCCTGGTACTAAAATATGTTCTAGAAAGAATGAGCCTCAAATTCTGAATATCAATTTTGCCCAGATATATTTGATTACAAAACTATGTGCATATGAAAAGCAAGATCCACAAGACAACATAAAGCAGGTAAAAACCAGAGAGGTCTTAAATATGGAGTTAAGTAGAGTAAGATTATTGCCCTTGGTCTGAAGAAATAATGGTCAATATGGTTTCATTCCTAACACCACATGTGATAACCCAAGGCCCGCCAAAGTAAACCCTGAAACTATTCTGATGTGGTCACAACTCCTCTTCACCCCCACCTGACCTACAATTCCAGTGCACTTGATTTCTATTCTTGTTTTATTTGTAGTTCTGGGAATTGAACCAGATTTATCTTTTTGTTGTTGTTTTTGTTTGGGGGCCTCATCTGGTGATGCTCAGGGGTTCCTTCTGGGTCTGCACTCAGGAATTTCTCTTGGCAGAGTTCAGAGGACCAAATGGGATGCTAGATAAACCTGGTTAGCTGAGTGCAAGGTAAATGCCCTAATTGATGTGCTATCACTCTGGCCCTGTGTTTATCAAGTCACACTGGGAACCTGATTTGTATTTGTGCAGTTTGCTTTAACTTTTTCAATAATAATTTTGGGGGCCCGAGTGATAGAACAATGAGCAGGACATTTGCTTTGCATGCTGCTAACCTGGGTTCAATTCCTGGCATTTTATATGGTTTTCTGAGCTTCCCAGGCGTGATTCCTGAACACAGAGCCAGGAGTAACCTGAGCATCAATGAATGTGGCCTAAAAACCAAAAATAGTTTATATTTGAAATAAACTTTATTCAATATACTTTACTTTTGAGAAAATAATTATAGACTAGAGAAAATTTCAGGGCAACACAGAGATGTCTATTACCCTTTTCCCAATGCTTAGATCTTACAAAACTATAGTATCCAAATCAGGAAATCAACATGGATAGAATGTTGGGTTTATTGTCATCTGTTAGATTAGATTATCCATCACCACAATCAAGCCGCAGAACTATCTTGTCCACCTCAAAGACTTTCTGTGCCAAACTACATTCCTCACCTTTCCAAGCCCCTGGTAACTACTAATCTGTTTTTCATTACTACAGTTTTGACACATGGAGACTGCTGTGTTGATGGGATAATAGAGCATGTGATATTTTCCCCTTTGATAATTTTTTCTTTTGTAATATTTATTTTGGGAGCACATCCTACTATGTTCAGGTTTACTCCTGGCTTTCCACACAAAGTTCATTCCTATGTGGTGCTGGGAATCCAACCAGGCTATCTGAGTGCCAGGCAAGTGCATTATCCACTGTAGTGTTATTCCAGCCCTTGGATATTTTAAATCATTTATTTAGTTAAACTTACTATAATACTGTGTTTTCAATACTTTATATATTTCCAGTCTGGATTACCATTCCATGAAATGGCTATGCTACAGCTTATTTAACCATTTACTTCTTGAGGGACATTTTAGTTATTCACAATTTGCATCAATTGCCGTGAAAGTTTGTGATAGGTCTTTGTGTAGAAATAAAATTTCATTTCTCTGGACAAAGACAAAATAGTATGATTACAGGGTTCTATGGTAGTTGAATATTGCTTTAGAAAAAAGCACGAAAACATCGCCACATTCCCATTAGTAATGTGTATGAGATATAGCCATTCTATTTCCTTGCCAGCATTTGTATTGTCACTATTTTGTTTGCTCTTCTGACAGGTATGTTGCTTATACCTCATTATTGTCTAATTTGGAATAACGGAGATGCTGTCAAAAATCATTTTAAATGGTTGTATTCAGGCTGGAGAATACAATAGTGGGCAGGGTATTTACCTTGCACACAGCCAATCCAGGTTCAATTCCTGGCACCACATAAGAATTATCAAACTTATCATAGAGCCAGGAGGAATTCCTGATCACCGGCAGGTACAACCCCAAACTAAAACAAAAGAAAGAAAGAAAATATTGCATTGAAGTGAAATTTATACAACATAATTCATAATTTTGAAGTTGATTATTTGGGGGATGGCTTTATTCAGTGGCAGAGTGTCTGCCTTGCAGACATGAGCGCATAAGCTCAGTCCCTTCCACTGGGGTCCTAAGTGAACACTACAACCAGATGTGACATCCATGGTGAACACTGTAATTAAAGCATATGCAAACACCCCAGCTATAGTGTCATCCCTGGTGAGTGTCATAACCAAGTGAGCAAGTAGCAAATTGAATATGTGTCACTCTTAGTCACCATAATAATGACAAAAAGGAGTGGAAAACATTTAAGTGATGTTTAACAAACTAAAGTTGACAAATGGGTGACTACTTAATATATACAATGTTGTAGATGCCTATCTCTAATTTAAAAATATTTCCAGAGGAGCTGGAGAGATGGCATGGAGATAAGGTGTTTGCCTTGCCTGCAGAAGGTTAGTGGTTCAAATCCCGGCATCCCATATGGTCCCCCGAGTCTGCCAGGAGCGATTTCTGAGCATAGAGCCAGGAGTAACCCCTGAGCGCTGCCAGTGTGACCCAAAAACCAATATATATATATATATATATATATATATATATATATATATATATATATATATATAATATATATATATACATATATATTCTAAAGAGAATATATATATTTAAAAGAGAATATATATATTCAAAATAGAATGTCTTATTCAGTAAGCAGTTTCACTTTAGTATTCCTTCTCCCCAGTGCATGGCAAACACTCATGTTCAATATATTTTTTTGTTTTTGGTTTTGGTTTTTGGGTCACACCCGGCGGTGCTCAGGGGTTACTCCTGGCTGTCTGCTCAGAAATAGCTCCTGGCAGGCACGGGGGACCATATGGGACACTGGAATTCGAACCAACCACCTTTGGTCCTGGATCGGCTGCTTGCAAGGCAAACGCTGCTGTGCTATCTCTCCCGGCTCCATGTTCAATATATTTATGGGTTTATATATTCTATGCATTTCTTAAAATAGACTTATGTTCTTCTCTTATCTGCCTTATTTCACTTAGTGAAATGTTTCATTTATAATTATTTATTTGCAGTAGGTATCCGTATTTTTTTGTTGTTTGGGGGCCACACACCCAGTAGTGCTCAGGAATCTCCCCTCAGCATGGTGCTTGCTTATTGTTCCCGGTGGTGCTTTGTGGAACATGTGATGGCAGGGGATCAGTTCTGAGGTCACCGCATGCAAAGAATGTGTTCCAGCCCTGTTAGCTACTCTCCTGGCCTGACTTCATTTATTTTTAGCCAGATGATGTTATATTATCCATTTATACCACAATTTATCTATGCACCTAATGGACATTTGGGCCATTTTACCCTTAAGTGAATAAGGAATGCTATATGCATTTGACTACATATACTTATACATATACTTATTTGAGGACCTGTTTTCAGTTCTTATTTATATATATCTGGAAGTGTCTTTCCCTCCCCCACTCAAGTATATTCCATATGGCATCTGATGCAGAAAGCCAATGCCTATGAACTTCAAATGTCATACTGAGCTCAAGGGCAATGGAACAGCTGGTAATTAGCTATAAAACCTTAGAAGCAAGGAAACCACAGAAAGACTGAGCCTCAGTACTGTCTAAATTTTTGGCTAAGTATCAAGTTAAATAGGTATATTGGAAACTTGACAAAAGGCCGGGCTAGAAAGCAGTTGACCTAAGAACAAGACGGATATACAGTTACTGCATAACATGGGCACAAAATGCATCAATTATTATTTATTTTTAATTTTTGCCAGGCCTAATTAACTCAATTTAATTTATATTTTTTGTTAGGATTTACATAGCATAGTTACAATATTTCTAATTATTTTGGGGGGGGGTTGTTGAAGGGCCACATCTGGCAGTGCTCAGGGCTTTATACTCAGTGATCACTTCTTCTGGAGCTTAGGGAACCCTGTGGATTCTAGGGATCAAGCCAGGATTGGCTGCATGCAAAGTAAGCAGACTCCCTGCTATCCTATCTTTCAGGCCCTAGGTTTTGATATACAAAGTTCTTTCACCTTTATCTGTTGCGGGCCAAACCTGTTCACAAGACGCCAGCGCCTGTAAACAGATCCTTCGTGGAATTTCGGGAAAAATCCCACGGGGAGAAAGTGGGTACACGGACGGCGAATGACGGAAAATATGTTGTAGAAATGAATGAAACCACGCAGATTGCATGGGGACTTTCGTTAGCAGAAACGAAAGACAAATTTATTTTTTGAGCTAGCTGTTTTTAAAGGTTAGAGACTTGGAAGGCAGATGCAAATTCTAGACATCAAAGAGGCTGGGAAAGAAAGGAAAGACCCTGGCTTAGATTAGCATATTAAAGAGCTGATACTGAAGGTGAAAAGGCCAGTTTGTTTTGGGTTCACTTTGTATTGGGTAAAACAGAAGGAAAACGTAATTACAGGGGAGTAGGAATGTGAGGAATGTTTCAGAGTTTTGGGGAAAAAATAAAAATTACTTTATTATGAGCTAAGTTTATGGAAAGGCCTGAATTTAGGCGCCAAGGTAGCAAAAATTACAGGGAGCTATTAAATGGGAGACTTTTGGCTGTTTGATTGCTGTTCTAGTTAGAAAGAATTTACTAAGGCCTGATTTCTAATAAAGGTTTAAAATAAAGAGAGAAATAGTTACAGCCCTTATGAAATTATGTCCAAATAATCCACGCAAAGGGTCAAGTGATTTTGACTGCTTTTTGCGGGCCTTTTTGGCATATAATTTCTTTCTCAGGAGGGCACTCAACCTTGTGGTGTGTGCCTCTTCTGAGTGGGGTGTGACATTTATCACTACCAAGACCCTCCACCACTGTACTTAAGGTAGAGGGTAAGTGAGGTAGAAATAGTGGTTGAATTAATGAAAATATATATTATTAAACATTTTAAAGTATTCCCCTTTTGGTTATTCCTGTAGTTTTGGTAACAAGCTTAAAGTCATGTTAAAATGTATGGTTTTGATGTACAAAGTTACTATGCCTGACCACTACCAAAGTGCTCCAAATCCTTAACCACTGTCTTCACATTCCTTCTAATTCTTTCTTACCTTCCTGCTCACTTCCCCCTTTACTTGTTTTTCCCAGTTTTCTAATCCAAGACCAAAGGTTTGTTATCATTTCATCTCATATTGTCTACTACCTTGTTTCATACATATTTATACATAAATTCGATAATCCAGTATTTTTCCTTCTCTCTCTAATTTATTTTGTTTAACACAAGGCCCTCCAGTTTCACCCAAATCTTGTGGATGCTTTCTATTAGGTTACACTGTGGTAGAGTAACTTTTGGTGCTACCTAGTGGCCATAAAGTGCTAACAATAATTTGGATATTTAGGAAAAAATCCTGATAATTTATTATTTGTGATCTAAGAGAGAATGTTGCCCAAAATAAGAGTTTGATCAATAAGAATTTCTGATAAGGGGCCAGAGTGGTGGCACAAGTGGTAAGGCATCTGTCTTACACACTCTAGACTAGGACAGACTGCGGTTCGATCCCCCGGCATCACATATGGTTCCCCAATCCAGGAGCGATTTCTGATCACATAGTCAAGAGTATCCCCTGAGCATCACCGGATGTGGCCTAAAAACAAAACAAAAGAAAACAAAAAAAGAATTTCTGATAATACTAAGTTCCCATCGCCAATGGGAATTTTCACCTTTTCTGTATTAAGTAGGAAAAATAATTTGTAATAGCAAGAAGAAAGATTAACATGAATAGGACTAATAATTTTGTCTAATTTATTAATTTAGCTTTAGAAGCCCTCAGTATTCAGATTGTTTAATTGTCCATTTATAGCTACCCTCAATCCCTTGCAAGGGGCCAATACAGGACCTCACATATACAGGACATTTGTTCTACTATTGAGCCATAGCCTGTCCCACTTAACAGTTTTAAAGTGAACAAAAAACATGAAAGTTGATAGATGCTTTGAGTGATATATAGGTAGAGTAGAAAAATATTCACTTTTCATTTGGGTAAAACATGCCTGAACAGAAAGTAAATAACATTTACACTTTCATGATTGAAAACAACCCATACACTCAATGACCAAATCTCTTTCTTATTTGCCAGTGCTCTTCTATGTCTTAAAAATAATTTCTTTATTTAAGCACCATGGTTTCAGAAATTTTTGTAGTTAAGTTTCAGTTATACAGTGTACACCATCCTTCACTAGTGGAACTTTCCCACCACCAATGTCCCCCATTCCCCACCTTCCTGCCTGTCTCTGGGACATGCATTCTGCTTCTCTCTCTCTCTCTCTCTCTCTCTCTCTCTCTCTCTCTCTCTCTCTCTCTCTCTCTCTCATTATCATTGCCATGGTAGTTGTCAGTGCAATAAGTGTTCTAACTTCACCCACTGCTCTTTGTGGCAAGCATCATATCATGGGCTGGTCCTGCCAGCCCTCATCTCTATTGTCGCTGAATATTATTTTCCATACTTTTATTTTTCTTATATCCCACAGACGAGTGAGATTAATCTGTGTCTATTCTTCTCCCTCTGACTCATTTTACTCAGTGATCTTCTATTTTTAAAATTAGGATTTTAATTTTACTAATTTAAAAATAGTGTAACAACTTTTTTTTTGTACTGATGGAATGTTTCATTTTCTTTTTTCTCCATCACCCCCAAATCGATGATGAGAGCCTCTAGAAGGACTCTGCCCACTTTTGGAGTATTAGACTTTTACCCCAGTTTACTACTTTTCTCTTCTTCAGACCAAACCACACAAAATTAACCAGCTAGGCCTACCTCCCAGTTAGAGGGGGAAATTAGGGAGACACCTAGACCAATCAGATGCAAGACTACTATGTGGTAGAATAGGTACATAGGGGACCACATATTCTAGCAGCCCTGGGGGTGAGGGAAGTGGATATGGGAGATAGGACAAAAACAGAGGTGAAGGGAAGACAATTTGGTGATGGGAATCCCCCCTGATGTTATGTAAATATTTAACTAAAATATTATTGTCAACATGTAAACCACTATGATCAAAATAAAAATTATATTATAAAAAAATAGTGTAACAGGAACCAGAGAGATAGAACAGCAGGTAGAGCATTTGTCTTGAACCCAGCTGACCTGGCTTCAATCTCCAGTATCCTATATGATCCCCTGAGCCCACCAGGAGTAAATTTTGAGTTCAGAGCCAGAAGTAATCCCTGAGCATCACTAGGAATGCTCCTCAAACAAAAAAAATAGTATAACAACATATTGCAGCATGTGTATGTCCACATATTATACAACGTAGGTAACCACACTATTTAAACCTTTAAACATTGGTTTTAAAAAAAATCTTACAAGAATATCCAAAAGATTTTTGCCTGTTTTCTTATAATCAAAGTATTTTAAATATTAAATATATTATATATTAATATAATCAATTAAACATAAACTCTAAGCAAGTACTTTTATTTTTACTGAATCTCTTCATTTTGATTTTAAAATGGTTACTCTTAAACAAAGCTTATGATTTGTGGGAGGATTCACCTGACTAGGAATTGTAGATGAACTGGAAATGTATACCAGTTCTTTTAAAATGTATTTTGGGATATTAAAAATACTTCAGAGACACTTGATTGTTTTAAAACTTATTTTCTTTTATTTCTCAGGAACCTAACCTCCATCTTTTGGAATAACTCAATGTATTAATTTCTTGTGTGAAGCTTTTTAAAAACTATTTTCAAAATGAAGATACCATTGGTTTACAATATTACATGACTATCAAACTTGCAGCTTCACATTTGAATAAATGTATTGCTGCATCAGACCCTCTTACTACTCATTAGCAGTCACCACTTTAGTTATTCTCGTACCCATTCCTTCCAATTCCCTTTCCCTTTGATAATCACTCTTTTGTTGTCAGACTCTTTCAATGTTTTATTGTGTTTGTATTTCTTGTATTGCTTTGTTTATATTTCATACCTAATAGTTATCCCTCTCTGACTTATTTTGCTTAGCATAATCCCCTTCAGGCCCACCATGCATGGTAGTCTCCAATGGCAAGATTGCTTTAATGCTTGAGTAATATTCCAGTATATGTACATTCCATCATTCATTGATTAATATCTGGATCATTTTCATGTTGTGGCTATTGTGACTAGCACTGTGATAAATATAGTAATGTCTATCTATAATTTAAAAAATTGAAGTAATGTGGCATTAGAACATTTTGTAAATTCAAGCGTGCATAATTATAAATAAAAATACTCTATGCTACATTAAGTTTGCCATTGAAGTAAAAACCTTTTCTTCATCAAATAATTGATATCATTCAACCCCTTTACTCAATTTCCCTGCCCTATTTTTCTTCTATTCTGATAACCTCTAATTTTGTCTTAAAATCTGAAATGTTTTATTCAGTTCACTGCTTTATTAGATATAATGTGTAAGTGAACGAATACAGTATTGGTCTTTTTGTCTGATATATTTTACTAAGATAATGCTCTTTGCTCCACCTAGGATGTTAAAAATTGCAGGACTTCACCTCTTCTAAAAAATAGCTTAGTAGTATTCTATCAAAGACACCAATTCTTTTTAATCCAATCATGTATTGGTGAGATATGTCTTACATGTTTTGTCTATTGTGAATAACATTGGAATGAACAAAGGGGTGCAAATATCTTTTAGAATTAGCGTTTTTATGTTCTCCAGAAAGAAAACTGACCTGCAAATGCTGGATTGTATGACAGGTCTATTTTTGGTCTTTGGAGGAGATATAGTACTATTTTCTATAGTCACTTGTACCAAGTTACATTCTTATGAACCATGCACAGGGAACAATTGGGCTACTTCTAGGGCTAGGAAATTTCTTCTTTTATTACTTACCTAAACACATTACAAGGGTTCCTCTTATCTTTCTCAACACTTGGTTCGAATCAATTGTTCATATATGTTTATTTCCTGAAATAGTCATCTGTTTTATTGTTATTTTTGTTTTGAAACTACTTCTCATGGTGCTCAGGGCATACTCCTGGCTCTGACGTAAGGGATCATTGTTTGCAGCTGGGGTGCCATGGCCAGCTATGTGGAATGAAAGCTCCCTATCCTACTGGACTATCTCTCTAGGCCCTAGAGATTAAAAGTAGGTGTCTACTTTTAATATAATGCCATGCTGCTTTGCTTTGTATTTCTTTGTAATATAATTTGAATTCAGAGAACATACCTCTAATTTCTTTTTTTGGTCGAAAGTGCTTTAAATATCAGGGGAGAGAGGAGTTCTAAATATTCAGTGAGCATTATGGTTCCAAATTTAGGATTGATTTTTTTCTCTATGTTTGAGAATAATACCATTTTGATCTTGATAAAAATTGTACTAGATTGCTTTAGGTTAGATGATGATTCCAACAATAATATTTCCCAGTAAATCATGTCAGAATGTCTTTATTTTTTTTGACTTTTTATATAAAAATGTATTATAGGACTTGGGATGTGATTTAGCAGTAGAATATCTGCCTTGGGTGTGTGGAGCTTTGGGTTCAACCCAAAGTTAGGGGCTGGAGCAATAGTACAATTGGGAGGACATTTGCTTTGCATGTGGCTGATTCAGGTTCTATTCCAGCACCCCATATGGTCCCCCATTCCCTCCAGGAATAACTCTTCAGTGCAGAACAAAGAGTAACTCCTGAGCTCCTCTGGATGTGGTTCAGAAACGAAAAAAATGATAAAAGAATACCCTAAGAAAACAAAAATACAATCCAAAAGTCCCTTCCTCACACCTATATTCATTGCAGTGCTATTTACAATAGCCAGACTTTGGAAACAATCAAGATGCCCCTCAACAGATGAATGACTAAAGAAACTGTGGTACATATACACAATGGAATATTATGCAGCTGTTGGGAGAGATGAAGTCATGAAATTTTCCTATACATGTATGTACATGGAATCTATTATGCTGAGTGAAATAAGTCAGAGGGAGAGAGATAGATACTGAATAGTCTCACTCATATATGATTTTTAAGAAAAAAATAAAGGCATTATTGTAATAAGGCTCAGAGACAATAGAGTTAAGGGCTGGAAGGGCTGGAAGGACCGGCTATTTTGAATATGGAATAAAAGGTACTGGCTTGGGGGGAGGTGGGGAGGAAAGAGGAAAGACACACAAAGGAGGAAGCATCAAAAGCCTGAGAGAGAAGGGCAGCAGAAATCTTAGTAAAAAGCCATGTGAGGAAAAGCATATGATGGACAGGGCTTTGGAATAAAGCAAGCTGACTCTGATGAAAGTTTAACTGACTGCTTGTGAATTATTTCTCTGCTGATGAGTTTCCCTGCTATACTGGGGGCAGCCTCATCCAACATGTGGGCTTTATATTTTATATTCTACAATTTATTCAACACTCTAGCTATTTAGTTTTGGGGTCATACCTGGCAGTGCTCAGGGGTTACTCCTGGCTCAGCACTCAGAAATTACTATTGCTCCAGCCCCTGTCAATTTATTTTTATGATATCCATGTCTACTTTTAGTATCGGGGCAAAGGTTTGCCCCATGAAATATATTTCGAATAATTCACTTTTAAATATTTTTAAAGAGCTTGAGAAGGGTAGATAATGGGTCAGCTCTGAAAGTTTAGTAGAACTCTCTAGTGAAACCCGCTGTTTTTGTTTTACAAGATACTTTTTATTACTGTTTAAATTTTGTTGCTTGTAAATTCATTTGTTCAGGCTTTCTATTTTTTTCTAATTTATTTCTCACAAGTAGTTATAATCTAGGAATTTGTTCATTTCTCAAAATCAAATGAAAACTAGCACTTAGACTTTGACAGAAGCACTGAGATTATCAGGTGTGGGAGGAGTCTGGGTGATAAGGAGGGAGGTGGTAGAATAGAAGTGAGAGTGGTGGAGGGTCTTTGGCACTTTATGGTAGTGCTATGATGGAAGTGGGGGGGTGCTAGGCAAGGTACGCCAAATAATTAAGACAATTTAATTGATCAACTAAAATCTCTCTTCCTAATCAGCAGAAATAGCTAAGGGTGGGAGATGATAAATAATAAATATTACAACAGATCTGGGCTAGAACCTAAGTGTAGATATTTGGGGAAACCACGTTTCAAATTAGAATACAGTCCCTAAATGTTTGGGTTTTTTAATATCTTTTTTTTAAGTTTATATAGGTACTCTGGGTCCCCATATATCTTGTATCAAGTCCTGGTCTTCTATTGCCCTATATTGTAGATGACTAGGTGTCTCTGCTTAGGTGTCCAAGACACCTTAAGGGAAATATATCTCATACTGAACCCGACAATATCTATATTTGCTCTTTCTGTACTTAAGTAAATTAAACCTGCTGTATGTCAAGTATTGTTTGTGATCCAATTCATAGGACACTGGGAGTTTGAAGAGATAGTTTATAAATTAAACAGAAGCTTCAATAAGGAAACTCAGCTAAAAGTATCTGGAGAAGTAGGATAGTATATTTGGTTATCTGTAATAATCAGAACAGAACTTTCTCTGGGTTTGATAGTGGGCACTGTAAACCAACCCCAACACTAACAGGTATGGCCAGGGTCCATCCACAAAATAATGTAAACTATTGATTTGGCAGCCTTGTATATGAATGAATTTCCAGTGAAACTGATTGCCTCTATCTTAGGACCTATGGGAAACCCCTGTAAAATGTTCAAACGAACAACTTTTTATGGTATTAGCAAAAGTATTTAGTATCTATTCTCATAACTGACATCATTTTTGTTTGTTTTGGGGCCACATCCAGCATCTATCAGGGGTTTTACCTGGCTCTGCATTCAGAAATTACTCCTAGGAGGCTCTGAGGACCATAGGGGATGCTGAGGATCGAATCTGGATCAACTGCATGCAAAGTAAATGCCCTACCTGCTGTGCTGTCACTCTGACCCCATAACTCCCATCTTTTTTCTGTTCTATATTATTTTTTTTCTCTGTTGGGAAGTGGCTTTGAATCGGTTCTGGGAATTTTGGGGTTCTAACTACTGGGAAGTTGATAAAAATGCGTTGTCTAAGCTTATTGAAATATCATATATGAAGCAGCAGCAGTGGAAGGTGCTCCTCATGGTCAGTTGGTCCTTCCCGAGCACGGGCGTCGGTCAGCTACCTCAGACAAGCCCGGTTCGTGTCTGTCTCATCTCATCCCATGCCATCTTGCTCTGCTGTGGGAAGTCAGGCTGAAGCGACTGAGGTTCCGATGGAGAGAGAAACGGAACAATTCTGTAAACTCTTTATTGGTGGCTTGAGCTTCGAAACAACAGAAGAAAGTTCGAGGAATTACTATGAGGAATGGGGGAAAGTTACCAATTGTGTGGTTATGCGAGATACAGCAAGCAAAAGATCAAGAGGATTTGGTTTTGTCACCTTTTCATCCATGGCTGAGGTTGAGGTTGATGCTGCAATGGCTGCAAGACCTCTTTCAATTGATGGAAGAGTGGTAGAACCAAAACGAGCTGTTGCAAGAGAGGAATCTGGAAAACCAGGGGCTCATGTAACTGTAAAGAAGCTTTTTGTTGGTGGAATAAAAGAAGATACTGAGGAACATCATCTTAGAGATTACTTTGAGGAATATGAAAAAATTGACACTATTGACATAATTACAGATAGGCAGTCTGGAAAGAAAAGAGGCTTTGGATTTGTTACTTTCGATGACCATGATCCTGTGAATAAGGTTGTATAACAGAAGTACCACACCATTAATGGACATAATGCAGAAGTAAGAAAGGCTTTGTCAAGGCAAGAAATGGAGGAAGTCCAAAGTTCTTGGAGTGGAAGAGGGGGCAACTTTGGCTTTGGAGATTCTCATGGTGGAGGAGGAAATTTTGGACCAGGACCTGGTAGTAATTTCAGAGGAGGATCTGATGGATATGGAAGTGGTCGTGGATTTGGGGATGGCTATAATGGATATGGAGGAGGACCCGGAGGTGGCAGTTTCGTAGGTAGCCCTGGTTATGGAGGAGGAAAAGGAGGATATGGTGGTGGAGAACCTGGATATGGCAACCAGGGTGGGGGCTATGGAGGTGGTTATGACAACTATGGAGGAGGAAACTATGGAACTGAAAATTACAATGATTTTGGGAATTATAATCAGCAACCTTCCAACTATGGTCCAATGAAGAGTGGAAACTTTGGTGGTAGAAGGAATATGGGGGGACCATATGGTGGAAGAAACTATGGTCCAGGAGGCAGTGGAAGAAGTGGGGGTTATGGAGGAAGAAGAAGATATTGAGCTTTTTCCCATTGCCCTGGGCTTCACTGTATATATAGGAGAGGATGAGAGCCCAAAGGTAACAGAACAGCTTCAGGTTATTGAAATAAAAATGTTAAGGAAACTCTTATCTCAGTCATGCATAAATATGCAGTGATATGGCAGAAGACACCAGAGCAGATGCAGAGAGACATTTTGTGAATGGATTGGATTATTTAATAACATTACCTTACGCTTTTTGGCCGGAGTTGTGGATGAGACTCTGCTGGGCCCCTTAGGCTTGGCAGACATTTTGGGGCTTCCCCGGGCTTGAATCAACCTGGGAACTTTGATCTTCTCTGGCATTCATCCCCTGATGGCTTGCCTCGGCTGAGGTGAGTGTTTGGGGGCCGGAGTTGCGGATAAAGCTGACTGCTGGGCCCCCTAGACTCGGCAGACATTTTGGGGCCTCCCCCAGCTTGTATCAACCTGGGAACTTTGATCTTCTCCGGCATTAATCCCTTCAAGGCGTGCCTCGGCTGAGGTGTGTCTTTTTGGCTGGAGTTGTGGATGAGACTCTGCTGGGCCCCTTAGGCTTGGTAGACATTTTGGGGCTTCCCCGGGCTTGCATCAACCTGGGAACTTTGATCTTCTCTGGCATCCATCCCCTGACGGCTTGCCTCGGCTGAGGTGAGTGTTTGGGGGCCGGAGTTGCAGATAAAGCTGACTCTGCTGGCCCCCTTAAGCCCACCTATAAGGGGTAGAAGCAGAGGAGTGTGGCCGCTCTGCTTCGCTTCGCGGCCGCGCACTCCACCTAGCCAACACAACACGTAGAAAAACCCACAGCATAAGTGTGACAATGGGGAGACTATGCAGACCAACTTTAACCATAGAGAATGAAGATGGAAACTCTGATGACCCAACAATGGCCAACTACCTAAGCAGTCTTTCAGAAATGGAGTTTAGAGAAGATATATGGAGGTTGCTCACAGAAATCAAAGAAAGTATAAATCAGAACACTAATAAAAATCAAGAGAATATGAAGATGGAAATCAGAAAACTCCAAACTGAAATATCAGGTCAAATAACAGGTCTGGAAAACTCAGTAGACGAATTGAAGAACATAATGGATGAGCTTTCCAACAGGTTAAAAGCAGCTGAGGATAGAATTAGTGCTTTAGAAGACGAGATGCATAACAACTTTACACAGCAGAAGAGATTGGAAAAAAGCCTTAAATCAAAGGATCAGACAATGGAAAAGTTACTCAAAGAATATGAGCAGATGAAAATAGAAGTCTTTGATAAGATCAACAGAAACAACTTTAAAATCATTTGAGTCCCAGAGACCCAAGAAGAAAATCTTCAGGAAGAATCAATGGTCAAGAACATCATTACAGAGAAACTACCAGAGCTAAAGAAAACATGTGACCAAATCCTGCATGCCCGAAGAGTACCAGCTAAAAAAGACCCCAGGAGAAACACCCCAAGACACATCCTAGTCACCATGATGAAACCCACAGATAGAGATAGAATACTGCAAGCAGCAAGCTCGAAAAGGGAAATTACATTCCAGGGAGCATCCTTGAAATTTACAGCAGACCTGTAACCAGAAACACTCAAGGCCAAAAGGCAGTGGTGGGATATAGTGGCAAAACTCAATGAAATAAATGCTTTGCCAAGAGTACTGCACCCAGCAAAACTCACTTTCAGGTTTGAAGGATGTATACATGGCTTCACAGATAAACAACAGCTCAAAAACTTTGCAGACTCAAAACCAGCCTTAAAAGAAAAACTGAAAGATATATTCTAAAAACAAGACAGAACAAAAAACACACCAAACTTCTACACAAAGATGGCAATAAATCCCATGACAATTATTTCTCTCAATGGCAATGGACTAAATGCACCAGTTAAGAGTCACAGAGTGGCGAAATGGATCAAAAAACTGAAGCCAACCTTCTGCTGTCTACAAGAAACACATCTGAATAGTCAGAATAAACATAGACTCAAAATCAAAGGCTGGAGAAAAATCATTCAAGCAAACAACACCCTTAAAAAAGCAGGGGTGGCCATAATAATATCAGATGACACAAACTTTATACTCAGAAAAGTTGTAAGGGACAAAGATGGATATTATGTACTAATCAAGGGATTTGTACAGGAAGAAGAAATCACTCTCCTAAACATATATGCACCTAATGAGGGACCAGCAAAGTATTTAATACAATTGTTGACAAATCTGAAGAAGGATATCAATAATAACACAATAATTGTGGGAGACCTCAACACAGGCTTGTCAACACTTGATAGGTCAACCAAATGGAAACCCAACAAAAATATACTAGACCTGAAAAGAGAAATGTAAGAAAGAGGCCTAGTAGATATATATAGGGCACTCCATCCTCAGAAACCTGGATACACATTCTTTTCCAATGTACATGGGTCATTCTCCAGGATAGATCACGTGCTGGCACATAAAACATACCTCCATAAAATAAAAAAAGATAGACATTTTGCAGGCTACCTTTGCTGACCACAAGGCTCTGAAGTTAGATGTGAACTGCAAAGGGACACAGAAGAAAAAATTTAACACCTGGAAGTTAAACAGCCTCATACTGAATAACCAGTGGGTCCGAGATGAAATCAAGGAGGAAATCAAAAGATTCCTGGAAACAAATGACAATAAAGACACAAACTATCAGAACTTATGGGACACAGCAAAAGCAGTACTGAGAGGAAAATTTATAGCTTTGCAAGCACACATCAGGAAGGAAGAAGGAGCTTACTTGAGTAGCTTAATGACACAGATAATAGAACTAGAAAGTGCTCAACAAAAGGACCCAAAAATAGGGAGACAGAAGGAATAAACAAAGCTGAGAGCAGAAATCAATGAAGTGGAAACCCAAAGAACAATCTGAAAGATCAACGAAAGCAGAAGTTGGTTCTTTGAAAAAATAAACAAGATTGATAGACCATTGGCAAAACTCACAAAGCAAAAGAGAGAGAGAGAAACTTTATATCGTGTATTAGAAATGAAATGAAAAGGGGGAGATCACTACAGATACTGCAGAGATTCAAAGGGTATTCAGAGAATACTTTGAGAAACTCTATGCCACTAAATATGAGAACCTGGACGAAATGGATAAATTTTTGAACTCATATAACCTTCCATGGTTGAATAAAGAAGATGTAGAATATCTAAACACCCCCATCACTATTGAGGAAATTAAAACTGTAATCAAAAATTTGCCCAAAAATAAAAGCCCAGGCCCTGATGGATTCACGAATGAATTCTTTCAAACCTTTCAAGAGGAACTATTACCAAACCTGGCCAGGCTCTTTTATGAAATCGAAAAAACAGTAACACTTCCAAATAGCATTTATGAAGCCAACATTACCTTAATACCAAAACCTGATAGAGATGCTGCCAAAAAAGAAAATTACAGACCAATATCCTTGATGAACACAGAAGCAAAGATCCTCAACAAAATCCTGGTGAACAGGATCCAGTGCCTCATCAAGAAGATCATTCAATTTGATCAAGTAGGTTTCATCCCAGGAATGCAAGGCTGGTTTAACATCCATAAATCTATCAATATAATACACAACATAAACAACAAAAGAAAATAAAAAATCACATGGTCATATCAATAGACGCAGAAAAAGCATTTGATAAGGTTCAATACCCATTCTTGATGAAAACTCTCAGCAAGATAGGAATAAAAAGAACCTTTCTCAATATAGTCAAAGCCATCTACCAGAAGCCAGTGGCAAATATTATCCTCAATGGAGATAAACTAAAATCCTTCCCTCTAAATTCTGGTACAAGACAAGGCTGTCCTCTCTCACCACTCCTATTCAACATAGTACTGGAAGTACTAGCTATAGCGATTAGGCAAGAAAAAGATATCAAGGGAATCCAGATAGAAAAGGAAGAAGTCAAGCTCTCACTGTTTGCAGATGACATGATACTCTACTTAGAAAACCCTAAAGACTCTACCAAAAAGCTTCTAGAAATAATAGATTCATATAGCAAAGTGGCAGGCTACAAAATTAACACACAAAAATCAATGGCCTTTTTATACACTAATAATGATAGGGAAGAAATGGACATTAAGAGAACAATCCCATTCACATTAATGCCACACAAACTCAAATATCTTGGAGTCAACCTGACTAAAGATGTGAAAGATCTATACAAAGAAAACTACAAAAAACTGCTCCAAGAAATAAGAGAGGACACGCGGAAATGGAAACACATACCTTGCTCATGGATTGGCAGGATCAACATCATTAAAATGGCAATACTTCCAAAAGCATTTTACAGATTTAACGCGATTCCTCTGAAGATACTCATGACATTCTTCAAAGAAGTGGATCAAATACTTCTGAAATTCATCTGGAAGAATAAACAACCTCGAATAGCTAAAGCACTCCTTGGGAAAAGGAATATGGGAGGCATTACTTTCCCCAATTTTAAGCTGTATTACAAAGCAATAGTTATAAAAACAGCATGGTATTGGAATAAAGACAGACCCTCAGATCAGTGAATAGGCTTGAGTACTCAGAGAAGGTTCCTCAGACATATAACCACCTAGTTTTTGATAAAGGAGCAAGAAATCCTAAATGGAGCAAGGAAAGCCTATTCAACAAGTGGTGTTGGCACAACTGGTTAGCTACTTGCAAAAAAGTGAACTCAGACCCCCAGCTAACACCATGTACAAAGGTAAAATCCAAATGGATTAAAGACCTTGATATCAGATCTGAAACTATAAGGTATATAGAACAACATGTAGGTGAAACACTCCAGGACATTGAGACTAAAGGCATCTTTAAGGAGGAGACAGCACTTTCCAAACAAGTGGAAGCAAAGATAAACAGATGGGACTATATTAAGCTGAGAAGCTTCTGCATCTCAAAGGAAATAGTGCCCAGAATACAAAGGCCACCTACTGAGTGGGAGAAATTATTCACCCAATACTCATCAGATAAAGGACTAATATCCAAAATTTACAAGGTACTGACAGAACTATACAAGAAAAAAACAACTAACCCTATCAAAAAGTGGGGGAAGAAATGAACAGACACTTTGAAAAAGAAGAAAGGCAAATGGCCAAAAGGCACATGAAAAGATACTCAACATCACTAATCATCAGGGAGATGCAAATCAAAACTACTATGAGGTACCACCTCACGCCACTGAGATTGACACACATCACAAAAAAGGAAAACAAGCAGTGCTGGCGGGGATGTGGAGAGAAAGGAACTCTTTTTCACTGCTGGTGGGAATGCCGTCTAGTACAACCTTCATGGAAAGCGATATGGAGATTCCTTCACAAACTGGAAATTGAGCTTCCATACGATCCAGCTATACCACTCCTAGGAATATACCTGAGGCACATAAAAATACAATACAAAAATCTCTTCCTTACTCGTATATTCATTGCAGCGCTATTTACAATAGCCAGACTCTGGAAACAACCAAGATGCCCTACAACAGATTAGTGGCTGAAGAAACTATGGTACATATACACAATGGAATACTATGCAGCCATCAGGAGAGATGAAGTCATGAAATTTTCCTATACATGGATGTACATGGAATCTATTATGCTGAGTGAAGTAAGTCAGAGGGAGAGAGAAAGACGCAGAATGTTTTCACTCATCTATGGGCTTTAAGAAAAATGAAAGACATTTTTAACTATCTCAGAGACAAGAGAGATGAGGTCTGGTAGGTGCAGCTCATGATATGAAGCTCATCACATAGAGTGATGAGTGCAGTTGGAGAGATGACTACACTGAAAACTATCATAACAATGTGAATGAATGAGGGAAATAGAAAGCTTGTCTCGAGTACAGGTGTAGGGGGGTGGGGAGGAGGGAGATCTGGGAAATTGGTGGTGGGAATGTTGCACTGGTGAAGGGGGGTGTTCTTTACTTCACTGTAATCATACAACTATAATCATGTTTGTAATCACGGTGTTTAAATAAAGATAATTATAAAAAAATAACATTAACTTACTGTGGAGGAAGAATTGTAAAAAATGCCTTTGAGACAGTTTCTTAGCTTTTTCATTGTTCTTTCTTTCTAGTGATCTTTGTAAGAGTGTAGAGGCATTCCTTCTTTGATAATGTTAAATTTGTAAGTTTCAGGTGACATGTGAAACCTCTTTTAAGACTTTTCTCAGAGTTTTCAAAAGCTATTAGCCAGGATCATGGTGAAATAAGACATAACGTTTTGCCTTTAAAATTTTAAGTGCATGTGTAGAGTTAAGAAGATGTTGTACATTTATGATTTAATAAGAATAATTCTAAAGAAATAAAAGAAATATCATATATGGAATTCAAAATTATTTTGTATGTATTTATGCTAGAGGCGGCTTCTGTCCTACAACATCAGTGGGATATCAATGAATTCACTTCAGGAAGAGTGGGTTGCATGGATGGTGAAATATGAAATAATGAAACCACACACAAGTATTGGGGTCAACACATCTTCTGGTAGGAGTGTGACAAGTTTAATTTTTAAAAAACTTTTTTTGTTTTTGTTTTTTCAGGCCACACCCGTTTGATGCTCAGGGGTTACTCCTGGCTAAGCACTCAGAAATTGCCCCTGGCTTGGGGGGACCATATGGGACCCTGGGGGATCAAACCGCGGTCCTTCCTTGGCTAGCGCTTGCAAGGCAGGCACCTTACCTCTAGCGCCACCTCACAAGCTCAGACAAGTTTAATCTTTAAACTGGGGGCTTTATATGGGGCAAAGCCAGTCATTGGTATAGAGAAGAATGTTTACAAAGCAAAGTTTAACAGTAAACAATACTTAAGCTATGGGTGTGAGCCATAAGGATTCTGAGTTACAAAGGAGAAGGTTACAACTCAAGGCAGCTCTTTGCAAACTTACTTCAAATGCAAAATAAGGGATTAATAGGAAGTAGAAAATATCTAGGAACATGGTCTTCACTGGGCTGGGCTCTATTTTTTAGAGGACAAGTAAAGGAAGGAGCCAAATCCCCTAAGGTGTGGCTCCCTTTTTCTGAGAAGGTCAATAGCCCAGGATCTGTATTCTGGCTATGCCCTCTTGATTACCAGAAACTGAAGCTGCAAGGACATATTTGAAAAAGAGAAAAAATATTGTCTTTGCTTTTAGGTACTAAATATTATCCGGAAAAGGGGTTCTCTTAGTAATCTTTGGTGCTTGAATTTCTGAACCAAATTATTTGATATGGGCCATAATTTTGCCTGAGATTTTACAAAGGAGAGATAGCCAAATAACGACAAAAAATGTAATACCAAGCATGAATTTATCTCTTTGGGAATTCCTCAACTATTCATGCAGGGGAAAAGGCATCCACAGTGGGCCTTTTGAGAAACCCCGTGGGGGTTATTTTAGCTCTCCACACCAGGGAAATCTAGGGATACATCTGGTGTGCTTCTTGAGTTTCCCTAGTTTATGCATGCCTTGGCATATTTATATTATTGATCTAATATATAGGAACAGACCTCCTGCCTTACTCAAATTGCAACAAGGTCAGATATGCTGCATTAGCAATGTGTCTCTGATACCTACTGTGAGTATGTGGTTAGTGGAGGAAAAATAAGGTTTGAAATGTGGGCCAGGGTACAGCAAGTATGGCACTTATCTCATGTGACCAACCATGTTCAATTCCCAGCACCACATATAGTTCCCTGGAATCCACAGGGAAGTGATCCCTGAGCACAGCCAGGAGCAAGCCCTGAGGACAGCTGTTGTGTCCCCCAAGAAAAACTAAACAAGAAGTACTGAAGTATACAGTATCAAAAGCTAGTCTCTGGAATAGTCTTCCTTGTACCAAACAAGGTTTTATGTAGAGGAATTTATTCTTCTTAGATCTGTCTGGAAAGGAATAAAATTAATAATGCAGCATATATGACTATAACTGTTCCATAATATCTAAAACTTTTATGGTAATGTAAATGAAGAGAATAATATCAGGACTCCTGTTTATGGACCCAAATAGCTAACTCCACTATAAGCAATGGGCTGATATGAAGTCTTCGGTTTTTAGGTATCTGAACAGATTATGTTTTGTTATATTATCCACATTGTCCAAATAACATCAGGCAATTTTGCATAGAACAGTGTAAAATTGCCACTAATCTTCAACAAAATGTCTTGAAGAAATAAATGTTCTAGTGACACAATATCTACACACTGTGTTTGGTACTTAAGTGTATAAAGCGTAAGAGTGATTTCATATGTACCTTACAATTATGTAGCTCTACATAATTTAGTAGCATTGAAAATTGTTCTTGAAGGTCCAGAGTGATGGTAAATCAGGAAGGGCATTATTTGCTTTGCACACAGATGGCCCGGGTTCAGTCCTTGGCATCCCCTATGGTTCTGAGCCAGCCAGGAGAGATTGCTGAATACAGACCCAGGAGTAACCCTTTAGTGCCACAGGGTGTGGCCCAAAAAAACAAAAAAAGAAAATTGATTTTGAAAATGGTTTAATTTTCTATTACATGTATTAATATTTTATATTATTTTATGTTTTGGGGCCTTAGGGGCCACACCCAAGAGTGTTCAAGTGGAGGGTTCAGGGTACTATATGGGATACTGGGGATTGAACCTTGGTTGACTGCATGCAAAACAAGCATCCTCCCACTCCTGTACGATTTCTTTGCTCCCCACCCATTGCATGTAATTTTATCCAGAAATACTGACTGACTGAAAAGGGAAGTCACCCCACCTCCACCAACCTTGGCAGATGCCCCACCCTTAAGGAAGTCATCACTACCTCGGCCCCACCAATAACTCGTTTTACCTTGGCAGATGTCCCGCCCTTAAGGAAGTCCGCCTTTACCCCTACCTCACCAATGATTCGTGTTACCGTAGCGGAAGTCCAGCCCTCAAGGACTCTCCTTCCCCTCCCACTTCCCATCTTATATAAGGAGGAACCAACGGGGCCATGAGGTCTTTGTCCCTGTCCTATTCTGGGCAACTTTGACCCTGGCCATTCCGAATGGTCAGTAATAATGCACTTTTTAGAGCATTTTCTGGGACCTCGGCCTCTTCATTTTTCTGCATTGGGCAGCTAGATTAGGACGCACGGACCTTTCATTGGCGAGCCAGCCAGGAGTCCTCATCCTGCCGTGAACAAAGCTGTGAACAGGCGGCCTGGTGAGTTCTGATGTGTGTGTGAGTGCGCTTTGCTTCGTGTCTGTCTTAGTCTAAGATTATGTTATATTCTGTGACCAGTGGGAAGCAGACTTTGTGGTGGCTTAGTGGCTGAGGTTATGAGTTCCCTACTCGATGTGGAAACCGAGTAGTAGCAGACTTTGTATCATAGGAGGGTTAGAGTCCCTCGCGTGACTAAGGGATCTCTCACTTGATGTGTATTCCGGGTGGTGGGTCCCCACTTGACGTGTATTCCAAGTGGCGGGAGAGCTGACGAGCTCTAATACTGCTATAGGTCACAACACTGGTGGTGCCCCAGGGGATCAGTAAGAGCAGCGAGAAGACATTCCTGGGCTGCTGGGAGAGGTTGTCTGCCTGTGATTTGTGGAGCTCAAAAAAAAAAAAAACTTGGTTGTTATTGGCATTGCCGTCTGTCTTGGATTTATTGTTGGTATTTACAGTCGAGAATTAATCTGTGAATTTTACAGTTGTGCCTCTGGATGTTCGTTTGACTCCCCTCTGACTGCCTCCTTTGTCTGTCCACCTTCGTGGTGATTCTACAAGTTTGATTCCTTCCCATTTTCTTTTCCTATGGTTGTATTTCAAATTGCACTTCTCTGGGTTGCTTGCCCTTCATATTGTCATAGGCTCTGGAATATTTTTCCTCCTAGTGATTTGCTGAATTAGCCACTGTGATAGGTAACTTTAAACTCGCTAAAATGAGGCAAAGTCAATCCACCCCACTTACTTTGACACTAGAACATTGGGCAGAAATTACTTGAATGCATTCGTTTGGGTTGTTCCAGTGTGGCGCCACTGTCTGTCTGTTTTTTTGTCTGTGTGTTCTATGTTTTTCTTTGGTCTGACCATAGAAAGAAACTCTAGGGTCATGGTGGAGGGTGTCGGAAATTGCAAACCCCAGATTTCTCAATGGCCATCGGGGATAAATTTTCCCTGGAGAATTTCTTGACTTTGAGATTGCCCAACTTTCCTGCCATGTGTTCAGGCCAAAAAGAAATGAAAGCAACTGGCCGCTTTTTTTCCTAGCTGAAGAAAAAAAAAGGTGCTTTTTTAAACTCTCCAGCCTGAAGGAATTCACTAAGCCCCCAGGGCAAAGACTTGTCCTCCCAGACTCACCTGGCTGGGAAATGTGGGTGTAGGCAAAGTAATCCCAGTGGGTCATTTACATATCAAAGAAAAATTTAGCTAATGGTTTGGAAGTCAGAAAAAAATTTTGAGCATTTAAATTTCTAACTTAAAGGTTTCTTAAAAAAAGGATGTTGCAGATTATTGTGGTTGTTTTTGTTTTAACGATATTGTTAACTTTGTGGATGTCGAATTTATCTCACCAAATTTAGTGGTAAATTTTAAGGTAACTTAATGTGAAAATCTTGATGGTACTAGGTTGTGAATACCTAAAGAAAAAGGAATCAATGCTAAGTTTTAGTCTGAGTTCGGTGCACGTGGAGGTTTTTAGCAGCAAAACCACTCCCAAAGGATGAGTGGAGAAGTTTAAAAAAAAAGAAGAAGAAGAAGAGAAGGAGCTGGATGGTAGGGCATTTGCCTTGCATGCAGAAAGAAAAGTGGTGCAAAAGAAATTAAAAATGTGTACTAGGAAAAATCTGTATAATCAAACTAAATGATTATTGATATGTCTTTAGGTTAACATAAAAAAGGTGTAAATGTTTTTTAGCATGTTCTGCCAGAAGTAGTGAGCATTCATTCTTTCTGGTTTCAGAATTAATTTGTGTAACGTGAATTGCTGGTGTCTTCTGCCTGTAAACCGAAGTCAGAAGACTAAGTATATTTCTATATGTAAAGTTAAGCATGATTAAAATATTATTTTACAATTTTTTCATTATTTGTTACTAAGAACATTAATATTTGTATCACAAAAGGTTTTGTAAAAATGGTCATGGTTTTAAGAAAAAAATATAAAAGATTTCGCTGTAGAAAAAGATTCTCAAATTTTCTGAGTAATTTAAGTAATATTTGCTTTTTCTCTTAGAACCTTTTAGTACCATTTTATGTCACAGCATCTTGTTGTTTTGCACAAGATACAAGCAGATGGCTTTCCTCTCTGCATGAGGAGTGATCCCCATGCAGACAGAAAATCCTAAAATTAGTGAGGGGACCCCAAAGCCCTCTTTCAGAGGAATAATTGGAGTTGAGGTGGTGTGACAAGCAGGCACCCTTAAGCATTTGGCTGTAAAGACTGGAAAGAGACTGAAATAAATGGCCTGAGTAAGGAAATTGAAGATTTCCTAGAAGATTCTGGATCAGCACTAACTGACCACAGCCTGTGGGCCATGCTCTCACCCTCCATCCTCAACCTCAGGAGAAAGAGAATTCGAGGTCAGTCTCTTCCAAACCTGGAGAGGAGTGGAACAGACAAATCACCTCTAAAAATTCCTACAGATGCCCACGGCCAGCCACAAGATCCTCATGCTGAATTGACCAACTCATCAGCCAAACCTGAGTGACTGTGACGTGACAAACCTGCTCTGTCTACAACCTATCCTCAGCAAAGCTCTGTAAGTAATGGGGGTGCCCCATGGAAGGCTTTACTTTCCACAATTTACTGTAGCGTTATAATAATAAATATAGTGTGGTAATGAAATAAAGACAGACTCTCAGACCAATGGATAGAATTGTGACCCAGATCTTCAAAGATACAAGAGCTAATCTTTGACAAAGAAGCAAATAGTATGAAAAGGGCCAAGGAAAGGCACTTCGCCAAATGGTATTGGGAAAACTGGTCAATCACATGTTATAAAACAAACTTAGCTCTCTGTCTTTAACTATACACAAAGTCAATTCAAAATAGATTAATGGCCTTGATATGATTTGAATCCATAAATTATATTGTGGAAAATATAGGTGGAACCCTTCATGACATTGACTCTAAAGACATCGACAATTAATTGCCATTAGCCAATAAACTGGAAGCAAAGGTAAACATGAGATTACATCAAATGAAGATGTTTCTGCAGGGGATAGAGAGATATTAGAGGGTAAAGTACTTGCCTTGCATATGCCCAACCTGAGTTTACTTCTTGGCAACCCATATTGTTCCATGAGCATCAACAAAAGGAATAATTCCTAAGTGTAGAGACAGGAGTAAGTACTGAGCATTGCCTGGTGTGATCCTAAAACCAAAAGAAAAATAAAACTTCTGCATCTCTAAAGAAATGATGAACAGAGGCCGGAGTCATGTCATAGCATTTAGGGTGTTTGCCTTGCACGTGGCCAATTCAGGTTCTGTCCCCAGCATTCCATATGGTCCCCTGAGGCTGCCAGGAGTGAAGATTTCTGAGCACAGAGCAAGGAGTAACTCATGAACACCCTGGGTTTGCCACCCCCCCCCCCCAGATGACTAAAGTAAAAATTACTCCACAGACTGGGAGAAAATAAATTGTTCATCACCCATATGTCAACGGGTTACTATATAATACATGTAAAACAAGTGTAAAACTTAACCAAAAATAACCCCATCAGAAAACCAGGAGGATAAACGAATAGACATTTATTTAAAGACACAAAAATGAGCAATAACTATAAGAAAAAATGCTCTCCATCACTTATCATTAGGAAAATGTAAACCAAATCAAAAATGGGATATCACCTGCACTAGTGAGATTGACACATATTAAACAAAACCAGGAAAAACCAGTGCTGGTGTGGAAGACTGGTTCAACCTCTTTGAAGAACAATGCAGATATCTCAATAAAACCCTAAAAATCAAACTTTTCATATCACCAACAATTCCATTTTTGACATCTCCCCTAAGGGTCTAAATTCTGCAAAAAAGACATTTGCATTCCTATGTTCATTGTAGTACTATTCACAATAGTGAAAATCTGGAAACAACCAAAGTATCCAAGAACAGATGACTTGATGAAGGAATTATGGTATGTTTACACAATGGAATACTACTTGGCTTTTAGAGAAGACAACATTACACGATATACCACTATGTGAATGGATCTGGAGTGTTGCATGATGAGTGAAATAAGAAAGAGAGGAAAATACAGAATAATCTTTGTGATATGTGGAAGATAAACACAGTAAGGGAAAAACTTTCAAAGGCAACATAACCTAACAACTCATCTACAGAACTGAGCTTACTAAAAGTGGCATGAGTGATATTAGGGGACACTGACAATGGTGGAAGGAAGTGGACATTGATGGAGAGTGTGGGGTTGGAATACTGTATGCATGAAACCCCACCATTAGCAGTATTGTAAATCACAGTGCCAAAAATAAAATTTTCTAAAAGGAAGCTTATGACAAGGTCTGAATTATTCTTTAAAGACTTAAGACTGTATGTTTTCTTATAATAATCAAAGAAAAGCCTGACTTCCACAATATTGGAAGCTTTTAATACTTTAGAATATTTTCATAGCTGGATCATATGGGAGCTCAATTTCCAGGTTTTTTTTCTAGGAATCTCCATATTGTTTTCTATAAAGGCGGGACTAGATGGCATTCACACAAGCAGTGATGAGAGTTCCTTTCTCCCCACATCCCCAGCAGCACTGATTGTTCCTTTTTTGTGGTGTGTGCAATACCACTTGTTGAAGAGACTTTCTTGCTCCGTTTAGTGTTTTTTGCCCCTTTATCAAAGATTAATTGGTTGTATGTCTGGGAAACATTCTCTCCCACATGATCCAGTTATACCACTCCTAGGGATAAACTCTAGGGACACAAAAACACAATACAAAAATGCCTGCTGCACACCTATATTCATTGCAGAACTATTTAAAATAACCAGAATCTGGAAACAACCCACATGCCTTACAGCAGATGAGTAGCTAAAGAAACTGTGGTACATCTACACAATGGAATACTATGCAACTGTCAGGAAAAACGAAGTCATGAAGTACATGAATGGGCATAGAAACTATTATGCTGAGTGAAATAAATCAGAGAGAAATACAGAATAGTCTCACTTATTTATGCTATTTAAGAAATATAAAAGACTATTACAATAATTCACAGAGACAATAGAGATGAGGGCTGGAAGATCTGGCCCAGGATATGAAGCTTACCACAAAGATTGGTGAGTGCAGTTAGAGAAATAACTACCCTAACAACTATCATGACAATGGTAGTAAGTGAGAAAAGAATGCTTTTCTCGAAAACAGGCGGGGGGGGGGGGAGGGAAATGAGGGGCATTGGTGGAGGGAAGGTTGCACTGGTGAAGGGAGGGTGTTCTTTTTTAATAACTGAAACCCAACTATAAACATGTTTGTAATCATGGTGTTTAAAAATATTATACAAAAAGAAAAAAAGGATATTTTCATTATTATGTTTTCTCTTTGGCTTATCTCTTAGATATAGTAATTTAACTACACAAATAAATTTAGTTTTTTATTTTAGGAGTTGTCAGAGGATAGTTCACCTATTACAGGGTTGTTTAAATCTTGCAACTAAAGTATATTATTTTAAGAACTATAAAATATTTTTGTGAACACCTGAAGGGAAAACCCAAATTCAAATGAGTAACAAAACTTATTCAAAGATTAAAAAAGCACAAACACTATTTTGAAAAAATATTTTGGAATATCAAATGAGCAATTTCTGAATTTAGAATAGATATTTCTCGCACACTGTACTTGTTTCTTACAGCTGGTATGGGCACCACAAAATTAGTGTCTTAAATATACAAAAAATACAGTTAACTGTTCCAGAGGTCAGAGATCTGAAATTAGTTTCACTAAGTTAAATTCAAGGTGTTGGTAGGATGTGAGAGATTCTAGTAAAGAATTTAGTCTGTTTTTTCCATTTTTTCTAGCTTCTAGTATACCTTGCATCCTGAACTTATAACCCCTTCTATCTTGAAAATCTGCACTGAGACCCGAGAGATAACAGGAGATAAGGTGCTTGGCTTGCATGCAGCTGGTGCTGATTCAATCCCTGACACTGTATATCATCCCCCAAGCACTGCCAGGGGTGATCCCTGAGCACAGAGACAAGTGTAGCCCCTGAGCACAGATGAATGTAGCCACAAAACCTAAAAAAATCTGCTTCGTTGCACCTTCAAAAACTTTCTCTAAATACAACCCATTTCTGTTGCCACATCTCCTTCCACTAACCCTGAGCCTCCTGCCTTCTCTTATAAGAGTTTTTGTGATTGCTGAGTGAAGTCAGTCAGAATGAAAGGGATAGATAGAGAATGGTCTCTCGTATGTCAACAGCAAGATAGTAACAAAGGGTCAAAGGCAACACAGCAGGACAACTAATCCACATAATTGAGTTGAGGGCATTTAAAAGAAGGGACATTGGGGTACTTTGGGAAGGGGTACACTGGTAATCGGTATGATGTTGGAATTTATGTGTATGAAAAACCATTGTTAACAGTACTGTAAATCACAGAACCTCAATCAATTGAAAAAACTTTGTGTTTACATTGTGTTGAATCGTATTAGACAGGATAATCCTCTATTGTAAAATATTTATCTTGAACATTTCCACACTATGTAAATTAAAATATTCACAGATTCTGGGAGCTAGTATTTTGGTACCATATTCCTTGTCTTTTGCAGTCTGCTCTCTGGCCCCCAGTGATTCATATTCAATTCACATCATGCACATTTATCCCTCCTAAGATCTTTTACTATCTCACTGCATCTGAACTGAAGCCCACACATCTCTAAATTTTATCAGAAGTTCAACTATCACAAAGAATGTTATATGGAATATGAATATCTATATGTCAGACTTATGGTTCACAGTTTTATAATACTGTCAATGCTAGGGTTTCTTGAATTCTAACACCACACCCACCAAAAGAATCACAATAATCTGAATTAGATTTGCATGGGATTTTGTGATCCACCCTGATTTTTTTTCCAATAATGCACCTAGGTAATAGAAAATTAGCTATGTTCTTTGAAGTACAAATATTGGGTTAAACATCAGATACCAATTATAGACATTCCCATTCAAAATGGGGAAGTACCAGGCAAGAGAATGAAGGTTCTAAGCAGTTCTAAGCAGTTTCAAAATCTAGCTGTGAAGTCACTTGTTTTCAAAGTTTGATGAGAAATTTATATGCTTTCAGTTTTGCCTTCTGAGATTCTTGTTCCAGCTTCTGGACCTGTGTTTCTAATTCATTCTTGTTATTTTATTAAGTATGTGTTCATTTTTTTATTTGGATTTTTTTGAGGGGGCCACACCCAGCTGTGCTTAGGGCTTACTACTGATTTTATGTCGCATTCACTCCTAGCAGGACTGAGGTGACCATATAGGGTACTAATGTGTGTTTTTGTTTTTTTATTATAGATTTCCAATAGTATAAAATTTCACAAGCACAGTGAGGGTGAGAATTTTCATTAGATTTTACCTGCCATTAAGGGTTTGGTATTCTATAATAGTACCATAAAATGAATGACAGAATCTGACATTTTCTGGATTTTGTGATACCTCTAAGTTCTAGAAAAAACTTATTTTCTGTGACTTCTTTTATTATTCTACATAAAATTTCTCCTGTATACATAATTTTGTGTTATTTTTCTTAAAAGGGGTCCTTTTCACTTATTATGCATGTCAGCCCCTGTCAAGCCTAAATCTGCCTGAATGTATAAATGCCCCTCAGTGGATTTTAATTTTTTTATGATTGTGTACCTCAGTAAGTTTTAGTACAAGCAATATATATACTATGCAAGTTCACATGTTTATGAATTGCATGCACATATACAGTTATGCTAATGCATATGCATTATAAACATACACGAAATAGAATTTTCTTTAAATTTCTTTTTCCCTTGGTTTTTGGGCCACACTTGGCAGTGCTCAGGGGATACTTTTGGCTCTGTGCTCAGGAATTAATCCTGACAGTGCTCAAGTGACCATATGGAATGCCAAGGGTCGAACCTGGGTCAGCAGTGTGCAAGGAAAACACCCTACCAGCTATACTGTTGCCCCAGCCCCTATTTTTCTTTAAATACTTATTGAAGTAAATTGCATTATGGCATGTTTCAGGTGTCCATAATAGAAAATCAACATGTGTATTTCCTTTGTTCCAATTTATGTATATTCTTTTTTTTTTTTTTTTTTTTGGTTTTTGGGCCACACCTGGCGGTGCTCAGGGGTTACTCCTGGTTGTCTGCTCAGAAATAGCTCCTGGCAGGCACGGGGGACCATATGGGACACCGGGATTCGAACCAACCACCTTTGGTTCTGGATCGGCTGCTTTCAAGGCAAATGCTGTTGTGCTATCCCTCTGGGCCCGTATATTCTTAATGTTTCCTTCACCGAGCCTTAGGGTCCAAAGGTTTATTTTTCATTTGTTTATTTTCCCTATGTACTACATAATACATTATTTGTCTTTGCTTTTCTAGATTAATTCATGTTTTGTAAGAAGTAGCACCTCATCTTTCTTGACAGAAAATGACATTTCGTTATGTATAAGTGAGTAAACATTAGAGTCTTGCTCACTTGTATGCTGTCATTCACAAATTATTTCTTATAATCCCTCTCTCCCCTATGGAATTTGTTCTGCCTCTCAATCTTAAAAGATGCTCTTGAGTTCTGAGGCATATCAACAGTGGTTAGGTTAGAAACCTGGCATGCTCCTCAACATCACATGGTCTCCTGAGCATTACCAGGTGCAGTGGTGAAGGTCCCTGAGCATCGCCAGATGTGATTTTGCAGACCCTTAACCACTGCTGGGATGGCCTGGAACTCCAGGGCCCAAGCAGACTTCATTATCAGATGCTTGCATTGATCCTTGCATTGATCTGGATGTCTGAGAATTACTGTTGGGAACCCTGGACATCCCAAACACTGCTGTGTATTTATAGTTGAACCAGTTCTAGTTCAGATTCCTTTCTTTCACTGTCTCACTTGCCACAATTTCCTGCTAACTCTATTTTCCAAATAGCTCTGATCCTTGACTGAGAGCAGGATGGCATTTGCGTACAAGTATGCTATATTCTTATGTAGCTAGCTCCCGAATCAAACTGGTTTCCTCACACCAATTCTAACTTCTTGCCTTCAAGTGGTTAGCACTCAAACTTGGGTTTGGTATCAAATTTGGTGAGCCATCCAGGAGGGGCTGTGTACCCTAGAGGGATTAGCTTTTCTTGTTTCCAGTGATTGATTGGAGCAGTTGGCTGCATCAGCATGCTAGTCAATACCCAATTATGTTACTATAAGTCAGTGCTTCTCAAATAGTGGGGTGCGCCCCCTGGGGGGTGCGAGGCTCCATAAAGGAAGGCGCATTTGACCTCGGCAAACACTGTCACAACAATCTAAGCCCCGTGTTTATGTCTCTGTATGTCTCTGGAGCTGAGAGTTGCTGTGTCCTGCTTCAAACCCCCTTCGAAAAACTATGCATTGCAAAACGTGCTTATTGTAGCCATTAATCCAGATATCACCTCTGATTAAAAAATCAGCTAAAATTATTTTATAGATTTTTGTTTTGCAGGTTGAATTATTTTTAATAAAGATACTATTACAGTTGCGCCGGGGGGGTGCAAAAATGTTTTTTTCTTCCTGGGGGCCAAGACAGAAAATAACTGAGAAGCATTGCTATAAGTGGTGACAACCGTTAGGTGTGTATAAGTCATTTGAGGTTCATTGACTCCATTGTGAAAAAAATTGAGGAATTCCTGAAGCTGCCATGACTCATTTCTCCTGGGGACTCTTCTGTTTCTTCTACTCATGGATCTAGCTCCCCAAATGCTGTATTGATGGAGGAAAAAATATTTAAAAGTTCCAGTCTCAAAGATTAAGTAGATTTTTGATGTGAACAACTGAAAGTCTCCTGCTTTTTGTCATTTGGGCCTGAGCCATTGAGGTACCATTCTGTATGTGTCAAGCTGCCCTTGCCATTTCAGATTTTGGCACTGAGGTACTAGTTGTGACAAGCTCTATCCTTGTTATTTGAGATCTTTGTCCATTATACTGGCAAGTTAGTCAGTAAGACTTTGTGACTTCTGTCTCCTCCGTGGTGTGATTTGCATTGGGAGGATCTCCATTTGTTCTTGTTTTGCATTATTTTATTGTTCCTGTTGTTTCAGATTTTGTCGTTTTCTTTTGCTACAGGGTAACTGGATATGGAGAGCTTGATACAGACTGCAGAAATATGACCACAATGATTAGACTTGGACAAAACTTGTGCTGAGGACACTGCAGCCCAGAAGAACCTGTCATCTGAAGATGCTTTTGCGCTCTAGAAATAATTCTTTATTGGCAGTTCTCAGTCATTCTAGTGGGGTTTTTAATGTGCTTCCATTTTAATTCTTTTACTCTTCCATCTCCATAGAAATGTCTCATTAAGGATTTAGGTACAACTCTTTAATTGCACTAATCTGTTAGTAGGATTGAAAGATTCGTTAATAATTGGATAAATGAGTTTCGAGTTTCTCTAGGAATTCTATTTATTTATTTAATTAATTATTTATTTATTTTTGGTGTTTGTGCCACACCCAGTGACGTACCGGGGTTACTCCTGGCTATGTGCTCAGAAATCGCTCCTGGCTTGGGGAACCATATAGGACGCTGGGGGATTGAACCGAGGTTTTTCCTAGGTTAGCACCACTGCTCCGGTCCATCTCTAGGAATTCTAAATGTAACACTACAAAAAAAATTTTCCACTCCCCATTGTTTCTTGGGTGAAAGGTTAAATGGAGGGGTTCTTTAATGGAGAATGGAAATTTCCTTTGAAGCATTATTTTCTTACTGAGATAGGTTGTATTATTCTATTCTTCCTTCCATAATAAACTCATTTAATACAAAATAGCAATATCTAAGTAGGCACCTCACTTTTCACAAGACTACTAATATGAACAACTGATAGAGTTGTAGATTAAAATGAAAAAAAAATGATTTTAGCAGCAAAAACTCTGGACACAGATTCTTTAGTAAGCATAGACCATCTGATTGCAATAAATCTAACATTATTTGCAAGTTGATAAACAAATTTATAAACTATTTTCTTAAATACCAGCTTAAATACAGTAATATTATCTGGTGCCTTGAGACAGTCTACCTTGCTTTCCATTTCTAGGAAAAAGAACATAGAATATTGGAAAGTTCATGGAAAACAGCTTCCCCTTATGCTGGATTCCTCATTCAAACGGAAAGTTATTTCTCTCATCACATCAACCTTTGCTTCTCCAATTATTACACCGTTCTATTCAAAAGGAAACATTTAGAATGGATTTGATGTCTTGATTTGTTTAGAAATGGTATTGACAGTGGAGAGTTGTAAGCTCTAGAGATTTTCTACTGTTACTCACAGATGTATTTCTTATAATCCCTCATTCCTTCTAGTATCTTATTCTGACCATTGTATGTTTGAAATTGAATCAGATATAGTTATGGATGAGGGCAAAAGGGTGTGAAAGGAGAGGAGAAGAGAAAATTTGTTCAGAAAGCTACTGAAATTTACCGTGCTCAGGGGCATCCCTTTCCTTTGGAGAAGAAGAATCAACAGCAGGCATCAAAAAAATTCTGAAGGTTATCTGACGCTTTCCTCTTACTGATTCATTTACCACAAATTTATGGTAACTTAATTTTTCAGCCAACTCAATATAACCAATCACCCTTGACTGAGAGTAAGATGGCTTTTCGGAACAAGTTTGCCATTGTCTCATATTGCTAGCACCTGTTTTTCTCATATCAACTCTGATTTCTTAAATATGACCTTTAAGCAGTGAGCTTCCTTTTATCATAAGTACCAAATTTTCTTTGTATACTTATTAGTCAATTGACACTTAAATTGTGTCCAGTTTTGAATGGCACATATCAAAAAGTCTGGAAACAGTCAGCTTTGTTGGGGTTGTGGTGAAAAAGGGAGATCTATTAATCAAAATAGAAATAGAACTCCCATATGACCTATTGATACCACTTCTTGGCATCTATCCTTCAAACAGATAAAACATTAATCTGCTTTCATCTCCTTTCTTTCATCCCTTTTGAATTCACTCAAACATACTGCAAATCATGACCCATGAAACTGATTTCATGGCAGACTAATGGGTCGTGACCTGTAGCTTGAAAAACAGAGTCAATTCAACTCAGCATTCATCATGGGAGCCAGAGTGAGTGTTAGAGGTGATGGCAGAGCTGGCATCAGTGCACCAGATACACCATGAGTTGAAAATGACTGATCAATCACACAAGAAGTTGACCAAAATCTCTCCTGGAATCATTGTTCTTGATAATTTATTTTGATTACACAGCCTTCAATAAAAATAGTTTGAGAGTACAGTTCCGATATGTCATTGATTATTTTTTGTTAGCAATTCATGATGTAGCCACAAAAAATTATAAGGATACATGAACCCCTATGTCCATCACAGCATTTAGTACAATAGCTGAGTGCTACTAAGTAAACAGCCAAATGTCCAACTATGGATGAATGGATCAACAAGTTGTACATACACACAATGCAACTCTAAGAAAGAAAAGAAATCATGGAGAGAATGAGGAGGTATTTAAGTGAAGTCAATCTAAAGGAAATGAACATACAGAGAATGATGTCTCATATGTAGGATTTAAATATACACAGCAAGGTAGCAACAAAAGCCCAAAGGAAATGTAATGGAAGAACTAATTCAAACAACTGAAATTTGGGAGGTGGGGATTTGAAAAAGAAAGGTCATTGTGGTATTAGATATTAGTTGTGGATACAGTGGTGAGCAGTGTGATGTTGGTATTATGTGCATGGGAAACCATCATTAACAGTACTGTAAATCATAATTTCAATAATTTTTTTTATTTGAACACCTTGATTACATACATGATTGTGTTTTGGTTTCAGTCATGTAAAGAACACCACCCATCACCAGTGCAACATTCCCATCACCAATGTTCCAAATCTCCCTCCTCCCCACCCGACCCCCACCTGTACTCTAAACAGGCTCTCCATTTTCCTCATACATTCTCAATATTAGGACAGTTCAAAATGTAGTTATTTCTCTAACTAAACTCATCACTCTTTATGGTGAGCTTCCTGAGGTGAGCTGGAACTTCCAGCTCTTTTCTCTTTTGTGTCTGAAAATTATTATTGCAAGAATGTCTTTCACTTTTCTTAAAACCCATAGATGAGTGAGACCATTCTGCGTTTTTCTCCTTCTCTCTGACTTATTTCACTTAGCATAATAGATTCCGTGTACATCCATGTATAGGAAAATTTCATGACTTCATCTCTCCTGACAGCTGCATAACATTCCATTGTATATATGTACCACAGTTTCTTTAGCCATTCATCTGTTTTTTTTTTTTTTTTTTGGTTTTTGGGCCACACCCGGCTGTGCTCAGGGGTTACTCCTGGCTGTCTGCTCAGAAATAGGTCCGGGCAGGCACGGGGGACCATATGGAACACCGGGATTCGAACCAACCACCTTAGGTCCTGGATCGGCTGCTTCCAAGGCAAACACCGCTGTGCTATATCTCCGGGCCCTAGCCATTCGTCTGTTGAAGGGCATCTTGGTTGTTTCCAGAGTCTTGCTATGGTAAATAGTGCTGCAATGAATATAGGTGTAAGGAAGGGGTTTTTGTATTGTATTTTTGTGTTCCTAGGGTATATTCCTAGGAGTGGTATAGCTGGGTCAAATGGGAGCTCGATTTCCAGTTTTTGGAGGAATCTCCATATCGCTTTCCATAAAGGTTGAACTAGACGGCATTCCCACCAGCAGTGGATAAGAGTTCCTTTCTCCCCACATCCCCGCCAACACTGTTTATTCTCATTCTTTGTGATGTGTGCCATTCTCTGTGGTGTGAGGTGGTATCTCATCGTTGTTTTGATTTGCATCTCCCTGATGATTAGTGATGTGGAGCATTTTTTCATGTGTCTTTTGGCCATTTGTATTTCTTCTTTGTCAAAGTGTCTGTTCATTTCTTCTCCCCATTTTTTGATGGGATTAGATTTTTTTTGTAAAGTTCTGTCAGTGCCTTGTATATTTTGGAGATTAGCCCCTTATCTGATGGGTATTGGGTGAATAGTTTCTCCCACTCAGTGGGTGGCTCTTGTATCCTGGGCACTATTTCCTTTGAGGAGCAGAAGCTTCTCAGCTTAATATATTCCCATCTGTTAATCTTGCTTGGAGAGTGCAGATTCCTCCTGGAAGATGCCTGTAGTCTCAATGTCCTGGAGTGTTTTGCCTATGTGTTGTTCTATATATCTTATGGTTTTGGGTCTGATATCAAGGTCTTTAATCCATTTGAATTTTACCTTTGTACATGATGTTAGCTGGGGGTCTAAATTCAAATTTTTGCAAGTGGCTATCCAGTTGTGCCAACACCACTTGTTGAAGAGGCTTTCCCTGCTCCATTTAGGATTTCCTGCTCCTTTATCAAAAATTAGGTGATTGTATGTCTGGGGAACATTTTCTGAGTATTCAAGCCTATTCCACTGATCTGAGGGCCTGTCCTTATTCCAATACCATGTTGTTTTGATAACTATTGCTTTGTAGTACAGTTTAAAGTTGGGGAAAGTAATTCCTCGAATATTCTTTTTCCCAATGATTGCTTTACCTAGTCTAGGGTGTTTATTGTTTTAAATAAATTTCAAAAGTGCCTGATCCACTTCATTGAAGAATGTCATGGGTATCTTTAGAGGGATAGCATTAAATCTGTATAATGCCTTGGGGAGTATTGCCATTTTGATGATGTTAATCCTGCCAATCCATGAGCAGGGTATGTGTTTTCATTTCTGCGTGTTCACTCTTATTTCTTGGAGCAGAGTTTTATAGTTTTCTTTGTATAGGTCCTTCACATTTTTAATCAAGTTGATTCCAAGATATTTGAGTTTGTGTAGCACTATTGTGAATGGGGTTGTTTTCTTAATGTCCATTTCATCCTTATTACTATTGGTGTATAGAAAGGCCATTGATTTTTGTGTGTTAATTTTGTAGCCTGCCACCTTGCTATATGAGTCTATTGTTTCTAGAAGCTTTTTGTGTTTTCTTTACGGTCTTTAGGGTTTTCTAGCGTTTCTATATACAAAAAATGAAGTTGAGGAGAGAGAGATTAAAAATACAATTCCATTTAAGATAGTATCAAAAAATATCAGGTATCTAGGAATCAACCTTACAAGAGAAGTGAAAGACCTATACCAGGGAAACTTCAAAATACTTCAGAAAGAAATTGAAGGCGATCTAATGAAATGGAAGAACATCCCATGCTCATGGATAGGTAGAATTAACATAATCAAAATGACTATCCTACCCAAACTTCTATATAGATTTAATGCAATCCCTATCCAAATCCAGACACAATTCTTCAGAACAATCATTCACAAACTTCATCTGGAACCACAAAAGACCCAGGATAGCCAAACAAATACTGAAAAACAAGAAGCTGGGAGGCATCTCCTTACCTAACTTGAAACTATATTATAAAGCCATAGTAATCAAAACAGCATGGTACTGGAACAGAGACAGGACCTCAGACCAGTGGGTCAGAACAGAATTCCCAGACATAAACCCCCAGGTATATAGCCAACTAATATTTGATAAAAGAGGCAAGAATCTGAAATGGAACAAAGAAAGCCTATTCAACAAATGGTGTTGGTACAACTGGAAAACCACATGTACGAAAGTGAAAATCAACCCATACCTTACGCCTTATACAAAAATCAACTCAAAATGGATCAAAGACCTTGAAATCAGACCCAAATCCATAAAGTTTATCAAGAATAAAATAGGCAGAACACTCGAAGACCTATATATCAAAAAGGTCTTTGAGAATGGAGCACCAATGGCAAGAACGTTAGCATCAAATATAAACAAATGGGACTACATCAAACTAAAAAGCTTCTGCATGGCAAAAGAAACCCTACTTAACGCAAGAAGACAGCCAACAGAATGGGAAAAAATTTTTTCACTCGACATATCAGATAAAGGGCTGATATCTAGAACATACAAAGCACTCAGAAAGCTGAGCCCCCCAAAACCAAACAAAGCTATAAAAAATGGGGAGATGAAATGAATAGACACTTCTCTGAGGAAGACAGAAGGATGGCCAACAAACACATCAAAACATGCTCACCTTCACTCATCATCAGGGAGATCCAAATCAAGACAACAATGAGATACCACCTTACACCAGTGAGGATGGCTCACATCAAAAATGACGGAAACAACCTTTGTTGGCGGGGATGCGGTATGAAAGGAACTCTCATCCACTGCTGGTGGGAATGCCCCCTAGTCTAACACCTATGGAGGAAAGTCTGAAGAGTGCTCAAAGAACTCAGAATCGAGCTGCCATTTGACCCCGCAATTGCTCTCCTAGGCATATACCCACAAGATGGAAGGACATTCATTCCAAAATACGTATGCACCCCACTATTTATCGCAGCACTCAGTATAATAGCCAAATCTTGGAACCAACCTAGATGTCCAACAACTGATGAATGGATCATTAAGATGTGGTACATATACACAATGGAATATTACATGGCAGTTAGAAACGATACAATCACAGACTTTGCAGCAACGTGGATGGACCTAGATCATTTTATGTTAAACGAAGTAAGTCAGAAGACAAAAGATAAACACAGAATGGTAGCACTATTCTGAAATACCTAGAACATATATTTTATACATAGCTAATACCTAACAATCATATAACAGGGTTTAACAGGGTAGAAACTCTAAACAATGTAATAGTCAACATATACATGGGAGCAGTGTCCAAAATACATGAAGAAGGAATAACGCAAACTCTTGACTCCACATTATACCACAAAGAAAACAGCAACATAGAGAGGTATGTAATCAGACTCCTACAACAAAGGTCCACAATAATCCCTTAGAGATCGTTAACAGGAACACAAGTATAGAACACCACGGGAAACCACGGAATGCGATGGCAACATACCATAACACTACGTTTTAATCCCTTTAACTTACTATACTTTAAATAACCTCTCAGCTTTTCTGCCCACAGGCGCCCTTAGATACAAAGGGCGGACAAACTAAGATGGCAACTCGGGATACCACACGAGATACCGTACCTTGCTTGCACTACGAGATGGCCACGAGAAAACTCTTTAACATACACTTTATTTCTAGGTTAAACCTTCTTTTAGGAATTGAACCACGTGACCAGTCAGACCACCAAAGCAGTACCTGCGACGTACAGACCTATACTACAGGCTCTAGCCATCAAACACATTCAGCCAAACCAACATTCCCTTGTTATTCTCTCCTTTCTTCTCACTACTTTATTTTTTTTATTTATTTTTTTATTTTTTCTTCTTTTCTTTTTCTCTTCTATTCTTCTCTTTACTTTTTTCCCTTTCTCTTCCCCCTTTTTTCCTACGGTATTTTCTCTTTTCTCTACCTTCATACCCCTCCCATATACCTTCCCCTTTCTCCCCCCCCCCCGGAAATCCAACTATCCCTTCACCCCTCAATCCCATCCAGATCTCTCACCATAATAAAACTCTCCACCCTCAGTCCTTAATCCTTTAGGCATCAAGATCGACCTCCTACCCAACGAACCAGTACCCAGCACCCAGGGGAGGGGACACCCAGCCGAACCCACACCTCATCTCCTGCAAGAAAAGACAGCCAACTCCCCTGTGGACTCATGCTGCGAGACCCTCCCTACCAACTCCCCATAACGTGGACTGTTTCTTGAAACCGGACTTAGGTCCAATAGTATCCCCAATGCAAGAACTCTTCCAAGACCTCCCTGCCGCAAATTTTTACCAATCTGAAGAAGGTCAGGGGGTGTAATTGGAAGATGCCTGTGAACCCACACACCACAAGAAAAATCCAAAAGACAAGGGGAAAAACAGTACTTCCAACATAGGCATAAGAACTTTAATACACCACCTCTTTACCTGTTCTCCCCCAATTGTAGAGTAGTCTTTTGCACCACTTTGGTCCTTTAAAAACTTCACTAACTCATTATATTTCCTTTTTTTAATGTTTGCCTTACATATACATTTGTGGGCACATGCACTTTTTTTTTTGTGGTTTTTGGGTCACACCCGGCAGTGCTCAGGGGTTTTTCCTGGCTCTGTGCTCAGAAACTGCTCCTGGCAGGCACGGGGGACCATATGGGACGCCAGGATTCGAACCGATGACCTTATGCATGAAAGGTAAACGCCTTACCTCCATGCCACCTCTCTGGCCCCACTTTTTTTTTTTTTAATCGTTTTTGGGTATGAGACCTATTTCTGTTATCCACTCTGTCCACCCCAAATACACCAACAATATAATGGAGCACCACTTCCCCCTGCAAAGGCACATTAAATAAAGGGGAAATCTTACAAAAAAATAAAAAAAAAACAAGAGCTCTTACCTACTAGAGATAGGAACTCATAGTTGTTTACAATACAGGGATATCTCCTACCTTGAAAATATGTCATGTGGAATCAACTTAGACCTCAGGTGATCAGATTCCATTCATCCAGCCTTGAACCCTGGTGCCCAGGCATAGAAACGGCACAGCTCTTCACAACAGCTGCAAGAAACAAACTCCATCTGGGATGGCCTCAATACCGCAGGGTCAACAACAAGGGCCAGTGCTAACATGATATCCCGACAATGAAGAAAACGTGAACAACTTGACCTTAGAGCAGTTTAGCCTACCTTACCAGCTAAGGACAAGACAAAACCAGAAGACGTGGCACCCTTTGGTAGGTCCAAAAGCCAAGATCGTGATTTACAGAGGACTGGCTGCTAGAACCACGACCAGACTGTAAACATCTTGGGACCAATTAAAAAGCCCTAGTCTAGGCTTTGAACTAAGACCGGCACAACAAGCATGATCCCCAGTTCCAAAGGTCCGGCAGAGACAACTGTAACGGAAAGGGGCTTCCGGAAGCACAAAGAAAGACACTAACCTAGATGCCATCCTAGGTTCAGTACAAAGACCAAGATCACCAACCACAGAAGATGGATTCAAATGGCACTGAGGCAACAGAACCTCTAGATTCACAAAGACTGACTTCACCATAAGGCCCACCTCAGGATCTGTACAGATACTGAGACCACTAAACACAGAGCTCTGAATGTATCACCCTGGACAAAGCAGAAGTCTTCCACAGACAAACAAACAAAACAAAACAAAACAAAACAAAAAAAAACACCACCGGGAGAGTAATGATCCTGAGCAAAGACTAGAACTGATCCCATGACAGTATACTCCAAGGACGGAGAATCCCCATATCTCATAGGGCAAGTGAATTCCGTGTCAAATGACCCCAATATTTACTGTGCCAGGGCAGAGGGAAAAAACAAAAATGCAAAAAGCACAAAACCTTGGCTATTATATATATATATATATATATATATATATATATATATATATATATATATATATATGTATATATATATTACCTTCATTTATTATTGTTATTATCATCTTTATTTACCTACCTATTTTGGTCGATTTCTCGGTTTCGATGTGATTATTGAAATTGTAGTCCCCAATTATTCTTTTTTTTTGTTGTTGTTTTTTTTTTCTCTTCCTTTCTTTCCTTTCGTTATGTGCTACACCATGTTTCTTATTTCAAGACCACGGCGAGTTTTTTTGGTTTATATATTTGTTTGTTTTTGTTTGTATTTTTTAATCAGTTTTTTGTGGTGCTTATCGATGTAACTGGAGTCCTCACTGGATATTTGACACTTCTTTTGGTACTGATGGGGTGTTTCACCTTCTTTTTCTCCTTCATTTCCCAAATCGATGAGGAGAACCTCTAGAAGGATTCTGCCCATTTTTGGGGTATTAGACTCTTACCCCAATTTACTCATTTTCTCTTTTTCCGGCAAAACCACCCAACTTGAACTGCTAGCCCTGCCCCCACTTAGAGGGGGAAATAAGGGAGGCACCAAGACCAAACTGATGCAAGACTACTAAGTAGTAGGTCAAATACAGAGGGGATCACATATTCTAGCCACCCTGGGGGGAGGGAAGAGGAAATGGGAGGTAGGTCAAAAACGGAGGTGTAGGGAGGACAATTTAGGGATGGGAATCCCCCCTGATTTTATGTAAATATGTACCTAGAATATTATTGTCAACAATATGTAAGCCACTATGATCAAAATAAAAATTATATATATAAAAAAAGGTATAACATAGAAAAAAAAAGAAGGAAGGAGAAAAGAAGAAAAAGGTAGTAAAACAAGACCAACCAAAACCAAAACCAATAAGGGAGTATTAACAAGATTACAAAAAGAATAAACACAGAATAAGCCAAAATCCAAAACCATTAGCTACTGAAAAAGAAAAAGAAAATAAAAAAGAAAGAAAAAAAAAAAGAAAAAATAGACCAGCATCTTCTTAAAAAAGGGGAGAGGCTGTATTTATTTTTTTGTTTTGTTTTTTTTTGTTTGTTTTTGCATAAGCATGGTAAATATAGTGAAAATTACAGGGGGAATTCCCTTGGCCTAAGAGATACAGGGTTTCTCCACCCTTGAAGCATACTGCCATGCGAACAAGTACTAGCTCCATAGCATAACTATTCTTGTCCTTTTTCTCTGTATTGTTATTTTAAATATCTTAGTCTCATCAATCACTAGGAATCTATGTTTGTTTTAAGATCTGAGTTTGACACCTGAGAAATACTACAGAGTGTAGGGTGCATGCCTTGTATGCAACTGCCTTGGAGTTTGATCCCTGGCATCCCATATGGAGCTCTGAGCCCACCACGAGTGACTTCTGAGTATGGTCCCAAAACAAACAGGACAAATGACCTGAGTTTGTTATGCATAATATAGATAAATGCTGCTTTTTCTCAGTCCAGTAAGAGATTCAGAGTTTAAGCCAGTGTTTTTTAAATTAATATCTTTATTTAAACACCTTGATTACAAACATGATTGTGGTTGGGTGAAGCCAGTGTTATTCAAACCTGGCAGTACTCAAGAATCTCTAGAGCTATACCAGTGCTGGCAGCAGGGGTGTGGGTTGTTCAAGAAGCGCCATGAGGTGCTAGATACCAAATCCAAGTCCTTCCATAGTGCATTTGCTTTACCACTTAACCTATTTCACCAGGCCCAACTCCTGATTTTTTCTATATAGTGTTAGACCCCAGACCATGAAGACCCCAGATCCTGAAGCTCTAACTCTCCTTAAGGAAAAACAAACCTGAAGTGGCTTAAAAGTTTCCCAGACCTTGAAGCTATAATAAGCATCAAGCCTGTAGTATCTTCGAAGTTTATTTACTCCTTTCCCCACCCTTCTCAGATACTGCTTCCCCTTGCATTCCCAGGCCAAAGCTTCCTTGTTATGAAGGCTGTTCTGTTTTACAGCCCAAACAGTATCATATCAGATATAAGGGGGGTGGGGCAGGAGTTAGATCATCTGTGAGACATGAGACACCTGTCTAAGTGATGGACGCAAGGAATGAAAAAGAAAATTGAGGGCCCGAAGAGATAGCACAATGGTGTTTGCCTTGCAAGCAGCCAATCCAGGACCAAAGGTGGTTGGTTCGAATCCCAGTGTCCCATATGGTCCCCCGTGCCTGCCAGGAGCTATTTCTGAGCAGACAGCCAGGAGTAACCCCTGAGCACAGCCGGGTGTGGCCCAAAAACAAACAAACAAAAAAAAAACAAACAAAAAAAATGAAAAAGAAAAAGAAAATTGAGTCGATCATGTATACTGTGGAAGTTAAACTGTATTAACCAATGAAATACTTGGCCTGTTGAAGCCTGTTAACTCTGCATGTTAGTTTTTTTTTATCTTTATTTAAACACCGTGATTACAAACATGATTATAGTTGTATGATTACAGTCATGTAAAGAGCACCCCCCTTCACCAGTGCAACATTCCCACCACCAATTTCCCAGATCTCCCTCCTCCCCACCCCCCTACACCGGTACTCGAGACAGGCTTTCTACTTCCCTCATTCATTCACATTTTATGATAGTTTTCAGTGTAGTCATCTCTGCAACTGCACTCATCACTCTATGTGATGAGCTGCATGTCCTGAGCTGCACCTACCAGTCCTCATCTCTCTTGTCTCTGAGATATTGTTAAAAATGTCCTTCATTTTTCTTAAAGCCCATAGATGAGTGAAACCATTCTGCGTCTTTCTCTCTCCCTCTGACTTACTTCACTCAGCATAATAGATTCCATGTACATCCATGTATAGGAAAATTTCATGACTTCATCTCTCCTGATGGCTGCATAGTATTCCATTGTGTATATGTACCACAGTTTCTTCAGCCACTCATCTGTTGAAGGGCATCTTGGTTGTTTCCAGAGTCTGGCTATTGTAAATAGTGCTGCAATGAATATAGGAGTAAGGAAGGGTTTTTTGTATTGTATATTTGTGTTTCTTGGGTATATTCCTAGGAGTGGTATAGCTGGATCGTATGGAAGCTCAATTTCCAGTTTGTGAAGGAATCTCCATATCGCTTTCCATAAAGGTTGTACTAGACGGCATTCCCACCAGCAGTGAAAAAGAGTTCCTTTCTCTCCACATCCCCGCCAGCACTGCTTGTTTTCCTTTCTTGTGATGTGTGCCAATCTCAGTGGCGTGAGGTGGTACCTCATAGTAGTTTTGATTTGCATCTCCCTGACGATTAGTGATGTTGAACATCTTTTCATGTGCCTTTTGGCCATTTGCCTTTCTTCTTTTTCAAAGTGTCTGTTCATTTCTTCTCCCCATTTATTGATGGGGTTAGTTGTTTTTTTCTTGTATAGTTCTGTCAGTACCTTGTAAATTTTGGATATTAGCCCTTTATCTGATGTGTATTGGGTGAATAATTTCTCCCACTCAGTGGGTGGCCTTTGTATTCTGGGCACTATTTCCTTTGAGATGCAGAAGCTTTTCAGCTTAATATAGTCCCATCTGTTTATCTCTGCTTCCACTTGCTTGGAAAGTGCTGTCTCCTCCTTAAAGATGCCTTTAGTCTCAATGTCCTGGAGTGTTTCACCTACATGTTGTTCTATATACCTTATAGTTTCAGTTCTGATATCAAGGTCTTTAATCCATTTGGATTTTACCTTTGTATATGGTGTTAGCTGGGGGTCTGAGTTCGCTTTTTTGCAAGTGGTTAACCAGTTGTGCCAACACCACTTGTTGAATAGGCTTTCCCTGCTCCATTTAGGATTTTTTGCTCCTTTATCAAAAACAAGGTGGTTATATGTCTGAGGAACCTTCTCTGAGTACTCAAGCCTATTCCACTGATCTGAGGGTCTGTTTTTATTCCAATACCATGCTGTTTTTATAACTGTTGCTTTGTAATACAACTTAAAATTGGGGAAAGTAATGCCTCCCATATTCCTTTTCCCAAGGAGTGCTTTAGCTATTCGAGGTTGTTTGTTGTTCCAGATGAATTTCAGAAGTATTTGATCCACTTCTTTGAAAAATGTCATGGGTATCTTTAGAGGAATGGCGTTAAATCTGTACAATGCTTTTGGAAGTATTGCCATTTTAATGATGTTGATCCTGCCAATCCATGAGCATGTTTCCATTTCCGCGTGTCCTCTCTTATTTCTTGGAGCAGTGTTTTGTAGTTTTCTTTGTATAGATCCTTCACATCTTTAGTCAGGTTGACTCCAAGATATTTGAGTTTGTGTGGAACTAATGTGAATGGGATTGTTCTCTTAATGTCCATTTCTTCCCTATCATTATTAGTGTATAAAAAGGCCATTGATTTTTGTGTGTTAATTTTGTATCCTGCCACTTTGCTATACAAATCTATTATTTCTAGAAGCTTTTTGGTAGAGTCTTTAGGGTTTTCTAAGTAGAGTATCATGTCATCTGCAAACAGTGAGAGCTTGACTTCTTCCTTTCCTATCTGGATTCCCTTGATATCTTTTTCTTGCCTAATCGCTATAGCAAGTGCTTCCAGTGCTATGTTGAATAGGAGTGGTGAGAGAGGACAGCCTTGTCTTGTACCAGAATTTAGAGGAAAGGATTTTAGTTTTTCTCCATTGAGGATAATATTTGCCACTGGCTTCTGGTAGATGGCTTTGACTATATTGAGAAAGGTTCCTTTTATTCCTATCTTGCTGAGAGTTTTCATCAAGAATGGGTGTTGAACCTTATCAAATGCTTTTTCTGCATCTATTGATATGACCATGTGATTTTTATTTTTGTTGTTGTTTATGTTGTGTATTATATTGATAGATTTACGGATGTTAAACCATCCTTGCATTCCTGGGATGAAACCTACTTGATCAAAGTGAATGATCTTCTTGATGAGGCACTGGATCCTGTTCGCCAGGATTTTGTTGAGGATCTTTGCATCTGTGTTCATCAGGGATATTGGTCTGTAATTTTCTTTTTTGGCAGCATCTCTATCAGGTTTTGGTATTAAGGTGATGTTGGCTTCATAAAAGCTATTTGGAAGTATTCCTGTTTTTTCGATTTCATAAAAGAGCCTGGCCAGAATTGGTAGTAGTTCCTCTTGAAAGGTTTGAAAGAATTCATTCGTGAATCCATCAGGGCCTGGGCTTTTGTTTTTGGGTAAATTTTTGACTACAGTTTTAATTTCCTCAATAGTGATGGGGGTGTTTAGATATGCTACCTCTTCTTTATTCAACCGTGGAAGGTTATATGAGTTCAGAAATTTATCCATTTCTTCCAGGTTCTCATATTTAGTGGCATAGAGTTTCTCAAAGTATTCTCTGAATACCCTTTGAATCTCTGCAGTATCTGTAGTGATCTCCCCCTTTTCATTTCTAATACGCGTTATCAAGTTTCTCTCTTTCTTTTGCTTTGTGAGTTTTGCCAATGGTCTATCAATCTTGTTTATTTTTTCAAAGAACCAACTTCTGCTTTCGTTGATCTTTCGGATTGTTTTTTGGGTTTCCACTTCGTTGATTTCTGCTCTCAGCTTTATTATTTCCTTCTGTCTCCCTATTTTTGGGTCCTTTTGTTGAGCACTTTCTAGTTCTATTAGTTGTGTCATTAAGCTACTCAGGTAAGCTCCTTCTTCCTTCCTGATGTGTGCTTGCAAAGCTATAAATTTTCCTCT